>NW_006763140.1:475574-1187325 GCF_000264905.1 Stereum hirsutum FP-91666 SS1 | reverse complement strand
ATTACCACAACAAGGACGATGCCAAAAACGTGTAAATGGATGCTCCTGTGATTATACTGTGGCCCAATACACTGTTTTACCCCCTCAGCGCCCCACAATTGATGCAGAAGCATTTTTTACTGATGTTGTACCGTAGATCGTCTTCATAAACGTCAAACTATACTGTCCAATCATAATGTCAACATCACCAACAATTTCAACCACTGCAGTACCCCCTGGGTAGACGTTCTCCTCCTCCTCCCCTTGACGCGGCACCACTATCAAGGCCACAGTCGTAGTTTTTGTTTCGGGTGTGGCTTTCATAATCAGTTAGTGATGTCAATCTACCCACGACAGCAAAAACCAAGTCAATCAAATCATTATATCACTAGTTCTGGCGTACCGAACCCCTCCAGCCTCAATGTGGCAATATCTTCCTGACCGTTTATGCTATAACTTTGGAGCAAATGGACCGATTCCTTCACAAATTGATTTCTAGCATCCTGTATACTTATAAATGTTTGTCAAATAGACAGAACTCCCAAAATCAGCCTCCGTCATCTCACCAAAATCACATCACACATTTACGTTTTATACACTGATTCCATCAAAATGACACCCGGCAATGTGATTCATTCGCTCTAAATCTCAAAACTTGCAAAGTTACAAAAATACCCCCATATCACCCTGTTTCCCCATACCCAGGCTAGTACCTCCACGCGGGAACCAACCTGGAATGTTTTTGCCTGCGAGTGAGTCCGAACGCATGCGAGCTGTGTCTCCAGGCATGTTCATCCACGCGAGTTGTGGCTCCAGGCGAATGCGATCACATGCGAGTTGTGTCTCCAGGCAATTCGCGTGTCGTACGAACATGCCTGGATGCACAACTCGTATCTGTGGGATCCTGCCTGGAGGCATAACTCGTATGAGTGGGGAATTGCCTGGAGGCACATCTCGTCTGCCTCCAGGCGTCGCCGGACGCGCCGGACGCGCCGGGTACAGGTCACAGTATGACACTCGTTCTGCGGGCCAGCAGACATCCCTAGTCATCAACGATTGCCGCCGTCGTCTCTCAGTGGCCGGAAGAGAAAGGCGGTGCTCCGAGAGTTGCTTGTTGGCTTCTGCGTCCACCTCTGATGAGAGCCTCGAAGCTTCTGCATCTGCCAGACCCGTCTATCATTTTTTACCCATTATACCTGACTCTGTTATACACCCGCTGAAGGGAATGCTGTCACACTAGTAACAGGTAATCCTGAGGGTGCGCCTGCCCGGACCATCTGCTCCACCCCTCCTAGTTGACAAGATGATGATTTCGACCGTAAGGCTATCTTCCAAACTAAGAGTGTTTCATGATGCTTTTTCTATTGAAGGCTTTGGTATGTCCTGTTTGACTCTGAGGCCATCGTACGTCTTCATCGTCTCATCAATGGAATTCATCATCTCGGAGGCGGTGTGTATCTTTCCCACCCTCTGTGGGAGTTTCGCTGATGGAAAACACCTTGATTCTCACGTTGAAACAGCCCTCCTCCACGCTCTGCACGATGACGGCCGTTACACACAGGTATTCACCCTGGCTTTGGCTGTAACACATTCCCTGCTTTGTGCAAAATACACTATGGAAATACCCACTTGCAAGGCGACACTGAAGAGCGCGCCCTGGCGTTCATCATGGCCTCCGAGTCATGCTAGTGGTCGTTTGCCAATCTTCGCCCACAGGCGTGATCATCACGGCCATGCCATTACCTCACCCCGAAGGCGGGACAGGTCCCGAAACTGTTCAGCATCAGACCGTATGGGACCCTGATACTTATAGCTACTGGCCACGGTCGTTGTAAACATCGTCTTCGTTCTTCCCCTCCCCTCGTCGCCACCACCGGCGCTCTATCCTTCCCTTTGCGGTGTGCTACGACAAGCAGACTGTTTCTGCGGCTTTGTTCGCGTTGAAGATCTATATCTAGCTTAGGCCTCCTTGCAAGGGGATATGATCGGATGGCGTACAACTCTCAGTACGTTTATCTCTAGTTTCTGCAGTGCCTTTCATATTACTCTTACCTACAGACATGACCGTCACGGGCTAATGTTTCTCTTGATGTTCTAGCGGCTTAGCCCTTCTCACTGCATTGCCCATTGTCCTTGGAGTGGTTCTCATCATTCTCGTCGCTCTTCTGTGGCGCGCTCATGGGAGCAAAAGATGCCGCTGTTATGGACGAGGAGTCCGAGAGTCTCTCAGGGCTCGTCCTTTCACGTTGTTCTTTCCTCCGAGTCCCGACTTCATCCGTTCTCAGACTCGCAGTCCGAGTGAGGAGGAGGACAAGGACCTACCGCTGTCCGAATCATCTATTGAAGCCAAGGCAGGCACGCTGTATACCATCACCGAGAGAGACGAGATCGAGGAGAGCATAAGGACCGGGACATGGACAGGAATGGGCGCTCGATCAATACCACGGAGTCAGGAGAGGGACTCCGAGCAAGGGAGATTGACATCCCAGAGTTCTCGGGCGACCTTGAGGCATCATCATGATGCCAATGACGGAGAGCACGAGGGTTATACGCAGAAGGAGATAGTCAGGAGTCTTAGGGAAAGGCCATCACAGGATACATTTGACGGCATCACTGGACGACTGGCGGAGTCTCCTCGAAACGGCGAACGTTTACCAAAATACCTCCCGTCGCCCACCACAGCCTCGCCCTCGACTCCAAGCCGACCTATCACCACGAACGTCACTCCGCCCATACGAGACAGGACTAGAACCGTCTTTAATTCCTTTGGCGACCGGTTGGTCGCCCCTGTGCGTCAAGCACCACAAACCACACCTCTCGGGGATCTCGTCCCAGGGTATTTCCCTTCGCCCACCGTTATTACACACATCAACTTGCCTCCCCTCGTTATGTCGCCTCTACCACCCCCACCTCCTTCAGCGCGACCCACACGACCCATTCGACCGCTTCCTCCATTACCTATACCTCTCGTTCCTGTTCGCCCACCACTCCCTGAACACCCGCCGCCGCCACCACCGTCTAGCATGCATAGGTCTCGAAATCCGGTCTACACAGACCTTCCGCCTCCGTATGCCAAGGTCACGATGATATGACCTTTGAACTTGCCCAGCTTCGATGGCATGGCAGAGCGATCCGTGAGGACTCGACAGCACGACATTTACGACTACGGACATTCACGACTTCACTTTGTAAATTATACATACTGTACCGTCATTCCACGAGGCTGTTTACACAGGGTATCAATCCGTTGCTAAGAGGTCCCCAGACAACCCAGTCATTACATTCTCGTGCCAAATCTTCCTTGTTTGTGAATAACTGACATCAATCGACCAAACCTGACCCTGTCAAGAGACAAGGCCTTCAAATTTGCCCCTGTCATCATACTCTCCCTCACTCCTCCAAATCGCTGTCCATAGACTCCGAATCCGTGGTTAACTGGCTCGTCCAGTGGTAGCCCTCCGCCCATTCCGATTTATCCGGCCAGTCCTTATCAGCCTCCTCGCCAACAACAATTCTCACGCCTTCTATTGTCCGCAAGTTCTCCTCTTGATAAAAGGCGATGAGACATCTATCAAACGACACGACAATCGGGTCTCCGCCGGGATGGGAGCTGCCTCGAGCTTTTGCGCGCATGAGGAGACCTCGTCTTAACGAGTTAAACGTGGGGAAGCCGCCTTGTTCAGATTCGGCGTCGACTTCGACAGTCTCGAATCTAATGCGAGTAGCGGATGGAAAGATGGATGGGATGTATGGTCGCGACACTGCCTTCGAGACTGGGAGCGCAGTGGGAGTTGGGTTCTTTTCTAATGGCTCTCTCCCGACCTCCTCGGTCACCACTTGGTCCACGTCCCGCGCCTCGAATGCCTCCATGAATCCGTACGCAACATCACCTGAGATACAAAGTTCGGTCACGTTCTTCATGTGGCCGAAAGTCTGCTCCCATCTGTTCTGAGAGACATGGAAACGTCCCGACACAGCCAATGTCCGGACATGTTCGAGAGGTAGCTCGGCACATATCTCCGTGAGCAGGCGAGCGGCTGCCTTTTTGGGATACGTGGGGGTGCTCACCCACGCAACAGAGAAATCGTACTTCATGGCCGGTTCGTCGTCGAAGGGGAAGGCTGGGCCGCCCGAATAGGACTTCGAACCGCCGTCCTCGAACTGTCGAAAACGTAGGCCGTTGAATCTCGACTCATCGATGACGAGCTTCGTGAGCCTGGAGGAATCGGTGGCACATTCCCAACGGCGTTCCTTTCCGCAAAGACGGGCGACCATGTCACGTAGAGCAGGCCCATAGAAGGCGGGATCGTTTTCGTGAGCTAACTGCACGACCTCGATGATGACTTTTGCGTCGGGAGGGATAGAGAGGCGGGTGACAATCGGGGCACATATGCTCATCACCCCGAGAAAGGATATATAACGAATTTTCGGGAGAGATACTGTGCGGGTGAGATCAGTGTCGGTAGGTTGTATTCGTGGGCATGAATAGGCGAGCTCTAGCTTCTCGAGGTTTTGCATCCGCTCGAGAGTGTCGAAGAACTCCGTAACGGTAAAATGGTCGAGATAATGGAAGGAGAGATGGGTGATCCCAGCGTGTAGAATGTTCGCCGACGGTGGCAGTTTGAGCATGCGAACGGTAAGTTTGGACAAGCGTGCCACTTGATCGCAGAACCAAGTCGAAGGGGCCGTGTGGTGTGGGCGAGAGCCGAGGACGCTGAGAGAAAGCGATTCGAGTACGGGCGCAGGGTTTTCCGTCAGGAAGGGTGCGATGAACGGCATCTCATCGGCAATTATAATCAACTCGAGGTGAGCTGTGCGATGAATATGTCGAAGCGCCTGGGATACAGGACCCCAGTTAGGTTCGTAAAAGGTCTTCGTTGGTTTGATAGTGAGTGGGAGATCCCGTGACCGTCTGACCATCTCTTCGACACAGGATTCATTGGTGAGAACGACATTCGACCAAAGACACGGGGTTCCGATTGCTACATCGCGCCACCGTCTGCAGACATGGGTGATCGCGGACCAAAAGGGAGGACGGTCACGTTCTACAGGGTCCTTCGGTGACTTCGTCTTGATGATCTTCTGGTCATCAGATGCCGGGTAGTAAGAAAATATGTGGACGAGAAGCTCATTAGGAAGATTGAGAGTCAGGTCGTTTTGAATAATGATATTGCCGTTTGCGTCCATGATAGATTGGCCAAAAAGAGGATTCGGCTTGCCGCACGGAAACGCCTGATATAAAAGAGGTAGCAAGAACGATCAGACATACGCATCATTGACGACTAGTTCAAGCAAGATGATGAAGATCAAGAATCAACACTGTAACACTTTACCTGCTTAATATATGATCGCGAGTCACTGTGCCAAGCGGCGACTCGTCGTTCGAGCGAGGCTCTGCGTAGAGTAGTGTCAACAGACTATTACGGACCAGCTCCGAACCGTATGCGCGTCTTCAACACTTGCAGGACAATAAGTATAGATTGTCTCGAGCTTAGTGTGCGAGTGTGGGTCGCCAGGGAGAGCTGCTCACCAGTTCGGTTGTGTGGCAAACCTTACGAGGGAAGTGGCAAGAACCAGGAGAGGAAACTTGGATACTTCCGGGTCTACTATTCCGCGTGTCACGGCAGAGACCGATTCGCTTGGACACAACGAGCCGATGAGCTGGCGACGAGCGCGATCCTTACAACTCCCACCATAAACGTTCGAGGCGAGTGTTTCGTAGTCTTTCAGTCTTTGAGCTATATGACATTGACATGCTGCCGTCTATCTTTCAAAGTATAGGCTGCTATATCTCCTCTCACTCTGATATCTGGTCCGCTCAGCAGAGGAACAATACTTATACCCAAAGTATACTATCCGCTTGTGACCAGCTGGTACACAGTCTTGCTTCACGTCCCAACGTTAGTCGCCTACGTTGGCCTCCAAGGACTACTTCTCATCCTCAAATGAGAAAGTGTGCACTGTACAGACCCGTATACGAATCATGGCACCCCTCGATAACATGCATTTCGGATGTGCATCTGCTTCGACTTTCAGCAGTCTCGAGGATGTACGCTACGAAGGCCTCGGGAGCCTGGATCTTCCTTCCCGTCCCGGACTGGCCGCGTACAATCCCCAACCAACGAGGCTCAACCATCTTTCACTTTTGCATAGACTTCCGAACGAGATCGTAGCCTACATTTATTCGTTCCTCGGAATGAGAGACTTGTTGAATGGTATGTTATGGCGCGGAAGCGTTCCTCTTGCGGTCTAGTCATGCTGATACATGTATTAGTAACCTGGGTCTGCAGATACTGGCGAGATGTGGCGCTATACCAAGCGACCCTATGGTCGAAAGACCTTCTCCTCTTTCCCAGTGCCACAGCGGATCTTCTGGCCAGGTCTAGCTCCACGCCCCTTGAAGTTGCGGTAGAAATGGACTGGGGAAGCGCTACCAATACTCAAACCTATAGAAACTCCGTCGCTGCTCTCTTCCGGCATGTTCATCGCTTTCGGGAGCTAGCTATAATCGGCCCTTCGGACAGAAATCGGCAGACACTTCAGACCCTTGGGCTTAATCACGCCCCCGCCTTAGAGTCCTTCATTGTTGAATGTCTAGGTGGAGATATTCTCATCTTAGACTCTAGTATATTTCATGGAAATATGCCACGTCTCCGTAGCGTCACCGCGAACAATGTCAAGATCCCTTTTCGATCGCCGCTTTTCTCCCCGACCCTTCGACATCTTACGCTCTCATTCTTCGGATACTCCACCGAATACAAACACTTTTACTCCGAGCTTCTCGCTTCGCTGGATTGTCTGAGGTCCCTCGAATCCTTTCGACTCCTACTGTCTTCCAGCGTTCCTTCACCAATCCTTGAACATCCCGTCGTGGCACTACCGCATCTTCATGCATTATGCCTTCACGGCGGCGCTCTACAGAATCGATGGTTCTGGGACCATATTGAGACACCTGCCCTCGAGCATCTCTGCATGGAGACCACGATCGACTCCGATGCTACCCTTGTATCTCAGTCCGGCCTCGTTATACCCAGTCTATTCCACCCTGATACCGCCGCTTTCAATGAAGGTTCAGCACATCCGCTACGTACTGCGCGTATCGTCGTCGGTCACAATCAGATGACTCTCACCGCCTGGGCCGAACTCTTGCATCCCATAGCCGCACCTCCGCTGATCAATACCCGCGAGCATCACACAACACCCCTTCATCTCTCCTTCCAGGTCCCCGGCAATGCTTCCCTCAGTATGGATAAAGTAGCCGCAACGCTCATACCTCGTCTGCAACTCGCAAACGTTCGCCTCCTTCACCTTCAAACCCCCATAGAGTCCCGCTTTCCTAGCATGTTCGTCAGCACTCCATTATCCTCGCCCGGGTTCGCGATGATGCCATCTTTCACTTCCCTCGACCACCTCGTCATCCAGAACGATACGGTGATCCGTCCATTTTTCGAGTGGTTATCGCAGCAAATGTCGTCCGCGAACATTATGGCTCCCGGATTCGCTCTGCCCCTACCGATGCTACGTCATCTGGTCCTCGTCTCGGGCACCTTTCTCCCTGGTTCTGCCATGGGCTCTCGACAAGCGTGCAAGGCGCTCTCTCGCTATCTGGTCATGCGGCGGACACAAGATACGACGGTAGAGACGGTAGAGACCGTGCGTTGCCATTTGGACAGTGAATGGGTCGAGTCCATGAAACCGCTCGTCTCGTCATTGATCGTCAATGGCAAACACGTCACCTCGTAGATATGCATTTCACCCTCGGTATGCCTTTGTCTTTATGCTCACGCTCTCGCTGAGTATGCTCAATCATGTCTAGCGTTTTGTTAGGTCAGCGTGTGGATAGTTTGATTGCGAAGAGTGTGGGTGTATGCATGCATTAGAATTCCGGAGTAAAATGAATAATGATATAGATACGATGAGCGAGGAAAGCACTGCATGCCGTTGAGTGCAGGCAACAGATCCAGAGCGAACATGGAAGTAAATGCACAACCCAGATCTAGATAGGAAACGCCGCCGAAAAGTCTAGCAATGCAGACGTCTATGCCTTCTTCTGAGGCTGGGACTTCCGGTACGCGTCCTCGAGCTCTTTTTGGACGTTGGGTAGAACAGGCATGTGTGTCTATCATTTGATGAGTTAGCAATCTGTCAAAGATGGACGAGCTGCGAGTTGAGAGAAGTGTAATCACCTTATACTCCATGCTGAACTCTCCTTTTCCTTGCGTAGAACCACGAAGCTGGTTAGAGTACCCGAACATGTCGTTCAAGGCAACTTCAGCAATGACGGTAAACTCGTCATCACGGACTTCACTATCGATGATGGTCCCACGACGCTGGTTCAGACCACCAATAACGGTGCCTATGCAAGGCGAACGATGTCAAAACCAAGCAGAAACTGTGACTCTAGTGACGAGAGAGAACGTACTCTGGAATTCGGCAGGCGCAACGACCTCGACGGTCATGATCGGCTCAAGGATGATTGGTTTGGCACCCTTGTACGCCTCTCGGAACGCAGCGATCGCACAAAGACGGAAGGCCAACTCGGACGAATCGACGACGTGGAAGGCACCATCCTTGAGGATGAAACGAACACCGCAGATTTGGTTGCCACTGAGCGTACCCTTCTCCAATGCGTCGTAGAAGCCCTAAATAAGGCTCATCAGCACTGCGTAGGGCATGTAATCTAAATGAGTGTTTAAAGAACTAACCTTCTCGACGGCAGGGATGTAATTCGAAGGGATGTTGCCACCCATGACAACGTTCTCGAATTCGACGTCTTTTCCGCCTTCGGGCTTGAACTCTATCGGCTCGATGTGGCCAATGACACGGGCATATTGACCGGCACCGCCAGTTTGTTTCTTGTGTGTGTAGTAGAAGTCGGAGCGTTGGGTGATCGTCTCCCTAAAGGCAACGCGTGGCCGACCGGTTGTGCATGCAACATTATATTCGCGCTTCATGCGCTCGACGTAGATCTCGAGGTGCAATTCACCCATTCCGGAGATGATAGTCTGGAAAAACAATTCAGTAAGCGGAAGAATGGAACATTAGAAATTGGCGGGGTGGTCGTACCTCTCTGCTTTCCTGGTCGATGTGGACCCTGAAGGTTGGATCTTCTTTTTGGAATCGATTGAGCGCCCGCGAGAAGTTGGGTGTCTCTTGACCAACAGGCTTGAGGGCGAGTGAAATGACAGGCTCGGGGACAAACATGGAACTCTGCGCTAACAATGAGGAACGGTTTAGATTGCTGCAGTAAAATGGCTGCCTTACCATGGAGAAGTTGGAAGTACCATCCGTGAAGGTATCACCGGAAGCACATTCAACACCGAAGATGGCGCAGATTTCACCAGGGCCAATTTGTTCGACTTCCTACAATATCAATTTTAGTGTCAAATGATACTAAGACCACTAAAATGGCGCAGTACACACCTCCATCTCATTACTATGCATACGGACGAGACGAGCGAGCTTGATCTTTTTGCCAGTGCGACCGTGGTAAATGAATTGTCCCTTCTTGATGCTGCCCTGATACACTCGAATATAAGTGAGCTGTCCAAAACGACCTTCTTCCAACTTGAAGGCGAGGGCCACAAGAGGAGCGGCAGCAGCGGGAACCAGTTCGACGGGTGGCGCATCCGCTCCCAAAGACGTCTCTTGAGCGACAACCTTAGCCTCAGCGGGATTGGCGAGATACGCACACACGCCGTCCAGCATAGGCTGAACAGCAGTGTTCTTGATGGCGGAACCGAGGAAGACAGGAGAGAACTTGAGTGAGACGGTGGCGCGACGGATGGCCTCAGCCAATTGGACCTGAGAAACCTCCTCGTCCATGAGGAAGAGTTCACCGATTTCGTCATCTACTTCTGCGAGCTGTTCGAGGAGTTCCGTGCGTTTCTGCTTAGCGAGCTCGAGGACCTCAGCAGGAATCTCGTCAGACTCGACAACGTCAACACTGGCAGCAAGGTAAGATTTTGGCATTCAGAATTGAGTGATTGCAAACATACCCCTTTACACCCTGGTTGTAAACAGCCTTCCAGCGAACGAGATCGACCATACCATGGAGGTTGTCCTCCATTCCGATGGGAACTTGGACGGCAGCTGCTGGGATGCGAAGCTTTGTCCGAATCTGGTTGATTACTCGCCATGGGTTAGCACCCGGTCTGTAAAGGTCTGTCAGTTAGATCCTGAGCAAAAGGATAGTCGGAGGATATGGCACCTGTCCATTTTGTTGATGAAGGATATCCGAGGAACATTGTATCGTCGCATTTGGCGGTCGACAGTAATCGTTTGACTCTGTAGAATTGGTCAGTACCACGAAAGTCAAAAGAAAGGATCAACGATGATTATAGCTGACCTGGACTCCAGAAACAGCACATAAAACCAAGACGGCACCATCAAGTACTCGAAGAGCACGCTCGACCTCAATAGTAAAGTCAACGTGACCTACAGTTTCATGAGTACCAACGACACACTCGAAGGTTATGAGGACTCACCAGGCGTGTCAATGATATTGATAGCAAACTTTTCCTTTTTGCCAGTCATTGGAGACTGAGCTTCCCAGTCGCAGAACGTTGCCGCACTCTGAATGGTGATACCCTTCTCTCGCTCGAGTTCCATACTGTCCATCTTCGCACCGACATTATCACGTCCTCGAACCTATTTCCAACCTCAAAATCCGTACATAGAATGTAGAAACTCGAAAGAGCGCACTTCATGAATATCCCGAATACGTCCGGTGTAGTATAGGATACGTTCCGTGAGGGTGGTCTTGCCAGAGTCGATGTGTGCCGAGATACCAATATTCCTCTGATACGTCAGTCGTGCCTTGTCGGCGTGGGTGAGCTGGTATGTCTTCCGCAGGTTCGCCGTGATATTCGCAGCCTCCTTCGCCTTCTCCTGTGCCTTCTCCTCCGCTGTCACTTCCTCATCGGACTTCGCCTTCGTGGCCGTCGCCGCCGATGCGTGGCGTCGTTGGTACAGGCAAGCAGACCATGGCCATGTGTTCGTCCGTGACAGAGAGACAAGCCTGCTCGCTAGCGAGACAGGCAGTTGGCGAGACGAAGAGAGCATCGTCGGCGCTATAACTTTCCACCGCGACGATATTTTACGAGGTGTGACTAAGGTGACAACGCGTTACGTCACGCGGTCATAGCGTGACTCTACAACTCGAACTCGAAGACTCAGCGAAACGAACTCCCCGAATTGTCCAATATCTGTCCGTAGTTCTACACAAAAAGCATGCAATAGCTCATTAGATAGCTTAACTCGTCACATCGCTCACGCACTCCCAACCACCCTTCAAGTTCTCCTTCCAGAGCGTGACCTTGCCGTCGCCACAGCTAACCGCCAAGATGTTGCCTGCAAGGCTCCAAGAAACACGCCACACAACGTCGGGGAACTTGCCGGCGCCATTTGTTGTAGCTGCTGAGGGAGAAATAGTGGTAGGATCGAGGACAGTCTTGACCCAAGGAGCCTGGGCCGAATCTTTGGTCCAAATGAGCACGGTCTTGTCCTGCACACCTGGGTAAGCATCTCTCTGTGGAACAAACTTTGAAACGCGCCAAACGCACCTGGGAAGCAGTAGCAATGTAACTCCTCGGCAATCCAATATTCGGGGCCCAAGCGACATCCCTGACCCAGTCAGTGTGGCCGTCCAACACATCCTCCTCCACCCATGTCTGTGACTCCTCGCTGAAACCCCAAATCTTCACGACATTGTCGCACCCAGCACTGGCGAAGCGTTTTGTGGGGGCTGGGGCTTGGTTTGGGGCACCTGGCAGGGCCCCGGGGGTAGGGGTGATGAGCGCGCCTGGGCGAGTGGCGGGCGCCCATGAGACGGCATTGCAACCGATGGCATGGGCTTCGAAGATGTCGGCACCCCATTGTCCATCATCTGGGAGCGTTCATCAGCACGTAACTCATGATATGAGAGCAACGATGACGCACTTTTGAACGTGAGGACGGAAATCTTGCCGTCCGACGAGGCGCATGCAAGCATAGCGCCGAGTTCGTGAGGAGCCCAAGACACTGAGTTGACTAAGCGAAAACATCAGAGTCTATTATGATTCCAGGAGAACAATATACGCACCTGACGCAGCATGCAGCGAGTGCTCCTTGATCTTTGCCCATCCACTCCCAGCGGGTTGTTGTTCCTTCCAGATGATTACCTTCCCATCATAAGAGCATGACGCGAGAATATGCCCGTATTTCGGGTGCGCCCATGCAACTTGCCACACAGGACCAGTATGTCTACAATAAATGAACACGAAGGATACGGTTCAGCATCCTAATACACATGCCGAACGGAGGCAGACGTACCCCTTCAATGTTTGACCATTGGTGCGCGCTGGTTCGCCGTCCACAATATCGAACACCTTGACGGTACGGTCAGAAGAGCATGTTGCTAAACGTTTGCCATAATAGTCCAGCTGGGCATCGTGCTGTTATGTCTAACACGGTAAGTTGCTATTCCGTCAAGCTTTAGCGTATGCTCACTCACAATCATGTCCTCGTGAGCGGTTTCAATGGGTACTGGGTCCGCAGGCGCCTGAAAAGGGGCTTGGTCAGGTCCTCCGCTCGCTTGGTGACTATGTCCAACATACCATGGTGGATCAGTAACAGAAGGTAAATTATACAAGGTGAGCGGGGAGGGTATGGCGTACTTACAACCCCTCCAGTTGGCGAAGACGTGTCATTTCGTGACCGTGATGTGACGTAACGCGCTCAACGCCACAGCAACGCCACCAGCCCAAAGTCCAACGGTCAACCTACTTTGACCTACCTCCAACTGGTCTGCTCTAGCGAATTGTCATCGCCTCTGAACTTGATCTCTCCAGCCGAAAGTTATCGCTGGGTTTACTTTGCCTCCATATGGGTGGGCTCACGTAGACATCTAATAAACCTTGCTTCACCTTTGCACTGGGCGGATTCAACTTGTAGTAAGGAGCCTCCTCTGACTCGAGAACTGCGTCTTGTTTCTTGTCAGCATATGCTCTCACTGGCACGGTGCCTTCAACAGCTTTCAACAAGTTTAGCCATGGGTCCTACGATGTGATCTCAGTCTGCACGCGGGATATGGTCACTCGCCATTACTTTCTTGGTTCTGTTCCCATCCAGTCGGCTTGGCTTTCAAGACAAGTGTCAGAGGCGATTAAGTAAGCTCTGTCGAACTTCGTCTGCGCGAGTGCTTAGATGACCTTCTTTGTTCTTCCCTTTCATCATATACCCCTTTTAGAGCTTTTCGCCGGAAAGTTGTTCCTTCGGCCTGCCCTGAGATCCACGACCATTGCATCCCCAGTAGCCCGAACTACTTTCGAGCAATGTAGAGGTCAGCTTGTCTTATGCGAGAACCAACACTCTTTCCAGGCCCTTACTTGCATATGGACAACAATTGAGAAATATAGTTGTGCATCGGGCGCCACTAGGATCCTTCGAACACTATGGTCAAGTTGCTGGACTTAACTTACGCCGACCTTACACGCTCGATGTTGGCGCACTCGCTTTATGGCTATTGCTTTGGCCGCTGCCCGATTCTCCGGTTAAAATGGGCGCTATGTGTCGTCATAACTCATTGTATAAGCTTATACCATGGGAATACTCGGCTCGATGCATGTCCAGGTCGAACCTTTCTTGGTATCTACAGAGGTAAACATGATATTTTCCGCGATTCGGCTGTATTTTTCGTCAGCTGCCTTGACAGTGACTACCTTCGTGACGATCTGCCTCGGAGTTGATCTCCGAACTTCTCAACGAGCACAGTCATGGTGCAAAGTAACGTTCGGAATCGGTGGTACCTTGTGAAGCTTCTCTCAAACATACCACGAAGAAGCAAGCAAGCACGATTTTGAGACGTCGCCGTTTCAAGGAATCCGATGGCTCCCCGCCGCCTGACTCACCGTTGGGAGCCTCCTTGGGAACTGTTGTTCTCATCGACTTGCAGCCCTCGCGTTTATAAGGATGACGTCCGCACACCGAAGCAGTAGCAGCTACCCTCTCTCACCCACATCTTACATCGAACTAACAGCGCACAGCTGAGTCTTAAACACTACACAGACGGTCCATGTCTATCCTTCTTAACGCCATTCTGTGCCTAGCTTCACTTCCTGTGTTGCTTGTCCTCTTCGTTGTTTTCCTATCCGCCAGACAATACATCAGACAGGCTTCACTTCATGAGATCCCTGGCCCTCAACCAGACTCACTGATAACCGGTGCGTCTTCAACGTTTAATACTTCTCGTACTAGAGATCACTAGGGTATATACTGACCATCTTTATGGTAGGTAATCTGAAGACCATTCTCGGTTTAAACGCGTGGGACTTTCATGCACGTCTCGCGAAGTCATATGGGAATGTCGTCCGCATCTGGGGTTTCCTCGGGGTAAGCTCACGGGTTTATCGCACTTGAGCCACAACCTGCTGCCTTCGGAATTCTAGTTAACGTTAGGTATCTCAGGACACACACTTGTATATCAAGGACCCCAGAGCTCTGTATCATATTCTTACCAAGGAGCAATATGTCTTTGAGGAGACAGATATGTTCATCAAGTGCGTGATCTGGACACAGTGCCTATCAGTGAGATGCCGACACTGACCGTGGTGTATCTGTGTAGGACAAACAAGTCGACGTTTGGTATGGGCCTACTCAGCACTCTCGGAGAGCATCATCGCCGTCAGAGGAAGCTCCTTAACCCTGTCTTCTCGATTAAGCACATGCGATACATGATCCCTATATTCTTCAGGATCTCACATCAGGCGAGCATTCCCGGAACTAACCAACCCATTATGCACTGGAACTCACTTTATACTTTATACTTACCATATGCAGTTCACCGATATATTGAACAAGAAGATCGATCAATCGGATGGGTCAGCGGAGATTGACGCCCTGGATTGGAATACTCGCGTTGCGCTGGAACTCATTGGTCAGGGAGGCCTGGGCCACTCGTTTAACAGCCTCGACGAACACTCCGAGAGTCGTTATAGCACTGCTTTGAAGACTTTAGTGTAAGACCATTCGTTCATTCCTTGAACTGCGCCATCTTAGTGATCTTATCTTATTTTCATTGGCGCCCTTAGGCCTACCCTCACGAAGTTGAATCTGTGGCGTCAAGTCTTCCCTTGGGTAGCTGATCTCGGTACCCCGGCTCTACGTCGGTGGATCGGGACGAATCTTCCCTGGCCTGACCTCAACCGGGTCGTGTACTTGACGGATATCATGGAGGAGACGTCGAAGACGATTTTCTACTCCAAGAAGGCGGCCTTGGAAAGGGGTGACGATGCAGTTGCGCTTCAGGTTGGAGAAGGTCGAGACATCATGAGCGTCCTTAGTAAGTGTCCTTTGTGACGTTTTGCACTATACGAGAAGATTAACAATGTTTGGCTTCTTTGTGAATAGTGAAAGCAAATATGGAAGCCGCAGAGAAAGATCGTTTGCCAGATATAGAGCTCCTGGGCCAGATGTCGTGCGTCTCTCAACCACACAATTGTCCTGTTTTCGCATCAAATGGCTCAGACACCTGACAAATTCGTTGTAGAACGCTGACCTTTGCGGCAATGGACACAACGTCCACTGCTTTGTCCCGTATACTCCATCTTCTGTCGATGAACCAACCGGTCCAAGACCGTCTTCGCGAAGAATTGGTCAATGCTCGAAAGGAAGCCGGGGGTGACTTCGACTATGATGCTCTTATGGGTCTGCCATTCCTTGAAGCAGTTTGTCGCGAGACTCTCCGCATGTAAGAGAATCCTCTGCATTATCTTGTTTTTCTGAATCTTCCTAACATGTTCTTCTCACAGGTATCCTCCCCTTACTCAACTTCTGCGAACGTAAGTCCTTCGCAGACACTCTCCACCAGTTCACCATCAAACTGATATACAATAGGGCCCGAAAGGACACCATCCTTCCCTTAGGAACCCCACTCTCCGTCAATGGAAACACGCTTTCAGAGCTCTTCATCCCTGCTAACACAGGTATCTTCATAGCTGTCAAGGCCGTGAATATCTCTCCGGAGCTCTGGGGTGCTGATGCAGGCGAGTGGAACCCTGAGAGGTGGCTTTCGCCTCTGCCCGAGAGCATTGCGAACGCTGGAATTCCTGGGGTCTACGCAAACACGTGCGTGTGCATTGACCGTTCGTATTCGTGGGTATCGTGCTCATAAAAATTGTACATCTGGTTTAGGTTGACGTTCCTTGGGGGCGGACGCGCGTGCATGTGAGTTTGATTTTCTTCTCAGCGAGTGATCCCGTCGATCTAATACACTATCAGCGGGTTCAAATTCTCGGAATTGGAGATGAGTGCGTATCCTCCCACCTTCTGAATGATCTTCGCTTCTCTGATTTGGTTTGATTCCGACAGAGGTGGTTCTCTCGCTGCTGATAACGAACTTCCGATACTCGCCGTCTAAGAAGAACATCGAGTGGAAGTCGACCAACATTGCTACGCCATGGTGGACGGAAAACCCTCGCTCCCGCTCCTTGTGTCGCGGGCTTAGTTACTGTGTTGTTTTTACGCAGAGTACTTGCGAAATAAGAACTAGAGGAGAGATATCATAGCAGGCTAGGAGGGTGGTTGTGTCTTATGTACTGTAGAATGTGCCGAATATACTGCATCCCTTGTTGAAGATGGTGGACCCAAGCGCTGAGCTAAATTGATTGTGAGCTGCGAGGATCCAAAACCCTGGTTTCATTGACGCCAAGTACCCGGCACTGCTTACTGAGTGCCTGCTTTTTCCTACACGTGACGTCAGCCTTCTCGGCGCGCAAACTGGCGACATCATTCATCGCGTCCTCCGATGTCCCTAATAAAAACCCAAGCATCCGTGCGTCTGTATGCCAACCAGCTCTCTATCGTCCACACCAAACGCTAACACAAACATCGTTACTGTACTTCGGATTACCTGCACCTGAATCGTCCAAACCAGTTATATTTCTTGTTTTTCAGTAAGGTGTACATAACGCGCTAAAGCAATGTCGCTCGATCTTGCAACGGAACAGCAAGTAGCTCTTGCCGCAGTGCGGAGGGCTTGCACAGTCACTTCACTTGTATTCAATAACCTCGTCAAAGGCGAGACATTGGTCAAGGGTGACAAATCACCCGTTACAGGTGCGTCTCTGTCTTCATCCTTCACTGCTTGACTTTGGAATTAATTCATTTATTAACGGCGGATTACCACGATCGCGAACAGTCGGGGACTTCTCTGCCCAAGCTGTTGTAAACACCGTTCTGCAACAAGCCTTCCCGAATGACCCTGTCATCGGCGAAGAAGACGCTGACGACCTGCGCTCTAACCCCGAGCTCCGCTCCCGTGTCGTCGAGCTCGCGAATGAGGTTCTCAGCCAACCATTAGGCTATGGCGAGATGAAAGAGTGGGGACTTGGAGAGGAGAGAACGGAGGAGCAATTGCTTGAGGCTATCGATAGGGGAAACTACGAGGGTGGTAGGACCGGACGTACGTTTCTTCCATCTATCACATTTTGACACGAATGCCTAGCAATTGTGGAGGATGCTGATGGGGGCATATTTTTTGTACAGGGATGTGGACGCTTGACCCAATAGATGGGACGAAGGGTTTTCTTCGCGGCGGGCAATACGCCGTCTGCCTCTCGCTCATCATCGACTCCGTCGTCCACCTCGGCATAATCGGCTGCCCCAACCTTCCCTCGTCCCCCTCCTCCACCGACCGCGGCTGCATCTTCCTCGCTACCCTCGGCCAAGGTGCTCATCAACTTACTCTCTCCGGCGGTTCTCCCACCCCTCTGAAGATGCCCATCTTGGACATCAAAGACGTGAGGCTGTTGGAGAGCGTGGAGAAGGAGCATGCGGCGTTGGGTTTCAACGATATTGTTGCGAAGGTGTTGGGAGTGGAGAAGGAGCCGATGAGGATGGATTCGCAGGCGAAGTATGGGGCGTTGGCGAGGGGTGATGGCGGTGTGTATTTGAGGATGCCGACTGGAGTTGGGTACAGGGAGAAGATTTGGGTACGTGCTCTCCTTTCAATCGTTCACCTTGTATGGCTCCGTGCCGTTGGCGACATGTGTAGTATTCTGCAAGGTACTTACTCTTGAATACCTCATAGGATCACGCAGCTGGCGCGCTTCTCGTCGAAGAGGCAGGCGGTATTGTCAGCGACTCCAGAGGTCAACCGCTTGACTTCGGTCTCGGAAGGACGCTGGGCGAGAACTTTGGTGTCGTCGCGGCGGAGAAGAGTTTGCATAGTAAGGTGCTGGAGGCAATTAAGGAGGCAAAGGAGGCAGAAGCGGAGGGTGGGAAGTTGTAATCTTGTGGTGTACACATAATGTATTTTGAAGTCCCAAAGAATCCATGATCATCGAGTTGTATCAATAACTTGGAAGAATTTGACTACGAGCTTCATGAACTGTACTGTAGCAGTGACGCTTGATTTTGTGGTCGTTGTTCAACGTTCATCGATAAATAATCTGATGAATTCGACTATCGCCATGTATATTACCCCCAGTCTCCTTTGAGCAGAGTAGACAGACTTCAACCGGCGGGAGTGAGAATCACTTGTCTAGTCTCCGCGAACAACCGTGAGCAGCCGTGAGCTCGACAGAAATCTGACAAGCAATGACGTCGCCACAATGACAATGATAGGCGCCCGGAAATCGTCCAAGTCGGCGGAGTGTACACAGCCGATAGCTTGCGAGAGAAAGACCCAGATATTATCGTACGTATTGCGATATGACAGAAAGTATAGAGGCCATATCCTACACAAACAATAAATTACACAACGATGGACCTATGGGGTGATAAGCGTCAGCATAAGAACTTCGATCCCAACAAGAATGGACACCGGCTCACCAGTACAAAGCACAAAAATAACGGCAACGAACCCGAGCAATCAGCAACATAGAACCACCTATCTCATCGTCTCAACCTGACCAACCGCCGCGTTCCCCACCGCCAATCCTCTCCCATCCGGTGTGGGCGGTGGACTCGGTAACACCGCAGCGGGGACAACTTGAATCCCAGGATGCGGATGCATCATCCCAGGCTGTGTGGCGGGTTGCACGTTCTGGAGCAATGGTTGAGTTTCGTTAGGTTCGAAAGACTCGTCATAGTTGGAGTTGTCTGGCTCTTTCGACTCGGAACGACCGCAGCAGAATAGGGAGTCGCAGCAGGAGGCACATTGTTGTGGACAGCTTTGGCCTGTAACGAGTAGTACGGCAGAGCAGAGGGCGGAGATCGCAAGGGTGAGCAGGGGTATTTAATTAGGTCAGTAGTGAGATGGGCAGCGTACGAGTTGCTATGATATCGCCACAGATACCATTACAGACGTCTAGACAAGCAATGAAGAGGACGCTACAACAAGATCCTACGACGTCATCCGCCATGGTGTCTGTCCTTCGTGAGTTATGTCCTGATCCAGCCGTGTAAGTAGAGCAATGCGATGGCAGAAGATGCAAACATTGTATAGTAGTTTGGGGAGAACTTGGGAACTTACGGAGAAGAAGCGTACGTTTGGGAAGTTGACAGGGGCTTCCGAAATGGCGGAGGTTGAAATCGAGCAGAACTTGGCCGGGGGCATCACATGATCCGCCCTAGGCGCTGGCTCCTCCAGTCTTTCGCGGGGCCACAAAATCAAGAAATATTTATGGAGAAATGTGTATGACGCAGCATACTGGGCGGGGTTACAGACACTTTACGGTGCACATACGGGAAAAGGACGCGAATTCACTGTGCGGTGTACATGCTACTACCATGTACGCCAATACATGCATGCTTTCCCCTCCGGTACTACAAAGGGATCCTCAATGTAATAATAAAGCATACAACGACTCTGCTAACTGCCAAGAGAATATACGTGAATGGTGAGTGGAATTCGACGTCGTGAATGGTCAGGAAATAGTACTTAAGAACATGCTGCATGGGAGACGTCGACAGACAGAGTCGTTGGGACAGGACTCGGAGGTGGGATGCAAACCCGATGAAGCCAACGTACGACTTCCACCTTACTCTGAGCACAAGACATAGCAGACGAGTACCAAGCATACGCCGACGATTCAGACGTACTTACTAGTCCCACCTTGCTTGTGATCAGGAAGTTTGATGGTTGGAGCGGTGGGGTATGTGCAACAAAGGACCGCCGTTAGGACGTGGGGCCTGTTTATCTCCAAGTGGAAGAAAGATACTGGTCTTCTGTCGAGTGAAAAGATCGATGAATGAACAAAGGGATACTTGGTATCCTCAGACGACCAAAGACGATACAGGCTGGTGACGAGCGATGTGAAGTTGAAGCGGCCCACACACCCCAGAGTGAGCCAGAAGCCCCGGAAGAGATTGTTTTCAGCCATACGGGGCTAATGCATGTACCAGAAAGCACATATGAGAGTAAGTAGAATTAGATGAAACTCGCTTAGGAGTGCCAGCAGTGGCGCTGAGAGGTTCAACTACGAAAGAGAAGCTAGCGGGAAATGACGCGAGTGGCTGGCCGCCCGTAGAACCAGAGGAGACCAAACGTAGACTGAAGCCCGAGGACAAAGTATTAGTTAGTGGTGAACAGAGCTGTGCTAGGTCAGGCTTGAAAGCTTTTGATGTTTGGTTGTGGCCCTTCGCTGTCAGGTGGCGTTTAGAAAGAAATACGGCAAAACGTACAGGAAGGATCGGGATCGTAAAATGATGGCGAAAAATGACAGGCTGACAGCCGACATGCCGCCGGTCCCCGGAGCGGAGTCTACTTCCGAGCGAGCCACTGCTCCTGCCGTTGATCTATTCATAGCGCATCTATTCTCAGCGGTTTGCTATGGTTCCATCCCTTTGTCACACTTCTGCCCTATCATGCAGATGTCTGAAGCGCTGGCAATATCACTTGGTCTCTGCTCTGAGCTGAGATGGTCAGATATGGATTGCTGCTGCGGTGCTTGAAGATGGCGGTAAGCAATAGGAGGTGGAATTATTGCTGCGGGGAGGAGAGGCAGGAGAGAGGGACTGTGTACTGGAGGACCCTAAAACGCGAGTTAGCGATGCTGATCGGGTGGATAGGCACTTCAAGAACGCTTTGCTAAACATAGATCCAACGCAGGCTCCATGCGCTTTACAAAACCAGTCTGCCCCCGTCCAACGCGGCCCATCGCTCTCCCTCTTCCTTTCTTCCCCACCGCCACACCCTCCTCCTCCCGCTGCCCCTTCCAGTCGCGCGCCCTCTTGTGTGCGACTTGCTATACCTTTCATCGGGCTAGGTTTCTCTTGCTCGAACTCTGACAACTAGCTATGTTGTTCGCTCCTTCATCTTCTCTTTTTGTTCTCGCCGCACTCGCGAGCTCTGCTGCTGCGGATGATCGCACGACAGAGGCTGGCGAGGCAGCCATCACAGGTATGTTTCTTCTTCGGTACTCTAATTGATTTCTTGATTATTTGACCATCAACGAACGAACAGACGCAACGGAAGAATGCACGGCATACTATTATGCCCCTGTGGCAGCAGTCAAGGGGAACTTCCCGACCATCTGGGAGCCCGCCAGCATTCTTGCCAACGATACCACAGCTCAGGACAAGTGGAACGAGATATCGTCCAGCATTCCGACGAATATTACAGCCAAGGGCCTTAATGAGACTACTGCACTCACCGGCAACTTTACTGGCTTTACTTACGACTATGCCACTGACCCAGACTGCTGTACGTTCTTCCCCTATACCCACCCGTTAAACCGAACATCGCTAACCTGCCATGCAATCCGTTGCACAGGGTGGACAAACCATCAATGCACGACTCCGAAACTCGCAGGTCTTCCTGCTGATGTTGCCTCCATCCCAGAACCCATGAGCATGGGCTACGGCTTCGACGATGGCCCGAACTGCTCGCACAATGCCTTCTACGACTTCTTGGAAGAGAACAACCAGAAAGCGACAATGTTCTTCATCGGTAGCAACGTGCTCGACTGGCCGCTTGAGGCTCAGAGGGCTCTCACTGATGGTCATGAAATCTGCGTTCGTGAGTATTGTTTCACTCGGCATCTGCTGGTAAATTTCATTCGGTGCAGGGCAGAGGGTCGCGTGTCGCGTATTGGCCAGCGATAGGCAGGATAACGCGTTGGATCCGGACGCTGCAAACGTTCACGAGACAAGTCGAGTCTGAGTCGAGCCTCACGGGCAGGGCACACCTCACTCGAGCTATTCACGAACAGCGCACAACTGCCGGTAGTCATGAACTCCGACCCATGACGGCGCGGTAGCCTAAACTCGAACCTTGCTATTTTTGCGCATGAAACTAGCGAGGCTTCGTTGTGCTATTTTTGACTCACTCGTTGGTCGCAACCGAATGTTTTTTCGTCACCGCGGACTGCCAGCGCGCCACCCTGTTTTTCCGTTCTGCCGTGGAATGTATGATCCTTTGATTGACATTGATAAATTTTCTGATCTCTCCTTTCGTTGTTGTCGTCGTCCACGTCTCACCGCGGGCGCTGTGATACGTAGACACATGGTCACACAGGTACATGACTGCGTTCCCCTCGGAAGATGCGTTCGCGGAGCTCTGGTACACGGTTCGTCGTTTCATTTTGTTGGATCCTTGTTCCTGTGTACGTTACTGATTTCTGAACCGAACTGCTCCAACATCAGATGCAAGCCATCAAGGCCGTCACGGGTGTCACGCCCACTTGCTGGAGACCTCCATTCGGTGATGTCGACGTACGTCTCGTTCATTCCATAGTCGGTCATAATACGCTCGAATCAGCTGACTCGTTGAACGTAAATTATGTAGGACCGTATCCGCTCTATCGCGCACGCGCTCGGTCTCCAGACTATCATCTGGAAGTACGACTCGAATGACTGGAAGAATGGTGTAGGCAACGTCACAGCGCAGACCGTCGATGATGACTACAACTACTTCATCAGCAATGCTACCAGTGGCACATTTGACACCGTACGTTCCGTTACTTACCCCGATTGTGTGAGGCATCGGGGAAATATGCTGATCGTGCAAACGGATGGTTTTGGCAAATAGGAGGGCGGGATCATGTTGACGCACGAGTTGAACAACTACACGATGCAGACGGCGATGGACTTCTACTCGGACCTCAAATCGACGTTCAACTACATCGTGCCCGTCGGTGTTGCGTTGAATAAGACACAGCCCTACCAGGAGACGAACTACTCGCTGCCCACGTTCGAAGAATGTATGTCCATTTTTTCTCTTGCTCTCACTATTATTATTACTCGCTCCTCCTAAGACTCATGATTACTGACGGCCACTGGCTTCGTAATCCACAGACATCAGCGGTACAATCAGCACGAACAGCTCGAACACCTCTTCTTCCTCGTCCAACTCATCATCAGAATCCTCCCCTGCGGTCGGGATGCACGCTGCCCTCTCGGAATCGTCGATCGTCAGCTGGACACTGCTGGCCGGGACGGCAATGTTGGTCGGGCTCGTGCTCTGAGTCTGAACTTGCCTCTACATGTCCTGCTCTGCCTCATGTCGCTCGTCGCTTTCGATGGACTGTTTACTCAACAATATCGCTCATGACCTCCCTAGCATAAGTAATTGTGTTCTTGAACTCCACTCGGCGCTTTGCCTTCTCATGCCACGTAACCCTTTTTTGTCGTTGTCGTGTCTGTTGTCTGTTTTTGCGCCTGTCTTCTTTCTTCGCAATCTTAGTCTTTTTGCTTTCTTTCCTTCCATCTTCGTGAAATATACTCACCTTACTTTACTATGTGTCTTCCGCCTTCACCTTCCTCCACCCCGTTTTCACCACTCAATCATGTGTGTCTGTTCCGATACCCGCACTCTGATCTTCCTCCGAATCATGGCGACGCATTATACTCACCACCACACTGATCGATCGCGGACATTTCCACCTTCACACCATACCACCTCATCGTACGCTGGCTCGATTCTCGATTTGCATAAGTAGTCGCGGTATGGATAGTCTAGTCACATCAGTACTCTACTTTTCTTACTGTATCTATTTATCTATCTGATACTGGGTACTGGGTACTAGGTACTTGGGTGGCTAGTTGGTGGCGTGTTTGAGCACAAGTTGCTGGTTTGTAGAAATCGTAAATAACACACTCTTTTGGACTTCATTGCTGCATCATGCCGTCAGGCTCGACTTTGAGCAAAATAAGCTACGAATTTTTTCCCCTGTCGACATGCCCTAGAACAGTCCAATTGCTGCCCCGTCTATGTATGATTTTGGTGCGGCTGTCAATGTGGCGCCCCGTGCGCCCCCCAGCGTAAATCATCAGAACCGAACAAATGGCGCCCTGAAGATTCATTTTCTGATCATGAGCCGTCGGCACGGTTGATCTCTGACGTAATTGACGCCCGAGGAGCACATAGCCGGCGGCAGTGCCGCGCAAGGTACACTAATACACCTATAATTGGATCGAACACAGGGTTTCAAGGACAGTCCTCCTTACCATCTACGCGCATACTGCGTATTCGACTGCAGGACCAGGATCTCTAACTTCTATTGGCTCGCACTTTGCTCAATCGGATTTTCTGGGGAATTTTGCGGTACAATAAGCACCGACAGCTCTAGTGCGGGGAAATTTCCAACCCTGCCGGTGACGACACGAACAAAAACACAAGACTCAGCGCGGAGTCATCGCGTTTGATAGCTGTCTACGAGTCTCCGCATCGCATCGAATATTAGGCCGAAAGATATTGCATTGCACAGCTCAGTCAGACACAGTCGTGCCCGAGAACAGAAGCCCTTTTTCCCATAAAGCTGCTTGGACATTCCACCAACTCAATCACATCCAGGATCCCGCCACACTTCACTCAACCAAACAATACTCTCCGTGGAATAAGATCAGGCCAGGATCGTGAAATATGGGAAGCTGGTAAGCATCGTCGTTTTGTGTGGTTCTATGGGACTTGGTACGCTTACATCGATTGTGGTACTGCTGGCGGGCGCTTCGTCGATCTTACAGGGGTGATCTACTTTCTCTCGTCTTGGTGCGTACTATTCATTACATTGTTCGCCGTAGGAATACTTTGAGCTGATGTTGTTTTGGCTTTTCGTAGACTTTTGGCCTGTTGGCTGGAGTAGCTTTCGCTGCCGTCGTCGGTGCCCGACGCATCTCTGAATTCACAAACCAGACTAAGACATCGTGCGTTTCTTGTTCGCTCCTTTCCCATCTGACATGCCTACACTCCTACGCCACACATCCATCTTTCAATATTGTGTCAAAGCACAATTTTGCTGACGTTGTGCTTGCAGTTTGAAAGAAAAGGGCTGGAACATCTCTGGGGAGGGTGTCAGTGTGAAGACGAATAAGAGGCTTGAAAGGAGTGATTATATCGATGCTACACAACGGTTCGCACTCCGTCTTCTTAATCTCACAAAGTTCCGTCTTCTGACTATTCATGCCCCCGAATGTCCCCCTCTCTTCTCCCCAATATCTCTACTCGCCCCGTTATGCCCGCTACTAAACGCCCCATCGTCCCATCCCTTTCGCATCATCTACACCCGGAAACACCTCATCCGAAACTGATCTCCCTCATCCATCACCTGATTTACCGACTCCCGAACCATCAACACCTCCATCTCCATCTACAGGGGCATGATGAAAGTCATGGACGCCGCTACTTACGGTGGCACCGCCCAGAACGCGCCCGGTGCCGGTGAAGGCGCGAAACCCCTGAACCGCACACATTCAAAGACGAGCTCGCAGACGACGTTCTTTGGTGGTGAGGAGGACAAGAATCATGATGGGGGAGGGGATGACAGGCGGAGGGGGATTTTGCATAGGAAGAAACATTGAGTTTGGTGATGGTGCCGGCGTGCCAGTGGATGACCGTCCTGCGGCAATATCTGGGTTTCTTGGTGATACTTATAGGGGACATTGGATTCTCGCTGATGATTACCACTCAATTCATTATCGAAGTTTCCTACTTATTTATATTCGCAATCCTCTGTATCATGCATAACACTTCGTGTATATCCCACACACTCCGTACCGTGTATATTGAATGTCTATCTATCTAAGTGTCCATATTCTGCGATACGTTCAGCAGCGAGACAACTACATCTATCAATTCGTTAGTAAGTTTCTTCGGTGCCACAAATAAGTGCCACGGCGATCCTCGACCTGCGGCCTGCCGGGACGGTGTGGCGGCATCATGTCTCACCGCCACAGGCAGGACCCGGGTTTATCCCTATGTTAACAATCGCGAACATAGCCGTTTAAGAACCCTCTTCCTCGACTTCAACAGAAGCCTCCTCTGCATCCTTCTTTGAACGAGGTGAGTGCTGAAGCAGATGCTTGACGCCGTCTCTGACGATGGAAATCTGTCCGAAAAGCTTGAAGTAAGTATCCCGGAATACTCGTTGCGACTCAGGAGAGAGTTGCTCCCACACGTTGACTTCGCGTCAACTTCGCGTCTGCCTGCTCCTTCGGAATTATTACTCGTTCCTTGTCTTTTTCAAGGACGTCGCTTTATACTTTCTTGCTTGTGTCGTCGTGTGCTGACTCCTTGCTTTTTTTTGTCTCCTACTCGTCGATAGTGACTACCTTCGCGCGTCTTAACCTCGATACAAGGTTCCTTGATACCTGCAGAGATTACGCTAAGCCGGTTGCGAACCCGTCTCTCCCCCTGACGGAAACCCTCGTCGCTGCAACTACTTTGTTCCCCGGCAAATCCTCTCTTTCAGGCGATCCCGACGCCTCCAAGACGACCCGCCTCACAGACAAGTACCCCAATGCGTTCAGCGACTTTTATAGCTGCGGCACTCCTTGTGTTTTCAAGTCTGGCCCCAGCTGGCCTGTCAACAAGGGACCCCAAGCCCAGGGAATCGTCCGCGAGGCGCGTCCAATCTACTATCACCCCATCCAGCCCGTCTGGCTAGATATCGGTACCAAAATCAGCCAAACGCTCGACTCCATGGCCGTCAAGTGGACATTCATTGGCCCTCGCGCTTACGCCAACGCAGGAGAGTCAGAGCTACTCTGTTCTTTTGTCTTACGTGTCTGTGTGGTCCCCCACTCCCTCCTCTATGAAGACGCCATTCAATGCCGCTACAACCATCGTCGAGAAGATTTTCACCGAGGCCAGCTTCGAGCCTCCCGTGGTGGCCTTCGTCGAGTCGTTGGTAACTCGCTCAGCAGGTCCCAAGCTGCTCCCCTTTAATCCTCTCCTCGAGGACATCCCCGAACTGCGAAAGCCGTTCACCCCTATTCTCGGTCTCGCCATTGCTCCCAGCAAGTATCCCTTCTACGAGGGAACAGCCTCTCTCTACTATCGTCTCCCTGGAAACGATAACGGTATCGCTGTCTTAACCTGCGCCCACGTCGCACGTCCACTCCCCGTCTACCCCAACACAGGCTTGACGGGTAGTCGTCATCGTGAGGGGATCGTCGCCCTCGGCACTATGGCCTACAATAATGCTGTCGAATCCATCATGGCCGCTATCGGCAACCGCCTTCATTCCATCGATTCCTGGCACCGTTCAATTCAAAGGCTGGGGGAGGCTGTCGAGGGGAGAAATCCTAAGGTTACCGAGAGGCGTAATGAGTTCTTGCATTTGGTTGAGAAGGCTGAGAAAGAGATCGAGGAGGCGAACAAGCTGCACGATGAGGTCACCAAAAACCTCACCACGATTGAGCAGCGCACCATTGGCCACGTCCTCCACTCGGAGAAGATCGAGGTCTCGGTCGAGCCCCACGGATATACCAAGGACTGGGCTCTTATCGAGCTGGACAAGAGCAAGATCGATTTGGACGCCTTTCAAGGTAACAAGGTTTTTGTTGGTACGTCTTATCTATCGGCTTCGCTTCTTCAGTTTCGCTGACAATTATTTTTCTTTCCTTTGCAGGTGGTAACTTCTCAGTTGCTGACTATGGAAACATCATGTTCCCTCAGCCCGACGATCGCAAGAACTACGTTTACCCCGACGACGGTCTTCTACAAGCCTTTGGCGTCGTCCAGGATAGCGACCTTCGAAAGCCCCAGCACCTCGATGTCAATAAGGAGAAGTGCCTGCTCGTCGTCAAAAACGGATTAGCCACGGGCACAACCATCGGTCGTGTTAACGGTCTCAAGTCTTTCACCCGCACTTACGAAACGTACGGCATCTCTCACACGTCCATCGAAATCGCTGTTTTGCGCTACGGGTCGCCCGGCAAGTTTTCGGACGGGGGTGACTCGGGGTCGATCGTCCTCGACAGGGAGGGCCGCATCATTGGAATCCTGACCGGTGGCGAAGGCCCTGCTGACGAAATAGACACCACTTACCTCACCCCGTATTGGTGGATCGAGAAACAGATCAAGGAAACGTTCCCCGGCATCGCCCTCTACGAACGTGTCGAGTAGAAATGTCGCAAAGTCGAGTCTTGGACGTGTTAGTTGTATGTTCTCGATGTTTCGACCAACGTCAACTGTACGACATTGGTGTCTTATTACTCTTTCTTGATTTTTCCTTTGCCGTAGTCAAGCCTCCTCGAATGTCTATTCATTTTGCTGAGCGTGAAAAGGTGCCGATGAATAGCAGGTGTGAGAGAATATGATAGATAGCAACAAATGAAGAGGATACAAGATACAGGCGCACAATCGGCAGAGAGAAATCATGGAAGAACGAGCTCAAAGACGAAACCAATACAAAACAACTACATTCCTGACGAAAAAAGACCACAAACGAAAAGACAGATGAGTAGCCAGCAATCATCTCTATGAAGCTCTCGCTCGATTTCTCTCGTTGGCATACAGTGTCGAATTACTCCTTTCTCCCGTTCGTGTGATGATACTAGTGCCGTCTCTGAAGTGTGTACGGAAGAGGACATTGGCGTTGTTGAAAAGGCCTTCTTTGAGGGAGACAACAATGAACTGAGCACCGCGGAAACGAGTCCGGAATAACGTCCCGATGTGCTGGGTATGTGAGAGATCAAGGGCGGCATCAATTTCGTCGAGGATATAGACTGGCGCGGGTTTGAACTGCAGGAGAGCCATGATCAGTGAGAGAGCAATGAGAGATCTAGATGAAGATTTGTCGACAATGTCGATGAGGGAAACAGACGTAAGTCAACAATCAAGATATTTAGGAGTGTCTGTCGTGGCGTACCGTTGACCTCCGCTAAGCTCTGTCAGGCTTTGCTTCCAGACGCTGCCGAGACGGATTTTGATCTCCAGACCATCCATAAGGTCTTGGCCGTCTGGAGGTTGCAACTTGGCGAAGTTGCCTGGTAGAAGTTCTGCGAAGATTCCCCCGAAATCACTGAACGGATGTACTGTCAGTCTACTTTCTGCACAAATAAACTGGAATTGACGCACCCATTCACTTTCTCCCACGTCGTGTGAAGTGCTTCACGCTTGTACCGATCCAGTTCTCCAATGGTCTTTTCGATCTTCGTCTTGTCTGTGTTAACCCTAGCCAGATTTTCCTTCAAACCAGCTTCTCGCTTCTCGACACTGGATTTATCTGTTAGTGAAGAACACGACACGAGCAGCACGAGGAGCAAACCTTTCAATCATGTTGAGTACCTTTGGGTTCACTTTCTTCTTCATGCCGCCCTGGTATTGTTCCAATTCTTGGGCTCTAGCCTGAAGAGCGCCAACGTCCATGGAGCCGAAATGGTACGGTGTATCGGGTTTGCCGAACAGACTGGCCTAGTCGTCAGTATCCGAGAGCGAACAACTCGTCAAGGATCTACTCACTGGCTTTCCTCTGCAAGCCAATCGTACTGTTTCTCAAGGTTCGTGACGAACTTGGCAGCAGTCTCCTTCTCCTTCGTTAGCGCCTGCTGAGCATGTTCCAACTTCTGAACGTTCAGGTCGGCCTCTGAGGCAGCCTCCTTCTTCGCCTTGATCACTCGCTCAAGGTCCGCGAGCTCATTGTCGAAACGACTGAGGCTTGCACGTTCTTCCTGCAATTGACGTTCCGCTTCTGCATATGCGTCCTGGAGCACGGTTATGAGTCTTATGATACAAGTGTGAATGTATGCGACATACCTCGCTTTCCTTGAGGGAGTCCGAGAGCTTCTTCAGTGCTTTGCGCAGTTTTTCAACTCCGCTGTCTGTCGAGGCGATCGTTTCCCGTGCTCTGTCGAGATCCTTTTCGAATCCCTCTGTGCAACGTCAGGATAGGGCAGACAAATGGTGGCAAGCAATTCTCACCAAGTTCCAGGGTAGCGGCCGCCATGTCCTTCTGTTTCGTCTTGACACCGACGGCCTGCTTTTGGAGGGCAGCCTTTTGCTTCTGGATGTCCGCCTATGAATAGACACGTTAGTCGCACTTATCGAGAAAGCGCATGAGTTCTAGGTTAGCTAACCTTGAGTTCTTCGGTCTTGCCCTCCTTGTTGTTCTTGAACTCCTCCATGTCTTTTTCGAGTTTCTTGCATTCTGCCTTCGCTGCCTTCTGTTTCTCCTGGGCAGCAGCGAGTGCCGCCTGGATCTCGGCAATCGTGGTCTTCAGCTCCTCAATCTGCGACTTGATCTGAAGATACCCCACATAAGAATATTATAGCTTTCGGTATGACCGTTCAAAAAGACGTACCCTGTTTGCATTGCTGCCGCCGAGTTGTTCTTCCAAGAGCTTGAGCTGATGCTCCTTGATCTCCAGGTCTCTCGACAGCTGCCGCCATGCATCGCGCACGTTGCTCAAGCGTTGCTCCTCACGCTGAAGATTGTCATACTGACTTCTTGCTACCTTCAACTTCCTTTCGACCGCCTGAAGGTCCTGGGCACGAACAAGGATGCCGCTGCCACTAGGCGCAGCTCCCCCACTTAACGTTCCAGAGGGGTCATAGACATCCCCTGCGTGGGTCACGGAACGGATACCACCAACACTGAAAGTGACGTATTTCGCTGATTCGGCATCTTCGCAGACGATGGTACCGCCGAAGACGAACTTCATGGCGTTCTCGAGTTCGGCGTCGTAGCCGACGAGTTCGAGGGCAAGGTTGGTCTTTCCAGGCCGTGCGGATTTCGCAGCATTGACTTTCTGAGGGCGTCCGATGTGAGCTAGCGTTTTTAGGACTGCGATAAAGGAGTAATGAAACCCACCATGATGGGGACAACATGGCCGTCGATCTTGTTCAGAGGAAGAATGGTGACACGCTTCCTGAGCTGGCCTTTGTTGATCAGATCCTTGCTGACATTCTCATCCGCGACGATGACGTTGTAGAGCCTCCCGCCAGCGGCGATCTCGAGAGCAGTCGCCTTGTTGTAATCCTTGGGGTCCAAGGAGATCAGAGAGGCCACGAGGCCCTTGACCTTGGAGGTGTCGAAATTTGGATAAGGAAGGGAATAGTTGAAGTCCAGCTGCGAGAGGCGTTGTTTCGCAAGATCGCGTTCCTAGACATGACCAGCATAAGAGAGTGGTATAGGTTAAAAGACAGGAAACGTACCTCCGTGAGCGAGTCGATCTGCGCCTTGGCCGTCCTGATGGCAGTCTCCCGCTCCTGCTCCTTCTCTGCAGTCCAGCCACATTCCGCCAACTTCTTGCGGCATTTCTCTACGTCGACCTTCATTGCGTCCAGATTACGCGTCGCTTCTCCGGCTTCTCTCTCGACGGTCTTCCACCGTGCCTCCAAATCCTTGAGTTCCTTTTGCCTCATCCCCAACTTGACACGGTTCTGCTCCTCCTCTGTCGCCGCCTGGCTCAAGCGAGCCTTCGCATCAGCGAGCTGTCCCATGTATCCACCGCCAGTGTTCTTCGTACCACCCGTAGTAAGACCGGTGAGCAACGTTTGAAGTAGATCCTCCGCGCTTGCAAGGGAATCCTCGGCCGTCTTGTGCTGCTCCTTGACCTTCGCATGAGCGGCCGTAAGTTTCTCGACCTCGGCTTTTTTGTGAGCCATCTCGTCCTCAAGCTGCACGCAATGTCAGTGAGAAGTAAGCGATCAGACAGTATGATCGGACGGACCAGCTTCAAAGCATCACGCGCGTCAACTGCCTTGCCTTCCTCCTCTGTGATGCTCTTCTCCTGAAGCTCGACCTGAGTTCGCATCTTCGTTAACTCCTTGTCGAGCGCGGCTACTTCTTCCTCCATCTTCTTTAACTTTCCGCCCTTTTTCATCTCCCTATCTCTCTGCGCCTGGACTTCCTTCGCGTCCTTCTCTGCGGCCTCGACCTCCTTCAGAATCTTCACCTTGTCCTTCTTCACCTTCACCGCCTCTTCCTTCTTCTGTTCGATCTCGACTTCCTTGCGCTCTACTCGTTCGTTAGCGTCCGTCCATTCCCATGCCCGAAGTTTGCGTCCGATGTTTTCGAGCTCTGTGCACGCTTTCTGCCACTGCAAGAATTGACGTTTCTCCTGTCGTAGCTTGTCAAGCTTGGGTATGATCTCCTCGTTTAGCAGGGAAGTGATCTCTTCGACGCGTTTCTCCTTCTTGGCCATTGTCTTGATCGCTTTCTCCTTTCGTTCCTCGAACATGCGGGTACCGGCAGCTTCTTCGACCATTCCGAGAATCTCAGGTGGCCGCATGTTGAGGACCTACGGGCGGGTCAGTATGCGAAATGTGGTACATTCTGACGCGTAGCCTAACCTTGGTGATTCGCCCTTGCATGATGAGAAAGTTCGGATTGTTGATGTTGAGCTGCACGCTCTGGAAAAGTGATTGGACGGTTTGCTGCTGAGTCTTGTGGCCATTGAGAAGGTACTTCGAGAGGTTAGGAAGGGCAATCTAGATGATCAGAGATCAGAGAAAGTCACGATCCAGAAGAGGCGCATATATATGCAGAATGATCGAGGTTCAGGGCTTGTCGTCAAACCGACAGGGTGTGGACTGCGCCTCTCCCTCAATTCAACGCGTCGGCGTGTCGTAAAAATCACACATTGACGCAAAACAAAAATGCATACGTACCTGACGGGTCACCGTTATCTGGGGATATTCTTGAAAGCCAGGGGGACTTGCAGCTTTGTCCGAGTTGTCGAAGACGATGGTAACGCTAGCTCTTGTCACTCCAGCTTGGCCACGTTTGTATATGAGATCCTGTTGGTTCTGTGCTCGCATCTATGTAGACAAAGGGTCAGTAGACGCGTTTAGTGCTCGGACAATATTGACCGTGATATTGTCACGCACCGAGGTCATGTTCGTGATTCCCAAAACGAAGCATATAGCGTCGAGGATGTTAGACTTGCCCGAGCCATTGAGGCCGGTGATAGCATTGAACGAAGAGTCCCATCCGGTGATTACAGTTCGAACGGGGTAGGACTTGAAGCCGTCGAGAACGAGCTCTTCGATGCGCATCGTGGTTGGTGAGGAAGACGCGTCTGAGCAGACACGCTCATTTTGGCGCGGCTGACCGCGTGACGGCGTGTTTGTGGCCCGCGACACACACGTGACGACAATAAATGCGCTTGCCTCGTTGCCACACCGCCAGTGCCAGAGTGCCGGCCCTTTTTTTGTCTGCCAACTCAGTCCTCCCTTGAAAGGCCTACACCTGTTGGCTATATAAACAGCTCGCATCGATAGGACCCCCTCCACTTCTCTTTCCCCCTTCCCCCACTCGGGACCCTCGACTACAAGCCATGTCCTTTGACTTTGGTGACTCCGACCTCTCAGATCTCACGAGCTCATCTGAGGATGAGTACGTGCCACTGGCACAATTGACAAAAAGGAAAACAAAGACCAAGAAACTCCAGGATAAAAGCGGCTACACTATCACTGGAGCTCTTCGACCTCCTCGAACCGCGCAGTACACAGCGAGGTCTCTGCATGGTCAGTCCTTGACCCCTTCGCAACGCTTCTAGCCGCTGCCCGCTCATTTGAACCCTCCATTTAGAGCAAATCGTGGAGGGAACGATCAACCTAGATCCTGACTATCAACGCGGTACGCCTTGTGTTCCCCCTGTCTCACGAGAACTGCATGCTGAGGGATATAACAGATGTGGTCTGGAAGGAGGAGAAGCAGATTGGCCTGGTGGACTCGATCTTCCGTAAGTATTCATTCCACGGCGCGTCTATGCGGCTTTGCTGAACTTCTTTTCATCAAGGGAATTACTATATACCGCCCGTGATCTTTGGTGCGTAGAAGGTACTTCCCACAAGAGCGCGATGATGGTTGATCACTGATAGGATTCCTGCATGATAGCCGTCAAGAATTCAGATGATGGCACCGAGGAACGTGTGTGCATTGACGGAAAGCAGAGGCTGACTTCAATTCAACGGTGCGTATCCCATAGACCTTCACTGTTTATAGCTCGCTGACTTCACTAGGTTTATGGATGGGCTGGTGAGTGTTTTTACGAGCGAAGAGCTTTTCAAATGTAACTCACGACTATGTTATTCCTTTAGATCCCTCGTAAGTAACTGCCCCTTCCTGGTCTTGTTCAGAAACGCTCATACTTTATGCGTCAAATCTGCAGACAAGGATGGGTAAGTCATTCATATCATGGGCCAGGCTTTTGTGGCTAAGCATTCAGCTACACAGATTGTCTGGTGCGAGGTATTGGTACAAGTCAATCGGCTCCGGTAAACGGACACTTCTCCCCGCATCGACCGCCAGCCAGTTCGCCAACAAACAGATTGTATGTATGGAATATCACGATCTCACGGGAGACCAAGAACGTGAGATCTTCCAGGTCCGTAAATATCCTCATATGTGCTACCATTTCCACTTTGGCTAAATATATGCGTTTCAAGCGGGTACAACTCGGCGTAGCTCTTACTCCTGCAGGTTTGCCATTGCTGCATCGCGGACCTCATACTATTCATCACTGAGAACTTTTTCTTTAAATAGAGCGGATGGCAGCAATCACAGGCCCTTGGCCGACTTTCATCCGGGAAATTGAAACTCAAATCCTTGGAGAAGAGGACGGTTTTGGCGATGCTCTCGACTGGGGTCAATCGCGCGGACGGGATTTCCAAGGAATCGCAGCAGTTGTGTTCGTTATCGACAGGCACCCAGCATTTGCAGTGCCCGTTTCACCCGGGCTCGACAAATGGCTCACACAAACACTCGCTGTCCCAAAGAAGCTGCGCTCCGATGTGTTGGACACGTTCCAACTTTATCTCCTACTCACAAAGGACAGCCGATACAATGCACCATTCCAGACTCCGCAGCGCATATCACCGGTCGAATTCATCATGATAGGGCTCCTCATATATGTTCACCGCCAGACCCTATCATTGACGCAGCTATCGCTCGCCGTCGAGGCCATGAGAGCAGATATTCGGGGCAAGGAAAAGGACATCCGCACGAACAAGCGCGTTGCGCAAGTCATGTTCAAGTTCATCAACGAAGAAATACCAACATTGAAGTTCAAGAAGGCCTCGAAGACTGAAAAGATGGCCATCAAGGCTCTCGTTCCTCGCCCCGTAGCTCCACCCGTCAAGAAAGCAACAGGTAAGAGAAAGCGGCCCGTGGAGGCCAGCGACGATGAAGAGGAGGTACCGCTCGCCAAACCCAAAACCTCTACAACACGGACTACTACCGCTTCACGAGCGCGCAAAACACCTGCGAAAGCGCAGGAAGTTGTTGAACCCGAAGAACATGCACCGAAGGTCCCTGCGAAGAAATACCCGAAAATACCTAGGGTCTCGAAGTCAAGCACTGTGACACTGCCATCACCTACAGTGCCCGCGCAGGCCAACGTGAGTTCGACTGTTCCCAAACCCAACTCTCGAGCCATGCCTCCTCCCGTGGATACAAACCTTCCCCCGTCACTTTCGCGACCAAGTCCAAAAATGTCGCAGGGTTCATCTGCACACGCTCCTCAATCCGCAACTCCGGCCGCGACACCTACTCGGACACCAACCACACCAACTTTTGCCAGCCTCGGTCAATCCCAGTCAATGCCCAATGCTTCGGACCCAGGACAATTTGGACCTCAACCTGCTGCCGTGAGAATAAAGGCTGAGCCGGATACGGAGGTGTTCAGCTTTTTCCCTGTCAAGACGGACAGGCTCGCTGCGATTCGGGCAGCGAAAGGTGTTTCCGACACGCCGAGGCACTCTCCAATCACACCGGTTTCGCAGTCCCCGTCATTCTCTCATCCACCTACACATATGCCCCCACAGACACAATCCAAGCCACCACCACCTGTGCAGCACATTCAACAGCCTTTCCAATCTGCATCGGTCCCTCATATTTCCCAGCCGAACGGAATTCTAAATCAAGTACCGGGACAGCCGCCATCCCTTACAGCAGAGGCTTTAACGAGCCTTATGACGGCTGCGGGACTTGCCAATGGCATACAAATTCCCGGTCAATCTTATCAAGGAACGAACGAGCATTATCGCACAGATTCACAGGAAAGGTCGTGCGACCTTCGCGACCCTCAATCGGCTAGCTATCAAGGTAACAACATCAATGGCTCCTCGACTTCTCTCCCTCCTCGCCCTTCGCACTCGACAATTCAGCAATCCGCTTCCGCACCGGCCATCCGCATCAAACAGGACCCCGACTCCGTGCAAGACATCATCCCTCCCGCAAGACAACGCAGCATCTCTGACCGTGACCGTGACCGCCGCCCCTACCCATCGGGGCCTCGAGAGCGTCGAGACCGGTTGTCTCCGGCACCGCGCTCGCCGTCCTCGAGGTCACGATTCAACGATTCTCGTAGAGATCGTTCTGATTTCTCCGCTTCTAACCCGTCGAGCAGTCCGACTCGTGGCCGGAGGGACTACGAGGACAGAGGCCGTGGATATGATGCTGATCGCGGGCGTGGATGGGGAGGCAGCAGGAATGACCCGATTGATTTGAGGAAGGATCGTGATCGTGATTATGGAGACCGACGTGGGTATCGTGGCCGTGGACGAGGGGATACGAGGCGCTGGGATGAGGATAGAGGACGCAATGACCGCCGGAGGAGCCCTGATTATGGCAGAGGGTCGTACAGGTCTCGAGAACGCGATGCCGACACCGGTCGATCCGATAATGGCTGGGCCAGTACGAAGAAGGAAAGAACTGACAGGCCGTTGCCTGCTTGATCAACTTCTCTTCACGAATCTGTGCGTAGCTCTTCGCCATTATTACGGTTCATAGGCCAAAGCTAAATTTACCTTGGGCTCTCACAGTGCGAACATCCTTGCCACCCGCTTCGTCGCCAGAACGAACTGTAGACATTCTGCCCATCAAATATGATCTTCTCCCGCATTATCCATAGTCCCCTTATTTTCGCGTTGATCATTGTCTCCCCATTCATCCACGCCCCCCAATTGCCGCTCTTTCTTTGTGTTTCTCATCTTCCGATCATTCATCTCCATGTCGAGATGGCCAACATATACGTCTCTCAACTCGTTATGAGCCCCTATGCTATAACCGTATGACCCTATGCCGCATTTCATATACGCACCTCCCTCCATCGACGACCTTTTTCTTGTACGTTGCAGCAGGTGGCGCCCCTCATACTCCGGACTCTCATACGAGCACTTCTTGATCTCTCGCGTGATGAACTGGTATCATCACTCTGAATCAAATGTTACGATTCTTTCTTACGCCTACTTTGTACCTCCTAATGTCAACCTTTACTGCAAGTCTGCAAACGGGGGCGAGAGTCAAACGCGCTGCGTTGTGGCCCACGACGGGGAGCCGTGTGGCGGAAAGCGTGACGTAAAGCGTGAGCTCTGTTGCGCGTTGGCAAAAAGTTACGCGCGTTGACGTCCACGGTCCACCAGAGACTCTCCACAAAACGAATGGCTTCCTTCCTTCGTCGCTTCGCCACCTCAGCATCAGCAGCAAAAACACCCATGTAACCTCTCTGCTCGTTGTTATCTTATTCTTTTCGCACTGTTACTGATGCACGTATCGAATGTTGATTATGACAGGTCTAACGTATTCGTGAGTACTCGACGCTAGCACGCGTTGTGTGGTGCGGGAAGCTGACGAGATGGGGTGTTGATACGCGTAGTTCGATATCGCGATTGACTCGAAGCCCTCGGGCAGGATAGTGTTCAAGCTCTATGATGATGTAGTCCCGAGGACTGCGAAGAACTTCAGGGAATTGGCGACTGGGCAGCACGGGTTTGGATATGCGGGAAGTGGCTTCCACCGTATCATTCCCAACGTACGTCCGATTTCTTTCTCCGCGTGTGCACCTTGGGGATCAGGAAGTGACGATGGTGGGTCGGACAGTTCATGCTCCAGGGTGGCGACTTCACGAACCATAACGGCACGGGCGGAAAGTCGATTTATGGCGAGAAGTTCAAGGGTGTGTATATATATAATGGTTTATTTTTGTTCATCGTGTTCACGTGCTGATGATTCATGATGTATTGTGCGTCTGTTTAGATGAGAACTTTGTGTTGAAGCATACCAAGCCCGGTCTCCTCTCTATGGCCAACGCCGGAAAGAACACCAACGGCTCTCAAGTGCGTCTCCGTCTTATATCTCCATTCCCCTCCTTCCAACTCTCGCATCTCACTCGTCCACGCAACACATCTTATCATCTCTGACTCCCACTTCCACTTCTAGTTCTTCATCACCACCGTCGTCACGTCCTGGCTAGACGGCAAGCACGTCGTGTTCGGTGAGGTCGTCGAGGGGTTGGATATCGTCAAGGCCGTCGAGGCCGTCGGGACCGACTCTGGAAGACCGAAGGCAAAGGTGACGATCACGTCGTCGGGCACCGTCTAGGCGTCCACAGATCGCCGGGTACCGTCTAGTTCGTCGGGTACCGTTGAGGTGATGGGTACGACACCACCAAAACTATAGTGTATCATATTTTGTCACGAGCTTTTAATTCGCACAACGTACAGCCTAAAGACTTGTTGAAACTCGAATACAACATAGACGGCGAATGCGAGTGGATTTTCGTGATCCGGTGGCGAGTGGGGACGGCTGTCAAGCTTCAAGGGGGAGGGTTCCGGCTAGGAACATGGATCGTGTGTATATCGTCAGGCCTCATCGCGAGATTCAGAAAATGGAAGATATTCCGGTGTCTTAGACATCCATCGAAGCATCGAAGAAGTGCGTAGCTTGATAGAGCTGTGAATGGAGGAGTAGCGTGCAGAACGCTAAGTGCACCGTTGCGTCATTAAGTATATCGTTTCTCCCAGAACACCGTACATAAAGCGGCGGACTTCGAGCGTACTGAAACAGCTTCCTGGAGCCGTGTCGACAGCTCATATAGTCAGTCAGCCACGGCGAAAGGAACATGCATACTACATAAGAAGCGGGGAGCAATGCTCGCTGTATGCCCGATATAGCTCGAGCCTCGGACGAGAAAAGCGTCGAACCCTTACGAAGCTCAAAGGTCTCGGTCCTTGCCACTTATCTGGGAGGACAAGGATGGAGGTAGAGAAGCCGTCAAACTATTCATGGACGGTCAAGCGAGATTCGTTGGTGCCCGACGGCGTGAGTAGCCTCGATGGTGTTACAGCTGGTAGAGAAATCGCTCTCGTTCAGGGGTATCGTGCCATTGCAAGGTCGACGAAATCAAAATGAAATTTGGATAGGATGAACGCCTTTTGGAATGGAAGGGCGCAGAGACGAAGTGGACAGACTACGCCAGCCTGAGTTGGCCTCCACCCAAACCGCATCCTACAGCGCTAATCAGTGAACGCTCCGCCTTGACGGGGCCAGTCGTAACGTACTCACTTCAGTCCCGTTCAGCATTTGGACTCTCTGAATCCGCTGGCGTGTCCTTTCTAAGGCCGTTACATGGACATGAACGTTTGTGATGTTCGGTAGCAAGCATTTGGAGGCATGTTACGCGGAATCCAGCGACGTCATTCAGAGCTATCAAGGAAAGTGTTTGGGCTCCTGGCTCCCGTGGATCCGAACAGCGTAGGCGAAAGATGGAGGCCTTGAGAGGAAGAAAGGAAAGACAACAAGCTTCGCTATCGAGCCGTGAAAAGACGAGAACGGGATGCATGACAGAGAACGACCATAAGAGAGAAGGGCGATAACGTATTTAAGTTCCTCGGGGGTGCCGGAGTGTGGATCCTGAACTGAAGTATTGAAGCCTCGAGAAGACTCTGCGCTCGAACGCTCGATAGATGATTCTCTGCGGCTGAAGAAGCACAAAAGCCGCAAGGATGTGTGGGCGATTTCCTCTTTGCATCCATCGGGAGCTGTGATCGCATGATGGGGCAGGTTCCTAAAATTGACGGACGGCGATGTGGGCTAGTGCTGAGTGCCATAGATAAGTTGGGCAGGGTATCCTGCCTGGGTTGGCGTCGCGGGAGCCATATGTGAGCTGAGAGTGTGAAAGTGCCTCGACGAAATTATTAGTGAGCTCAGAGACGTCTGATGGGGATTTATCGCCCATTCTTTGTGTCACTGCACGATGAATGCAGATTATATACATTGAAGGCAGAAGACGGTCCATTGTTTCCTGGATAGGGACGTCCGTGCATTCTGCTGTCGTCGCCAGGCGCGAATTAAAGTTGTTAGTATTCGCCGTGGCATGTCTCGTCGGGGGTACTTATAGCGAGGAATGCAAGACGGGGCGAGTCGACGTCTGTCTGATCACTTGGAAGACACCTCGGGCGACCTTCGATTCTGTGGACGTGAAGATGTTGCTAGCGACGTGTGGGAAGGTGAGTACAAAGACGCTCGAAGACGACGGTCGGATTGTGTCCGCGGGTAGAGACGCCATGGCCGAATCCGGAAAGCGCTTCAGTCTGTCGCGCAAGAAGACACGGCCACTCTCCTTCTCGTCGACGACCTCGATGCCCAGCCTATTCTCCCGCTCTCGCACAACTTCGTCACTAGCAAAAACACCAAAGCCAGCACAGAACGACGACGCCGTCGTCTACGACGAGTTCGGCCGCATATCGAGCAGGACATCAGCCTTGGGCGTCTCTCTTCCATCTGCTAGGAAGGACAACAAGAAGAAGGAATCCAGGTCGCGCACCGTCTCCACCGCACGAGGCAAGGGCAACGCAGCAGTCGAGGACGAAGGCCCACAGATCCCAGACGGCAGTTTTCTCGCACTCAGTCTCGAACCTCCGACTCGTCTGGACGTCGGCGAGGTCGCTGCCGCCGTTCGCGAGCGCGACCACGACTACGGCTATCTTTCTTACCAGCGTCATGTCATTCTAGGTCTGGAAGAGACGGACAGGCTTGTGAAGGCTGTCGCAGACGAACTTGGCACTCGAGGCCTCACCACTCCTTTCATCTTCTCTAGTCTCGCTCTCGACATCAACACACCCGGCGTCCGACGGCTCATCCAGGCCTTCATTCGAACATGCTCACCTTCTCCTGGCCGAGACGTAGAAACTGCATGGCGCGACGAGATTAGGTTCGCTGGTCCTCATGAGCTTGGGATGTGCTTGAGGTGGGGCTTGGCCAGAGTCGTCCGCTTGGTCGGCGGTAACGCCGTTCGTGGGCTGGTCGCGTGGGACTTCTACGTTGAATGGAGCGAGGCAGAGATCTGTGAGCGCACATAATCATATATACGAGTCGAGTGATCGCTCATGAATATCATCTGTCCTTTTTTTAAGTGCTCAATTACCCGCCTTCACACTTCGCCGAGTTCGTCAAACCCATGCCGCCGCCCCTTCAGGCCATAATCATCAACGTCCTCACTCTCCTTACTCGTTTGACTGCCCATTCCGCTTCTTCCGGCCATACTCCACCCACTCTTTCCCCTCTTTTCGGGCCTCTCGTCTTCGGACTGGGTCCTGCGGCGCTTCCATTCCATCACACCTACGTTCACTACCTCCGCGCGACAAACGCCATGGAACATCTCATTCTCTCCTTCATTCGCTTCCAAGACAACCCCAATAACACATCATCGAGCAGTCTTGGCCACGGTAGCGCGACCTCCATGGGTGTACCGACCCGCCTCAAGGACTGGATTCGTGGCTACCCAGCTATGCTTCCCGCGGCACGAACGAAGAAAGAGAAGCTATCGCCTCGTCGCGGAGCTCGGACGGTCCGCGTTGTCAGCGTACGACGCAACGTCCGCTTTTACACCCCCGACCTTGTCAAGAACGCGGCCAGCTGGGGCACGCGCACTCCAGAATCCTCGGGCGGCGGACTCGCGAGTTCGCGAGAGTGGGAGCGAGTCGCGCCGTCAACATTGAAGCTGTCACCACGGTACGCGGACGGATACAAGAAGCGGATGGACCTTCCTGTGAACTTCCACCCTAACACCGGGCCCGGGTCGCCCAGTACCGTATCCTCTTCCGGCTCTACCACCAGCGCGAGCGGATCCTTGACGAGTAACAATGATTACCTACTTGGAAAGCCGAAGGGAGAGTCGCTGGTGAACGAGGAGAGGTTCAGGAATCTTGCAGATCTGAAGTGGGGCGAGTTTGAGTCGGTGGGTTTCGGTGGGCTGGGGACGGACGAGAAGAAGCTGCAGTTCGACCTTACGGAGAGCGCGAGGACGGTATGTTGTTCTTTATCGTTTCATTTCGTGGATATAACTATGATCGGCACACTTGATGATGATGAATCTCTATCTCGAACTTTAGTCTCGCACGGCGAAGCGTCAGACTTTGACCTGGACCGATTTCTCTTCCTCTGGCTTCTCGCGCACCGATGCACCACTCAACGCCACACTCCAATTCAGCGCCCCCGTCTCGAACACCATTTCGTCCTGGCCGTCGAATCAAGCCGAGATCACCCGGAAGTTGAAGAAGACGCAGCGCGCGTTGCCGCCGTTTGGGTGGGATACTAATCCCGTGATGGGATCCGAGGAGGTGATCGAGGAAGCCTTCGTCGATGTCTTTTGTGATCTGGTATACGGTGGTGGATGGATGGATATGGAACGAGAGGAGGAGCTGGACAGGGAGTGTAACTGGGCATTGGTGCGTCTCCGCGATTACTACTCTGTGCACGATGTTTGCCTCATCGTCGGTCGCAGGTGGAATTCAAAGCCCTTCCGGTGGCCAAATCGACGGTAACCGGTGACGCAGATCCACGAAGCTCCCAGATCCTCTTCCTCTTCGAAGAATTCGTCCCTCTCGAATACAGACAACAGCTCACCTCCGGCAACAAACGCAAACTCGTCTCGCTGTTCACCACGACCAAGTCGAAGCAGTGGAAGCCTGCCGCCACACTCAACGGTCGCCCATACGTGATCGGCCACGTCCCACGAACCGCAACCTACGGCGAAGTCGACTTCGAAGGCATGCTCCGCGGCGGCAACAGTTCCACCAAAGTCCTATCGCTCAACAAGAACGGCGCCGTCAAGTCCGTCACCACCGGCTTACCGCCTCCATCCGTCGGAGCTCAGATCAGCTCGCCTCTCTCGACCAAGCAGTTCGCCGTCATCTCAGGACAGAGGGCAGGCACCCCGACGCCGCGCTCGGACTCTCCGTCGACGCCGGGTGGTGCTGGATCGCCTGTGACCGGGAAGAAGTCGCGGTTTCGACTGATTCCAAGCGTCACGAGCCCGAATGCTCGCAAGTCGGTCATTCCTCCTTCTGAATATGAGAATGTCGATTTTGAAACTCGTCTGGCGAGCTACAGTGATGACGAACTGAACGAGTCCAACGGGACCGGCGATCCGACGACGTCGAAGAGCCAGAGGAGGCAGTCCAAGGACGACGCCTGGGTCGATATCCTCGTCGCGAATTCCGGCAGGAGGTTGAACAACCAGGAGGCGGAGTTGAGGGTCCCGAGAGGACGGGGCTTGAAAGGTGGGCGCTCGGATCCTGAGTTGGCGAGTATGGAGGTCGCTGCGGCTCTGGCTGCTGTTCAAGGCAAGGTTCCGGATGACGAAGACGACGAGGGGGATGATATCGAGCCGATGACGATGTCTGGCGCTCCGGTGCACACTACTGACACGGATACGCTCGATGATACGCCTTCGGTGACGGATACGGGAGACGCTGAGACGGCGGAGTACGATGCCGAGGACGGAGCGGCACCGCCACCGACGACACAGCAGAGGCGCATGGGCTACTTCGACTTGCATCCCGAACGTCGACCTCCGCACTCGGCTAGTGGCGACGACGACGACGACGACGACGATGAAGATGATCCCCGGGGTGCGATTGGCCGACGCTCGCGCGATACTGACGACATGACGGACTATCCTCCTCTTTCCGCCGGGCCTACTCAGTCTATCACCATGTCCGACGATTTCGAGGCCGTAGAAGAGCCGTCGCCTGGGTTTCCCCACCCCGACTACGACGCACCCGGCTCGACGCCAGCCGCACCAGAGAAGTCGCCCGCCGTGCCCGCCAAACCGGTGTCGAACAAGACGGCAGCGCTCATCGAGATGTATCGCGAACGCGAGCGGGGTGGAGCAACTAGTAGCATCGCGTCGCCCGTCGCGCGTCTGCCCGTAGTTCCGCCGAAGAGCAAGGAGAGAGACATAACACCGTCCGTTACTCCTCCCTCTCATACGAAAACTCCTCCTCAAGCAGATAAATTAGAACCCCCGGTGTTGGAGTTTGAGCCGAGAGCAGAATCTCCGTCGCGATACGTGCATGGAGCGCCGTTGCATAACGTGGTCGAGGAGGAGGAGGAGGAAGAGGCATGAATGTTGGGTGAAGATGGCTGATGGGCAGACAGAGCTGGATGGATGTTCGTGAGGGGATATCAGAGCTGGATGGATGTTCGTGAGGGGATATCATCATACACGGTCATTCCCATCTTTTTGCCCATTCCACTGATCGCCTTGCCCTCAATTATGCGCGTACAGCGGTCCATCGTCCTTTTCCTTTTTAGCTGTTTTGCTTTTCTCTTGTTCCATGTTTTTTCGGTAAAAGGGCGAGTGCGGCCCACAGTGGTCGTATTCCGTTGACTCATCTCCCTGCTGCTACATAGTCGTTCCTTCCGTTACCATATCGTCTCCCCGCTGCTATCTCTCAGTCGTTCGCTCGATCCGTCATCACTGTGCAATAACGTCGACGGTGTCGAGACGTGCTCGTCACTCAGTTTCACTCCGTTCTGTTCAGTCACCTCTTATTTGGATCATTCCACTCGGATCCTTACATATCCTACATATGCATAACGTACACATTCCTTCGTCAACAATTTATCTCTCGTCGTATATCCCCTCTCGCCTCTAAATGTTGATACCCTCCGCTCGACACAGCGTCCCCATCTTTCAGTTTTTTCCCCTTTCCTTCCTCCTGGCCCGCTCGGATCGCGAGCTTATGTTGTCCCCCTCGACTCACTCTTTCTCTTGTCTTCCCTTCTCGCTTCTCGCTCGTCGTGCCATGGCTTTCCTTATTTCTCTTCCCGCGTGTTCTCTGTGTCGTAATTCTCTTCTTTTCGTCAATCCCTGTGATTTTTGTGTCTTCAATTATTTACGTTCTCTATTTACGTGTTACGTGCAGCGCCCGTCATCGATCCATCGTTTACTTGTCTGCCCGTCGAGGTTGTGGTTGTCTCTTTTTTTTGTGTCTACATATGTGCACCCATGCTGTCCTTAATCTGAATCTTACTCACGCTTTTCGTTGTACCACCCCATACGCTACTGCAGCTGCTGACACTGATGTGACGAGTTTTTGCGTTGAGTGCTTCGTGCTTCAGTCCGAGTGCATTCTTGTCCTTTACGAAGCGCAAGGGCTCGCTTGGAATCGCAGAAACTCGACCATCGTCGACGACAACGTACATATCCTGCCGAGGGCGCCACAGTGGCACGCCAAGATAATAAGATGGTTCCTGGTGGCGGACCGCGGCGAAATCCGGATTCCCGGTGCCAAGAACGGACTGTGTGCACGTCATCCGACCCCGCATGGCCACAGCGTCGGAACAAATGTGAAACTCTCGAAGGATCTCGCCGCGCCTTGGCACCGCTTTGCCATCCTCCTCTTCTTTATTAACCTCATCTTCCCCCACGTCTCCCACCCATCCCTCTACTTACAGTGAGTGTCCTTTCGATTCGAGTTGGCAGAACAATGGTCAAGCCCTATGGGCCTGCATATCATCTTACTTGACACGCACAGCCTTCGTGGGCACTCGGTGGGCATTGCGGGCATCCAGCATCCCGCCTGGGGTTCGGTTTTGAGGCTATGCAATTATGTCTGCCTCACTGACCTATGCGAATATAAATGCCCTTTTAGAGCGCTGTACTGACCAACCCATTTTTCCCAGGTCCGCTGCGCGAGCTGTCACCAGTACCATACCATCATCATCCACCACACCACTGCTACATAACCCCACAGAACATTTCACGACCGGTCGAGCCCTTATCCCACACACAGAACGACCCCTTCACGAACTTGATTGTTGAGACGTACCCCTTTTCCGATATGACTGGTGAGTTGCTTTGCTTGCACTCTTAGGAGTTGATAGGAGTTAGAAAGCTGATTAGGGTACCGTGGTTTGCTCTTGGATCAGTCGCACGATCACGACCTTCGAGCTTGTTGCTCGGTGCAGTAGGCGCTGTCTTGGCAGGTTTCATCCCAGGAGCAGATGCTAGAGTCTGTGAGGTAGACAGGTACGTACTTTTTCATTCTTCCCGTTAGATGTATCGCTCAAAATTCTCTTCTTCAGTTTCGGTGTCGAACGCTGTCGTACCAGTAACGGCGTCCGTATCGGTATCGCCGTAGCCATAGGTGCGTCCATCACCCCGTCGCGATGAAGTTCCGGTCTTACTGACCGCCTATCATCCATCCTACCATTTCGTTCAGTTGTCGGCTTTATTATTCTCATCGCCCTCCTCTCCTTTTACCGTCGCCGTCGCATCCAACGAGCCAACCTCGCCTACGTCACACAGGCTCAAGCTCAGCCCAACGGCTACCAACCACAATATTACGGCCCTCAGGGCACCGGCGCAGGCTATCCCAATTACAACCAATATTACGGCGGAGGTTCACCAGGTGGTCCACAATACCCACCCCCGACGCATGCTTATGGGGACCCGCAATTCGCACCTGTACGTTCGTTTTGATCCGAGTTTCAGAGACGCGTCGGCTGACTCGATTGTCGCGATGTGTATAGCCCGCTGGACCGCCTCCCGTACGCGATGGAGAAGTGCCACCGCCGAACTATTATCCCTCGCCAGCGGCGCAAGGCGCTACATTTACGAAATAATCGCCCCCGTGGACGTTGGGCATTCAATGCTCTACACGAGGCGGTTGGTTCAGCCATGCTCTTTTCTCTGTCCTCCCTCTATCCTCTCCTGTTTCACCACGTTTTATCTCCTTGTTGCTTTCACATCCTCTGTGATTCCTATGCAGTCTGTTGTGGACCCTCTCTGTATCGATTTCAGATTTCTCTGGATGGGGAGACCTAGCTGGCCAACCAGCCAGTGCTTGTACTTATAACTCCCGAACCATCTCTCGACGCTGGATATACTACATACACTCTGATTATTACATATCTGTTTCTTTGTTCATTCTCCCCGCCCAGATCTGCCGGACGACTCGGAATCCCGACATGTCTAACAATCTCTTCCGTGTCCACCAACCCTCCACGCGTCATGCATCATGAATGGCACAGCACCCGCCTACGTACTAGGCGCTTTCCTTCAATGCTCCGTGGAAAAAGGATACGGTGGGGGCCTGTATACGAGATGTTAGCGAAAGGCGTTTCTTGCGATCGACTGGATACTCGCCTTCGCCAAGATATCCGCGGCTCCGATTTCCTTGAAGAGATCGCTCGAAGTGTGCCTGTTGTGTGTACCCCGACCACAAGCACAACCACGACCACCCGGCCACCAAACCAAATCAAAGAAATAAACCAATCAGCCACTCGAAGAGTCGGGTGCCACAGCAAGTTAAATAAAAGAAACACGCACGCCACGAACGCCTCCTTACTCGCATATCGCTCCCATACCACGAACTCGTACGCGCTCTCTGGGCCGTTCCTCGACCAACTGAACTCGAGCGTTCCGGGCTCGGAGGACGCGCTGGCTTTCATTTTTGAGATCCAGGTGTGGAGCTCGGAGGGGCTGAGGGAAGTTTTGAACGAGACCTGGTTGTTTATAGACCCGTCAGAGTGTCATGTTATTTCGGAGATGCAGAAGTGAGGGATAATAGTGAGGAGGGCGGGGGAGGAGTGGAGGGAGGTGGGTGGAGGTGGATGTGTTGTGGCGTAAAACATACCTGGGCGAGGACGACGATTTCGCCTTTGATGTCTTCGAGGGTTTGAGCTGCGTTCATAGTAGTCTGCTTGTGAACAAAATTCAAGGAAGAGGAAAGAAGTTCGGGCTTCGAATACTTGAGGTACAAATTGGCCGTTTTATACTATCGAAAACTCTGCATCGTGAGAGGGCCGATGAGTAAGTGCGTTATCTCTCATGTCATCGTCGAAGATGGACAAAGCAATGGGCATATGGACATGTACTGTCTGCTGAGTGTACACTTTGTTTTTCGTTGGTTGTTCAGCCAGTGGTCTCAGTACAGAGAGTCAGTATGTCCGACTCGGATAGCCATATGGCGCCACAAAGGTTCAAAGTGCCACTCAGGGGCTTTCAAGGCTTCCGATACGAGCCGTTGCGAAAGTTCGTCATTCGACAAAATCTTGCTACTGTACCAGCGATTTGTTATCCCAGCTTCTAAACCTCAATCGGATGAACCTTCAGAAGCTATACACGTCCCGGTCTCGTCGTGCCTATTTCCTCTTCCGACACCCTCCCTCATCCGACTTCATACACTAACTTTCGAGCAAGTTCGATTTCTAACCTGAGATAATAATAAAAACATGGCCACGATGGACCGTTGGACGACCGACTTTAAATCAATCTCCACCCTCCAACTCGAACACGACGTCCCCATCCCCTCATCCTCCTCCCTCCTTCCCACCCAAGTCCTCGTCCGCATCCATGCCGTCTCCCTCAACTATCGCGACATCGAAGTCATCTCCGGGCTCTACACGCACCACAAAGGGATGACCGCCTCTGGCGCAGCCGGCAATTCATCATCCGAACCGTGCTTGGTTCCATGCAGCGATTTCGGTGGTGAGATCGTTAGTGTAGGAGCAGGAGTGAAGAGGTTGAGCACGGGAGATAGAGTGATGAGTGTGTTTAATACGGAGCACGTCGCTGGGGAGATTACGCAGGAAATTCTGAGGGAGAGTGGGCTGGGATTACCGCTCGAGGGCGTCCTGCAGAGCTATAGAATATTCGAGGAGAAGAGTTTGTTGAGATTACCGGATGGATATACGTATGCTCAGGTTCGTCTAGGTACCCTCTGAGTCGGTCTCCAAACCAGTGACTTACCTACAATACTCACCTACCTGCGATTGTGAATGTGATAAACAGGGAAGTACGCTGCCCATAGCAGCAGGCACGGCCTGGACAGCTCTCTACGGCCTCCAACCTCTCAAACCTGGCCAAACCGTGCTCATCCTCGGTACAGGCGGCGTCTCCATCTTCGCGCTCCAAATCGCCTCTCTCGCCGGCGCTTCCACCATCATCACCTCCTCCTCCGCCTCCAAACTCGCGCTCGCCACCTCCCTCGGCGCGACGCACACGATCAATTACACTACGACGCGAGATTGGGACGCCGAGGTGCTGAGGCTTACGGATGGGAGGGGCGCGGATCAGGTTATTGAGGTGGGAGGACAGCATACGTTGGTGAGGAGTTTTGGGGCGGTGAGGTTTGGGGGGTTGATTAATGCGATTGGCTATCTTGGGGGGAAGGGGATCAGTGAGGATGAGGTGGGGATCGCGGTTTTGGCGATTAGAAGGCATGTTACTTATAAGGTGAGTTTCATATGATAGAATGTGGCCATGGCCTTGATGTTCAACAATTGATGTCGCGTTAACGTTTTGTATCGCAGGGCATATTGATTGGACCAAGAACGGAACTAGAGGACATGGTCAGGTTTATCGAAGGGAAAGGCTTGAAACCCGTCATCGACAAAGAGTTTGCATTCTCGCAGGCGAAGGAGGCTTTCGAGTACGTCAAGGCTCAGAAGCACGTCGGCAAGGTCGTCATTCGTGTAACGGACGAGGAGTGAGTTGCGGTGGTCGAGGTTTGAGTTGTAAAATTACGATTGCGACTTGGACGGGAAACGCAACTGCACTCTTCGAGCTTCGACTCGAATAGGGGCTATAGCAGGTGTCCCATTTACCATATTGGTTGAGTGGCCCACGACTGAAACTCAGGACGGTCAGAAGTGTCGGAAAATCAAGTACAAAGGGGTCAAATTCAAGGGGTAGAAAAACATATATCGTAACAGAACACTTCATCTTGTACATCCGCGTACCTACGGTAATATCGTACGCGGAAACTATCAAACTCGTCTTCCTGGACCCCAGTCGACACAGGAGTAGCTGACCACCGAAACCATTCGAAAACCCAAATATGTGACCCGAGCCTGATCTACATATGCATCGGGTTGGGAGTATATGATGACGGTGGTGGTAGTGGTGGTCGAAGTGAAGAGGCCAAGGGGAAACCAACTAAGCCACGGTCAAAATAAAACTGCTACACAGCGACCTGCAAACTACGACGAAGAGGAAGAAGTGAAATCGCTGCAATCACCGCAAAAGGGATCCCGAATGACGGACTGAACAAATTGTCATATATGGATCATCGTTCATGCGTTATGCACTGGGAATCATCCATAAACGTGTCAAAAAAAGTCAACACGGCAGACGTTGAAATCATCAGGGACAACTAAAAGATCACTAACATGTCACAGATGTATAGCATATCATGAAAAGAAAAGAACAAATGATTGAAGGGAAAGGGACGACGATTGAACAACAAGGGAGAAGGGCAAAGAGGGATGATCGCGACGGAAAGAGTGACGTGAACTTGAAAGAGGTTCGAAAGGTCGAACGAGATGCAACGATGACGACAACGACTATGACAATGGGAAACACGAGACGGGGTGGGACGTGAAATGAGATGCAGTACGGGGATGACTAACAATAGGAGGGTTTGCGGGATATGACTATGACACACAATGCGGAGGAGGAAACATCACAGAAAGGAAATGAGAAGCGAACGCGAGAGAAAAAGACTAGGCCAGACTATATGGGCCAGGATGCATATGAGTGGAGGACGTGATTGGAAGAAGAAGGATATGTGGATGGGGTAAGAAGTGGAGGAGAGGCGGAGGTCATCATGGATAGTCAGCGAAGTAGGGGTGCTTCATTGCCCGTTTAGCTGAGATGCGCCTTGCAGCGTCGTATGCCAAAGTTTGCTATCGCCGAAGAAGCCATCAGCACTTCGATTCGAATGTCATCGACGAATAAGGGAAGATGAAATAACGCACTTGAAGCAAGTCAAGTCCTGCCCTATCCAAGTACGGCACCTGCTCCCCAAGGTCCTGTTTTGACCATTGGGGGAATGTAGGCTTATAGTCGGGCAGAGCGCGGATCCCAGGCCACGTCTCGTCGTTCGGTGTTCCCAGTATCCTACACACAGAAGGATCATGTCAGTAAAGGGTATGACTCGGACGGATACAACGTGGAGGTAGTATGAAACACGAACCGGAAGATCTTGAATATCTGGTCGATTTCAGAGTCACCGGGGAAGAGAGGATTGCCCCTCATAACCATCTCTGCAAAAATGCACCCCACGGACCACATGTCGATAGCGGTCGAGTATTGACGGGAGCCAAGCAGGACTTCGGGAGCCCTATACCAAAGTGTCACGACCTATCACAGTTCAAATCAAAAGTCAGGATATAAGGCAAGTGGATATAAAAACAAATGTTCTGCGTACTTCATGAGTGTAGGTACGCATAGGAATACCAAAGGCGCGAGCAAGACCGAAATCGGCGAGCTTGAGATTATTATACTTGTCGATGAGCAGATTCTGTGGCTTCAAGTCACGGTGAAGAATCCTGTGTGAGTGGCAGTATAAAAGACCCGAGGTAAGTTGGTGAGTGAATTTCTGCAAAACGAAAGGCAATCAGTTTTTGCTTCAGTGGCGCGAGGAGCAGAAAAGGGGCGAAATGATCGACGCCACAACGTGGTTCAACGCCATCACGTGATACCCATCAAAATATAGACCACGGTGTCTAAGTGGCGTCAATGTAGCCTGTACATAGCAAGAAGCCACAAAGATGTACAAACGGGTGCCGTACAAACGTGTTGCCGTAAAGAAAGGAGGAAACAAAGAGAAGAGGACGCGTCGATGCGACGAAACAGCGCGTTGTACACGCGTATGTTAGCCGCATATGGAATACGGATGGAATTTCAAACGAAGAACCGACCGCCACTGGGCCGCCACCCAAGGATGATGCAACTCACCTTGCAAAGGTCTAGTGAAATCGGTTGACCGGAGTTATTGCCCAGTTCCATGTATTTCTTCAGATCGACGTCGAGGAACTCGAACACGAGGTACAGTTTCTGGTCGGCGTGGACAATGTCGAGTAACCTACAGACAATGCCGAATAGAGATGCATACGAACACGCCAAGTCAGATGACGATGAAGAGTAGATATCAAACGGTTGGAGAGGGGTATCGGGGTCGGCATGCTGCGCTCAGAGTGCAAGTGAGCTTGGTGGGAGCGGGAGAAACGTACCTCACGACGTTGTCGTTCTTGAGTTCCTTGAGGAGACTGATCTCTCGGATGGCGGTGCTCGGTACGCCTTCGTCTTCTGCCTCGAGACGAATCTTCTTGAGCGCTACAATCTGTTCCGTGTTCACATCTCGAGCCTTGTAGACGACACCGTATGTTCCTAAGGAGCGGAAGCAAGAGGAAGCCGACATTCAATACAAGTTATCGGGGAAGGCGGGGATACATGTGGCAGCTAACCTTCGCCTGTGGGACATTGAGCGAGCGTCAGTGAACTGCATGAAATGAACAAGACCAAGAAGACGCACCAATCTTCTCAAGTTTAGCATAACTATTGACCACGATTCAAATTCTAGTCAGTCAAGAGTTGCCCCGCACTAACGAGCGGGCGACTGACCGTTCCATGGTCAACGAAGTGTTATACGAGTGAACCGGTAGATGAAAGGTGCGTAGATGTCGATGAACGTTCTGGAGAATACGAAGCCGTGAGTCTGATCTCCAAGCTTGCTGGCTGTTGAGGCGGGATTGATTGGCGGGAGGCGACGAGTGTTGAGGAAGGCGCTGTGGTGGAGGACTGACAAGACCGAGCGAGCGTGGGCAGCGTTTTGTTAGACCCTCGATTACGTAATCATTTGATCGCTCGCCTCGGTTCGACCGTTTCACACGCGCGCCTCGACTTCGCCACCCGCTCCTTGGCCGGGTCCGGTGGGTGGCGTCCTTTCATACACCCATTCTTGGACACCCAGGATCTCTGAGGACATCATGCAGACGGCCCGTGTCACTCCTTTTGACATGCCCTCTCCCCACGATTCGGTCGCTTATTGTTGTGTACTCAAGTTCTGGGTAGTGATATCCCCGCATTTCACTCGTTCGCTGGGGGAGATCCTCTGTGCGATCAAACGCTACTTCAACTACCAGTTAGACTCTGCCTCCGTGAGGTAAATTCAGGGTTCTGAACGGGACATATCGTATGTAGAAACCGAGGGAAATCGGAAGGACTCAGTAAACCAGGGGACAAGAAGGTTTCAGACCTGCCAGAGTGAAAGCGGGTGGAGGTTCCGCAGCGGCCGGGACGCCAGGAGACCTCAGGAGACGCCTCATTCAGTCGGGATATTCTCATCATGCTGGTCAAGCCACCATCGCATAGTAACCACCATGACGCAAGCCTGATATCGTCGTGTTGGAGTATACGAGTATACTCCGCTCGCTTCTATCGCGTTGTACAGGGGATGTTAAAGTTACACGCTGCGTCTTGCTGGTACAGTGTCAATGTACTATGTGGGCCTCGGCCACGACATCCCCTCGTCCTCTCTTCGTCGAGACTGAGTTAGGTCTATGTACTGGCCAGGCCACGGCTCTTCACCTGTGCGGAAAGAGCATGTAGATAATGGTCGTCAGCGTCGTATCGAGGGTGGAACGTTGTATGTATCAGAGTCACGACAAAGGTGATGCGCTCATGCACGAAAAGAGCGAGGACGAAGGCATGGATCACACGAGGTAGGAACAAAGATGATGGACGGAACGTACTTCGATCAATGATATCAATGTCATCTCCCTCGTCTTCCTCTTCCTCCTCTTCAGGATCCCACCGGTCTGCAGCAGCGGCAGCCGGGTTACGTTCACGGTCAACGGCAAGATCCTTCATCACACGGCTCATCGACTCGTCTTGCTTCTGCTTCAGTGTCTCGTCACGCTGAGCTTTTGCGCGCGTTAGTTCCGGGAGATATTCCCTGAATGTGTATTAGTACACCATGCCTTGCGTTGAAGGAATGAATTGAAAAAACACCTCTCGTATTCTCCTCTAGAAGCTTCTACAGCGTCGAAGAACTCCTTTACGCCGTCTCCAGTCATGCTAGACACACCTACGGCCTACAAGAGAACAAGACTTAGAGGCAAGAACGACATCTAGCTGTAGAACGCTTACCTTCAGGTGCTTGTAAAATTCGTCTAGAACCAGACTCATACTGTTCATCAGGCTATTCATGTACGTAGGCTCCCCTTCGTCGTCCGTCGTCCCTTGATGGGAGGCCAGCGCCGCCTGGAACGCTTCGAAATCTTGCATCCATTCTAGCGCAAAGTCGTGTGGTTGAACGTCGGTCTTGTTGAAGACGAGGATGAACGGGAGTTTGGTTTTGTAGAGGATACTAGAGACGATATGTCAGTCTTTGAGTGACGTATGGTGATTGTGAACAAGACAAGAATCGATCGTGAGACCATTTGGAAAGCGCGATGGCCACTCAAATACCGCCTTCATGGCTGTAGCCTCGACTCTTGGCGTCGAAACGCTCTGATGGCCGAGTAAGAGTAGTCATTGAGCATCGCTCCTGATTAGCTCACAGAGGAGTGTTTCGCTGCCAAGGCTCGAGGACCTGTTCAACGACCCCAGCTCTGAGCCAGGCTTATGTGCCACAAAGAAGACACAAATCACTGCAGGGGCCAGTGTCCTGATTGACTGAATGAGAATAGAAGCGCGCACCTGCAAGCGTACAACATATTCGACATGAAGGTGGCGGGAGCGGTTGTACGGGGAGTGTCGATGATATACGCCACAACGGTGGGTAAAGACGAGGCCACAGCATCCGTAATGATAGCACCAGATGCAGACCAGGTAAAGATCTCTATTTGACCAGGCGTATCCAAGATAACATAACTGTGTCCGCATAGTCAAAATTTTGTCCGCCACAACATATAGGAGGATAACAAGCGGACGTACTCGACAGTCTCCGCCCTCTTCTCCACCAGCTCGAGCACCTGGTCAAATTTTGTCGTGAAAAGGTTCAATGCGGTCAAAATACCGCCGTTAGGTCCGAGGTTATACCTTCCAACATGCTCGCCTCAGGAAATCAGAGTCAAGGTGCTGAGCAGTTGAACGGGAACACACTGCTTCATGACCTCCTGATAATCAACGGTATCTCTGATATCAATATTGGGCTCAAAGTTGGTGCTCGTGACGGCTGGGTCCAGATTCAGAACGTATGGAGGAGAGGGTGGTTCTTGGGAGTGAAGGTACGAGTTGATCCTCTGGACGAAGGTCGATTTGCCCGCACCGGCCATGCCAATGGTGATGATGACCACAGGCTTTTTCTTGTCGACAGCTGGGGCTGAAGACGACGAGCTGGATGCATTGTCCATGATGCAGACGTCTAGAGGGTAGAAATTATATAGAAATACAGTTGAGTGTGGCGGACTCAGGAGAAACTCGGTCAGCGAACGGAGCAAGAAAACGAATTTCCAGAGAAGCCGATCCTGCGGCTCCGGCTCTCGTGACGTCGTGAAGTTCAAACTCCGCGGACCAGATAAAGGCGCCTCCCAGCTTGAGTCACCGTCTACTTTGCTCTCTCTTTCCATCATAACTCGTTTTCCACAGCATAGCAACTTTCAGCAGCATGGAAGACGATATACAATACATAGGAATGAACTCACCGTTGAGAACCTCAACTAAGATATTTGCTTCAGAACAGATGCGTCCCATCACTGGTACATTGCCCTCTCATGCCCTAGCCCCATCGATTCGCATTGTAACCTCGTTGCTCTGTGTAGGTTTAAGCTTTCACGTCATCAAAGCCAACGGAATTGCTGGCGAGAGTCATGTCTTCTACAAGACCAGCACCCCCATCATCCATATCGGACGGGGATCCAGTAAGGACGATGGTAAGACGAAGGAGGCAGATACGGTCACTTTCGACTGCCCAGTCATCAGTCGAAAGCAAGCGAAGATTCTGCTGTCGGAGACAGGTCATGTATGTCTTATGCTGCCACTTTCTGGTCCTTTAATCTATCAGCCCGATGGTTGACAGCCCGTCATCACTCACTAGGTCTATCTCGTTGATCTGAAGTCCCGTCACGGGACGCATATCCTCAAAGTAGGCGAAACTGTCTCCAGCATTATCCCTCCAGAGCAACCTACCATGCTCGAGGATGGTGACACTGTCACCTTCGGCAAGACTGTCGGACAGGAAAGCAATACTGTTCGTCCTGTAACAATCCGTATCCGACTGCTCCATAATCCCGAACCCTCTACCACGGCGGCGCCTGCTACCACCGCTACTACGTCCTCTGAGCTCACCTCGAAGAACAAAGGAAAGGCCCCTATGAGGTTCAGTGGCCGCTATGGCGTCTTCCTCCCGTCATCTTTGTCGTCCTCTTCCTCCGATTCTTCCTCTGTCCGACGCGACTCCGATGTCGAAGAGATCCATCCTCCGGAGGAGTATCCCATTCGTCCCGCTAGTGACGACTCTCTCCTCAGACGCTCATCCTCTCATGGACCGAACCTTCCCTCACTCCAGGGCCTTGGTCTTCTCGGACGTATTCTCCCGCCACTCCACTCTCCCTTGAGCTCCCAGAGTCTACCTCGTCAAAACTCTATACATCGCTGGTTCCGCGACCAACTTCCTAATTTTACCAGCGACAATGATGCGGTGGCGGTCGGAGATGATGACGATGAACCGTCCGATATGGAGGAGTCGAGGTCGCCCTCTCCTGCTATCTCCGACGTTGCCGCTGCCGCTGGCGACGAACCAGCCATGACGGGTGCAAACCCTGAGTCCCCTGATCTTCTGCCGTCGGATTGGCCTCGTCTCGAGGACGTGTTTGGGCCAGCGATGGAAGAAGAGGATGAGCTTGCCACACCTAACGTGGATGTCGAGGTGGTGGCAGGGGTGGCCCAAAGGTCCGATGAAGACAATGACGATATCGAGATGGAGGTCGAGGAGGAGAACCTCTCTGAACCGTCTGTGGAGGCGGAGTCTCAGTCCTCGGCTGCACCAGTTCCTGAGCCTGAGTCTCAGCCCGAACCCGTCGCGCGCCCTGCCAGCGAGGCTCCTATCGCCGCCACCACATCCTCTGTTCCCGCGGGCGGCGAAGACGTCTCGTTGAGAGTGGCTAAGATTGATTCTACTTTGGTTGAAATGCGGGTGGGTCTTTTATTTCCAGCTCATTTTGTGTCGTACTGATTATACCCTTTCATGCTTCCAGTCTAGCGTACTACGATTGAGCATCGATCACCGCCGCACGCAGCAAGACCAGAAGGCGACCTCCGAGCGCTTCGACGGTCTCGACAAACGTCTCGACGAGACTACTACTCTCGCACAGTCCCTCCAGAAGCGCGTCGACGTGGTCTCCGATAGCTCGACAGAGTTACGTGAGGAATTGGCCACGATCACTTCGCGCCTGGACGGGGTGGACAGCGAGCTTGCTCGATTGAGAGAACAAGCTGAGGTAAGGCAAGCAGAACTTGATGAACTCCGGGCTCAGCAGGAACAGAATGTGCCCGCTCCCGTGTTCGTTCCGTCCGTTGAGATGCTTGAGAGTGCCCTCGCAGGAAGGGAAGATGTCTGCTCGAGTGTGGACGCTTTGAACGATTTGGTCCAGGGTATGTATCCGTCTCTTGCATTCCTTCCACACTGGTCCACCGCCTACTGATCGATGTTGATTGGGTGGGGTTTCTCAGAAATGAAAGCTCTCCGAGAGTCTGCTGCGGCGAATATAGAGAACGAGCTCGAAGGCCTCAAAGCCATCCGCTCCGACGCTCTCGCCAAGCTGGCCGCTCTGGAAGCTTTAGAGCAGCAGCACAGAGAACAACTGGTACGTACTCAGATGCCCCATGACAAGTCAGGCGTTCGGTCGTCTTACACAGCGCAGAGCGTCGCCCTCGCTGCAATGACATCTTCGTCTACCCCGTCCCAGTCACAATCGACGTCGCGCTCGCTCAAGAGGAAGCGTTCGATTGAAGACGACGATGACGGCGAAGAGGTTGAGTGCGACGATGGCGGCGATATGAGCCTTGAGAGTACTGATAGGCGCGTTGCGAAGCGTATGCGTACGGGGCGCGGGACGGCGAGGAGGATCGTGTCGGCGGTGGCAAAGACGACGGGGGTGATGACGGTCGGCGCTATCGTTACGTGGACTGCGTTGGCTTTCGCCCCCGAAACATTCTAGGTCAGATATGGAGCATGGCGTATATCAAGCACTGGCAGGAACTGTGCGGGTCGTCAATGGTTCTTTGCTTTTCTCTTGGCCCTGATTGGTTGTTCACTCTCAAGGACGTGCCCTCGTGTAGCATGATCAGCGTTGTACTCGATGGGCTGCGATTCATTGATCCTTTCTTTCTTTCTTTCTTTCTTCATAATACACCGCTTGTTCTTGGGGGTTGGCATGGTTGACGGTTTCGTTCTTCATTCTGTTTATTTCATTTGATGGTGCATGTACGTTTTCATCGGTGGTCAATTCCAATATTGTGTATGTACAGTATACCAATCAATAGCGAACTCGTTCTTCCAGCTCTGTCTCTGCCTCTATCATCTAGTAGCTTGCATAACTTCACCGCTCGCGGTTAGTAGATAAGGCTATACGAAAGTTGATGTCTACGTACGTCTCATTCCAAGGATTCGCCAAGGAGCCTGTCGCATCCATTGCCCAGTCTTTCCTGTGCCTCTCCATCTGATAAACAATTAAGGACAGTAGGGCGGAGACCGAGGACGGTATCATGTCGCCGCCAGTGATGCGTTGATGCCTGTGCTAGCATATATACTGCGCGTTTGATGAGATCCTGTTTCCTGGTACTCCTAAGCCTCGCTTTTCCCATCTTCTTTGTCGTATATCTCCAGCAACAAAGTAATGAGTGCCTCCCCCGCCGACGTCAAAGGAGAAATCGTGATCCTCACAGAGGCAAGCCCCACCTTCTACGCCACAGCACCCTCACAGTCCGAGTAATGACCGACTTACAGGTTCACGTCAAACCCGAAGTAGGGCCCGCCGTCGCCGTCGAATGGATCGAAAAGTTCAAAGCGGGAGCAGCCACCGAGCCCGGAACGCTCGAGTACAGCTGGGCGAAGAAAGCGCCCGCGAGTGCTGATCCGGAGGATGTGAAGGCGGTGGAAGGGGTGTATGTCGTTTGGGAGAGGTATAGGGATCTGGAGGCGTTGAATGCGTGAGTGTTTTTCAAGATTTCAACAGAGAAAAGGGTGGTGGTGGATATTCGATGGCTGATGAGTGGGATGCTGTGCGAAGACATTGGGCTAGCGAGGTCATTAAAGAGGGAGAGAAGGCGGGTTTGCTTGTGATGGTGAGTATCTATTCGCAACGAGTGGTGGACCATCGACGTTAGCATCTCACATACTGAGCACTCTCTTCCATTGTGCAATTAGCACCCGGTGATACAGTTCCATCACGGTGACCTGAAGGCCGGCTGGTAGATGCACAATAGCTATTGGGCTGAATACGATGCGAAGGGGTTGGTGATAATATGTGTGCCGCTGACTCTGGGCGGGCCACAGGGGCTTTCGATCTGTTGTATAGTACGGTATCATATGCCAAATTGTACTTTGAAGACGGATTGTCCATAGTAGTACGTCGATCTATAATCAGTTCAACTGAGCCGTTGAGTGAGCACGAGCATGTAGAGAAGTCCTACTGTACTCACGATATCCCTTGGTCAAACAAACAATGCGCCACAGCGCTGAGAGCTCTACAAGATCTTTAACTATAGCCTGTCATCGAAAGGACCAAGTACAAGTGTCACCGAGCCTGACACTCCCTAACCAACTCAACCGCCTTCTCTGCCAATAACTTTGCATCAGGCGGGAATCGAGCGCTGACGTAGTTATACTTCTCGTCCTCGACAACGAACCTATTTTTGGGCCACACGCATTAGAGTATATATTGAGCCGATTTTGGTCTACCGCATGTTCACGAAGGAGAAACACTCACGGACTTGGGCTCAAGCTACATTTCCACTGCTTACCCGGATCATCCAGTCTCTTCTTGACCTATATAGCTCAAACACAATCAGCTTGGAACTCTCCATGCATGTGCAGGTGCATGTTTCCGCTAGTAGGAGGACCAGGCAACGCACCGCCGTCTCCACCGAATCCGATCCCCTCCCATACGTCAAATAATAATCCCCCAACCAAAGCCTCGTACCCTGATACGCCACGCCCTCAAAAACAGCCGGCAACGCCGTCGTCGTACACCCACTCATCACGCTCTTATCCTTATCCTCACCTTCCAAGACCAGCGCCTCAGAGAGGACCATGACGCCGTGGCAGACCGCAGCGAGGACTTTCTTTTCCGAAGACTCTTTATTTGTAAGAGGGAAATAGGCTACTAGAAGGCGTTTGATGGCTAGTGAGTCGATTATTTGGCGCACGCCTTTGTCGTGCCCGCCGGGGAGGAAGACGAGGTCGTAGGTCAGGAGCGAGAAGTCTGGTGAAGACCAGGAGAGCGGGGATTGGAAGGAGAGGGAGGCGGTCATTTGTGTGTAGAGGCTGATGGCGGATTTGGTGGCTCCCTGAAAATAATACAAACTCGTAGTCAGAGACGAATATGCTGATTTAGAAGTGATGTCGTACCAACAACTTCTGTGAAAGTCCAGTAAGCATCCTCTTATCGCACGCTGGCACTTTCCCATTCTCTGTGGCGAAAGTAACCTTGAACCCGGCTTTCACAAATTCGGTGTATGGAACGGCGGTTTCTGTCAACGAGGGCACGAATTCATGCACACATGAGCTTCAGAACTGCACGAGAAGGAAGCGGGCTGGCAGACCTGTTGGATCGTGACCGTAGTCCGCCATCAGAAGTATCACCCTCGGAGTGTCCGACATGTCAGTGGTACGCTGCTCGTCTCAAAGAGATTGTCGAGGTGTTTGATAAACCGATGAACGCTTGGGAGAAATATCTGGACGTACTAATGGCTGGCTTGTAAGTCATCAATTACACGAACGTCACATTTATGGAGCTGACCTCACACTGGTTCTAGTATGATCTCACTCACCTATGGCGCAATAAGTGATAGGGAAAGTATGGTCACCAACCCACTCATCATCCTGGTCTTATATATTGCTGAGATCCAGGTTCCATGTGTATCTCTCGCACTTCGCAGGAGCCTGTAATTGATGGGAGCACATGGTTGGTCATCGTCGGGAATCTGGCGTCAGACACGCGCAGTGATTCTCATGAAGACAAGCCTATTTCGAGCGTTTGTCTGCTCGCCTTTTTCGAGCACAAAAGCATGATCTTCCCGGGAGAAGTTGGACAAGGCAGTTCCATATATATTCAGCTGCCAATTCCCACCCGAACCTCGGGAGACATCGGAAATGGTCAACATCCGACTTGCCAGAGAAGTTCAGGATGCACATCCTTGAAGCGGCCTTCGGAGTACCGCCTAAGCGTCGCTGATGAACAGAAACCGTTCTGATTCATTGTACGTGCCGGTGAAGTACAGAGGAGAATAAAACGCGAAAAACGAAAACCTGCTATCAGACCTGCCCTCATCCCCACATGACTGGAAGCTAAAGGTCTCTAAGCAGTCCAGACCCTGCGGATAAGCTCGGTCAATCCTGTATGACAGGGCATCGAAGTCAGTATTATGATATGGGAAGCAGTCTTTGGAGCAGAGTGCGGCCACAGGAGCTCGCGACTTGGTGGAAAGACTCCCGAACGAGTGTGGATAAGACGGCACTAAGAGATGGTACGTACCGACGTCGTTGGTGTTGAATTGATAAACACCGACAAGGGTTGCAACGGTGGCTGCCCGGAGTGACCATCTTGCCAGAGGTCCGACCCATGGGAATTTGCGGTCATGGAGGTAATCAACAACGATGGAGTCGAACTGAGGCCAACACAGGAAACATCATGACAACATATCAGCACCCATTTCAACGCAATCGGCGAGCACGACAGAAAATCGAGTACAAAAGGACGTACACCGATGTGAGAATGCATGACCAAACTAACACCCAAGATTCCGTCGAGAACAGGATATGCGGAGCCGGAAGTGATGAATGCGGCGGCGGTCAATGGTACAAGTCCGGCGCTGAGGAGCCGTTCGAATGCCCAGTGGTATGAGCCGTGGGTCTTGGATGGTGGGGGGTAGGTCGTCGGGTCATTCACGGTGCCCTTGTAGATGGCTGCCATTGTTTCCCCAGTAAGTTCAACAAGATCTGGGCGTTCAAGTGTAAATGAACGTACGTCCTCCTGGGACATAGTCGAACTTCGAGACTGTTGACGCAGGACGAGCTATCCGATGCGTTCGACGAGTGGAGGTACTGTCAGAGTTGACCCATTTATTTAAGACAGTTGTCAGACATACAGAGAGTGAGGGCAGCCCTGCGTGCAAGAACAGGGGACAGATGTTTGTTGAGGGATGAGCGAACAATGGATGAGGAAGTCATAGTGAGAAAGAGAGAGATGAGGATGCGGAGATGGACGAGCAGCTGCGTCGGCGGCTACAGCGACCATGCGAAGCCGCGCCGCCGCTTCGGCGCGTCGTCCGGGAGCCAATCATGTGAATTTCTTTATACCCGTATTCATGTTCAACCCGCCCTGCTCCGAGTCCGTACCACGCTGTTCTCAAATTCGAACTCTTTACAAGTTGACTTCACGGAGACCTTGGTGTACACACTGGCACGTCCACATATGTTGCCTAGTGCCAAAGTGTGAAAAACGCATGTCAAACCTTACTGGCAGGCTTTTGGCAGGCTTCAACTTAGCTGAGCTCACGGGATCGGACATCAAACGGATGCAGTCAATGGACAAACACAATGATTCTGCTCGACGGCAAGTAGTTGAATACAAGCTCTTAGCAGCAGAGTGCGGTACAAAAACAACAGCAAACGGAGAAGTTATCCAAAGGGTGACCACCCATCAACGGTATCGACCCTCACTCCACGGATCTACGACGGCACCGCCAGCGAAGAGAGGTGATGCATTGGAGGTTGAAGCAAATCAAGTGGACGAGGGACCACAGCCGGTGCCGATCAATCCGAAACCGAGCTGCAGCGAAGTCTGTGATCAGCAGGAAGAATGATCTGATATAAGTCGACGTACGACGGAGGTTATATCCGCACAACAAGCACCCGTGAGCCCAGAGGCACAGGTGGTCCCAGTGGGAGCAACACAGCCGGCTCCGATAGGGGTGTCATCGGTTAAACCTAGTTGCTCGAGGAATGAGAGAAGAAGCGGATCCAACGTCGAGAGCTATACATATGAAAGTTTAGCCAATGTCATGCTTCAAGGTTTTCGACTCACATCAGAGGTAACGATTGTGCAGCATTCAGGAGTGCCTGAGGTGCAGGTCACTGGAGTCTGGCGCTTTTCCTGAATACTCGCCGCGGAAGCCACCTAGTATAAAGAAGATAGTCAGTGCGTCATCGAGGCATAGAGCGATCAACTACAGGGACTGACAGAGGCCAAAGCAGCCAAGGCGATGACGACACGGGTAGAAGAGAGGGCGAACATCTTGTGGGTGAAGTGGAGTGGTAAAGAGTGGATGAGCTACTCTCTGCCGTTGAAAGGCGTTTCTGGCTGCCTCTTTATACTGCTCTGGCTCACCGTCTCCGGCAATATCCATACAGCTGAAGGCCAACGAGGAATACCCCTGTGGTCCTTTCGGTCTGCATTACGAGTAAAGATACACTCAAGATTGGAGAAATGTTTTGAATGAGTGGCAGTATATTGCAAAACCATATTTCGGTTCTAGTATGAGGGGGAATGAATGGGACATTGAACGCTACTAGGAGATCCAGCCGTTTAGAGCACGTCCCGTGGACTGCGAAGACAGGCACAAGTGTACAGGAAATTCTTCGTAATATGGAGTTGAGGAGCCACTTTGTTAACTAGAAAGTCCCGGAAAAAGTCTGTGCGAAGGTCGCACACGAGAGTATTGTCGTTTCTGGCATAGATTTGCACCAGAGGTCACAAGCCAAGGAAAGAGACGCTGCCCCTGGAATTCGAATTGTCGCCAAACAGACTAAGTACTACTGCTGATGCATCGAAGGCATTGTTGGAAGCGCAAACGCGGGACCTTGAGTGTAAGTGCAAGTATAGGGTATGCGGGGTGAAAGAGCCTGGTTGGCTGATTCAAGCTTGTTTGACCGGCGTGACCTTGTTGAACGTAAGTTGATTGTGGAAGGCAGTCCCGGCGCACGCCGCGTCAACTTTTCGGCTTCAGCCGGGTGTCATTCGTTGCGGCGCACCCGCCCGGGCCATCCGAAGCGCCACCATCACACGAACCACCCAAAACACCCCATTCCTTCAGAGATACACAAGCTTAAACTTATAATGCAGCGTAGCCGCTATGAGGATAGGGACATCCTCATCACGTGTTTTCTCTAGCTTCATCCTACTCAGTACTGTCTTCGAGTTGCACGGACTCGGACGCAATACTTACACTCAGGCGACTTCAAGGCTTACCTTCTGGGCAACATTTCTGCCCTGTATGTGGTTCCTGGAGCCGTCTAGCTATGGAACGCGGTCGTGATCTTTTCTATATGCACGAGAATCTCGCCGTGGCGAAAGCTGCCAACGATTAGTCCCAACCAAACTTGGTACGACCCGAGTCCCTCTCCGTTTCGCTATACTGGAGTGGCATCCAATGCTCCTGAAGTATTGCCGTACCTCGACTCAGACGCATGGATGACCGGGGACTGTATACCTTTTTAGCGGAAGGCTGTAGCTTAAGGACTGCCCTCTGGTTTGCGTCAGAATTTATGGAATCACTGACTGGAGCAATGCCCCGAGACCTGAACTCGTGAATGAGCATATCCCCATCATTCTCCTCTTGTGTTCTCGAATGAAGCAGCCCGTGGAGTTTTAGGTAACTACTACGATCTGGGCCCATCACTAGGAGTATTCACCTCCGAGTCAATCTTCTCCACCTCGACATCTCCTAGCCAGCGGGAATGTCGTTCAAGCTCCCACTTCTACTCAAGCTTCAATGCAAATGTAATTGAAATACACTGTCAGTTGCGTCCTAAACTTGTTGCACCATTATAGCTCACGTACCTTTTCCTACTCAGTCACTGCCCTTGCCATCACTCTTTTCGCAGCGTCCACCGTCGCCTCAGGTTTCGGCCCGTCGTTAAACCCCAACCCCGCCTGCGGTGCCCATTCACGAACTGCATCAACCAACCCCTCGAAAAACACCGTCAATGCTGGATTTCCCCGAATTCCGAACCCAATCACGACCACGTCCCACTTGACTGCCTTCAGCACCTCCACAACGGGTGAGACGAAGGCCGATGGCGTCTTCTCGAGGTCCTGGGGGCCGAAGAAGTGAGCTTTGAACTCGTAGCCTTCTTTGGGCATGAGATCTTCGATTGATGCGACGTTAGAGGAGAGGGTAGGTTTCATGTGCTCGGCGATGGCGGGGTGGTCGAAGGAGAGGCCTATCAGAAGGACGGAAGGAGTGCGAGTCAAGCTCATGTGTATGTGATGGAGTTCTTATAGTGCAATACGATGCGAAGGGGAAATTGCGTTTTGTGAGTGATTCTGTGGTGCCCTTCATCTGAACACATACTTATATTCTTCTAGATGACGAAATGTCATAGTGCTTCACCTGAAACCGTGACTTAAACCCGGCTCTTCTCGTGATTTGCGTGATCAAGCTCTCAAACCTCGGAGTCATGCTTGGTGAGTATCGCTTGTGAATATGTCCCATCACCTTGTGTACCGCTTGTCAACACAGCCGATGGACTGAAAAGTCCTCTTTTTGATGCGACGGTCAAGACCGAGTTTGAGTAGATCACGCTGTTCTTGGCCATGGTCCATCAAAATTACCTTGCTTGAAGGTCCTTCCTACCCCCGTAATTCCTCAGAATCGTCCCGGAAATAAACAAGGACAAACAGCGGACTTATTATGTGGCACCAGTGTGTGGCGTCGCAGAGGGTCTGACTGCTACCCTCAGGCGTGACTGCAGCGATTCAAATGCAGACGTTGATATTCTGAACTGGGTGGTTGATAATTAACGGCAGCAGTTTGAATATATGGTTTTGAGACTCACGGTACCAGCACAAAATGACGGGGCCTCCATATAAAAGTGCTATGCTCTACTAGTATGTAGCAGGGAACCTTTCTATGTGCTGTCACCTGTGAGCATCGTGTTCAAATAACATTGACCGTAATCACGAATAAGTATCTCGCTAGACGGATAACTTGCCGTCGGACGCAATGAGGACCCATACCGTTCGCTGCCTTGACATTTGGGTTCATCGGCATATGCTTTGCGTCCGAGGAATCTCGAGTCAACTTGACTGGATCGCAGAATGTTGACAATGACTGGGCCCGCCGGGCACGGCGTAAGCACTCCCAATCTCGTTCAAGAACATGTGGTATAGAGCAGACCTGAAGTGCTTGTGCAAGTTATTTACCAAGCAAGGTGGCTGCTGCCGAAGGTAGCGCTCCCCCAGTTCATTTGTGAACTGTATAAGTGCACCCCGTGACTTTATGAATTTCGCAGAGTTACGATCCTCAGAGCCGTTACTACTGACATCGACATGACTAGCTTTATCTCATAAATCACCTCCGTCAGCCTTTCGATCACGGGACCATAATCTCTCGAGGTCTCCATGGCAAAATTGAATCTTTGGTGGCTGCAGTGAAAATGAATGTCGCAAGAAAGTGGCCCATTGCTTTCCAATCGACATGCCGTCCGCGCATCATTACACCCATCACTCACCTTGGAGAACAAGTCGTCCTTCCCCAGCTCCTTCAACATTTCGCATGAAACATGACTTGGTAGGTCACACCACAGAACGCCCATCAGTCATTCTGCGAGTCCTACAGGAGGAAATCCAACCTGTGGAAGGCGTCTAGATCCTTATACCTCTCCCACACGACGTACACGACGTCTTCACCGTCGCTTCCCACTGACTTCTCATCGGCATTGGGTTTCGAAAGGTCAGTCTTTCTTGCCCAGGTGTACTCCAGAGTCCCTGGCTCGTTTGTCTCGACATGCTATTTCAGTCTCTTGGTCCACTCAAGCATAATGTGATTTGAGTCAGGTTTCACCTAGATCTTCTCGTCACGAATACGTGAACTTCGAGTTTCAGGACGCTAAGGGCAGTACTGTAATACACATACCTCTGCGAAGGCAACGATTTCGCCTTTGACGAAGGATGCGCCGCTCAAATCCATGCTTTCTTTGACCTTGTAATTGCGGAGTGCTGGAAACAGTCTTTAGCGGGTGTGGGATATTTAGCGGGTGGGCCCACTTTATATATACGCAGAACCCACACAAACACTCGGAGTCATAGTGGATACTAACACGGTGTTCCATTCTCAAGCTAGTCATCTGTTCCAGGTTTCTCCTTGGGACTCTTCTATCCCAAGCGCGACACTCAGCCTTTGTGAACTTGTTTTCGCCTCGACCCGTTGACACTGGTCTGTAGAGAGCGAAGACAAGGGCGAGCTAGAAGAGCCCTTGTACTTGTACCGTATTGAGATGGTATTCTGGGTATGGACCCTTGATCGATGTCGTTGGTGTTAGCGAGACACGGTCTACGAAAGACCGAGGCTCGTCCTGAACCTGGCCCACTTCAATGACCGCTTGGGCACAGATGACAACTTCAGCTGCGTCATCCGACGCTCGGGCTAAGGTAGTTCTCGTATAGTGGAGACCTAAATAGAGAAGGAAGCATTCGTGAACCACGGAAGGTTTGGGCGAGAGAGAGGGTGTCATCGTCTATTGACACGGTGTACAATATATTTACATGTTCGGCATTCAAGACAATAGAAGAAATTAGCGTGGCAAGTCATACAGTAAGTCGAAGTCATCTAAGGAAGCATTCCAGATAAAGCGATTCGATCGAATCCGGAGAGGAACCATCCCCTCACTGCAACAAGCCCACTTTCTTCCAATAACCGATCCACCTCTCGACTTCCTCACTATCCATCTTCTTCGCCTCTCTGAGACTCCTCGACACCTTCACCGCCTTATCCGTCCCAATCACCAACGGGCTCACCTCTGGCATATCTTTCTCGTAGAAATCGATTAACTTCAGCGCAGGGTTGTGCTTCGGCGCGTCCGAGTCGTTCGAGGAGTTTCGGACTGCATCTTGTAGGCGGGAGAGCCATTCCTTATAGCGAATGATGGGGATGTTGAGTACCCTCGAGGCTGTCTCAGAGATGACAGTCCAAGGGACGGTGTAAGGGTGGACGAGGTGAAGGACGGGTTCAGACGAGCCGAGCATATCAAGTAGAGTGGACGCAGCGATATCGACGGGAATAAAGGAGACATCCTGTTAAAAAGCCCAAGGATTATCAGTGAGTGATCGAAGGGCAAACACATTGGTCCTGGATGGAGACGCACCTCGACGCGTTGAGGAACAGCTCCGAGTACTTGAGACCCTCTGAGCAGTACAGGAACCCATTCTTGCTTGTTCCATCCCCCAGTCTTCAAGTCCCCACTCATCTGCCCGACACGAACGACGTTCGTACACAATCCCCTTTGCTCGCGTACACGTAAAAGGAGCGTTTCGCTGACCCACTTGCTCTCACTATAGCCTGACATAGCGGCGATCTTGGTATCGGTGATGGGTTCCTCGGGGACCGGATAGATTGTATGACCTGAGGAAGGTAGAAATGAACGATCTGTAACGATTATCGGAGGATAAAACGGACATACTCATGATGACGGAGATGGAACTGGTGAAGAGAATGGGAGGGGGGGAAGGGCGAGGAGACGCAAGCGAAAGGTCGATCAAGTTACGCATGCCTGCTACTAAGGGCTCAAAGGAGGATACAGCGAGATTGAAATCGACACGCCAAGCTAAGACACGATGTCAGGGTGTGGATGTGGTGGTAAGAACGGACAGTGCCTACCATTGTGAATGATACTCGTCACGGAGTCGCGAATCTATTCGAAGACCCATGTAATTAGACGAACAAGTGAAAGAGGTGGGCAGCGACTCACCTCGTTGTACAAGGCCTCCCCAATCCCAAGACCGGCTTTCGCAAAATCTGCCTCGACCAAGACGACTCTTCCACTCTCCAGCAACCCCGTATCCAGTTCCCAACTCTCAAATGTCTCCCTCTGTCTTTCCTTCATGTTCACCTTCGACGGCCGATTCACCGCATAAACTCTCTTCACGCTTGGCCTGGCCAGCACCTGCGCCAATAAGTGCGCACCCAGACGTCCAGATGTCCCAGACACGAAAACGATCTCGTCCAGACTCCGAGCGGCGGGAGCACCGCGGGGCGTATGCATAGGGAAATCGACGCTAAATTTTTCCACCATGGCCTCCATGACTTTGGCGTCGCGCTCGCGCTTGTCGCCGTTGCCTTGGCCGTCAGAAGAGATGAGAGAGCAGATGGAGGAGGCCAGAGAGGAGATTGTGGGGTTTTCATAAACGAAGTTGTTGGATAGACGAATACGCTCCGAGTTTGGAGCCTGGCGGATGGCATGGATGATGGAGTTACGGATGTAAGTGGCTTGGAGACTATCGCATCCTTGCTGGAAGAAGTCGGCATCGTCCGGAAGGTCCATGTCCATAACTTTCTGCACAACCTCCCTGGTGAAGTTCTGCACCGACCGCCTGTCCCATTCTGGGGGCGCTGGTATATCGGTCTGAGAGGAGTCTTTGACTGCATCGTACAGAGCCTGAATCTCCGGTTCATAGTTCTTGATGATGATGTGCCTTCGAGGTGTACCCTTTGAAGTTAGCTCGAACGGCTTCGACGGCGATGAGACGACGATCATCTATAAAATAATTCACGTTAAACAATCGGCTAGATCAGTCAGAAGTGTACCAAGCTGACCTCCTTGAAAAGTCTCGAATGCGCCGGGGCAAACTCGTCCATCTTCTCTACCGTTGGCCTACAGAGTGTCGACGTTAGAAATAGCTTCACACACGATCTTAGATACATGTCATTACGACTCACCATATTATGTTCCGGAATTCGATGAGTTTAGCTTCGTCGCTCGGATCAAATGCAAACTCCTTCTTGGGATCAACTAGAATGCCGTTCTGAATTTGCCCCCTGCCAAACATGATCGCATGCGAGACATGTGGATCTTGGACCAGGATCGCCTCTGCAAACGCCAAGAACCAGTCCGTCAGAGATGAGCCATACAATATCGCATCGTCCTGCAAAGGTGATGGATGAACATACCCAATGGTCCAGGGTTGGTCTTCTCGCCAGTCGCCAACATGATCTGGTCATCGGCTCGACCGTGAACCCGCCACTTATTAGGGTACACAGGGTGTCTCTGGATGATATCGGAAGTTCTGTACATTGGTCTCCCATCTTTCGAGGTGGCGTTGACGGCGCTCGTCGGGTGGTCTTTTGTATCCTGTGGTGGGTCGAGGATTAAGGATGACCCGATTAGAATATGCGTCCAAGGTATGATGCGAATAAAATGCATACTATAATGCAAACTTCGAACATATCTTCCCTCCCCTCCTGAGGTAAAAGTTCATACTCGACATGTGGCGCAAACTCAAAGCATTCCCAGGTATCGAGACTGGGCATATCAGACGGGAAGAGTCGAGAGACAAGATAGGTCTCCGTACTATTAGATGGAAAAGTTCACTACAGGGCTCCGGCAGCTAATAGGGAGAGATAAACGCACAGGCCATAGAAAGGGTACAGCTTAATGCCCATCTTTGTAATCTGGTCCCCGACAGATTGTGTCATAGGAGCGCCAGCAAAAGTCTAGACAGAACACATAGCATTAGCGTGGACTCGCGTGGGGATTTGCAGCAATACTTACGATGGACCGCAGAGACTTGATGGAGGAAATCTTAGCGGGATCTTTGGCCCAAGCCTAGAAGTTCGTAGAATCGAAGTCAGCGTAATGGAAGGGGCATCCTTGTGCAATCGCTTACCTCAATAAAAGACGGCACGCAGAACACAATCTCGCTCTTCGTTTGAATGACATTGGATAGAAAGACATCCGGAGTAGGAATGATGGGTGGGGATGATGGCTTGAAGCAAGCCAAGATCATACCGGGAACGACCTACAAAAAACAGAAAAGGTCAGGCGCTAGATGATCTCCGACTTCTGAGAAGTTCTTACGCTGAATAGGACACTACACACGCCCATAGCGTCTACATCAAAATACATTAATGAATAAAAGATCGCAAAAGAGAGAGCGGTAGGGCTTACGAAATAAGGGACATGTGTGGACAGCCAGCAAGATACCACAAACATCGACGTCGCCATAGACTAGATATTTTGAAAATCTCATAAGCGATTTGTCGATAGGACAACAACGGAGTACACTTGCATGGGAGGAGAGACCATTGCAAAAGCTTGCGATGGGCGATGGAAATCGGCTTGGGGAAAGAGGTTGTGCCTTTGAAAAGATGTCAGTTACCACACATTTTGACGAATTGTATACTACGGTGAAAAGAGATAGAGATGGCGCGAACGTGCGTTTTACCGAGCGCTCGCCTCTTATGAAGCAATGGAACTGTGAACCCTCACCGGAGCTATGCAAAATCAGCGCCGTGGTGTTCAAATCGATCTTGGGCAGCGTTACGTTCGCCTTGTCGAGCTCTGCCGCCTGTGCACTCTCGTCCGAGATCACCTCGAATTGAATCATGGGTATGACCTCAACGTCGATGCCGTCCTGCTTCAGGATTTCGAGCGCCTCTCTGCAGAGCCTCTGCATAGCAGGGTCGGGGGAAACGAAGAGCTGAAGGATGTTCGTCTTCTTTATCAAGTGGGCAACAGCGATAGGTGAGTTGCGGATCGAGAGGGGGAACGGAGTCAGTCCAAGACGCATTGTGGCCAGAATTGTTGATAGATAGCTAATATAATCTAAAAAATAGAGCAATAAAAGATCGTCAGGTGTGCCGTACACACCGAAGAGAAAATCTGCCCACCAGCGTTGGCAAGAATGCCGACCGTGGGAGGAGTCATAGGGGTTTCGGGGCCCTGAGTGGAATAACGTTTCTGGTGCTTCGCCACATATCCATGAACTATCTTGGCCGCACGCTGTATCATACGCCATGCTTCGGGGTATTTGATCGTCCTCGTAGCACTAGAGTCGTCCGCAAAAGCGAAGAGGGGGTGGTCGGGGCTGTGCTTAGCGTTGTACTCGTAAAGCTCAGGTAGCGATCGCGTTCCATCGACTGGCGGAGGATGAAAGGTATCGCTACCTTGCCCTTGGGGGGTAGGAAAGGAGATAGGAAACTCAGGGAGATTCAGAACGGAGGAGGACATCTTTTCGACTGTTGTGGGTTCTGGTTGACATGCGGGTGGTTTATATACTTGAACGTATCGTGTGGATGTCAGTTCTCAGCAGTCAGACTTCCAGTAGCCGGTGACGCAAGAATCTATGGATATCACTGAAACATGGATCGGTATACTGTGGTGCGCGGGTGTTCTGCGAATACGCAGACGAGGCCGAACAAGAGTCATTCTACCACCTTTGGAAGTCGCTAGCAGAAAAAACCTAGGTATGTGTACGCGTTCCGATCATGAAAGACGGCGATACATCATGGTGTGAACGAGAGGATCCCCATCTAGAGACGGGCCAAAGTATGTGCGAAGGCAGGAACATCCATAACCCGCCTGGCACTCGTAAAACAAGCAGCTATACCTGCGCCGAAAGAGCGTGCTCGGAATAAAGAAGGCCCAGTGGTTGTTTCGAGGCCGATGATGTTGTTTGGGACAACAAAGCAGGCGCTACCGTGTCCGAGGTGCTTCGAAGGTGACGATGGGATACTGGGCTAGTGGGAGGCCGACTCCGACGATACTGCTGAGTAAGTATCTTTGGTCTATGAATTACGGCTACGCATCAGAGATACAGCCTGGCAAGGAGACTATAAAAAGACTTCTCTACAAGTGATTGGTACACCTTTCGCCGACTCGGTCGCCGACATCGAAAAGACCTTGTTTGGGCAGATGATTGAGTTTGAAATAACTTCTTATAGCGTTCTGTAGCCCGGGATTTGCCGTGCTGACCTTCAATGCCTGACGCTTTCAGCCTCTTTCTTTCTTTCTTTCTTTCTTTTGGTGCAAAACCACCTTCGACTGTACTCAAGGCAACGTCCCCTGGCCCCCTTTAAGAAGTCCGAGGCCGGCGATGAGCACAGACGATAAGCCGAGTTCAACGCCCATCCTCGAAATTTGAATCTATGTAATGCTCTGAAAGTATGGCAGAGTACAGCTCTTCTGTTTACCATTCTGGCTTCAAGTTCACCTTCTCGCCGACGAAATTTATAGGCGTACACTCATAAAAGGGCGTTCACCTCACGACTGATGACTGTAGATCGTCTTTGTATGATCCACGAATGAATCGAACACCGGTTCACTGTTGACCGACTTACGTTACAGTAACCGGCGCGAAGAGTAACGGAACTTCTCGGGGCGTGAGTGGGAGAGCAATGCCGACGTGGTCCAACTTGGTTCCGATGCCGCAGTCGAGCTTTTTCTCCTTGCTATTTTCTACTTATCCTCGTTAGCAAGTGTTTCGCACTCTGCTCTGATCGTAACAAAGATTCGAACGCAGGATAGCTTCTGCTTCGCCCATATATATCGTCGTGGAATTTTGCATGAATACCAGCATCCGTCAGCACTACCACTCAGGATATCTGAGCGACCACACCACCCCTGACTCTGTCTCCATAGCTGTGGGCCAATGGACGGCGTATCCTTTCCTGCAGTGGGTCACTGGTCCCGATACTTATGTCTTTTCTGTTCTGAAACTCAGGCTACTCTTTATTTCCTTCTGTTCAGAAGGTGAGAACCATCTGAGTTCACCTACTAAAGAGACAGATATGTCCAAGATTTCCCCGTTGCCAGTGTTCCGATCTTGAATAAAGACCATCGGATTCTGTGCGATAAACACAAGGCCTCATCTATGGCCCGTTGGAGCGCTCCTTTCTGTTACCTAGGTCATCCTGTATATCCCCTTCGATATGGTATTCTTAGTTGAGATTGTCGGCCTTCTTGGATGACCTCAGAACAACATCGTTTGCCGAACCCTCCGACGAGAATATTTGTTAAGAGGTGGACTTCGGCATTGGCATCGAATGCTGGTCTTCATTGCACAGGATCCAGGAATTGGATGAAAGGTGGCGATCATAATTCAACAGGGCTCTTAGGGCAAGTTTGGCGCTATAGCAATCATGCACCCGTGCCATTGATGGGTAATAGGGTGTAGTTGAAGAAGTTCCATGCTTGCCTTCTCTTTGGTGTGCCATCCAGCTCATTTTTCAAACGTAAAATACTGATGATGAAGGTTGTGCCCTACGAGGATAAGAATACTGTCTTGGTGGCCACAGTTCAGTGCGGCAGAACGATGAACATGAACCAAGAAAAAGTTTCTAGGAGGCGTGAAACTTCTCTGACCTTGTGGATCGGTGGTCGGGTGTCACAGAGCCCGATGCTTCATACTGCACGCATCACCGTATCATCTCTGATACATACGGCTCAGAGTGATGAGGAAGCCTTCTGAAGCTCCATGGATGATTTTTCAGGGCCGTGACAGCCTTCGTACGTCGTTGCGGTGAGGAAACTTGTTCGGTTCACTCAGAGAATGTACACGAAAGGGCTGGTTCCCGAGACGCGCCATGAGTGCGTCGCAGCGCGAATACAATGATAACCTTTGTTCCTTCCTACAATGATCATGTCGAGACACAAACACCATACAAATTACACCAAAATGCGGAAAGTTGCCTGTGGAAGGCATGTCCAGGTATGCCGGTTGAAGGCGACTGTGGAGTGTATTCGCTGTAATATGCGACGCAGGACCCGTTGAGGGCGAAGTGCGGCAGGGACGTAAGCCAGTTGAAGGCAGTCGTCCTACATCCGATGTTGAACCGCTTCGTCACCATCTCTGGTGGGACAATTCTGAGCATCTTCGCTCAGCCTACCAGGTACCCACTCCTCACTCAGCATTCGACGGACGTGGACTCTCATCCCTGAATGCGGCTGTTTCCCTCAGACACTAGCCACGTCGAATGCCAGGACCTCATCCAAGAACCTATCCCATCGCTCTTCCCAATTCTTGAGCGCTCGCTCTTTCTCGGGTTCCTCTAACGACGAGAACTGCATTCACGCACCAACTCAGGTTAGTATGTCTTCACGGAAGCTCCCTCAATGACACGAAGGAAACACTCACAGTGATACTGTCTCTGGCGAACTGGCCGAGCGTGGTGAGCCCATTGACGTCGCTCGCGACAAGGACCTGATAGTAGTCGTACGAGAGGCCCATGTTTCCGAATATGGCAGGATCGTCGGAGTTAAGAGCCACCGGAACGCCGTTGTTGAGGAGGATGGGGAGGGGATGCATGGGCATGGAGGATGTGAGACGCTACGCAAACATCAGCGAGTTTGTAAGTTAACCAACGGCTGGCTAGGTAGAAAACTCACCAGGATCTCGTTTCTTAAAGAAAGGAGTTGGCAGGTCGGTAAACAGAGTGGTTAAGTGAGAGCGAGAAAATACAGGACATACGAGATTGGACAGATTTCAAGCGCGATGCCCTTCTCTCTACATATCTCCATGAGTTTTGGGTGTTTCACTAGCGAGAACCTATCGCAAAGATCAGGTCAGGTCTCCCTCAACAGCCTTGTTCATCGAGATGCATAAGTCCTCACCCATGTCCGATGCGTTTTGTTCCTAAGAGGATAGCATCGTACAAATTATCATCTGCCATAGATCCATCTCCCAATGTCTCCCCAGCATGAAGAATCAGAGGTAGATCAAGTCCGAGCTCTTTCACGCGTTCTTTGAAAGCCAGAAGAGGGGCAATGTACTCCGTCAGAGGCTTGAGCACATTCTCGTCGCCAACGAGGTCGAAGCCTGTAGCATGAGTCCCACGGTCAGAGCCGGCTAACTAGTCCCACTGAAGAGGAGGAACTAGGCCGCACCGGCAATGAGATGGGGAAACTCCTGCTTCAGAGCGATGCAATCGTTCGTATACCACTCGAGCTCTTCTGCGGTGATGGCCCTCAATGTCGAGTAGATGACCTAGTACCGTCGGGTGAGCAAAAGTCAGAGTCAGAGCGGGAAGTCCGAAAACATGTAATTGGACATTACTCTTGCACCGATAAAGTCATCTGGTCTGCCCTTTGCCTTCATTTCCTCCTTCACCTCCTTAAGAACTCGATCGAACTCAAGCAAAAGGTCCCGATGGGTGAGGATTAACTCGCCGTCCTCATCAAAAAGGGCTCTGTGAGAACGTCGCACGGTCAGCTCGGCACATGAATGGCCAGTACATATAATCAAAGACAGAGAGACCCACTTGTGGAAGAAAGGTACGCGGGGCTCAACATAGGAGATTCCGTCCTCAATGGAGGTCAAGAAGAATTGTCGGATGTATTGACCGAGTATGGGACGATAGCGAATCAAGGGCTATACAAGAAAAGGCAGAGCATGACCCGTTAGTATAGACAAAGCCACCAATATATATAGCAAAAGCACCGACATTGAAGATACGGAAGGTGGACTGAAACTTCTGCCATATCTAGAATAAAATACTCTTTAATCACTGTTTGATTAGGATCGATGACTCAGACGACGGCCACACAAACCTTCGTCACTGTATTATGCGTCCCATAAGCCTCGGCAGGGTTGATCGTCATAGAGTCGTGGATCCATTTGTCGAAGCCTTCCTTCCCTCCAAGAGAATCATCAAATCCATCCCTCGCCACACTCAGAGAAACCCAAGTATCAGGCTGATATTCAGCGTGACTGACACTGAAGTTGCCCGCGAACGTCGTAACAGGAATAGGGCTGAGCTCGGGGAGAGTGTTTGAGATCGTGGAGGTGGTGAGGCGTCGAGGGACGCGAACGTGAATACGAGGGTATTGGAGGGCAAGACCCATGAGGAGGTCGACATTGACTGTGGCGTCAAGATGTGCATGAAGGAGGCCTCCTTTTGGCATCTGGTCAGGATGGATCGTCAAAATATCTCTGAGGATGTAGATACACGAGCGAGAACTCACTTTTTGTATGATGCCATACAATTTGGTCTGCTCGATGATTCGCTTTCCTGTTTATCCATAAATAATCAGACCAACGCCACAACTTGACACGAGCTACTGGAGCCCCTGTCCAAAGACCAAGCCAAGCAAACGTAGCACTGAAATGTTCCCAAATAACTCACCAGTCAAGAACTCCATCCCAGGAAAAGGATGCGGCACATCCGCATAGTCCTGCTTCCAAACCTTCGTCTCTTCGACAGTCCGTATACGGCGAACGATCTCATCTGCTTGCTTCTCCTTCACACTAAGCGCAGCTAGACGAACATTCTCGCGACGCAGACTTCGATCATCCTGTATGAAGGCATCGCGCTTGACACGATAGTCCTGCAGAGCCTGTGGGGTCGGAGACATTAAGAAGATGAGTCAAGATCGTCGTGGACGAAAGGAGAAGACGAGTTCGTGATATCAAATTCCTCATCCTCGCTGGAGGTGGGATCGGCTCCGGTTCCGGGAATAATAAGTAATACACATTCAAAGACCCAGTCATGGCAGCGAATAAATTTATTATAAGAAGGTGGACAGAGGCGAAAACTGTCTTGACTATGGCCAGCTGAGATGGAAAGAGACATCGGATGCCCAATTGTGCCACACCGCGCTTGCGCCACACCGCCATACCACAAGAAACATGGACCTGCAAGAAGCATACCCGCAAAATGGATACATTCGGCTCATTCAACAACATGTACAGTATGAGAATTATCATGAGAATTACAGAATATGAACACAGTAGACATAAGACCCAGAAGTTTGAGAACCGAGCACAAAAAGTATTATGGACTGAAGAACGAAGAAGGTAGCGAAGATACGCGTTGGCGGCAAAAGTTGTGTATTTGGATCGAGGCGCGCCAGCAAAGATGCGTGATGTTGAGATCGAGAATCGAAAGGAAGTCAAAGGTCGAGGGTTGTTCGAATATGGTTGCTATACAATGATAACAGGACATGGGGTTGGGTAACCGAGGACAACAAGAGTATAACAGGTACGCATAAAGACCAGAGCAGGGAGATCAAGGACAGGGGCATACGACGATAGCGGGATGGGTAACGCAAGTAGAAATGACAAGAGGAAAGTGGAGAGAGGATGGAGCATGGGCGCAGTAAAAGCTTAGGTACCGACCGTCACTCCCACTAACGCGTTGTCTCCATTCCCACCAAGCTGGCCGTGCAACGCATGTTCGTTGCCTACTCCGACACCGGCACCGTTTGAGCTAGACTGCTCCATGGCAGCAGCTGCGGCCAGGCTCGACTGGGTCGCCTCTCCGGCAGATCCTGCAGCGAGTTGCTGTGCAACTTGAGGGCTCGGATATCCGTACGCGTGAGTCCAGTAAGGCGAAGCGTACCCCGGATGCGGCGGGGAAAAGTACGGATAGAACTGTTGTTGTTGAGAAGCTTCCGAACCTGCACCCGTCTGCCCACCGGTAGAGAATGGGAGGTATGGGGAGGGTATGGAGGTGGGGGACGTCGGCGAGGCAAGCGAAGCTCCCTGTCCGGCTGTCGGCGAGGATGTCGACCCTGCCACTGGCGAAACAGGGGACGGCGAGCCGGGTGGCTGAGGAGCCGTTGACGCTGGGTAGGGCGGTGGGTACATTGGATGTGCTGGGAGTGAGTAAGGAATTGGAGGAAAATTCGGTGGTGCTCCCATACCCATACTAGCCCCCAAGCCATAAGAGTAAGGATGACCATACTGCAGTAAGGGGTTATTCGGGTCGCCAGAATAGCCCGAAGGCGGGTATCCCGCCGCCGGCGTCTGACCCTCCACTGGAGGTGGCGAACCAGAGTCCTGTGCTTTCTTGTTCCGACCAGAGCGAGATGCTTTGGACCCGGTAGCGGGATATGGCTCAAAGCGCTTGCGTCTTGAAGATCCACCGACCTCGGTGGGGGCGCTGAGGATTGGGACAGGGAGTGATAGCGCGTGATCGAGGACGCTATGCGGTGATGGTTCTACATCATCCGCCTCGCCACGGTATCGTGGAAGGCCATCTGGACCTTGCTCTGTTTTTGGAGGGTTGCGAAAGAGGGCTTTGTCAAGGTATTCTGGACTGATTTCGAGTGATGCTAGCTCGGGATATGACGAGGGACATCGAAGACGGCCTTGCTCGACGTCCTCGACTTTGTAATAGGAAATGAGATGTTGTGAGACACCGTTGATGGTCAACGAGAAAGTCTGAAACGGGTAAGAAAGATGAAGGTTCATAATCTTAAGCAAGCCTTGTCCCGAGAGCGCGGAGCGGGTGATGGCACGAGGCGAGACGTACCTTCTTCATCATGCCTCCCGGCTTGAACTTGTAACTGTTCGTCAAACTGCCCACCAAACTCCTCTCTCGATGGCGATCGATCCCCAGCCTATTCGACTCGCTGCGAGGTCGGCTGAGCGTCTGGCTACCTTCGTTCGGTTTGGCGCCCTCGATGGCGAATTGTGTCTGCGATGTCTCAGGATCTTGCTGCCCTTCGTGGGTAGCGTTCTTCGGTCCCTTATGTCCTTGCCCCTTCTTCTCTGTCTCTCGGTAGAGAAGGAAGTTGCCTAGTATTCTGCTCGGACTCCAGAAGAACCCATCTGTCCATCGTTTGATGCCACTCTCGTCCTCGTCAAACACGAAGACCGAGCCGGAGGTGATCATCTTCCGTTCCGAGTCGACTAAGCGGCGTGTAACACGCGGGATAAGGCCTCGACGGGCAGCCTCGAGGATGAGGAGGGCGTCTCCTGTGGTCTCTATCCATCCTGACCATGGTGGCTCTGACCACGTACTGGAAGACTGGCCCTCTGTGGGCGACGACATGTACGGTATGGATCTGACTGATTTGTCATCGTCCAGCGGACGTCGAGCATATTGTCGATGATGATTGTTGATGATGAAGAGGAAAATAAGGTTCAAAGGCAAGACAAATGGGCGGGGGTCAGCCACATCAGATGTAAAGTTCGACGAAACAAAGTTAACGCACCGAGCGGTAAGATTTGGCGAGGAGGGGTGAATCGGCGGGAAGCCTATTTGAGTTCAACGTCCGCTCTGCTCCGCAACACCGCTGTCAATTTCTTGTTTTTGTCCTGCCCTGCGCGATCTTTATCGATTCTCACCTTTCTTTCGCGGTCCTTCGCTGGCCGGTCTGCGCTCGTGGGCTCACTCGGTTGGGTATAGATGGGAGTACGAGGACAAGGATCGTGCTTCGAGCGGTCGTCGCCCTCACCACGTGGCCTCGTCCGCGTCCCAAGCTCAGCCACAATCTCAGCTCGAGCCACAGGACTGCCCGAGCTGGCTGTGATATTAGGGTTCGCCTCCCCGTCTCTAACCTTCACTAGCTACTGGCCTCGCTTGTCTTTTGTTCTGGCAATACCGCCTAAACTCTTTTGTGTTGGTCGTGGAATTTCCCCGAATAAGTACCCTGCGAATTTTCTTTTTCAAAGAATTAATGATGCGCGACTTCGCCGATATCGCTATAGAGTCCTCTTAAGATGGGTCTTAACTCTACATTTCTGGACTGCCCCTGGGCCTCTTGATTGTGCTCTGAACTAGACAAGACAAGACAGGTAGGCCCATCTCCCATGTCTGCCATAGAGGAGTACCTTACCTCAGTCTTCTCGGCCCAGATGGAGCGACTTTTGACCCGCTGTGCTTCAGACAACTCCCAGGCTGTACTCTTTCTCTCTCAATCCACTCCACGCTAGCTCGTAGTTCTCATAGCCGATGTCATCCTCTTATGCGTATCAGTATCGCGGTGCCTGTCTGGTCGTCGCACGCCGCTCGGTCTCGATAGTTCACCCTCTCGGCACGGCGACCACTACCGAGTATCTCTCACCAATGACCGTACGCCTGGGAGGTACCAGCCGCTGTGTCACCGTTGCATCGTCAGTCTTACCGCAAACATGGGCTTTATGTGCTGTCGCACGCTCCCGTCAATCATTAATCATTCATCGTGGTCCTGTCACCCTTCTACATTCATCCATCAATGACTCGGTCTCCGACAGACCCCCTGGCGTGGCGTTGTGGTCGACGGCTAGAGGATAACCCACTTCATCTTCAAGGGTGGTGTTACTGCATAATTGGACAATGGGTCATCCCGTCGCCGATATGAGTTCAACAGGTTCAGGATACTTTCTTCTCCCCACTTCTCGACCGTTTTAACAACTCGACGTATTCATGTCGCCATCTAGTGCAGCGTGCTCACAAAGCAATTCCCTTCTGAAGCCAAACATACATGTACCCACAAGGCACTCACCCTATGTTCCTTGAAACACTACGCATAGGAGGTTCCTGAGCCACACAGGCCCGATGCAGTGCGTTCATCGTCTTCTGCAGTTCAGTGGTGTTTATTTACTCCACATGTCTACTCAAACGTCTGCTCAAATTATGTCCTCGAACAGCCCTGTTCACTCGAAATAATCTCATTGAACGCGCATTATTTCCGCGGCTTGTTGGTCCGACACGAGCTGCCCGACTCGGACCTGTCCTCGCTTTGACCGTATCCTAATTATGACCCTGGTGGGTTTGCTGAGTGGTTTCGAAAAGGGATGCTCTCAGTCCTATGCACTTCAATCGACGGTGTTCACACATCTTCCTCTCGTTCCTTGCATCCTTTTTATGGGCCCCGACGCTCGCGGGACAAGGGCAGAGCTTGTGTCAAAACCTCGGTGAGTTGAGGTGCTCTGGAACACTGAAACTCATCTTTCGTCATGCCGTCGCGCTCCTATCTACGATGCCGTCGAAAACATATCTCTGTACAGAACTTGACGGGAGGCAGATGGCTTAGCCCATCTTGATTACCATGCCGCAGATATTCAGTCAAGCCTGATATCCCCTGAATTGTGTTGATGGATGCATTCTGCGTTTTGTTGTGCTACCTATCTACGTCTCCACGATCGTCTGACCCCAACAGAACTACATAGCTGGATCAATGGAAGCTCGCGATGTATCGAGCAGGTTAGCTTCCAAGTGCCATGCATTGGTGCAGAGACTAGTTGCTATGGACGCCTTCTATCAGAGCAGTCCGGTCCAAGCAACCTTTCCGGATTTTCTCGATGTGGCGATTGGTGATCCTCGCCTCAAGCGGCGGAATTGAGGTGCCCACCCTGGTCTGGTGCCATTTAGGTCAACGGCATCGAAAACTGGGATGCCTTTCTGCATCCAACCGATGTTAACGTCTTCCCCATGTAGGGGCAAGATGACCAACAAGCGTCAACGCCTTTGATATACCGTGCCTGTGTCGGGACCTAGCCTAACTCCTTGAGCCGCTCTGGCTTGTGCATGTCGGCAGTTCTGCAACTGTCGTTGAATATCGATCGCTTTTCAACCATATTTTCCTGGCGGCAAACCGTGTATCATGAGGTGCTCAGCGCCTCCTCTTTTTTTGGTGGCGTTCTGGGGAGTATTTTCGTCCACCGGCTACTCTTCTAAACTTCTCCCCCCTTCGAATTATTCTAGTTCAGCCTGAGCGGGACTTGATATGGCATCTTCAATGTTTCCTCCGCAATCTCACTTCCCTCGTAGGTCCGACACCTCGCATTGTCCACACGATTATACAAGACTTATTCCAAGTTTACAGCGGCGCGCTTATTTTCGGCATATGCGCACCGCCGCCTTTTCTAAACCTGATTCATTATAATCTCTCAATCTCCACATGTTGTAAAGAGGTATGCAAGCTCTGGTTCCTGTCCCCTCAGGCTGAACGGAAGACATGTCAAGGTCCGTCTCCCGCTTTCCCGGGGCAACACTGACGGTATGGTTGCAGATGGTTGCCCGGAACGTGTTCACCGCTGCTCTATGTATATCGATTTTTTTCGCATCGCCGATCGATTCCGACTGATTTCTTTCCCGATGTGATTTGAGGACCTTCTCCTGGGGTGATCTGGTAGATGACCAATATTGATATGGAACGACTGAATTCCTACCTATAAAGACCTGCATGGGTTCTACCTCCTCCCTCATCTGAGCGTCGTCACTCCGAAGCACGAGCGATGGTGGCGTCCAGATTCTTGACCTTGTTTATGGCCGTGGGCTTGTCTTTCACTCCCGTACGTGCTGCTGGGTCCTTGGACGAGACGTTAACTGGTCGATATTAACCTTCATATTTTTCTGTAGGTAACTCGGGGGTCCTTCCATTCTTTATTCGACCACCACAATCGTCGTCAGACAGAGGTCATTCCCACCGACCTTCCTGGCAATTGGAGCTCTGTAGGATGCTTCACGTACGCTTGACTACCCCCTCTGTCTCCTGCTTGAGTCCAAGAGGCTCATGCCTAGCTGTCAATTTTATAGAGACAATTCTGCCGCGAGGACACTCACCTCGTCGACATTCACTAACACAACCGGCATGACCGTCGAGGCCTGCGTTAATTTCTGCAACTCAGGATCATTTATCTTCGCAGGTGTCGAATTCAGTCGTACGTCAATCCTTCCCGTCTTCCTTGCCTGGGTCAGGAATATTCACACTAAACAAATTGATTTTTACACAGAGGAGTGCTGTAAGTGGTTATTTCCTTCTCTTTATCCACCTTTTCACCGCATGCCTGAAATGGCTATATTTCTCTATAGACTGTGGCGACGAGATCTCGAACGGCGGAACTAACACAACCTTGTCCGATTGCAACTCTCCTTGCACGGGGAATGCTACGGAGACATGTGGCGCAGGCTCACGTTTGAGCATGTACTGGAGTGGCGCACAACCTCCTCCACCTCCTGTTATTGACCCCAGCGTCGGCCCCTGGGTATCCCTCGGGTGTTACAAGTGAGTGTCCTTGATGGTGGCTGCGTTCGTAAGGTGGATCTCAAGTGCTGACCATCGCCTCTAATCTCCGAAGTGATTCTACTGCTGACCGGGTGCTTGACGTCCCAACTGATGTGACGGGAAGTGTCAGCGTCCAAACATGTACCGCCGCATGTTTCGCATCAGGCTACCCTCTTGCTGGAATGGTACGTCCAGTCCGGAGCAACCTTAACTGAATCTGACGAGTGTTCTCTCATCTTCCATTACAATTGCGTCCTTCGACTTCCAGGAATTTGCGGACGAATGCTGTGAGTACATGCATGTTTCTCTCGACCCAGTACCAAACAAGGCACTGATGTCATGACTATTCTTATGTTTTGTTAATCTTGATAATTCTCCGCCATCATATCTTCAGACTGTTCCCTGTCTATTCTGAACGGAGGCGTACCCGAGCCGGCCGGAGACTGCAACATGCCATGCGTTGGGAACAGCTCCGAGTTCTGTGGTGGACCTAATCGTCTCAACGTTTACAACCTCACCGACCATACCGGCTTGCCCCCCGTCACCACACCAGTACCACCCGGAGGCGGCGGAGGAAGCACCACGCCAGTCTTCCCAGTTTCTACACTCCCTGCGCCGTGGACGTATGCGGCGTGTTATGTGGACGACGCTTTTGGACGTGTATTCGAGACGGAGCTCCCGGATAATTCGGCTCTTACTGTGGAGAGCTGCATCGCGTCTTGCTCCGCCCAAAACTTTACCCTTATTGGCCTCGAGTTTTCGGTTTGTCCGTCTGCTGCCGTCCACTTTATCGTCGTTGACAGCCTCTTGCCACTTCTCACAGGTCCAATGCTGTGAGTGTCATTACTCGTGGTTCGATCACCTTTCCCTCACGCTGACTGCGATTTTATTGCAGTCTGTGGCGATGATTTGATCGAAGGCGCTGTCGTTGCCCCAGACACAGACTGCAACATGGGCTGTGGTGGAAATGCGACGTGAGCATCATTTATTTTCGTGTTCGAATAGTCGTGCTGACTCTGGAACAGTGAGGCATGTGGTGGACCGAACCGACTTTCCGTGTATACCTCGACTGGCAATGTCACCGTCTTCCCCGTTCCCGTCGCTCAGAACACAAGTCTTCCCGGACAATGGCAGTATCAGGGCTGTCTTGCGTGAGTATGCATAACCTTGTTAGATCGTGGGATATACTAATCCGGAGGGTCCTATAGCGAACCTGGTGCAAACCGCGTCTTCCCGTACCAGATTATCAACACGAACAACAACTCGGCCGATGCTTGTTTGACCCAATGCGCTGCCTTTGGATACCCCGCAGCCGGAATGGAATTCGGCAAGTCGCTTCTTCTTTCTTCTACTACCAAAACCTAACGTGACATGAGAATCTAGGTGACGAATGTTGTAAGTCATTGTTTATTTTTCCTCGTTATCCATTTTCGTATGCTGATCACATATCTTTTCGACAGGGTGCGGAGATGTAGCCGATATCCAGGCAAATGGAGGTGTTTCAGCTCCTGAGAGTGACTGCGATATAGCCTGCTCTGGTGATCCCATCCACCTCTGTGGCGGTGCCCAAAGGCTGCAACTGTACTTCTACAACGGTGGCATCGATACCTGGCACACCCCAGCGGTCACTGGTTACTACGAGGCAAGCTTCCATCGCACTCTTATTGGAACTACTTACTGACGAGCTATAATATCTCCAGTTCTTGATCGGTGGACTCGTCGTTCCACTCATCGCCACAGTCGGTGTAAACAACAAGGTCACCTTCCTCGAGAAGTTTGGGACCAGTGAATTTGACAACAGCACGGTACATGGTCACTCTCTCTGTTATCTCTCGCGCCGATGCTCACGGCTTGATAATATAGGGTGCTTACGAACTCGACCTGAGCCTCACGGATGACTTCGCACATGCATGGAGAGAGATGCACGTCAAAACCGACGTCTTCTGCTCTGCCTCCCTCATCCTCCCGGACAAGGGCGCCAGACAGATCAATGTCGGTGGCTGGTCTGTGGACTCTCTTTATGGCATCAGGCTTTATACGCCTGATGGAAGTCCTGGCGTGAATGGCACCAATGATTGGGAGGAGAATGGAGACGAATTGACCCTTCAGGTATCCATGTTCAGCTTATATCGCGAGCGTAGCATTAATCTGACTTCGACAATAGCGTCCGCGTTGGTACCCCTCAGCGCTTCTTCTATCTAACGGCTCTATTCTGGTAGTCGGAGGGGAAATTGGATCGAATGGAGTTCCGGAGCCGACACTCGAGATTCTACCCACACCTGCAGGTATGTATTGATCCGTGTCTGTCATGTCTAAAAAGTCGGTAACTGAGCTTGGAACGTTTAGGCGGCCCAACCTATCTCACCTTGGACTATCTTCAGCGAACCGATCCTAACAACCTATACCCATTTCTCATCATGCTTCCTAGCGGTCGGGTCTTTATAGGTACGTTGTGATCATCTGCTATGCAACGTTGCAGCTCAATGATTCGTGTCCCTAGGCTATTACAACGAGGTAACGTTCTTGAACGTTGAGCCTACACACTGGTTGGTCTAAACTTTGCTGAACAGGCTCGAATCCTTGACCCGGGTACTTTCGACACTATCACGGTCCTTCCTAACATGCCGGGCTCAGTTACAAGCTTCGAAGCCGGGCGCACATACCCTATGGAAGGTGAGTCATACACCTGGTCTCGTATAGCTACCTATATGTTTATCTTGTACCCATTCATAGGAGCGGCACTTCTACTTCCACAATACCCCCCGTACACGGACCCGGTTACAGTTCTCATATGCGGCGGGTCTAACTTTGGAGTGGCGCTCGACAATTGTATCAACATCCAACCGGAAGTGGAAAACGCCACTTGGTCTCTTGAGCGTATGGTGGGTTGTGCTCAACCGCAGTCGTCATACGCTGGCTGACATCCGCTCATTAGCCCTCGAAACGAGTGATGCCCATTATGGCTGCTCTTCCCGACGGAACTATGCTGATCTTGGGTGGCGCAGAACAAGGAGTTGCTGGATTCGGTCTCGCGGACGATCCCAACCTTTCTGCTTTACTTTACGATCCCACGCAGCCTCTCCACCAGCGTATCTCAATCCTCAACAACACCATCGTCGCTCGATTATACCATTCGGAGGTGTGTTGTACTGCATTCACCAGTTTCATCCCTCGCTAAGATTTTCGTTAGGCTACCCTTCTCCCTGACGGCCGTGTCCTCGTCTCTGGCTCTGACCCCCAGACGAACAACCCCGATGGCACGCCCAAGTTCCCGGAAGAGATGAGGATCGAGGTCTACGTTCCACCATATCTGACTCAAGGACGCACGAAGCCGACATTCACCGTGACGGAGACTGACTGGGCCTATGGCGGCCAATATACCCTGAACGTTCAATTGACCTACGGCCCCATCTCTAATATGCGTGTCTCTTTGATAGCAGGTGAGCCTTCGTGAGACCCTATGTACCGATTTCAGCCCCTTTAATTCCTTCCCGTCAGGTACCTCGAGCACCCACGGAAACGTCATGGGCGGACGTACTATATTCCCCGAATTCTCTTGCAGTGGGACAACCTGCACTGTCACGGCGCCCCCCAACTCCTTCGTCAGCCCTCCTGGGTGGTGGCAACTTTTCGTTCTCGATGGGCCTACCCCCTCTATCTCACAATGGGTTCGCATCGGTGGAGACCCTGGAGAACTCGGTAGTAAGCCTCCCATCCTTCAACGTCTTCTCGTCTTATCACGATACTGAATGCCTCACTAGACTGGCCGAACTTGCCTGGCTTCACGCTTCCTGGTGTCTGAAGATATCGATTATAATCTACTCTTTTCACACGGGTGGAACCCTGCGTCACACGAACATTATCTACTGCTATCATCACTCCTTTTTCGTTTTTCTATTGTTTGGGACTTTGTTGGATGATCTCGTCGGTCGTGTTTGGTCTATGGGCGTACTCTGGCGCCGAATTTTGTGTATTCAGCACGACACTTCCTCTACTGTGACCGCGATTCATCTAACCATCATACACATAATTGTATCGCAATTGTCTGGATTTTTAGAGCGCTTAGCGCTTTGCCTGTGATGCGGAATATCCACTACAATCTTGCTGTTGCGAATCTTGTCAGACCAATCGTCTATGAAAGAGGTAGAGCACTTGGGCCCACAAAAGGCACCATTGTTTCATCGTCTGTAAGTATCTGCTCGGTAAGACAACCAGACGTACAGTACATTGCAGCCAGCCAGTAACACAGAAGGAGTAGATAAGTGCACAAAAAATTGAAATAAATACAGTAAACACGATAACAGACAACATCAAACCACAGATATGCTAGGTAATAAGAGATCGCGTCCAGATGAATAGAAAGGGGAGAGATTCAAGACCCATATTTCTTCAAGGCAGCCCTAGCCCGCTGCATCAACATCGCAGGTGTTATCAAGTCAGACGAAGAGCCATTGACGGTCGAGCTGGACGCGGAGGGCGAAACGCTGGGCGACGGAACCGGATGGCCATTGTTTGGGGGGCTCGACCCATTGGTTTGGGGAGGCGGTGACGTTTCGGCTGTGGCAAACTTCGCCTTCTTGTGTGGCGAAGATTCACTAGATAAAGCATGCATTAGCAAGAAGTCGTGTCGAAGAGAAGGACAAAATGGGTACCTATCATTGTCGCTTGATTCGCGGGAGCGTCTTCGTTTTGGTCGGACGTGGAATGCAAGTGTCTTACGCAGCTTGTCCGCTGTCTCCTCTATCGTCTGCTGTGTGTCGGACCAAATATCCTCGATCTCATTCTTGGGAGTAGGGTATTTAAGGGATGTGTCGGCGCCGACACATAGCTCGATGCGAGATAAAGCAAGAGTATACAGCTGATCTGCGAAGGCGCGAATGGGGAAATCTGCTCGACCAACGTCAGTTAGACATGTAGATTGAGGTTGAGTGATGGGGATAAACACACCTTTGCCCAAGGAGCGATGGGACTGAAGGTCTCTCTGGATGTCTTCAGAGAAATTCTTGATTTTGATATCGCTGAGATACTCGGACATCGCATCATAGAGGGAGCTGACCATAAAATCAACGGAAACCCCAGAAAGAGGGCAAAGGAAGGCAACGCACTCTGAAGAATCGATTCCATTTGGCGGGAAGTCCGGGAGTGCCTGAGGAGGTCTACCAGGGACGAATCGGATTAACATGGACGTCGCGAGTGTGTTTAGACACTCGATGAGGGCACGCATGATCTGACTACACAGATCCCAGTCCACCTCGTGATCCATCGTAGATCGCGAGACCCAGTCGGCGGCGAAGTCTTTCCATGGTGCAACCATGATTTTTAAGAGATCTAATAAATATGATAATGGGCTTGTCAGAGGGTTGCCTTCGAATCAGAACGGGTGGAAATGAGGGAGCGAACCTTGCCACGATAGAAGCTCCGCCAGTTTCCCGTACAGATCTAATGTCGTGCTCGCAAGGACCGCAACGAACTTTTCGTCGACGTCGGTTGTCTTAGCCGTCAAAGGGAGCGTGCCATAGCTTTCAAGTTTCTTCTCTGCGACATATCTTTGTGTCTAAGCACAGGAGAGCCGTGAGCGTCCCATTTAGACCCACAGAATTGAAATCGTGCACGTACCATCGCCAGTAGGTCGTCTTCTAACACATTCTCCTTGATGTCTGTCCAGGAGATAAACACGACAGATGGTACGAAGTGTCGATCCGACGGAAGAGTCTCGACGATGTCGCGCAATCTTCCACAGTCCTCCAACGTTCGCATTTTCCTTTCAATGCCCCCATTGATCAGCCACACGAATCTCACTTTTCACAAAGAAGACTATACTGAAACTCACCGCTCAATCGCATCTTTCGCTCCCTCATGAGGTGTTCTCTCGAAGACTATCAAACCCGGCGAGGTCGAGTCCAAATCTCCCTCCTTGAGAGGTATCGAAAACACATTATCCGCGAACCATTGCCCAGATTTTGGAACGTCGAACTTGCGATCCACCCAAATAGCTGTCTCGTCGTTGTCAGGATTCGTAGACAACCATATCCGGTAGTCGAACAGAAATCCGTCAGCGAGCGAGATGATATGACTTCGAGCAGCGTCGAGGAGGGAGCCTCTCTTCCACCGTTGTTCGTGTTGTTCATGGTTCTGGAATCAGACATATGATGAGTGACTATTTCCACTTAATGAAAGATAAAATGTGACACTCACCTCCCTCAGCCTGTCCGCAAGCATTTCATCCGACCTCGGTTCCTCACGCTTCTTCGAAGTCCTCCTCCTGATCTTCCTCTTCTCCTCCCGAGAGGCCCTACTACTCCTGTCTGACTGAGTATCTTCCTCGTCCTCATGCCCAGACGACTCCCTTCTCTTCTTTCCATTCACATGCTGTATCTCCCCCCTCGACTTCTGCTCCCTGACCTTCTTGCTATACGCATCACTCCTCTCAACAGCCTTCACCCATTTCAAATGACCCGCTGCCCTCTCCCTCCACCGCTTCAAGATCGGCTTTACGGTCTTCATAAAATCAAATTGAGCAGCTCTCTCCTTCCTAATTTTATCGTCCGCAGCCTTCTTGCCATCACCATTCAGCTTGACTTTCGCCGAAAAGGTCGAGGTGGAGATTTGTGGCGATGTTTTGGGTTTCGCTTTCGTAGGCGACGGCGCCACGGGAGGTGGTGTAGACGTCGACGGACCACCTTGGCCCTGACCCTGCGATTGCAACTGCCTCTGCGTCTCCAACTCCGCCGCCGTTAAACTGGGCCTCCTAAGCAACAAAGACCCGGCCCCAGCTCCAGACCCCACAATCGATTTTTGCCCCGCAAGCGACGGTCCGCTCAACATTAACGGGCTCAAAACTTCTTCTTGCGTGAAACTACCCGCGGGCAACCCGACGAGGCTCTTCGTTCTGACGGGGGACTGGTAGTTTGGCATGGTCGGTGTTGGAGGCAGAGAGATGACGTGGTTTTTGCTCAAAGGCGGTGGCTCGGGGAGTGGCGTGGCGGGCGATGGCATGGGCGGTGGCGCGGCTGTGAGGTTGGTGGTTGAGATGGACGGGACGGTTGGTCTGGAGGAAGAGGACTTGCGTCGAGGAAGAGGGGGGTTACTGGTGTTAGTGCTATTGATAGAGCCGAAAGGAGATGGACTCGGGTGGGGTGTTGAGGTAGACGGCGGTTGTGGAGGTTGGGGTGCTGTCGTGGGAGGTGCAGGACTAGGAGAAATGCTGAACAACGATGAATTCTTGACTGGTGACCGAGATGGTTCTGCTTTCTGCTCCGGCACATTTGGTGTAGATGTTGAACCAAAGGGTGATGGTGTAGGGCCTGAGGTGGATGTTTGACCGAACCCGGAGAAAGGTGAGGGTTGTGAAACTGGCGTGGATTGTGGTTGTTGGCCGAACCCGGAGAAAGGTGAAGTTTGTGGCGTTGACTGTAGTTGATGGCCGAACTGTGGCGTCTGTGGCTTGGGCGCCGCCGTCTTCACTGCTGGCGGCGAGAAGGACGCGGCTGCGGGATTGAGTGTCGAGCCTCCGAAGAGACTGGGCGGTGGGGACTCGGACGTCGATCCGAGAGGCGGCGCAGATGCCAGTGAAAAAGTCGGCTTGGTCGCTCCAAATGCGCTGGAAGGAGGTTTCGCTGGCGGCGGCGATGGCTGTTGTGGTTGAGGAGCCGGTCCACCAAAGGGAGATGAAGATGAGGTCGAACCTGACGGCGCCGGTGCGCCAAATGTCGTCGAACCAAAAACCGAGGGTGTAGAGGGCTTGGTGCCATTGGTATTGTCGGGAGAGGGGGTGGAAGACGGGCCAAACTTCGCTCCGAACGCACTGGTCTTTGATGGCGGGCCAAACGCAGAGCCAGATGACGATCCGAGTGCAGATCCAGAGGATGCTCCAAATGCAGATCCACCGCCAAATGCAGACCCTGATCCTCCAAACCCTTTTCCGAATGCGCCGCCTGTCGAGGCCGCTAACCCAGAAAACGCGGGGGCAACAGGTTGCGAAGTGGATGGTCCGCCGAATGCACTGGTCGAAGACCCGAAGGCCGAGCCATTGGTTCGGGGTGCGGTAGAGGGAGTCAGGGAGGTCGATTGGCCAGAGGTAGACGAGGAAGAAGGACCGAATACACTGGTGCTCGGTTCAGTGCCGAAGTTGTTGGTGAGCCATTGCGTGGCACTAGGCTGTATCGTCTGAGGTTGTGTGGGCTCTTCGGGTTCATCCTCGCCTGCTGAGGCTGAATATTCACCCTCTTCAATGTAGGCACCACCGTTGGCCATGGCGGCATTCGGAACACCGTCGATAATATCCTGAATCTCCAGACCCTCCCTGATACCCTCAATATTCTCGATAGTATCCTTCCCGAATAAAAACTCCAGGATGCAAGCTACGAGATAGACCATGCACTGACTACCCTGATCCACCAGAACCTTTGCCAACTCAGCGAAAATCGCCATGGCCACATCGTCGACCTTGAGCGTCGACGTTTTTGTGATAGGCGAAGAAACAGCCTGGACTTGTTGACGGAATCTGGTGGTAAGTATGAAGACGGGGTGATTCATGATTTCGGGTCGAATTGTCTCGTTGCGCTCGACTTGGTCACGTATGTGAATGAGGCGATGATAAGTCCGCATTTCCAGTTCTTGGGGGGACTTGTACGTTTGATTATCAGCTTCGTAAAACTCCTTCAAACTCATCAAGGCTGGGGCAAAGATAGAGACTCAGTACGATGAAATATGTGCACTGAGAATATACTATTGCACGTACTGTACATCAGTTGTTGTTCTTCCATGTAGGCCACGAAACCAGGCTGGTCTCGTTCGAGGTGGAGTGCGACGATGGAGAAGCGCGCACAACGTTCATAGCATTCCATGGCGATTTGGCCGTTACTACGTTGAATCCCAAAGTCTATTCGAACGGCACGGGAGCGGTCGCGGATGAAATCAAAAGTTCGGTGGAATCCCTTCCGAGGTTGGAGATCGTGGAAGAGATAATCAAGTGTTTTCTGAAAAGTCCTCTTGAATGTATGAATTATGATGGGTAACACAAGATACGCACCTTAAGCACTTCAGGAGGCCGTAAGTCGGATGGCAAGCTCTTGTCGCCTGCCGCTCGTTCGTACGCCTTGACGGCTCGCTTATGGTCGACATGGTACGTTCCCGGAAGCTTCAAATGTTTGAAAAGAATTTCAAGTACCCAAGAACGACATAGAAAGTAAAACACGTACGCGTTCCCATTCGAAGAGGTTCTTCTCTCTTTCCCGTCGATACCGCTCGAACCGTGGGCACATGTCTTTACATGTTCCAACCATGGCTATTGCGTCCTCGAGCCTGACAGCGATGGCGGGGTCATTCATCTTGCCTTCTGCGATTGCTCTTCGCTTTTCAACTTCGCGCGCTTTGAGCAGCTACATTTGGGCCACACGGGACGTTGCATCAGCAGACATATAAAACGCCACTCGCGAGCCGAGACTAGGTGTACAGTATCTGGTACCCTTGTAATATCTGCACGACTGGCCAAGCGAACGCGACACACTCAGAGCCCCTGGCCAGACGCAGCGCTCTGGAAAGAGGATGTGTGGCACCCGACGAAGTTCCAAAAACGTCGCAAGATCGCTGCACCGTCCTGATCATGGAAATAATTTGACTCACCTCTCGGTAAAAGCTTGATAGCTCTTCAGGAGAATCAAAGACTGGGTTCTCCTCGGCCTCACCGTCTGTGTGGCCCGTCTCCGCATCTGTGCCAGAGCCTGCGTCCTCCAGCTGCGAATTTGGTGTGAGCGGCCTTGGCGAGTGCGATTCACGGCCACCCCTCCCTCGGCCTCTTGCTCGTCCACCCCTGTATCCACCCCTCTCCCTCTTCTCGGCTCCTGGTGGACTGTGATGCCTTGAGTTGCTTGCCCCGTTCCTTGTGGCTGTCACGCTTTCTGCAACCCAGGTCTTGTTCTTCGACACGTGAGGATGTCCCCTTCGTCCTCGTTCTGCTGTACCATTGAAGGCTCCGCCTCGATGGGTACGAGAGTTTGACGTGGTGGCCTCCATGAGGATTGGATCTTCCGACAGTCAAGCGCGATAGTGTCAGAAGACGAATAGAAGCCCTAGAGCTACTGTCAATGCTGCCAAAACTGTATTCTGCCCGATTATAGTGAAAACACGATGAAAATGGAGGACAGAAACGAGTTGAGTATAGCTTTGGCCGTCTGTAGGCCGGTGGGGGAACGAGAACAACGAAGCGCGAACTCCGGCAGTAAAGCCGTGACGTAGCGCACAGTCACATGTGACCCGCGTGACACGGCGTCACCCGCCTTGTTTTCTGCGTGTTTTTCCTTAGAATTTCTGGTCTCATCCGACGACCTACTTGTTGGCCTTCTGTTCATGTGCGGCAAGCATACTCACTTTTACAAGTGCTTGTACTCTCACCTCGAAGCAGACATCGTGCAATCACTAAGTGGCCGGTTCTCAACATATTTGCGACAGCCTTTCATGCGATAGGGTCTAGTACAACTTCAAGTTGTTCACTCTCAAAGGATAGAGCAAGCTCATTCAACATCCCCCAAGGCTTTGGAAACGCATAACTCGGCCTCGTGGTCTCTGCTTCGGGTCTTCATCTTGTACAGCCCTCTGTCTTCGATGCTGTGTATATTTACCTGCGCGCCACTCCGCCTTGTGTATGAACGGAACTCTCTCAGGTTCAAAGTTTCACGGTGAACACCCATTACATCGCGCACGGCTCTCTTTGGTCTTCAACTACCCAATAGCACATCTCGGACGACGACCCTCTTGCTTCTGCAAACCTAAAGCAGCAGGCTTTAAGTCGACGTAATAGGTCATCTCCTGGGACATCTACATATCAGCGTTCTCGGAGAAGCATATTGAAAAGGTCAAGAAGCTGAAGGAGATGAATTGTTTCGACCGAGTACATAGGAGTGGAAGACCTGTTGGCGCGTGAACGAGAGTGGTATGTACTATGGACCAAGGGTGAGCATATGTTTTAGCCTGGACATCCTTGATTGACACCAACGAGTGCCTGGACGGGCTCGGACACGATGCATGTATGTTTCCGACGCCATTCTTTCCTTTCTTTATTGCCTAATCCTCAGCACTTTGATACCATATTTTTGGACACTCAGCTGGGATGACAGATGTACCAAGTATGCCCTATCTCAGCATGGCAGTCTCGCGATCTCGCCATAGCTCTCGGATCACCTGGCCTCCCCGAGTGTACTCAGTAATGCTCTTCGCACTCCGCAGACACCCACCGTTATCAACCCTCGACCATCTCGTCAGTGCATCTCTTTTTTCGACCATCATCTTGTCCCCAATGTCTTCAACTACCCTCCCTCCTCCCAGTCCATCGCAAGCGTACTGGGACGTCTCCGTCCTGGATACAGGACACCTCCACATTCCACTCTTCGTGTTCGTCGACCCTCTCCCATCACCAACTCCCACTGACCCACACCCAAACCTGAAACCTCTCGTCCCAGCCCTCTCATTCCTCCTCCGTCGCTCTCAATCTACAGACCGTACCCCAATCATCTTCGATCTATCCATTCCTCCTCCCGCCGTCAATCTCGACCTAGCGCGTGAGGATGCCAACAGTCCCCTTGCACCTCCCGCTCTCGACCGCATCGAGCAGCTCTTCGCCCCTATTCACCTGCCTACCACCATTCCCGAACTCCTGCTCAAACACAACGTCGAAGAAAAAGACATTGAATACGTCATCCTGTCTCATCTTCACTGGGACCACATCGGTGATCCGACGTGGTTCAAGGACGCCAAATACATCGTCGGCAACGGCAGCAAAGCGCTAGTCGAGAAAGGCTACCCTCACGATCTTCACTCCGCCATCAAATCCGGTATACTCCCCACTGATAGAACTACCGAACTTCCAAGCACAAGCGCAGAGGGATGGGCTCCTCTAGGACCCTTCCCGCACGCCTATGACCCCTTCTCGGACGGTTCCCTCTATATAATCGACTCGCCTGGTCATCTCCCTGGGCACATCAATGCACTCGTTCGTATTGCTCCTACACCTACTGCACCCAATAACTGGGTGTATCTTGCGGGCGATTCGGCACATCATCGTCGGATCTTACTGGGCGAGGCGAATATTGCGGTTGTGAGGAATGAGAAGGGAGAGGTGTTGGGATGTGCGCATGTGGACAAGGAGAAGGCGGAGGAGCATTTGCGCAGGATCAGGGAGTTGATGGGGATGGATGGCGTGGATGGCGTAGGTGTGAAAATCGTGTTGGCGCACGATGGGGAGTGGTATGAGGAGAATAAGGAAAGGGGCATGTTTTGGCCCGGGAAGTTCTGACTGGTCTTAGGGATCTGGAAGTAAATGAACACCGTGTAAAATAACGCAGTAAGATTGAAATTACTGGGTGTGCTTAACGTGTTGTATGTCTATGTATCATTTGAACCACGGGGGTGCAATTTTGTAAAATAAAATTTTAACACTTGGATGGAACTCAATATATTCGGATACGGGGAATCGAACCCCGAGCTGCCGCGTGAGAGGCGGCAATGTTAGCCGTTACACCATATCCGATTTAGATTGAGAGGTTGCTATGTTATTATGGAGTAAACAGTTGAAACTACATTAGTAATACCACCAGCGAAACTATCCTCCTCAGGCCTCATCGTCAACGACGGCGGTCGCGGTTGCTCAGGACGAACATGGCCTCTCAATCCTCCGCCTCGTCCTCGTCAGCACCATCCACCGTCCCACAAGATATAGGTATATCTGTCTTTGTGATTATCTTAGCGGTGTGTCGGCCTTCAATAATGCCAAGCGTAACTGACTTCGATGATCTGCGCCAGTTGCGATATTTCACGCTTCATTCCATCCGACTAAAGGAAACGTCGTCGACTGGTGTTTGAAAGTTGATGATAGTACGTCTAATTTCTCTCGCGATCCTGTAACAGTGCTAGGTCGTTATGGGAAATCTACTGACATATCGGTACGGTTGTCTATTATAGACTTGGACCTCAATGGTGTCGAGTTCAGCTCATTGCCCAGTGGATTGCACACTGTAGAGCATGATGTCGTGTAGGTTGCTATCATACTCACCTATCACACCTCTGCATCCATACATAGAAATGCATTCGTCGTCAAGGCTGCTCTTCAACCCCACACCCACCATACCTTAATTGTATAAAGTCCTAATTCATTCATCATTCTTCGATATCAGGTACTTCAACCATCATGGACATACAGGCCTGTCCCTCTACCGTCGCCGACCCACGACAGAACATGGCCATCGTGGGTTCCGCCTATCCTCACTCGGAATCCTCCTCTCCACTTCAGCACACGACAAGCCAAGACCATGGACGCACCTCGACGCACTCAAGAAACTTGCCAGCACAATTTATGACGAAATCGACATGAGATCTAATTCGCAGAGTGATTTGTTGAGTGGCGACGGTGACTCGGTGATCAGGAATGCCGAGGAAGAGGTCTGGGAGCCTGCGAGGGCTTTCTTTGAGGAGAGAAAAGCGAAGAGGAAGGGAAAGAAGGAAACGAGGAGAGTGAAAGAGAGAAGATGGGCCGGTTGGGACGCTGAGTTTAGTGAGGTCCGTTATTCATACATTTTTGTGTCGTCGCCAGCCCGTTCATGCGTGTTCACCTCACGACCAATACTCCATGCATCCTGTAGCCATCGTCAACCTCACACCATCCAACGCTCCACCTTGCTCACCTTCTCCGCATTCTTGGTCCCTCCTCTCTCACGCTTTACAAACATGTGCTTGGACGCCGTCGAATTCTCATTTACACGCAACCTCCGGTGGAAGCGGCATGCGTACTTTGCCAAGTCGCGGCCGATATGTGTTTTGATGACCAACTGGATAGGGAGGCAGAAGTAACACGGCACAATTCAAGGCGCGCTTCATACCAGAGAGACTTGGTTGATATGATGGACGATCAAAACGCTACCGGTGAAGGTGTTGAGTCGAGACAAGGACGCCCTGGGGCTCAAGATGAAACCGAGGCAGATGAGAACGCCGACCCAGACATGTCGGATTTGTATGGAAGGAAGGGCAGACTGAGAGGGAAGCATAAACAGGGGATCGCGGTGTTGGGGATGGTGACGTTACATGATATAGACAGACTTAGAAAACTGGACGAAGATGAGCCAGGGAGAGGCTGGATTGCTTGTGCGTATCAACCCGTTCCTCTTTGTATCTATCTATTTCCGAACTTTTGCTGACTCGATGTGTTGGGCTTACTCGTCTGCAGGTACAACAGATGCGATATTCCACGAGAAAGCACAGCTCTACGATCTCATCATCGACCTCGCACCACCATCATCCACACCCTCCGCCTCTCCTTACGCTCCTACCCCGTCTCCCTCATCGCCATCCCCTCCGATTTACAAACCTGCTCGTCCAATATCTTACGTCTCGCGACCTGTAGTCTCAGTTCCCCCAGCTTCCGACGCTGCATCCTCCTACAGCTCGTCAAACTCTTTCAAGCTCTCCGCGGTACGATTTACCTGGTCAGACGTCAGGCTGGTAAGCACCAAATGTCACCTCGCTCCGGGTCTGGAAACAAATACTGATTCAAGTGTCCGCAGTGGCAAGAACTCGATCGGATCCTCGCCCTGGACTCATCGTACCCTCACTCACACTCGCACTCGCATCCTCACCCGCCGATGCCCGACTGTGCTGGCGAAAGCGGATGGAGCGACGCTTGGAAGCTCTACGAGGATGTGTGTCTCGTCTGCGCGGGTTTATGGATGGGCATGGGCGCGTGGAAAGATTCGCCGCTGCGCATCGAACTCGAAGGCGATGACGAGATCAACGTCAACTCGGGCGCTGGTGTGGCGGTTCAGGATGATTCGGATGAGGAGGTAGAGGGTGGAGCGACTGCCGCTGGTGTTGGTGGGCCGGTTGTGAGGGAACTGGGGAATGGGATTGAGGGGAGACCTCCGCAGGTGTCCGGGTCAGGTATCATGCCTGGAAGTCTGCCCGACGGCCCTAGTGTGTTAGGGATCGGGATGGTAAAGGTGGGAAAAGTGAGTAAGGGTATGAGAAGAACGAGTGGGATGAGCATCTTCGGGAGAGACAAAGACAAGGAGAGGAAGGCGGGTGCTGCCAGTGGTAGCGGTGGTATTGACGGTCCTGTGGTAGCGAAAAAGGATGACCCAGAGAGGGGAAGAGATCAGGACAGGGAGATTTTGACGACGTTGGCGCTCCTGCAGACCTTCCATGCAAACACGGCCTTACTGCTCTCGAAGCTTGCAACATTCGTTCCTCCTGGCAGTCGAGTGGCGCCTCCCCCTGGTTCGTCCAATGCTCCGCTAGGCAGGCGAGCTAGCAAGCGCGGCCGTCAAGCTGGTGGGGATGATGGCCGTCTTCCAGGTTCGGACGGTAGGAGGAAGGACAGAGGGATCAAGAACGAAAATATGATCGTGCTCACGCCAAAGGATATGTCGAGCTTCGAGCTTGGGCCTTTGAGTGGGTTGGATGCGAAGTTCGTAGAATGGCTGGGAGAGGAGTATGTGGCTGATGGGACACAGGTTGTGGTGAAGAAGGGGTGGAAGGAGGTGTTAGGGTTTGTCTTTGGATTCTGATCAAACATACTAGCTCCTTGTGCCGGGCTTCCAGGGCGTCTTCGGTATGATTCCTTTTTGACCTTCTTCTGCTCTGTGAGGACAGTGATATGTGTTGTCCCTGCGCTTTGATACGCCCATCTCACGAATGATCGATGATCTACGACCACTGCCCAGACCTATAGATTCTGGGCGCGCACGCTCGTTATGCCCCATCCTGAACACTCTTCGAACAACCAATTATCGTACATAGCTATCACCAAATACACTATACTCGTCGATACCCTCTTCGTTCATTCACTCGTGGCCCTTTCGAGCTCTTTGGGCAAAATTCGTCTTCTTCGTTTATTTATGAATACCCGTGCTCTATGGTTATGCTATGTCGCTGCCTCTTATTTCCAGTGTTGTTGCACTCTAACCATTTCTCGCAGACCGTGAATAGATTGTAAGACCTGCCCCGGACCAATCTCAGGAGTGAGCTCGGTGCCAGTCACCATTTTGTTGGGTCCAGCTGCCAGTGCCGCACCGAAGGATGTAGAAACTACCATGTCCTTCTACCTTACTCACCGAACTCTACGTACTCCAAATGCTTTCCAACGCGAAAAGCTGTCCAACTGAATCAGTCAGACTCATTGTGGCGGTGGCCCGTGTGGCACGCTGGTGTGGTGCCAGCCGACGGGTGCCGAGCGGCACGGAGGATGTGGCGGCCATATAATAAGCGCGATGCTGTTCCTGACATCAACGCTCACACACCATCCCGCATCTCCCACAGCTTCGCCTTCGACACCCAACACTACATACAAGATTTGCTCGCTATTCTCTTATAATATCTTGGAGGGCACATAACTCTCCTAGCGCGGTCGCTATCGTCGACAATAACCTATCTTCTGCTGGAAGAACTAGTAAGATCAAGCAATCATGGCAGACTCAGCTGTATGTGTCTTTCGCCAGCGTCTCTCGAATATTCGCCACTGACATAACCCTTATGTCCTTTGAACCCTTCAACTATCCACTTTGCATGGCATTCCTCGGAACCCTGCTATCGGCGGCCTAAAACTTGTCGGACTTCTATACCATTCGTGACGCCTTCTTCTGTCCATCACCGCCGCCGCTGCCTCCTTACATTCGTTTATCGGATCTAGGGCCCCACCGCTGTCATTCCGAACAAACAACTCGCACTGTCTCGTGCTCTCGGCGCTGCTTTCCTCACTCACCAAGTTGAACAACTTGAGAAAACCGTGTCCGCTGGTCCCGGATCCCGGAACTGGAGGGACAGAGACAAGAAACCTCCTCAGACTCCAAACCATCCTAACCAAGGGCAGTATGGACAACGTCAGTCCAAGCCCGGAGAACTCTGGAACCCCGACGGAAATGGGAATGGGCGTGGGACGTTTGGACGCAAGAGGGGAGGCGGTGCGGGCAGGAGGATGGATGGAGGGGAGAGGGACAGAGAGGGCGAGACCGCGACAGAAGGCGGAGGGGGACCCAAGATCTTGAACAGGAACACCAGAAGGGAGGAGGGCGGTTTGGGCAATAGGTTCGGTGACGCTCAAACGAGGAAGATACAGAGGAAGGAAAAGGATGCGGACGTCGTCGTCCTCGATGCTAGCGTGCTGATAAATGGACTGTGGCAAGTGAAGAAATGGTGTAGGGATGGGAGAGACGAGATTGTCATTGTCCCGCTCGAAGGTGTGTTCTCAAGCTGCCTTGACTACTTGTAGTGGCCCTCAATATCCGCCACACTCTTACTCTGCGAACATGACTAATCATACCTGATGCCGATTACAGCTCTAAACACTCTCGATCTGCTCAAGAAGGGCACGACCCCCTTGGCCCAGCGTGCTCGCCAAGCTTCCCGAATCCTTGAGGCTCAAGTAGGCACCAACTCCCGTATCCGCGTTCAGCAAGACAATGCCTACGTTCTCTGGGACTCTATTTCCCTAGAGCCCGCTCCTCCCTCCGAGGATGACAAGGGCATAGTCCTAGGCTCACCGGAGTGGGTTCGCAGGACGATTTCTTGCGCGAAGTGGCAAGTCGAGAACGTCGACAGCACCATTCCGCCGCCTACTGCCGCTGCCGCCAACAAGCGCGGCCTTCGCGTCGTCCTCGCCGTTCTTACGCCATCTCCTACCCAGCCACTCAACAACGCACCTCCGGGTTCCAGACCCGTTTCTGCTAACGCAGACGCGGACTCTCCTGTTCCGCTCCCGGCGCCACATGTCCTTATGCACCCCAACAAGTACGAGATTCGGGCGCAAGGCGAACTCGTAGCGCATTGGGCTAAGAGGGCTGGAGTCGTGGTGATGAATGTTTCTACTGAAGGGGCGGGCCCTGGTGGTGCACATTCCGCCGCGGTCGGTGGCGTGGCCGGCGCAAACCTTGCCGTTGGCGCGGGAGCGGGAGAAGCGGAAGAACGAGGAATGAAAACTATCAGAGGCAGCCCGCCTCGTGCGAATCATCATGGGCAAGGACATGGTTATGGGCACGGCACTGCACGACACCAGAAGAACTCGCATTCACAGTACTCCGGGGGCAGCGACAAAGACAGGGATGCCATTGTCGGTTTCAAAGATGCCCCTATTGGAAAGGAGCGGGAGCGGGAGAGACTCGTGGATCGACCTCCTGCGGTGAAGAAGATGATGGACATGGTCAAGGAGCCCAGCGTCGTCGTCCGAGTCCTCGCGAGGGGAGAGAAGCTCGACCCGTGATTTTCCAGCACTCACAACAATCAGCAGCGAACATTAGCAGCAAGCAGAAGCAATTCCGACGATATGAACGCGATGCGACGCCTTTGTCTATTCAGGAGACGAGGATGCCTTTCTCCTCTTCCCTGACGGGTGAGGAGTCGATAGTCGATGCGCCCTCACTTCAATACGTCGCTTCTGCCGTGTTGATTTGTGGCCCCGGTCATACTTTGCATTCGGGTAGGAGGGAGGGACCGTATCAGACCAGTCGAGGACTCTTGGGACTGCTGTTTGTAGGGATCGGGACTGGGATTTCGTCGACTGCTTTCACCACCGGGCTCCTCTGTTGTGAGCTTTGTCGGGGTGGCAGATGGGTATGTACAAGATGCTCGTTGAATCTTCGTCGTCGTTGATACATTTCTGACGGTGACTGTACTGAAGTGGTCAGGACATACATAATACCGTCTGCCTACCTGTCGCCTGTGCTTTCTACATACCTTCTCCTTCGTCTTATGCCCTCTTCCCCTTTTCCTTTTCATCCCTTACAATATCTTTCTCTCCTCCCATCTCATAAATCATCTAACCCATATACGAATATGCCCCCTTTTCTCCTCTTCTTGTCATCTTCCGTACGGCGAACGTTTCGAACGTTTGCGTGCGTCTTTCGTATTCCTTTTGGATCTTATGCCTACCTAGCGTTGTCTTCTTCACTTATGCGGATCCATGAAGGCCCTGCTCGGAATTTTCTTATTTCTCTTGTTCTTGCCTTGAACAGGATATGGTACGTCTCGCGTCCCGGCTTGTTATTTCCTCGATGAGGAGGAACTTACGCATCGCATTGATTTCTGGACTGGAACGTGCCAGTTTGTATGTTTGAGTCCAACGTGTGATATAGTATTAGCCCATTGTCAAAAGTCCAACGTTCAAGTGCGGGACGTAGTGTTGAAATGAGTCGTCGCTGAAGGAAAAACACCGTGTGTCGATGTCGGTCCTTGTTTCTCTCCGAGACTTATTCCTCCCCGACTAGCCGCTGTCGATCATTAGGTGGCTTTTCGGATCCAACTAACTTCTGTAGATACAAATTGCGGCACGTTGAACGACCGATCTTTCACACTAAAAGGTCTGCTTGTGGGTGACTACAAATTGCGGATATGGTTAGGAGTGTCTCGAGACAATCTTCCATAATAGTTCCATTCCTGTGCCCTTCATTCGAATATGGAAAATATTTCGTCTAGTTCTGCTTCCTGATGCCACCTTATCTATATCCAATATGTCATATTCTGCGAAGCTGACGGCGCTTTGGTGGCGACGAGGGTAGTTTATTACCATTGCGGTAGGGATATCCGAGTCGACCGAGCATGTGGAGGCTTTTGTTGATGGATTGTTGACTTCGGGGACCACAGAACCTCTTTGTGAACTCATAGTCAGTCAATCCCGAGCACGACTCTGTAACAGTTACGATGTCGGGTTTGTGGCCATCTTGGTCGAGTGCAAGCTGGTCTGCAACTCAGTAGAATCTCAACAAGCTCGGTCGCGTGGCTCTGCTAGATGATCGGCTTACATTAAGAGTAGATCGTGCCTGGACACCGTTTCGCTTTGAAGTCAAAGCGAGACGGTGTCTTACGGTGTCTAGAAGCTCGGCGTGCGGCCGGCAAACGATTTGTTGTGCCTTGTTTGTTTTGATCTTGCTCCGCAAAGGCACGGCGTAACAAGCCCGCAACACCCGCAACAAGTTGTACATGTACGATGCGGCGGCCCTCACAGAGGCGCTCATGAGTTGCTTCTTCGGCGGGCAAGCCTCGGGAAAGCGGTGAGCATTTGTATTCGATTTCATGGACATTTGTCGATGATTTTGGTAACCATGGCTTGGGCGGATGTTTCGAATCCGTGCTCGTTATTTTGCCGTATGGGCTCATGCGAGTCATCACTGCACCCTGGAGTAGTGTGAAACCCTGCGAAACCCCTTCTACTCAATCGTGATCTTCAGTCCTCACCTTGATCATAATTCATGCTCAAACGATTTGCTGTTGTCTTACAAGAGGATCCCCCGGACATCGAGATACCTGTTACCCCACTTCAGGGACGGAAGCTGTCAGTGTGTCAGAGCTGGAAACGATCGAGCCAAGTGATATAACATTTGGTTTTCGGCTAGAAGCTTACCCCCTTGAGCCCGCCCGACCCATTCGCATTTTCGACTCGTTTATACTTGTTCGGTTCCGGTCTTGTCTGTGTTCTCCTCCTGCCATTCTTTCTTTCTCTCCTCGTCCTCCACCACAAGCCGTGGTCTCGCTGGCCTATCATTTCGGACGTACAGCGTCGAGGTGTGGCCGTTTTCAGACCACTTGACTAGCTTGTGTTCCTTCGCAGTACGACACCTACACTCTTCACGACGCTCGCTACGAATTGGACAACTTAGCTTGTTTATGGTTCGATGTCAGCAGCGCAAGAGGCGGAACTAGCAGAATTCGCCACTGTTGTTCTCAATTTCGACGCGTGCAGATACGTCAGTGGTACGCATATCGTATTTGACTTCACTGTCGTATTGCCGTGATGCTAACATGATTGTATTGCATCGCACTGTGGCGCGCAGCTGCAGGGCTAGTGATACTGCTTTATGGTGCGTACTCTCGGTCTCTTACGTTTACTATAGGAGACTCAATCGAAGTGAAGACCATTTGTTGACCCTCGACGAGGAGATTCAATATGTATGGAAAGCACCATGGACACTGCCGAAGGGAATGTTTCTGGCCAACCGCTATGGTGTTCCCCTTCTTACGATTATAAATACGTGGCGTGAGTCATTCTGCGGCGCTCCATGATCCCAGCCAGCTCAAAGCATCTGTGTAGAATTATCCGGACTTGCGAATCCTTCGCCGACAGATACGGTGTGTGCTTTGAAGACAACCTTGGCTACTTGTTGCTAATATTGCTTGACTCCTTTCCCTGTAGTTGTAAGTCTCGCGATATTGTCGCGAATTCTTCGATACTGATTCAATTCAAAGTTGCAAGGTTTGGATCATAACCGCGCTGTACGCGGGCGTTCTATCGATGGCGAACGGAGGCTGTGGGTCTTGCTTCCCTCCCTCATCTGTACTCAGTCATAACTGACGTATTGTTACGGCGACTTGGCAGTCATCGTCCTCTTGCGGCTTTGGGTACTATGGAACCGACGGACATCCCTTGTTGGATGGACTCTTCTCGTCTTCGTCGTCACACAATTGGCGACTTTCTCCGTGACGACATGGGTTGCTACGGGGCTCGTTTGTAAGTCAATACCCTCTTTCGGCCCGTAACTCGACCACAAGACGACATAATCACTGACCTGGGCAAATCTGAACAGCCCGACTGGAATACAGCCCCCTCGTTAATTCCTGCGTCCTGACTAAGCGACTACCCCTGCAAGGGTTGTGGATACCTGGTGTAGGCTTCCCTGAACTGTTCCAATCGCACGCATATTCACTAAACTACGGGCAGGTTCTATTTGAGATCATGGTTTTCAGCACGACTGTATACAACGCTTTCGATAGACCAAGGGACGAGAATCGCCCAATGGCCAATCAATTATATCGTGACGGTTTTGTCTTCTTCTGTGTATGTCTCTTCCCCCCGTTTCCATATCTACTTATGCCTTACGACCTCGACGGATAAACTAACATTGAAAATTCTCTAGTGTATATTCAGTGAGTAAATCCTGGGCATTGTGTATACCGGCGAGTTCAAGCATCGAACTGACGCATACTTGTTCAACAGCACTACGACTTATCAATATGGTCCTTGCTATCACTGCACCGGTATGTTGCTTTCTCGTCTACTCAAGTCACTCTAATAATTTGACTTCTTCTCAGCTATCCCTCATTTTTCTGGGCATATTGTATGTACCCATCCTGCCTAGTTTCCTCAAGCACAAACATCCTCTTAGATCGACGGCGGTCACTGACCTCTTTGTTCATACAGCTTCATCTGGTGTGCCACAAACGTCACGCTCAGCCACTTGGTCTTAAATGTCCGTCGACTCGCGGTAGAGCGTCGATCACCAGAACAAGACTCTGTGACCACAGGGTACGAACCTGACACCGAGGTACCGGACACCCCGGACGACCCCAACATCATATCCTACGAGCTCAACGTGGGTTATGAGGAATATCATGAACTTCGCTAACGTCATGATCTTGTTGTATGGAGCATTCGTCTTGTCGTTCTGTCTTTCCATGGGTGTCAGTCTGCGATGGGGTCTTCCCACCGTTGGCGACATGCACGTATATTATTGGTTCCCACACCCTATGTATCTTATAGTCTCGCTTTGCTTTGAATATTCCAAGCTCTCGCCTGTTAACCGCGTTGCATCTTCTTACTACCTACATCCACTAGTACTGTGGATCTTGTCGTACACTCCTTGGTCCATTCGCCTGGCAGATTCTGTCAATCAAGGCATCCGGGATTACGGAATGACGAAGATACGAGAGTAGTAAGTTATGCGCGATATTGCCCTGTCAGCAGACGTGCTTCCTTCAAAACTGACCATCTTCTTTGTCTACTTATCTCGTCTATCATGCAGCCAAGTTGTCCTTGAGTTGTCCTGACATCCGTCGGCCCGGATACATTTCAAAGCGTTGAGGAACGGAGCCCAGCGCAAGCTCCTGTACTCATGATTGATGAAGCCTGAAAGAATTATATGAAGTTGTCTCAGCGCCATCCTCACCGACGCTGCCAATTTACAGACTCGTCGTATACGGTTCGGTAGAACCGTACAGGCACTGTGGCAACCGCACCAACACTGGCTGGTCCCTGCTGGTCCAGTTATCTGGCCCTGATTACGACGCCGGGACCGGACTGTATGTAACTATCGGAACTGTCAACAACATGAGCCTGAGAAGAGTGGAGATCGCTCTTCTAAATTCCACGGCCGCTTCGCTTGCCACTGGATGTCAACCAGGGTCTGCAGGCTATATAAATGAAGTCTTCCGCATATCAGTGATTTGTGGTCTGCTTCCGTTCCTGCATCCTTTCCCTCCCCGCTGTGTCCGTCCGTCGTCTTCGAGTGTGCTGGGTCGTTCCCCCGTGCATGCTCTAAAGACCTGGACTCAAGTGGCATTAGGTGAGTAGTTAGTCTTTCTGGCTTGTCCTCAAAGTCCGGTCTCGAATTGCTTTCGTTTACTGATACGGACTGTAATGTTTGCCTTTGAAGGCTTGCGAATGGTCCATGGCCGTATCTGAGGATAATGACCTGGCATCCGCTGTCTTCCACTTCGACGTCTGTCGCTATGTTAGTCGTGCGTAGTACTTGTTGAATCTCATGGAGTTCTGGGTCAGAGCTGTAAGAATGCTCACGATGGATACTCGTTATTATAGTGGCTGGACTCGTGATTCTGCTTTACGGTGAGAAGCTTTCTGTAGAGTCTTCCTTATCGAGCTGATGTCGTACGATGCAGATCATCTGTTGACACTCGACGACGAAATTCGATATGTCTGGAAGACGCAGTGGACCGTACCCAAGTGCCTCTTTCTCCTGAACAGATATACAGTACCGACGGCCATGATTCTTCACACATGGCGTAAGTCTAAAAGGCGACAGCGTGCGGATTCCGCGTTCACATCTCGCTAACAACTTGGTTTCATAGAACTGATGGGGCTGGCAAACCCACCACCAACAAACACGGTAAGCATTGCGTCTCATATCCATCAGAACGCCTTGCGCTGACCAAATCTGTGCCGTCGAAGTTGTAAGTTACTCATCCTCCTCCTCTCAGAAAAAGCGCTTTAGAAATTCAATCATGCTCTTCGTACAGCTGCAAAGTCTGGCTCCCTTTGGCCCTCTATCTGGGAATACTTTCGATAGCGAATGGAGGCTGTACGTCTTGATCAACATCTACCATCATACTACGATTATTGTCTAACATAGCTAATGATGATCCGTCGGACACGCCCTCACCAACCGGCCACAGTCATTGTCTTACTGCGCCTCTGGGTTCTCTGGAATCGTCGGACTCGGCTCGTAGTGTGGACTCTCCTGTTCTTTATCGCCACCCAGATTGCCTCTGTCGCGGTCGTGTCATGGGTTGTTGTCCAGATGCTTCGTGAGTAGGATAATCCGCACTCGAGTCTTGCAAAGAGTGCTTCGAAAAGTAAAACACACTGACCTTGATTGGTATTGCAAGCTACTATAACTTACAGTCCGGTCGTCCGCTCGTGTATTTTATCCGAACGCGTCAGTCTACAAGGTCTTTTTCTGCCTGGGGTGAGTCCTATTACTGCCCTCTTCCAGTCTCGTTGTGGAAGCTGATCTAAGGATGGGGACCAGGTTATATTTGAGGTGATGGTATTTGGTACCACTTGCTACAACGCGCTGGATAAGCCTAGAGAACGTAATCGACCTCTTGCACAACAACTCTATAAAGACGGGCTCGTCTACTTCGTGGTACGCATGCCATCTCGCAGACCGGTCTCCCTGCTAGCTCATTTGTTCACATCGCTTACGGTATATCTTTCCAATCAAGGTTTTGACCAGCTTACGACTTGCAAACTTCATGATCTCCATCCTTGCCCCTGTAGGTCCTATTTTGCGCTGATTTATCAACGTCCTCCTAACGATAGAACCTTACCGTCATTTTAGCTCTCTCTAATCTTCCTTGGCGTCTTGTACGTTTCTGTTTAACTGATCTTGACCCTCCCATTCTACGTCCTCATCTCCAACTAACGGTCACGCTACCCTCCTACCTCATATAGCTTCGTCTGGTGTGCCACAAACGTCACCGTCAGCCGTCTGGTCCTCAATATACGTAGAGAAGCCTACAGACATCGTCTCACCGAAGAAGACCTCGCTGAAGCTCCGGGAGAAGGAGAAGAAGAAGAAGAAGAAGAAGAGAGGCCCCAGAACGCTGTGGTCGTTGAGCAGCATACAACTGGGAATTATGGCTATCTCGTTGACGTGACAGAGTACTACGAGCTGCGTATGCACGCACCAGGTCTGAATCCTCGAGGGGCGTGATTATGACCGTGGGTTGTACTATATATGCAGTGTAACTGGATCTGTTGGTTTTTAGGATATATACGCATGCAAATTTGTTGGGTTTACTCCACTCACGGTTTTTCGGAGGATAGCTTAGGATCGAATATCATGAGGTCGCCTACACAGAATATTGTTCTAGGTCAATCCGTTGAAGATGGCTTGTCGAACAGGCCCAGACACGGCGTTGGGACGGTAGGCCAAGTATTCGGATAGTAAGTTATGTAGCAAGGAAAGACGGTGAAGTACCAAAGTGAAGCATAACATGGGAACGAAGAGGAAGGAATAAAGAATACAGAGATAAGCAAGAAGATACGGCACAACGAGTAGTGAATGGTGAATATGCACTCGAAAGCCTACAGCAGGGCGAAGCCACGCCGGAGGAAGCTCTAAATGACATCAGCCAATGAGCCTCCAGCAGCCCTCTCTATACCTCTAACAAGCGCCTCCATTCTCTTCGCCGACTGCTCCTCGCGGTTCTGCCTTGCTTTTCGCGCCGCGCGCTCATCCATATCGTCATCGTCATCCTCGGGATCCGCCTCCCTCATTCTCTCCTCCAAGAAATCGGCCACGAATTTGCCGATCCCCATTTCTCCAACCTCTGCCGTGGCCCTAGGGCCCCATCGCCATTCAAACGCGGCATCGCCGTCGCCTTCGCCATTACGAGCTTGGGATTGGGATTGCCCTCCGCGGCCACGTTTATTGCCTGCTGTGGCGGCACCACCGATTTGGGTACGGTCGAGGAAACCTTGGCGCTGAAGGGAAGAAAGATAGTCTTCTATTGTGATATTCTTGCGGGTGGACTGATCGTTGAGTGTTATTGGAGTCCCAATGGATAAGCGAAGACGCTTGAGAAGGGAACGCAAGTCCACTGGTAGGAAGTAGAGGGGCTTGTTAGCGATGACACGGAATATATCGCAGAAATGGGGGAGGGGCTGGAAGGAGGGAGCAGCTTACTGTCACTCATGACCTTCCCGTTTAAAAGAATGAGTGCGAGGATGACATAGAGGACACCAAGGAGGGGAAGCTGGTCAGTGCGAGACCAGTTGATGATAGATCCATAATCTTCATCTTCGCGCGCGTCTGCCGCTTCTTCCTCCATCACTTGTGGATCACTCTTTGTGGTCGCGATCTCAATAAGTGCCAGGTCGAGAGTAGAGCGCAGAATATAGGTTTTGGAACCTTGCGTTGTCGCTATACCAAAGAAGTCCATACGTAAGAATATTGCTTCTACATTTGACGAGATGGTGGTGAGGCAGAGCACAAACGTACCTTTCTTCTTCAACCCTGTCACGGTTTGCCTACCAGTGGGTTCGTCGTCATCTGCTGCACCGTTTGCCTGACTGCCGTTGGGCTTCTTCTTCTTGTCGGGATCTCCACCTTGTGCTGCCTCTTGGTTAGCAGCGCGGGTTTGAAGTTCGACAAGCTCCATGCCGAAAGTATTGCGAAGAATCGTCTGTGCTTGACTGAAGACAGTATTGTAGGCATTACGCTTCGTACCAAGGACTGATACCGGGAGGAGAAGCTATCAGAAGCGATGCGCAAGAAAGGATCGTCACAACCTACTCTTCTTCGATATTTCATCTCTGCGTAGAGGCGTTCGTTTCTGCTCGTTGAACAGAGCCAGCCTGACCAGTTGTTGGGCTTTCTTCAACAGGTCCTAAGAAAAACGTCAATGTAATGGAAAGTACGTCAGTTCAAGCCTATAGGAAGAATTACACGGAATTACCCCTTCTCCATGGCCAGTCCCATCCTCGTCCTCGTCCTCATCCATGCCATTCTCTGCTGCATCTCCCTCGTCTGACTCGTCTTCTTCTTGTCGTGCACGTCCTTTTCTTTGTGTCTGACTCGGTCCAGCCTGGGACTGAGATGGCTGAGTGGCGCGCTGAGAGCGAGAAGGACCTGGGCGAGGCATACCGTTTTGGTGAAGATCAAGGGTGTCAAGAGCAAAGACGCGACTGGATTATTTTGCCACAATAACGCGACAGTAACGCGACGCGTTAGTGACTGTAACATGTGACGTCACGTTCTGTGCGTCTTCAGAGTGTGGCCCATTGCCCAGAACACAGGCCTTTACCCAACCTTCACCATCTATATCTGTTTATCGCTGGCTAGTTGAGAGGATTATACCACGGATCATGGCTTCTTCACAACCACAACCAATTAGTATCGCAGATCTTGACTTGAACCAGCTTGCGGATGTACGGAGGCAGCTCGATGAGGTGCGTTGCTAGTTAATGTCTTACTGAACATATCTAAACATTCAAAATCCCTTTCGAACACGACTTATAGGAGCTAACACATCTAACGAACTCCTTTGCGCAACTAAAGCAAGCGCAAGCTAAGTTCAAGGGATGTATCGAGAGTGTCCAGGAGGTCAAACCCACGAACAAGGGTGCGCCTGTCCTTCGATTTCTCGTACCTCTAGTCGGGTTTGCTCACGTCTTTTCCGTCGAGTAGACAAATCCATCCTGGTCCCTCTCACTAGCTCACTATACGTTCCAGGAAAGCTTTGTGATCTAGAGAACGTCATCGTGGATGTTGGCACTGGATATTATGTTCAGAAGGTGCGTCTATTCTCCCCATCAGCGAGCCCTGCACACCTTCGACTTACTGTTCGTGTCGGAATCTCGCTTTGTGTCATATAGACTCGCGCGCAAGCTGTGAAACATTACGAGTCCAAAGTTCAATACATCGAGTCCAACCTGGACACTCTACAGGAGGCCATCCAAAAGAAGCAGGATAACATGGGATATCTAGTGAATGTGATGCAGTCGAAGTTGCAGGCTCAGCCCGCTGGCAAGAATGACAAGGATTGAGCACAAGGTGGCTATCATATGCGCTGCGAGCACGCTTGGCCTCTCCAGGACCTCCGAATGAACGAAATCATCCATAGCATATCATGCTCAGAGGCCAGAGCAGGACTACAGACATTGTGCGACGGTCGTGCGGTGCGCGCATTCCCCCAAGAACCGCGACATTGGTGTCGTGATTTTTTTCGAAACTGTTTTGCTCTACATGACCACGACCTCGAGCAATGACCACTGTGGCACAAGTCCTGCACAAGCTATCATGTCGACATAAAAATCATACAGCTGCGGTAATACCACATTCCGATACGGGGAATCGAACCCCGAGCTGCCGCGTGAAAGGCGGCAATGTTAGCCGTTACACCATATCGGATTAAGAACGAAGTCCATCTAATATATAATGGGAGAGCAGTGTCCCACGGTCAAAAAAGGCAACTTTGCCATTTATGGTCGTTCTGCGACGGTGGCACTGTGTGGCGTCTTTGTGTCTCTTTGAAGTCTTTCTAGATCTTGATATCTTTCTCTCCACCTCAGTGGCATATGGACCAGCCAATCAAAGTGGAGCGTGATTTGAAAGAACCTATGTACGCGCTGGCTGCGTCTGTACAGGAGGGGGGCGTATTGGTATCGAGGTTCGATCCTTATGCGTACAGTTTTGGTGTCAAATGCGACGCGAGGTCTGATCCTGTGCGTACATGACTGGCCTGGATTTGCCTCTTGGTCCGATCCCTTGAACTGCCCTTGTGCGTACGGAAAGTTGGCAGGACTGCCTAGGTCTGATCACTATGCGTACAATTTTGTTATATGTGTTCAGGCTTGGTCGCCAACCTTCACTCTCCAACACTGTACGCCACTGCACAGACCATTCTGTGTCAAATTGACGGTGTTTTAGGTGTTCGTCTGGGAGAAGGTCCAATCCCTCGTGAGTACGGAAGGCGCCCTTATTTGGACTACCCGATCCACAAAAGTACAGAAATCCTCCCAAACCTTGAGTACAGAACTACCCGAATTTTGGGTTTTGGGATCGGACTTCCGTACCAATACGCCCCCCTCCTGTCTGTACATGTGATTGGCACTGTGGCCACACTGGCGAGGTGGCACATGCACTGCAAGATTTGACTTTGGGGTACATCTGCGTGAGGCACGCAGTACTTAGCACCCAGTAGCTCGGTCTAAGTACTCCCCATAAGAGTAGGAAACGATCAAAACATCCTGATACTTCATATAATCGGGAGCATGTGCGGCTACAAACCTTTAGTGCTGCTGGCCCGACGATGGTAGATCGACATCACGAGGTAATAGGCCACATCAACGATGCCATCGACATTGCCATGGGATTTGTGCGGGGCTTCCATGGGCTCGACATTCGAGTTGAGGCGGCCATTGAAGTCAAAAGCAAATGGTCGATATTTGTGCGCGAGCACGGGCAACTGCTAGTTGTACTTTTTAGTGATGGCAACCAAATTACGCAGGTCTTTGGGCATCTCCTCCATAAATTCCCAACATCTAATGACACAAATTTGATAAGAACCGTATACCACAGCAAGAAAACTATTTTATATGGTTGTAAAGTGTCGATCCCATACATACAAGCGTCCAATACGGGTTCTAAAAGACTTGAAAGCAGGTCCTGCATGAAATCCGGAACCACAGTGTCTACAATAGAGGATAAGATATAGCATCGCACGACGGCTGTCAAGTATGAAGTAGCATGTATTTATCTAAGACGACGGACACGACCGAGAAGCAAAAAAGGCCCGAAATGAATGTAGATGCATTTAGTAGTAAGGGTATAAAAGTCCGAATCCTCAGCAGAGTTGCCACATCTTCACATAGTCGCTAAAAGGTACAGATGAGCAAGACGCACATGAGTGACAAGGGACATAAACAGGGAGCTTACACAACCATAGCCCTTTGGTCTTCATCAGTCGGCCAGGTGGAAGACCAGTCGTCCTGTGTGAGGGCGAACTTGCGCATCGCATCTACGCCCGCTCTTGAGCACATTGTCGCACGTCATAAGCGAAAGCATATCAGACGCACCAAGCTCTCCGTTCAACCAAGGCTTGTTTCCGGCAGCGTCAGGGAACCACCCATTCGTGCCGCCGATAGCGACGTCAAGAATTAAATAGAACGCTACAGATCCCGGCGCAAAGATCAGTCCATCGAAAGGGTCAATAGCGATACACAACATGAACGGACTAACGCTGGTCAAAAGGGGCAGAGTTGCCAGAGTTGGCCCATGGATTTTGAAGAATGATCTCGGAAGAGGCGTTGGTCACCGACGCAGGGAAATCGCCACGCTGGAAGAAGGGGATATTGAAGCTGAGCTCGAGCATGTGTTGCAGACGATTATCAACGTAGATCCTCCTGTCATACCAAACACGGCGATGGGCAATCGTTCCAGAGAATTCAGATGTCAGCCCATCAAAAAATACAAGGGTCCAACATTTAAGCTTACAGGAACTTGTCAGTCCATTCTAGCGCGTAGGTGTGAAAGCCTTGATCGAATGAAGCACGGCGCACAGTCCACCATCCAAAGGTCTTGGAAACGGCGTTCAGCCATGTAACCGGACCCCAATTGAGCGAACCCCGGACGTAGTTCGTCCCTCTGCCACCAGGAACGAATGAGTACACGAGTGGCCAACATGCTGGATGAACTTACTGAGCCGGATAGGAAGGTCCATTTCCTCGAGCCTCCATGATATCAATCTCACCTTTAGAGCAGCTATTCAGTGGAGGCTCCTCTAACAGGGGATAGTACATACCGCTCATGGGCCATGGGCCGTAGGTGTCGTTTTCCGGAAGCATCCAGATAGCCGGCCACATCTGTCAACGCCACGGAGTTAGAAAATGGGTTAGACCTTGGGCCCGACACCAATATGAAATTAACTGACCCAATCTCTGTAGATGAACGACGTTAACAAGTACTGCAGCGGGTACGAGGCAAGAACACAGAAATGGAGACTTACCCGGTGGGAATCTTCGCTCTGACCTCGACTCTTCCATACCGAATGCTCTTCTTGCCCTTTGTGGAGATACGAGCGCTCATGACAGGATTGATGACCGTCCCAGTCGTCTGGTTACTGACCGCCCCGCAAGCTGTCAGATTCGTATTCGTACATCCAGTAAGGTTGTATGTGTATCCGTCAAAGATAGCGTCGCGACCTATGACGTCCGAGGTGAGGGTAGGGAGGATGTAAAGGTTGTTGTTTTTGATGAACGAGTTGTTGGTGCTCGCAGTCGCCATCTCGAACTCCCCGTTCCTATATATGAAAAATCGCGGTCAGGTAACACAAAACCAAAAACTTCTTCCAGTGCGCGAATAATGACACACCCGAAGCCACCCATGTCCCCTTCCCTCTGCCAGACAGATGTAGTGTCCAAATCACTGCTCTCGAATTGATCCTCGAGAACAAGGCATAGGTTGCCGATCGTCTTGACGCCTCTCCAGTCCGACCAGCATCGTAACGCGCTTGCTACCACACCCAAGAAGATGATACCAATAGTGATGAAGTACGCTACTCTGCCAACTGTATCCTTCCTCGTCAACCAAGGCTTGTCAATAGGGCCGGTTAACATCGTGGAACGATGACGAGGCCGAACCGCCTCCTTGACACGGATGCTTGTAGGTGCGGAAGAGAACGTCTTGGAGTGCTTTACGCTGGGACGAAGAGGTGGCGCTGCGAATGACTCGCGGATGCCCCCCATCGGAGGGCGACTTTCCCTTGGACGAAGATCTATAACGCTGTTGTGTACAGAACTCTGCGCACTGGAACGCTGGTGAACGTCGCGGGATGGGTAACGACCGATCTCGGTAGAGTAACCAGGAATGGCGGAGGAGGTAGTCTCGGCATTCATGCTGAAGCTGACGACGCTGGTAGGAACGCTGGGAGGGGGAGAGAAAGGATTGTGGATTTCAGCGGTTGGGGTGTAAAATGGATCTGGGGCATCGTGACGAGGGGTCTGAGGATGCGATGGTGCGATCTCGAAGCTGACGGAGCTACTTTGGCGGTTGTGGGCTGAGAACGTGGACGTAGCGACATCGGAGTCTGCTTCATGTGATAAAAAGAGTGGACGGGGGCGGCCCAAAGGCTCGCCTGAGTCAGAAGGGGTAGACGAACGCGAAGGAGGCTGAGACATGGATGAGAAGTGGGGGAAGGAGCTGAGGCGGTTGGATCGTCCGGGAAGCCAATAAAGAGGTTCAGACAGATTGTCTTTTTAGACCCGGAAGCCAGCCTGCAGGACAGGTCTAGATGACGACGTATCATCCTGTTCCCGATCTATATTCCCTTGATCCCAAAGGTAGGACGTGTGAGTACCATATGACAAAAATGGAGTAGATACCTCAAAATGTGACATCCGTTCTAAGCCCAGTATTCATGATTCAGGGCCAACGCCGCCTGCGTCCGATTCGTGGAGAGAAGACGCACGAAAAATCGCTAGAAAGTAGTTTCCAGCTATTCTGGATCATAACAGAAAACCCCATACATGATTGCCAGGCACGATGGGAAATCTTCAAAGCGCTCCTCCTAAGGATAATTAAGGTCCATCACCGGAACTAAGTGGAGTATGCATACCGGATGGGATTAGCCAAGTAGCACTGGTTAACGCGTCAACATAATACTACGGCACCCTTCCCCAGCGTGACACCCAGATGTTCTTAAACAACTCTTCCATGGTTACCAGCCAGAAGGAGTGTAGAATCAAAGCAGGCTATGTGACTGACAGACACGGAATGGGATGGGCTGAAGAACGGATCAGAATGAAGTGATGAACAAGTACGCCCAACGGGTTCGAGTTGTTGCACAACCAGGTCGATGGGTTCTGTCAGAAGCAGAACCAAATGTGGCGTACGCAGCCGTAATCCGCGTAGAAGACTTCCGCGATGTAAATAACGCATTCTGCCCGCGATGCGCACGCCTACCGATCTCCACGGATCGATAGAGCGGGCTCAGGAATTAGAGGGGCCACCGAGCATTGTCCGCCATAATGGGATCCTTGGCTAGCACCAAACATCTTTAACGTTTTAGGTGAGACGTTGTGTGCAGCTGCGACATACTATGTCGAGTGTGAACTTCGCCGAGAACACTCGTCGATTGGTTGACTCTGTATTCAGCGACGGAGCATGCTCCATTGTGGAGTACTGAGAAGGAGTATGAATCGTCCGAACTTACCATAGCGACTTTCATATCGTTCTCTTACATAGGGAGAGGCTCGAAGCGGTAGTTATCAGAGGTACGATATCGCGCGCCTCAAGAGGCACACCATTCTTACTGTATCAAACGTTCAATGTTTACTGTTAAATGGAGGGAGATAACTGCACTTACGCTACCGCGTCCGATTCAGACTGATATGGAGGGTGTAGCCTATGTCCTGCTCGAACTCGAGAAACGCCGGTAGGACAGTGGCACAGGTACGCTTTGATGCTGTCAAGATCATTGGCATGACCCCTCCTGCCTGAAACGCGCTTTGAAAATGCTGCACTTGCAGTGATGATGGGTAGAGAATCCTGAAAGCTGGGATCATGATGATAACAAGTTCGATATAGGTGGTACCACGGACAATAAATTTATCGGATTTTCGCCTCGCTGGCATCGTTTAAGAAGTTAGCGTGTCAATTTCGAGTCATGCATGATTGTACTTACTCTTTAACCGTCGACCGTCGAGGCGCCTTCGAAGATGCTCGACGGTGCTGTATTCGCATATCAAGAGTTCAGTCATCCTCTTGGTCGTGAACATGCCTATGTGGGGTAACGCCGAATCGCCGCAAATCCGGCTCGAGGCGGCGTTTCCGGAACGCGAGTTCCGCTTCGGTGGCATCGTGCGACCAGGAAGCTTTGAACTTGTTTCTTCTATTCCTTGTTGACGCGATCTATGGATTCAGCCGTCCTTACCCAGCTTTGCTAGCGCTTTACCCTCCCATCACAGCGTCGCTGTCTGTACCTTTTTCGTCACCTTTTCCAACCAGAATTTACCACTCCTCGTCATCAGCACTGGCAAGGCAATGGTCCTGGCTTAAGAGGCTTGTCTCGCGCGCATTTTCTGCGGTCGATATTGCGGCGCATGACCCGGGGCATAGCGGCATTCCTGCCTCGTTTATGAGTACGCTGGAAACCTTGTTCTTAATCTATCTACTCCTTGAAACTGGTCTTGCCCGTCAGTCGGTATCTCCAGGCGTTCTGCTCGTCATTTCTCAACTGCCGTTCAACGCACGCCGCGCGCATCTCACCGACGTGGCAGAGATCAGGGCAACACTGCTGAGAACAGTGTGACTTGTTCAGTTTCTCTGAATCCGAGATGACCGTTGCTGAATGCATAGCCGCTGAAGCCTTTCGGAAGCCTCGAATGGGCGTTCCGGTCCATGCACCTTGACTAAACAAAGTGCGACATTGGGCTTCTGTGTATCTTCGTCCTCTTCTGGATAGATAGCCAGCGGAGTTATGTGGACGGTTGTATTTTTCATAGCCTTCCGCTTTCATCATCCTTATTCCCACTCAGTCCCTGATCGGCCTGGACTAGGCTGAGACCATACCGCCGTCCTATGTACCCAGGACGATCTCAAACATGTCTATATTCCTGCACGCCTTTCGCTGACGTCGATGCGATGGTACCTTTCGCAAAACCGGATTGCTCTATGCCCAATCGGCCATAGAGCGACCTCCTCGGTCTTCTGTAGTTGATCGTGGTCAAACGTCCAACATCTCACGCCCCGATAGAGCGAACTGCGGGAATGCTCTTATAGCCGTTGAATATCTGATTTTTCCAGCGGCCGCGCCTCAGCCCCCCACTCTCTTTGTTTCCCCCGCCCTTTATCCCCTCATGGACTACGACGCATACGACGCCTTGCTTCACCACATCTTCAAGCGTGTATGTCTTCACCTTGAACCGTTTGTGTCACGAATTGGTTGCTTACGCCTAAGTTGCTCCATCAGACCCAGGGAGATGCATGGTTCAAGCCCTCCCAAGAGAACGTTCACGCCGGAGTTTGCGTGCGTATCAGCACAGGCCAGTTCCGAGTCTTTCCTTACGAAAACTCCTACCTGGAACCCTTTGAGGCCGCTGTGAGGGTCCTGAATCCCGTGGTCGCTGTCAAAGTTCGCAGTGCAGCTGTTCATGTCTCCCTTGGAAGCGTGTAAGTGATTTTGCTTTTGCTCCTCTAGAGTATATCTAACAATATCCCACAGGAGTGAAGATGCAGATGCTATTTATATCGATGGCGATACTCGCATCCAAATTCTCGATTCTATGGCATATCTTCCTCGCGCTGACAAGGAACAGTGTGGCGCGTTCATCGTGAGGCCCTTTTGCATTTTATTTTCTTCTTTTGCTCCATATTAACGAGTGTTTCACCGATGTCTTCAGCGTGACGAACGTGTTCTCGTCGTCTGGTCGGACAACCTCGATACTATCATCCCTCTTTGCCTCGAGTTCGAGGAGAAATTGATCAAGGTTGCCTGGGCCCAACGTTTCTCACTCCCCGGCTACGGCTTGCCTAATTTATCTTACACCGGTGACTCATCACCCTCCACCGGTCCTTCGGCGTCCGACGTTGGTTTGAACAAGGAGAAGGTCGAGCCCATCATCGCCCCGGCACCACAGCCTGGAGCTCCTTCTTCCACACCGAAGTCGAACGGATTCTCTTGGTTTGGATGGAAAATCAGAGACAAAGCTACTGCTGAAACTGATCCGGAGAAGGGCGCCCTCTCAAACACTAGGCCTATGCGTTTGTTTGCCCCTTTCTACGGTGGACTCGCATGTGCACTATCGATCTGTAAGTCTACCAAGCGTTCCACGTCACTTTAGCTGAAGTGTTCTCTTCTTCCTTGTAGTCTTCATCGGTAGTGGCCTTAGTGTTCTGCTACAAGAGTGGCGCCTGGATGACAACTTCAATCGCTTTGCACTGATGGCCACAGCGTGAGATTCCTTCCCACCTGCTCTACATGCCTGTTCACCTTCCTAACTCGATTGTCTTCACAGTCCGTTCCTGTTCTGTGTCAGCTTGTTCTTCAGCTTGCAGGTCATCACAAACGTATCTTATGTGTAAGTTCAGGCTGTATGCTTTGGTCGTAAGGGAGTGTCTTATATTCCTGCCCTCACGTAGCCTTGGTCCAGTCGCTCAGTACCACGAGAACTCTCGCTACTATAGCGCCGTCAAACCTAGTGCGAACAAGGATATCGACTCTCACCTTCCTCACATCACTATCGAACTCCCGGTCTATAAAGAAAGTTTGGACTCAACCATGTGAGTGTCATCACAATGTAGACCTCCGGCGGCATGCCCATTTCGGTCACCCTGACCTTGTCTTTCTTACTTCATTATGTGGCCTTCCTACCGGACGTGCCCACGTTCATTTCTTGTGAATTGACTTTCGCCGGTTCCTGGTTCGCTGATCGTACCTTTGTCAGTTCCCCATCGGTACAGTCGCTCAAGAAGGCCATGCAGACATATGCTCGTCAGGGCGGCACGTCTACGATCTTCGTCCACGATGACGGTCTCCAACTTATCTCCGAAGAGGACCGTCAGGAGCGAATCGCGTTCTATGCCGGTACGCTCACCTGACTATGTTATATAGATTTGAGTTGAGTATGTTGATTTACCGACACCTTGCAGACAACAACATTGGCTGGGTGGCTCGTCCAAAGCACGATGATTCGGAGGGTGGCTTCAAACGACGGGGCCGGTTCAAGAAGGCCAGCAACATGAACTACGGTTTGAGCGTGAGCTTGCGTATGGAGTCTTGGATTACCAAGATCGAAGAGCAGAAGGCCCGTGATGCCTCGACAGGGTCGTCCGAGACCGAGGACGATGACGAGGAGGAAATCGAGGAGAAGGCGCTCCGACTGGCTCTCGAGGAGATCTATGAAGAGAACGGGAAGAAATGGCAACCTTGGGCAAGGAATGCGAAGTCTATCCGTATGGGGGAGATCATCTTGATCGTAGACTCGGATACGATTGTTCCAGAGGTATGTCGTCTCTTGAGGCATGCACGATGAGTCTTTTCGCCTGATTTGTCGTCCGCCCTTCCTTTCATTAGGATTGTTTCAGAGGTTGGTGGATGTTATTTATATTTGTTACTCGCATGCTCAATTCCTACTAGATGCTGCCCGTGAAATGGCCGAATCTCCTGAGGTCGCCATCATTCAACACGAGTCCGGTATGCAATTGCTTTTTCCTTAGATGTTATGATGAAAAATCTTACTCGCCACAGACGTCATGCAAGTCGCGTTCCATTATTTCGAAAACGGTATCGCCCACTTCACCCGCCGTATCAACAAGTGTATTTCCATGGGAAGCGCCAACGGCGAGGTCGCACCATTCGTTGGTCATAACGCATATTTGCGGTGGTCTGCACTCCAGGACGCTGCCTTTGAGGACAAGGATGACGATAACAAGAAGAAGATCTGGTCTGAGAGCAACGTCAGCGAAGATTTCGACATGGCACTGAGGCTTCAGGTAACTATTTATGATTGACATTCATAAAAACCACTGGCTGACATTTCGCCCATAGCTCAAGGGATACATCATTCGATGGGCCACATATTCGGAAGGTGGATTCAAGGAAGGTGTCTCGCTCACCGTCGACGATGAGCTCAATCGGTGGCAGAAGTACTCTTATGGCACGCTGACCTCTCACCGCACCCGTTGTCTCCTCATCTCTAACCTTCGTCCATATATCTTGCAGGTTGCAACGAGCTCATTTTCAATCCCCTCATCAAATGGTGGCGCCTAGGCCCTATTACCAAACAGCTACGAATCTTTTTATGGAGTGCTGCTCCACTCCATTATAAACTTAGTATGATGTCTTGTACGTCATTCACCTCCTGCATCTTCAGTCACCCATTGACTTACACCACTGGTAATTTCACTCAGACATGTTTTCCTATTACGGACTGGCGGGCAGCGCTGTACTGTCGCTCATTAACTGTACGTAGAGCCCATATGTGCCTAGCAACGAACATGTTGACTGACGAGTGATTTATCACGAACATCAGACGTCCTCCTTGGCTTTGGCTTCCACGTCGATGGGTTTTATCTGCACTCGTTCGAGATCTTTCTAGCTTGCACGGTCGTATTCCCAGGTATTGTCTGCCCACGCTCTATTCGCGGAAAGTGTTTCTGACCAAGAAATCCCCACTCAGGAGCTGGGAACGTCGGATTTACGCTTCTCGGTAGGTTAATCATCTAGCTCTGTTGTGTTCACAGGTGCTCATGGCTTTTTCAGAATACCGTCTCGGTCACAGATCCATCTTTTCCTCTCTTATCGAGAATCTCACCTGGGTCCCATTCTTGTGAGTACCGCATGCTACGACCATGTACGAAATAACTGACCAGTAACCCGACTTAGCTTCTTCTTCTTCGGTGGAATGTCTATACATCTTTCGGTGGCCTTGCTCGCTCATCTGTTTTCGTACAACATCACTTGGGGAGCCACAAAGAAGGAAGTCGAACGGTCAAACTTCTTCATCGAGGTTCCACGTATCCTCAAACGTTTCTGGCTCGCCTTCGTTCTTTCCTTCGGTGTCCTCATTGGGATGGCCATACTCACTACGGACCTCATACCTGTTGACTGGAGGGTGGAGAGTCTCGACTGGGCCGTGATTTTCCCGCTTGTGTGAGTACTCAAATTGCTTGTGTGTGCGCATGATCGGCTGACAATTATCGTCCACTGGCGCTTTCTTCTCTAGCATCGTAGCCGGCTGCCACATCCTTTTCCCAGTGAGTTCCAGTCGGGTCCGCTCTTCCTCCTGTTCTGTAAGGCTCACCATGACTTATGTATAGATCATTCTCAACCCTTGGCTCATGATCTTCTCGTACTGATGTGCCTTGCGAAGATTCGGACTCCACATACACACACAGCACGCGTTCTGTATTTCTTGATAAACGTCGTCACGCTCCTTTCCAGGCCTCGCCTCATACCATAGACGTTCATTTCCCCGAGTATCGGATTCAATCTGTGATAGACTTCCTCCTTTCTTGTAGTATATTTGGGATGGACGTTCACATGTATGTGATTATTGCTCTGTTTCTTGCCCGCTTTAGACAGTTCCCATACTACGTATCCACGACATTCGTGTATTACTTTGATTATTGGAGCTTATCGTGGCCAGCATATACTCGTGCGCGACCATAGTTACATAGATGTGCATATCTAATAGACATTGCCATTCTTGTTTGTTCCAGCGTCTGCGCTGCTCGAGTATGTGGACGATATTTAGGATACAAATGTCTGTTATATTATCACCCTGTGATGGGTGCAGCAGTCTGAGCCCTCGTCATCGATGCAGTGTGTCTAGATCATGGACGGTACTCTACGGTACTACCGCTCCAGAGGTTTACACATGCGGAATCCACAAGAATATATCTTCCCGTCTCGACGACTAAGTATGTTATCTGGCGGAATGATGCTCTGTGAGTGTATTGGGATGAACCTGCGAACCTGCTTTCCAGCACGCCTTAAGGCCGCAAGTGGAACCTCGCAACTCGACCGATGACGACTCCGGATCCGTGGAGTGGAAATGTCGAAGCAAACACTAAGGCATACTAGTCAGCATAGGGAGCCAGGTGTAAACGTGGAGAAACAACCACATGCATTACGTGCTGAATATAAAGAAAGATACCGTGGCTGGTACCTGAAGTTTATGACGGAAATACCAGCAGTGTAGCGTGCGCCACGCTAGTGCCACAGCCCACACCGAGATGCAACACGAAAATAAGTTAGACATTAGACCTTATATGTTTCAAGTTTACTTGGAACTCGTTGGCGGAAGATCTGTCCGATCCGCCAATGAGCTTTCACAAAAAGTTCCAAGTTTTTATTAACATATAAGCCCTATTGAGTCATAACTTCCAGCGGTCAAAGGGTGTGGAATGGGAAAACGCATGAGGTGTTCGCCGGTTGGAGGGTTGCGGAAAAGATCTCCAGCACACCGTCCAAAGCGGTACAACTGCGTGCCCTCATACAAGTTGACATGAGCTGCATCAGGAGTAGGCTGGGTCCTTGGATTGCGAATCAGCGTTGAAGGTGGCAAAGAGGGGTGGCGACTCTTTATCAGACCATGATGGCGTTAAATGGTAAAACGAAATTGGTTTTTGCATTAAAAAAAGAGATGGAAAAAAAAAAGAGAGAGCACTACGCCCCGCTCGACAGACGTCAAGGTAGGTTGTAGACGACGAGATACATAGGCCGTACACCTTTGATCTGCGGAATCAAGTTGGAAAATTGCAGGGAAGACATCAGGAGGCAGAGACGTACATTGTACACCACCCTCATACTACCATTGATGTTGCTATGGACTGAATCGTACCCTGAGGGAGGATAAAGGAATGAAGAATTGGGTTGTAGTAATTTAAACACGGCGTCGATACACGAGATGAATAAGAACCGCTTACCGCTGTCAGAGTTGCGTTCGCCCCTGTCAACTCCGCATTGCGTCCATTTACGATAGCACCCAAAATCATGGTGCGATACAAGGACGGCCCTCGAGCATGATTGTCAAACCGGCTTATACGACTGGTCTCACCGAAAGTCGGCACAAGAACATTGCGACCGCGGTTGTGCAAAATACTAGCCAGAGCACTCTGTGGATACCCTAGTGATGTTCCTGAATCCCTACGCTCTTCGACACATCACGAGCTGTGCACGTTGCGTTCTAGCTTGTACGTAGAAGGCACGATGGGTAAGTCGCTCGCGGCGCAAAGTTGGCGACGTCCAAGTTCGTCGAATCGCAATGGAAGAGGCGAGTCAGAGTCAGAACTTGAAAGACTGATGAACAAGACAAATGATTAAGACTGTATAGCATGCGGGACATGGCATTGAGTGGCACAGATGATGGAGCCAAAGAGTGCTCCGGTCTCAGACCGTCACGAGTAGATTCGAGTCGGTAGCATGCCGAGCCAGTTGTGAGACTGTACATCATTGGGACTGTAATCGCACCCGCTGAGTTACAGGTTTGTGTGTATTTGAAGGGAGACGTGATTGTGCCGAGAACGCCAATGATCATGCTGGTGAGCGGAGGACAAAGAAATCAGATGGAGTGAGGAAGGAAAGAGGTGTTCGGCAGACGCCGCAAGGTTCGTGCGGCATGCGTGGCACGAGGTTGTGTCCTGTCCTCGTACTTCTTTGTTGTAATTGTGGCGTCGTCCAAACCACACGTCCTTCAATTGAAGTTGCGCTCAAGCCTCAGACCCTTGAATCCATACCAATCATTTCTCCGGCGACAGGTTTACCGCACCCTATTTGCATCGATATGTCTTCCTCTGCCAAATGTCCTCGAGCGTTCCGGGTTGGTTCCGAGTCTTGACAGTATTCTCGTCATCCTCGTCTCCCAACTCAATGCTGAGCCTTGGATTTAGTCTGACGTCTCATAGCAGGTGACATTAATGGCTGCCAGATGTAGTGACTCCGGGGGCTTAGACTTGATGTTGTATTTCACGAAACGCGCTGCAATCTACCGACGTGACCTTCGCCGGTGCTACAGTAACAACTAATCCATCCACCACCATCCCCACTAGGGCAAGCTCGGATACCATATGCTCCTCGAATTCAGTGTCTTGGTGTGTCTGGCGGTTGGTTAAGTCCAACTGTATGTTTACTTGTCAGGCAGGCTATAGGGAGCCACATGCACGTCCGTCGACTTTCTTCGTCGACTCTCGATATGAATTTTGCCGAGCATGGCAGACCAGGGTGGTATAAAGAGGTCAGAGAATCATTCTACTAACAGAGCAACCAACTCGTCTAGTTCTCTACAGTCACACAACAACAATACCAACATGTTCCCCCTCTCTTCTACCCGTGTCGTCGTCGCCTTGGCTGCTTTGGCCTCTGTCAGTCCTCACTATGTTTGTCTCGATAATACACTGACTATGTGACTCTTAGGTGGTATCTACGACGAGCATCGCTGACAAGCGTCAGGTTACTTTAACCTGCCCCTCTGACACAGGAACAGCTACTTGCTGCTACGAATTTGTCGACGTAAATTGAAACTCTCATGTCCTTACATTGCCACAACTGACACAAAATATCTTATGGCAGCCGGCGTCCGTCTCCGACATCCTCTCCCTCGCCGGCATCTACTCTACTAGTCTGACGGGCGAAGTCGGTCTGTTCTGTGGTCCAGACATAGATAGTGGCTGTGGCTCTATCGAGCAAGCTGCTTGTTGCACGGGCGGTGTCACTCTCGTACGTCGAGTTCATCCTTAACTGGATCATCCCCACACTTTCGATGTTTTTGTGCTGACTACAGTATTCTTCGTAGCCTGTAATTGGCGAAAGCATTGCCACCGGCTGCACAAACGTCTCTGCTTGATCGTATCCAGCCTCCGCATTACGTGGTGCCTGCTGCTTCCGAGTCGTGAAATGACGAGGATCGGTCAATAATGTGCGATATTGTATGATATGTTCGTGGGACTCGTTTGTGTCGTCTGTTACTTCGAGCACGTATTCAACTGCGTGTCTGAGACGAAATACCATATTGTCGATGTTTGTATGTGTTTCGGACCAAGATACATTTATGAACGGTCAAGAGCCTGAAATGGAGCCTTGGTGAAATCCATGAGGACTCTCACCGGATTTACAAGAGCGAGTCTATGGCAGAGAAAGACCTCTGGAACGAGTCGAAATAATGAAAACAGCATGGATCTCGTTCATTCGTCCTGCCACAGTACGTCAAGCTTGAGCAAAAGGACAACCAACTCAAGCGAGGCGAACTAAATTCGGGACGGGGCGGGCTGGCGGGAGAAGGGTGGCACGCACGAGGCAATTCGGGCTCCGACCGAAGTTGGGCGAGCCCTAAACCCGAGCGTGCGCCGTTTTTGACCGCCCCCAACCTCGCCTCAGGTGTCTTCCCCATCCTCCGCCCACCCATCCTCTCTCTCTTTCATCTCCTTATTCTGTCATGTACGTTTTCCATCCCGTTCTATCTATATTTCTCGTCATTATCGTCGATTTCGAGCGAGGGGCGGGCTGTCAACACGCCGTCTTTCTCGCGTTCCCTTTGTTGCATCAACCGCCGTCGTCCACTTTCTGACCACGGGTTCTCTACAGAATGCGTGAGATTGTCCATCTCCAGACCGGCCAGGTGCGTTATATCTGCAGAAATAGCGGCGAGAATTGAGGCTGACAGTCGTCGGTTACAGTGCGGTAACCAAATCGGTACGATAATCGAACGATAGGCGTCTTGCATTTGTTCTGATTCGGATGTATGCGCTTAGGTGTGAAGTTCTGGGAGGTCATCTCGGACGAGCACGGTATCGAGCCGGATGGTCTCTACAAGGGTTCGAGCGACCAGCAGCTCGAGCGTATCTCTGTTTACTACAACGAGATCGGCGCGAACAAGTATGTTCCCCGTGCTGTCCTCGTTGATCTCGAGCCCGGAACCATGGACGCCGTCCGCTCCGGTCCCCTTGGTGGTCTTTTCCGTCCGGACAACTTCGTGTTTGGGCAGAGTGGTGCGGGTAACAACTGGGCGAAAGGACGTGAGTGTTGTTTATCTTCCCCTGAGTCACATCGCGATGGGTACGAGGGCGTGCAACGCGACGCGTCTCACTTGAGCGCGTCTGTTCGCGCGACCTCACTCCCGATCCATCTCCCCCTAACTAATCGCCACTGTTTTTAGATTACACCGAGGGTGCTGAGCTTGTTGACTCCGTTCTCGATGTCGTTCGCAAGGAGGCCGAGGGAACCGATGCCCTGCAAGGTGCGCTTCTTTTGTTACACTGTGACATTGTGACATTCTTGTCACACAACACGTGGATCTCACCTCGCCGCTCGCAGGTTTCCAAATCACTCACTCCCTTGGTGGTGGTACCGGTGCTGGTATGGGTACCCTCTTGATCTCCAAGATCCGTGAGGAGTACCCCGACCGCATGATGTGCACGTTCTCCGTCGTGCCCAGTCCCAAGGTCTCCGACACTGTCGTTGAGGTTGGCCAAATTTACTCAACTTCACCCTCGACATAACTTGATGACCTCTTGTCTGTATTATAGCCCTACAACGCCACCCTCTCCGTGCATCAGCTCGTTGAGAACTCCGACGAGACCTACTGTATTGATAACGAGGCACTTTACGACATCCACTTCCGCACCCTGAAGTTGTCGACGCCCACGTACGGTGACTTGAACCACCTCGTCTCCATTGTCATGTCCGGTATCACGACTTCCCTTCGTTTCCCCGGCCAGTTGAACTCCGATCTCCGCAAGCTCGCCGTGAACATGGGTCAGGACATTCTCTGCGCCTAATCGATTATACGTTGCTCACATTTCATGATAGTTCCTTTCCCTCGTCTGCACTTCTTCCTTACTGGTTTCGCTCCTCTGACGGCGCGTGGTAGCCAACAATACCGCGCTGTCTCCGTCCCAGAGCTTACCCAGCAGATGTTTGACGCCAAGAACATGATGGCTGCTTGCGACCCTCGCCACGGTCGTTACCTCACCGTTGCCGCTATCTTCCGTGGCAAGGTCTCCATGAAGGAGGTCGAGGAGCAGATGCAGAACGTTCAGAACAAGAACTCCGCATACTTCGTCGAGTGGATCCCCAACAACGTGCTTACCGCGCAGTGTGACATCCCTCCCCGTGGTCTCAAGATGGCCGTCACTTTCTTGGGTAATTCCACCGCCATCCAGGAGCTCTTCAGGCGTGTCAGCGACCAGTTCACCGCCATGTTCAAGAGGAAGGCCTTCTTGCATTGGTACACCCAGGAGGGTATGGACGAGATGGAGGTCCGTGATCAATCCTTGACTCGGCGAGGAAGCGTCGTACTGATATATCTTCGTCCTTCCAGTTCACCGAGGCGGAGTCCAACATGCAAGATTTGGTTGCTGAGTACCAGCAATACCAAGATGCGACGTAAGTGCTCATTGACTTTGTTATTCTTCATCACGTACTCATAACATAAGCATTTTTATAGCGCTGAGGAGGAGGGCGAGTACGAGGAGGAGGTCCCCGTCGAGGATGAGCAGTAAACACTTCATACCCTTGATGATGCTTCTCTTTGCTTTGCCTGGTATATCCCCAAAATATCCTTAGGTACTTTTTTACATTGGTCTTCCTTTTCCTCGGTCTGCGCCCTTTGCATTCGTTCAAGATCATGTTCTCCGTCGCTCCCCGCCGTCCGTTCTTTGTCTCAATGTTACCCCCATACTCTAGTCGTACCCATTGTCATGATCGCCTTCTACACTTCTCCCCGTAACGCTTTTTTTCCCTTTTTGCATCGTCAAGTTATTTGAGCCCCGTTTTCCTCTTCAATAGCTATCGAAACGTCATTACTTTTAACGAATGGTCAATTCTGTCCTGCGTATACCTTGTCGCTGGCTGGACAACGCTTTCCATGATTTGTTTGAAGTGGAAAATGGAATATTTTTTTCTGAGGATGTGTTTGGTGTTGACAGGGCTCGATGGTTTTATGGCGCTCATTTAGGAGGGGATCCGTCCTGCGTGGGTGGCCGCTGCGGTACGTCCGCTCTGTTACTTTAGCCCCATCAGTTGATGTGAGCTTCCTGTCGGAGACAGTCCCCACGAAGTGTATTGTGTTGTCTTGAACGCTGTTTGGCCGAGAATGGGCCACAATGGCAGATATCGAGGCCGACCAGGGGCACTTGAGTAGACCACGAGGTTTTGCTGAAATCGGCAGGCAGTATTGTGTTGCCGATTGATCCTCCTCAACGACTTCCCTTGGCGTCCCCCGAGGTATCGCATAAGTTCTTGTTCAGGATGCTGTCTTCGACTAACTCCTCGAGAATATGTCTTGTATTTGAGTGAGCTATCTATGTTGGTCCTCCCCGCTGGTCTCTCCGACAGATGCATGAGCCTGGCCCTATACACTCTTGCGTGTATTGTCCTCTCCTGATGCCTGCCTGCCCATAGTGAGCAACAATTTCTGTCAGCTCAAGTACTGTTCTCGACCTCACATCTAGGCCGGCATCTATACAGCTGCCTTTCACCTTCCCTAGCGACGCAGTCGACGGGACGTTTCATCCGACGACCATCTGCACCTGCACCACCTGCACCTCTTTATAATCCTCACACCATGGAAACATTCGCATCATTCATACTTCTTTCTCTGTCCCCCGGGCCACCATGCTCTCCCCAGTCCTTTCCTTCAAGTTTCTGTCCTTTCTCTTGACCGCTGGCGCGGTCGTCTCTCCGGCTTTTGCTTTGACATACAAAGCGGCCGACATTTCTTCTCTTCCGCTTCTCGAGAGCCAGGGCATCTCCTATTCTGATAGTGGGACGACGAAGGCTTTCGAGGATATTTTGACGGACCATGGGGCGAATACTGCGAGGATTCGGCTGTGGACGTCGGGGCAGTATGATTTGGATTATGCGCTTGCATTGGGAAAGAGGGTGAAAGCTGCTGGGATGACGTTGGTGGTGGATATGCATTTCAGTGATACCTGTGTGTATTGTTCATCAGACCTTTGAGGAAGTGAATAATTGATGATGTTCTGCTTGGTGGTGAATAGGGGCGGATCCCGGTGCACAGGCTATCCCCAGCGGCTGGCCGACTACGCTCGACGGATTGAACACTCAGGTTTACGAGTTCGTCTCCAATCTTTATTGACAGCTACCTTGATCTCCTGATGTACAGAACATAGGTATACCGCGAGCGTCGTCCAAGCTTTTGCCGACCAAGACACCGATATTGACATCCTCCAGGTGCGTACGCCACATGTGGCGCGGCTCTCGATACTCATCGACTTACGTGCAGGTCGGAAACGAAATCAACAACGGTTTCCTGTGGCCTGTCGGCGTCATCGACGACAGCGACTTCAGTCCCGTCTCTCAGATGCTTCACTCAGCCATCAACGGCGCCAAGTCCGTCGCCACCCCCAAAATCATGATCCACCTCGCAGACGGCTGGGACGACTCTGAGATGTCCTGGTGGTTCTCCGGCGTCTTCATCCAAGGCGCGCTCTCCACCGACGATATCGACATGATCGGGGTCTCGTTCTATCCTTTCTATAATGCCGACGCAACGCTCACTGCTCTCACGACGTCGTTGACCAACTTGGCGAACGATGTGGGGAAGCCGATCGTTGTTGCGGAGACGAATTGGCCGGAGGCTTGTTCGGGGGTTACGCTTTCGGAGCAGTCGATTGCGGTTTCGGCGGCTGGGCAGGATACGTGGATCGAGGATATCGAGTCGGTGTTGGCGGGGCTTCCGGATAGCCTTGGTCAGGGAATCTGTGCGTAGAGGCATTTCTCCTCAAGTCAACCGTGGGCGTATGACTGATTGTTGTTTGTTCTCCTGGTATAGTCTATTGGGAGCCAGGTTGGATCGGGAATACAGCTCTTGGTTCAGGGTGTTCGGTGAGCGATCTGATGCTTTTAGATAATACCTCATACTGATGGCTCACTAGGACAATCTCATTGTCTCCTCTTCTGGAGCGACGAGGAGTTCTGTCGATATGTTCACCCATATGTAAACCTTGGCTGGCCCATTGTCAGACCATGAGCATTCATGTTCATCACAGGTCTAGATTGTCCAAAATAACATGCGAGAAAGCAAGAGATCCAAGGATTCCCCTCAAACAGCTGTAAGCGTAACGTTCACCGTGGTATCTGCCAAATGATCCGAAGTCGACAACGCGAACGTGTACTCTCCCTTCTCCACTTCCCACGTCTTCTCCCTCGTATAAAGCAATAAGAACCGCGAAGGATCCAACGTCATCTCGATAGTCCTTTCTTCTCCCGCGTCCAAATAGACTCGCTGGAATGCGACCATCTGCCTCATCGGTTGCACGATCGACGAAATCCTCCGTTGCAGGTACACCTGCGGAACGTCGCTGCCGGCCACTGGCCCGATGTTGGCGACTTTCAGGGAGAAGGTGATGGTGTCGTTCGTTGAGAAAGTCTTGTCGTTGCGCGATGAGACGGCAGTGAAGTCGGAGCGGGTGAAGTTGGTATATGAGAGACCGTAGCCGAAGGTGTATAACGGATATGAGGGACCATCGAGGTACAGGATTTTGTGAGCTCCAAATCTGTAGTTGTAGAACGACGGCAGGGACCCGACAGATGATGGGATGGAGAGCGGGAGGCGACCACCCGGATTGAAGAGGCCGAACAAGACGTTGGAGAGGGCTTGTCCTCCGAGTTGGCCAGGGAAGTACTATTTGTTTGAGGATCAGAGAACGTAGGACGACATGAGATGGAGAGGCTGAACACATACGGCATTCATTACAGCAGCGGCCTTCGAATAATACTCTGGAATGGCGAACGGCCGACCGCCTTCGAGAATCATTATGATGGGTTTTCCGAGCTCGAAAAGCCTATCTACGAGTAGCGCTAGGATCGGTGAGATGATTGTTGTTAGTACTGCATAAGGAAAGCTGAAAAAAGGTCAACCTTACTTTGATTCGGTGAGAGGGACAACGTGGACCTGTCGCCACTCTCGCCATCACTATTCCAGGCGGCTCCTCCAGCGAAGATGATGACATCCGCATCCTGGGCTGCTTGAGCCGCGAGTTCAACCGGATCATCTCTGTCCACAGGATTCCAGATAAGTTGGACTTGTGCGTTGACGCTCGCCACATTCTGGATCTTCTGGAAAGTGTTCCATACTTGATACTCGACTCGAATGGAGTGTGTGGCGCCCGTTTTGAACGAGAAAGGTTCACAGCCTAAAGGCGGCACAGTACTGTTGGCTTGGGTCCAAGTGTACTGCTCGATGTTGCCCAGGATTGTTCCCGTAGACGAGTATGGGACCGTGACGGTCTTGTTACCGTCGATAATAAGAGTGGCGGTTGAATTAGGACTGATAGCCAGACCGATCTAATAGAAGAAATGTCCAAAGAGCTGTGAGATTTTGTGGGGTAACAACGGTGAACGATAAACTGACCCATCCATTAGCGCTTGTGGGAACACTGAACTCTCCCTCCCATACTGCGGAGAAGTTGTTCGACGGGAGACTAGGCGGAGGATAGATTCCCCATTGCCTGTTCGGCATTTCGAACGTCTGAAAAGCGGGTGTTGAGAAATTGGTGTCGGAATAGTAAGTGGCGAGGAGTCCACCGCTTGTCCCGTTGGAAGAAGAGAGAAGATCGCGAGGGATGGGATATTGGGCCATATACGTCCATGTATTGCTGCCCCATGAGGTCACCAAGTCAACCGACGAGGCATTGGCAGCGAGATAGTTCGAAACAGCGGAACGGAGAGTGGTAGCACGATCGATAGGCCCACTGCCCCAGGCACCGGAGTAGTCGCCGAAGTTAAGAGTGTCGACCATGGGACCGATGAGGGCGATTTTACCGATGTTCTGTGAGTCTGGTTTGAGCGGCAGAGTACTGTTCTTATTCTCCAACAACACGATACTTCGTTCGGCAGCTTCGAGTGTCGTGGGTGTATGCTCGTCGATCAGGCCTTGAACGGAGATGTTGGCAGGGATGTAAGGGTCGTCAAATAGTCCTAAGTCGAATTTTGCGTTCAGTACTCCACGCGCTCGTTCGCGCAGAGTATCTGTAGCAATGGTGCCGTTGTTGACCAGGTCGACGACTGTGTTCTGAAAGACGTCCAAAGCTAATCCACAGATAATGAAATTTAGTTTACACCAACTACGGTGGTAGTCACAAGAGCCGTGGAACTTACTGTAATCGTAGTACTGAACACCGCCTCCTGCATTGAACCACTGCGAAAGAGCAGCTGCCGGAGAGTCTGCCGTCCAGTGCCAGGTTTGAAGATCGATAATCGCGGTGTCGTCGCCAATGACAAAACCATCGAATCCCCATGAATCAAGTGCATCGTATAGGTCAGGATCTGAGATAGAGAATAGAGGAGTTAGCATTTAGTGAGAAAACGATTGAGGTAGAGAGGCGGAAGCCAATAAACATACTGGTGACACTGGGTACTCCGTCGATATCGTGATAAGCCCTGCGCGGGAATTAGCCTGGTTTTTGTGACGCGAATATGGATTCACATACATCATGACTCCCCTGGCCCCACCGAGCTCGACCACGGCTTTGAACGGGACAAGCATTTCGGACACAATTTGTCGCATACCATAGCCTGTATACGGTGCTGCGTTGACACCTCCTTGAGGAGAACCATGGGCGGCAAAGTGCTGAAGACAATGAATGAGAACGACCAACAGACAGCATAAAGAGTGAGTCTAGGAAATTACCTTCATGACAGGAATGACGGCGTCTGGGTCAGACCAAGAGCTATTTTTGCTGAGTCCTTGCGCATATGCAACGCCCATGTGTGTGGTAAGTACGAAATCTTCGCCACTAGAGAAATATTAATGGCTGTATTGCATAGAAAATAATGGTACGAACAGATCCTCTTGAGCGCGTCCCCAACGTGGGTCCTTCGCCAAATCGAGTACAGGCGCAAAGCAGGCGTGGACTCCGATGGAACGCGCTTCAGAGCCGACAGCACGTCCCACCTTGTACATCATGTCGGGGTCGAAAGTAGCAGAGAGACCGAGAGGACTGGGAAATATCGACTGTTGGAACGACGCGACCCCGTGCAAACATTCCGCCGTTTGCATCAATGGTATTGGGGTCTTGGACTTCGCGAGGTTGAGAGCCTGGAGTTCGTTATATCGGCTTTGGTTCATAGGATACCAGTCATGAACTAGACCAAGACCGAGCTCTCCCGCATAAGAATCATAGAGTTCGTTCGTGGAGTTGGCCCCTACGACATTGTCGGCGAAGACGAGGTGTAGTTGGCGAGCCAGTTCCTCTACCGATAACTTCCCAAGAAGATCGTTAACAAACGAATCGCGATCTGTCCTAGCAACCTTTGTGCAGAACTGTCCATCCAGAGAGGATGAGCGCTTCTCACACTCGAGGCCTGCGAACACGAGTGGAAAGATGATGCTGAGCAGAAGAGCTGTTCCGTACATCCCGGTCATCTGACTTGGAGGGAGGGGGTGACGAAGTCCTGCATACTCCAAGTCTTCGCAACTATATGTATGTTCAGATACCGAAGATCTCAACCACCAGTACTCGCGTCATGGGTCATGCGTGCGCGTGCATGCTAGTCAGAAGCAAATATTTCTGTGCAGAAGCCGGGCTATGGATATGAATGTTGAACATTGGACAAGTTTGATAAAGAGGTATCGCGGCCGGCACAAAACCGTCGCCAAGCCTCTAGGGACGCTAGAGGCCGTTGATGCGAAGGAATGGTATACGGAAAATTCGAGTTATTGAGGTATGCGGAAAGTAAACGTCCGGAGGTGAGTAAAGTCAGGGCCATTGAGGATGATAAGAGGATGTATTACGCACATCGCGGCCCGGATACGAGAGTCAGGCGGTTGAGTTTGCAGGCCACAGTCCCGGTGTGTTGCGCAGTGGCACAACGACACTTTGATCAAAGAATGACAGAAAAAATACAGTCTGATTTATAAATCGTCTTCTCGAACCGTACGATGCTTGGATGCTACATTTGTTTGAACTATAACTTCGATTGCTTTCCTTCTTTCCTCATTCGTCACCACCTACTTCGAGTCGACCGCTGCTCTAGCAAATCTATCGCAAGTCCATATTTTCTACGTTGATGGGATATAATACTTTTGAATACCGCTTCAGCCGAGGACACTAGCCAGGAGGGCCATGCGAATCTAGCGTAGAGAACTTGGTCAGCCAAATCAGTAGGAAGAACAAAGGCAAAACACATACATAGAGACCATAACGCATCTGGCGGAAGTACACAGCACGGCGAGAGTCGAAGTCGACCTCGGGATCGATTTCTGGAGTTCAAAGTAAGCTCGTCAGTACCGTAAGACACAGATACGCGCAAAAGAAAGGTATTTACCACCAAGCCTAGGCAAAGGATGCATGACGATCATTTCCTCCTTCGCCCTCGCAAGGACAGCATGGTCAACCCTATACACATCCTTCACAGCCTCCCACTCTTTCTCACTCGCAAACCTCTCCTTCTGCACCCTCGTCACATACAACACGTCCGTCTCGCCCAATACTTCCTCCAAGCTCTCGCACTGCTTGACGGGGATGCCCGCCTTGCGCGCCGCGGAGACAACGCTGGAAGGCATGGACAACGACGGAGGCGAGACGAAGTTAAGGCGGACGGAGTAGAGGGAAAGGAGGGTGACGAGAGAGTGAACTGTGCGACCGTTCTTCAGGTCACCGATCATGGTGATGACACGACCGTTGACTGTTCCAAGCTCGGAGCGGATGGTGTAGACGTCCAAGAGGGCCTGGGTGGGATGCTCTCCAATTCCGTCTCCCGCATTCAGGATGGGAACGGGAGAGTACTTGGCTGCAAGTTGACTGCTGCCAACAGCAGGGTGCCTCATAACGATGGCATCACCGTAGCATCCCAGCGTCCTGATCGTGTCCGGAAGCGACTCGCCCTTCTGGACACTGCTGTGTTCGACGGGAATAGAGACCACCTCACCGCCACAACGTTTCATGGCAGCCTCGAACGATCCGCTGGTGCGCGTGGAAGGCTCGTAGAAGAGCGCGCATAGAACTTTGCCCTTGAGGATGTCGAGAACGCCGTATCGCTCGACTTGTAGCCTCATCTCATGTGCGAGGGAGAAAAGATCATAGATATCCTTTTGGGTAAATTGCTTCACGGATAAGATATGACGACGGTGGAAGGAGGGATGAGGAAGAGGGGCGACGAAATGTTGAGGGGCAGCGAGAGGCCCGTGGAGAGACATGGAGGTAACAGGGTTCAAAGACACATTCGACTCTGAGGGCCTGACAATAGGCGACATGGTAGGCATGACCATTTGTGAAGAGAGAGCGGTGGTGAGGGTAGGTTTCTCGGGAACCACATTGTGGCTGATGGCGGATGCAGAGACATCCCTGCCCTGCGGCGGACCCGAGATGTGGCCGTCGAGGAAGACCGTCTTGCCGTGAATGATGACACGGTGAACGAGGCCACGGACGGGAGAGTCGGCCAAAGGCGACCAATGGTCCTTGCGGCGGGGATAGATGGAGTTCCGGTTGACGAACACTTCGACTAGGGTATTCGATTGTTCAGGAAGGCCAAAGATGCGAATAGGGTTATCGTGGAGCCTCTCTTGAATGTCGTTGAGGGTGAGTCGTCCATCCGCTACAGCGGTAAGCAGGAGCGGGAGTGACTCCTCGACACCAGACCAGGAAGAAGACGGCGCTTCCATGTCCAGGCTAGCGTAGTACGGGGGTCCACCAACGGAGAACGCATCCACAACGTCCAAGTTCTTCCAGATAACAGCCTGAGCCTGGATGGTAGGCAGGTTCTTCACCTTCCCGCCAAACTGATCCTTGTTGAAGAACAGCGAGAAGATGCTGACATCGCAGGTGACCTTCAACTGCTTCGCCTTGCTCAGCTTGATCAACAAGATATCCTCCTCGCTCTGCACATCCGTAATGTGCAGGCTGCGACCGTGGAGCGAAGCCATGAGAAGAACAGAGGCGAGATCTGAGCCTTTCGCATCTGTGATGATGGGCTTGTCGGAGGGCCAAGAGGCGAAGTGAGAAGCGACGACCGATACTTGGGTGGCAACGTTGTCGACATGGAAGGGGATGAAAAGGGCCTTGACCTCAGCCGCGAGCTCATCGTCCATGGTCTTGCTGTTGTCCGACGAAGCCGTGATGTTCAACGCATAGTTGCAGTAGGCGCCATTTCCGATGTTGGAGCGGGCCTGCTCGAGCGTGGGCAGATCGACGATCTTGTTCCTGTACCCCAATGGAATGACCAGCGAGGTGGTAAAACCAGTGCTGAGAGCCGCCTTCGTGGCCTGGATGAAGTCGTCGTTGCCCGCCTCCGCAAGACGAGGGACGAAAGCGCCGATGTTGACAAGCCCAGGGAAGATGTGCGTTATGTGGGACGTCTTGGAATCGACGGTCGAAACATCGAGTGGCATCTTGCGCACAAGAGCCTCCACGAGCAGTTTCGCGACCTTGACGTTCGTGATGAGGGGGACGGCGAAGTCCACGGCCATACGACGGGTGCGGTAACCTTTGCTAGCATAGCTCGCAGGGCGGCGGTAGTGGTTCTTCGACGGCAGGTTGATGTACATGTCGATGAGGTTGTTGGCCAGATGTTGCGTCAGAGAATACTCGGACTTCTGAAGGTCGCGGCCGTCTTCGCCCAAGGTCTCGAGGTACTACAGAGCAAGAATCCTATGAGCATATATGCATGAAAACCAAATATGCAGACGAACCTTGCAAGACACGCCATGCTCTTGAAGGAAATCCGCCGTGCCCGACGTCGCAAAGATATTGTACCCCGCGCTCTGCAACTTCTGCACCGAAGGCAACAACTCCAACTTCTCCTTGAACCCACCAATCGAGAACAGCACGTTCTTCTTCGGCGGAACGATCCCCGTCGAGATCAACGCCTTTAAATACGCCTCGTACTTATCCTTCCCGAAACACGCCACCTCGCCCGTCGACGCCATCTCCACACCCAAAACCGGATCCGCCCCCGAAAGCCTACTGAAACTGAACTGCGGCACCTTCACACCGACGTAATCCGCTGGCAACCCAGCGTCGGGGTACGGCTCCACCGGAAGCCCAAGCATAACTTTCGTAGCGAGCTCGATGGCATCGATACCCGTCACCTTCGACACGAACGGGAACGAGCGCGCAGCACGGAGGTTACACTCGATGACCTTGATCTCGTTATTCTTCGCAATGAACTGGATATTGAACGGGCCCGTCACATTCAGCGCGTTGCCAATCTTCGCCGTCGCCTCCTCGATCTGGCGCACCGTCTGCGGGTCGAGATCCTGCGGCGGGTGAATGAGCGTCGCGTCGCCGGAATGGACTCCCGCGTTCTCGACGTGCTCGGAGATATAGTGCATGACCATCGTCCCGTCCTTCGCGATCGCGTCCATCTCGATCTCCTTCGCCTGCTCGATGTACTTCGAGATCACGACCGGGTGGTCGCGCGAGACGGCGGCGGCCTGGGTGAGGTAGTTCGAGAGATCGTCGCCGGTGGAGACGACGTTCATCGCGGCGCCCGAAAGGACGTACGACGGTCTGACGAGCACGGGGTATCCCACTGTCTCGCAGAACGCCTCTGCCTCTTCGAAGCTCGTGAGCTCCTTCCACAACGGCTGGTCCACGCCAATCTCGTCCAACAGACGCGAGAACTTGTACCTGTTCTCGGCAGTATCGATCATCTCGGGCGACGTCCCATAGATCTTGACGTTCTGACGATGAAGCGGCAAGGCGATGTTGTTCGGAGTCTGACCACCCATAGAGAGGATAACACCGCGCGAACGTTCGGTGTCATAGATATCGAGGATGGTCTCGAGGCTGATATTCTCGAAATAAAGCCGATCGGCCTCGTCGTAATCCGTACTGACCGTCTCGGGGTTGTAATTAACCATAACCGTCGGAAGGCCCTGGTCCCTCAGCGTACGAATCGCACGAACGGCACACCAGTCGAACTCCACGGACGAACCGATACGGTAGACACCGGAGCCGAGGACGATAACGCCACGGTCGTTGAACTCAATGTCGTGCTCGACGGCGTTGTAGGTGGTGTAGAGGTAGTTCGTGAAGGCGGGGAACTCGGCGGCGACGGTGTCGATCTGCTTGACGAAGGGCGAGATGTTATGTTCTTGGCGGAGACGGCGGACGGCAAGCTCGTTGGAGCCCATGCAGATGCTGAGCTGACGGTCGGAAAAGCCGAGCTGCTTGGCTTGACGGAGCAGGTCTGGTGTGATGAGGGAGATGTTGCTGGTGCTGTCGGTGGGCGCAAACGATCAGAGGAATATCGAGATGGAAGTATATTTAGAAAAACTCACGAAAGGCGCTGCTCCATGTTGAAGATGTGCTGGAGCTTCGTCAAGAACCACTTGTCGATATTCGTCATCTGCCAGATCTTGTCGACCGAATAACCGCGGTGGAAAGCCGTAGAAATCGCAAAAATGCGCTTATCCGTCGGATTGACGAGCTCCTCGTCGATATCCTCAACATAGTCGTTCTGCTCAGGAATCATCAGTACACCACCAGAGCAACGGTTCAAAAAAAAAAAAAAAGAGAGAACATACCTTCGCGAACCCAGCAAACTGATCATCAATCGACCTAATCGCCTTCTGTATCGTCTCCTCAAACGTCCTCCCAATACTCATCACCTCCCCAACACTCTTCATACTACTACTCAACAACCTGCTCACCCTACTAAACTTCTTCAAATCCCACCTCGGGATCTTCACCACCACATAATCCAACGACGGCTCAAAGCACGCGCTCGTCACCTTCGTCACGCTATTCTTGATCTCGTTCAACGGGATCCCGAGCCCGAGCTTCGCGGCGATGAACGCGAGCGGGTAGCCGGTGGCTTTGGACGCGAGGGCTGAGGAACGCGAGAGCCGCGCGTTCACTTCGATGATGCAGTATTCGCGCGAGGTCGGGTTGAGCGCGTATTGGATGTTGCATTCGCCGATGACGCCGAGGTGGCGGATGACGTTGATGGCTGTTGTTCGGAGCATGTTGTAGTCTACGTCTGAGAGGGTCTGCGATGGCGCGACGACGATGGAGTCTCCAGTATGAATCCCCAATGGGTCGAAGTTCTGTAAATCAACAAAAAAAAACATCAACGACCAGGCAAGAGGCGACAGACTGAAAAAGAAGAAAAGAAGATGACTGACCTCCATGTTGCAAACCGTGATACAATTATCCCTACAATCCCTCACAACCTCATACTCGATCTCCTTCCATCCCTTCATACTCTTCTCCACAAGCACCTGCGGACTCGTCGCGAACGCCTTCCCACAAAGCGCCTTCAACTGCCCCTCATCCTGCGCGAATCCAGATCCAAGTCCACCCAGCGCATACGCCGCCCTCACAATCACCGGGAAGCCGATATATATCGCAGCAGCGACCGCCTCGTCCACCGTCGTCGCCGTCTGACTCTTCGCGCACTTCTCACCAATCTCCTCCATCGCCGCCGCGAACATCTGCCTGTCTTCCGTCGTAATGATCGTGTCGATGGGGGTCCCGAGCACCTGAACCCCAAGGCTCGCAAACTCGTCTTTCAGCTTGATCCCGACATTGAGCGCGGTCTGTCCACCAAATGTGACGTAGATCCCGTCAGGCTTCTCGTACTGGATGATCTTACGGACGAACTCGGGCGTGACGGGCAGGAAGTAGACTTTGTCTGCTAATCCGCGCGAGGTGGCGATCGTGGCGATATTGGGATTGACGAGGATGGTGTAGATGCCTTCTTCCTTCAACGCCTTGATCGCCTGCGAGCCCGAATAATCGAACTCTCCGGCCTGGCCGATCGAAAGACCGCCGGAACCGAGGATGAGGACTTTCTGGACGTTCGCGCGGGGCACACGCGCTTCGTTATCGGCTTTGAGACCGCCGGGCATGGAGATGGGGACGAGGGTGTTGGTCGAGACGCAGTCCGTTATGTTCTGGATGAAGACGTCGAAGAGGAACTCCGTGTCGCGGGGGCCGGGCGTGGACTCGGGGTGGAACTGGACGGAGAAGAAGGGTTTGTCGACGCAGTAGATGCCCTCGTTCGACTCGTCGTTCGCGTTCCGGAATAGTTCCCTCCAGCCTTCGGGGAGCGTCTGCGTGTCGACCTGGAATCCATGGTTCTGGGAGGTGATGTAGCATCGGCCGCTGAGGGCGTCGGTACAGGGGATATTGTGGCCGCGGTTACCGTACTTCATCTTGGAGGTTTGCGCACCAGCGGCAAGGGCCATGAGTTGGTGGCCGAGACAGATACCGAAGATGGGGCGGTCGCATTTCTGCATCGCTTGGGCGATGCGGTCGATGGTAGCCTGTACCGTCGTCGGGTCTCCGGGACCGTTGGAGAGGAAGAGACCGTCAAAGGGCTCTTCGGTGGGTGAGTTGAAGTCGTAGTCCCAGGGTACGACTTTGAGCTCGACGCCACGGTTGATGAAGCAACGGATCTGGTTGTACTTCATCCCGACGTCCACAGCGATGACCCGTAATGGCCGTCCGGAGGGGTGCATCTTCGGGGTCGCGGTGGGCTTGTAGAGACGAGGAGACTTGATGGACACGACCGCGACGAGATTGACTACGTTCGGGTCCTGATATTCGATATCAATGTAGTCTTCCCTCCATGGTGCAGGACCAGGAGGACTAGGAGCGCGACTGGGCGCGCGAGAGGCTGGCAGAGACTCTGGTATAAGAGACCTCCTCCGGTCGATAGGTGCCTCCGGTTTTCGTGCCAAAAAGCGGGCAAGCATGGATCCCTTCTCGCGAATCCTTTTGGTGAGCGCACGGGTGTCGACGCCGTACAGGGCAGGAACGCCGTTCTCTTTTAGCCATTGACCGAGCGAAGATTTTGCGAGGAAATGAGAAAAGTCCTCAGAATAGTAGCCGACGACGAGGGCGGAGATATGGATGCGCGAAGACTCGAAGTCTTCAGGCAACTCGAGCTCGGAAAGCGACTCGCGCGAGGGAACGCCATAGTTTCCGACGAGCGGGTATGTGAGGATGAGGATCTGACCCTCGTAGGACGGATCAGTCAAGGACTCGGTATATCCAACCATGCCTGCCGAATTCGAAATCCCCACACACGATTACCATTTTTTTTTCAATTCGTTCATTCATTATCATCGTTGAGCGCGTATCCAATTTGTAAAAAAAATGGTATCTGAAGCGTACCGGTTTGGAAAACACATTCTCCAGATACGCTCTTGCCCTGGGCACCGAAGCTGATACCTCGGAAGGCAGTGCCGTCCGCGAGCTCGAGGACGGCATCGAGGGTCGGCTGAGATTCCGATGTCTGGAGGGACGGCGCGGTCACGGGAGGAGCTGGGATACCGTTGGGAACGTAACTGGTCGAGCGAACGATGGAGGGCCGTGTCGGCTCGGGGACGGCAGGCGCGGGAGCCATGATAGGATAAAAGAAAGAAGGGATGCTAATTGGGATGTGTTGGACGCGACGACTGTCTCCTGTTCCTCTCCGCTCGCAGCAGAGGACGTGTGCGGGCGATGAGGATCAGGAGAGAGAGAAGAAAAATTCAGTCGTCGAGCACGAAATTTCTCCCCATCGGCCGTGTTTGGCCCTGTTTGCTCTATCTTCGTCATCGCCACATGCGCCACACTGGCCCCTTGCAAGGGCGGCCCATGCCTTGTTGAGTCGTAACGCTCAAGGACGGTGATAAAAGAGGAGGAGGAGGTATCATGTATTAAAATTTAAACTACCAAAGTTAGGAGTACATGAAGCTACGCGTTGCACTAACAAGCCGGCGGGTACTCAGGCTAGTACGTACATTCACAACGCCAGCGATCAGCGTATTTTAGGAGGAAGAACAAGAGAATTCCTAGAATTGGCATACAGATCAGTGGTCTTACAAGGTAACTAGCAACGGGAAATGAAAAGAAGAGTGGACCAAGGTGAATTGGCTAAGTGTTTGTGCCACCCAAAAGAGGGTAGAGCGTACAACCGTTGTTACTCTGAAATTTACCTCTTACCCTGCACTCATTTTAGGTGAAGAACAGAATGAGTGAGTGGCATAGGACAAGTTTAACAAGCTCCAAAGGATATGGAGTTCAAGGTCAGCGTGCGATGTTAGTAACGAACTCAAAAACGTCTCCAACTCTGGATTTAGGTCAAGTTGCAGTCAAATACCCGCCTCATGCAGGGAGGAAGGGAGGGTTTTCAATGCTGGACTCCGAGATATATTTGAAGTTCTTCGATCCTCAGTGGACGTTGTCTACACGTCAGACCAGGTCATGGGAGGGAACAAGACAAGAACAGGAAATATGGCGTCCGAAATTGAATGGCGCGTCGTGAGTCACATCATCACGCATCTGTGACTGTTCGCGTTCCGATCCTAATTTGTCCAAGTCGCGAGACGCGACAAGAACAAAGCGAACATTGCAAAAACAAAAACAAGTATAATATTGCAGGCCGTCCGCTCTAGACAAAGCGTAAAAGAACTTAACCGGAGCTCTCATCCAGTGCCCCGCAAAAGATACGACGAGACGTGGCGTAAGTACTTAACCCGGCGGTGCCACATAGAGCAAACATAGAGACTCAACCGCTGTCGTCATTGACTCAATGCCGGTTTAGACTCAGGCAGTAAGTAAACCGAACGTTCAAATATTCAAGCCTCACAGTACCATCACACCTAGGCCAATGGAAAAAACCGGTATGTCCAGTATACGTAGTCATGCCATCAGTAGGCTCATATCCGGGTGTCATTGTCTCACCGGCGACCGACCAGACAATGGAACAAAGGTTGCCACAGTGCCCATCCTTTGAAAGAAACGCACCGATCTAGAACGTAAGTGCCAAACGCGAGACACAAAGCGCACCTCCATATATAAGGACGTCTCCAAGCGGAGAAGCAACCCAAGCCAGGAGCACACCTTGACGGTCCCCCTTCCTTCATCACCTTCCACTCGTTGAATCGCTTCGTTCCTTCCTTCCTTCGTTCTAATTCCACCTTCCAAAACCAAAACCAAAACCAAGGACGATCAATGGCCCTCACCATAGCCCTCAAAGCCATCCTCGCCGTCCTCCTCATCTTCCTCATAATCTCCACCACCGCCATCATCCTATACTACACCGAGCGCAAACGTCAACGTCGCTTGCCCAAGCACAAACAACAGTTCCGGGGCATCGACCCCGTATTGGACTTGGACTGCGCCGACCCATACGCGTTAGTCTCGCACATGCACGCACTCAACCTCGGACCTTATCCACGCACTGGAACCCTCATCCACGCCCATCCTCAACATCTCGCTCCGGCGCACGTCCGTCATCATGCTCGTTCTCGTGGTGCTGCACCCCCACCCCCACCCCCACCGCCTTATTCCAAGAAGCATCTGACTGCCCCCCATTTCAGCTTCAACATGACCCGTCAAACTCGAGATGAACCTCGAGACCTAGCACACGCCCATTACCAGATCGATAACGCGGCGGGTAGGGATCCACAGTTGCGTGCGCGGAGTAATACGAATCCGGAGACACAGTTCGTGCTCTTGCCGCCGCCACCACCGAGGTCGGCTAAGGGAAAGAGAACGAAGAGGAAGTTGGGTGGTGAGGGTGCTGTTAATGGGGTGACGATGGGTGGGAGGAGGGGGGATGAGTATGTGGATATTGAGTTGGGGAGGGTGTAGGGCAGGACATGGAACGTGGGACGTGGAATGCGCAGGGGGTGCACTGTGAAGATGGTGTTAGGTCGTGAGTGAGTGTACTTTTGCTTGTGCTGGATACCAGGAAGGGATGATAAAGGTGCGTCGGTCGACTGCTGGACAGCGAGACGAGACGTAGGGTCGCTCGGGAAACGTGGTTGTCATTGGACATTGTTTATAATGTTGGATATTGGAGGGATTCATGAAAATACTGTATCATACATGTACGACACATCACGTTCTTTGCTTTCTGTTTCGATATAACTATTCAATTGTCTGCCAATGCGAGTCTCGAGAAAGGCTGTAGAAGAGGGAAGACGTACGAGTACGAGATGAGCTCATCGTGGGCAGTCTGTCAGTGTCCAAAGCCAAATCGAAGGGAAGAGCCTCCAGCTAGCTGAAACCAGTGGCACGTCTACTGCATGAGGTAGTGTCCTGCACCTCACACAAGCTGGTGCTGAAAACGAGCTCGACTAGACAAAGGCTCAAGCAGTAGTAAGGAATCATCGAACCGGAGGCCATCACGCTGGCGATGCCTTATTCTGAAAAGCCAAAGAGTAAGATGCACGACGAGAAAGTCAAAGAGCGTCATATATAGGTGCTATCACTGGCATGCCTGTTGACATGGTGGTCGGGAAGCAAGAGACGACGTTCCCAATCCGGCTCGACTCGAGCTAGTTTGGGCCACACCACCACCGACGGTCTTCCATCCATCCACACTCACCGTAACGAACGACGTTGACCCTATGTGCCTTGATAAGTTCTATGGAGCTCGCTATCACTCACATCGATGGAGCGCACCACCCAAAGGGCTGAGACATCCAATGTGATTTTCGTGTATTTATAGTGACTTAGCCGAGTGCTATACAGTTACCCCTGAGACGCCAACAACAGTATGTATCGCCTCCCCCGTTTCTCAAATTCCTTTCGTCGTCAACACCACCACCAACACACTACTCATTCTCTCATTCTTACTTCCCACATCTCTAGTACCACACACACCCGTCTCGATCTCAGAATATTATTGAACAGCCTACGCAAGAGCGCTATGACAGACCACGCACGCGACTGGGAACACGACCTGCAGGAGTCGAGGACAAGAGAAGGACTGGAGACGGCGGTCAACCTCCATCCTACCAACGTCGAACAGATACGATTGAGTCCTCAGGTCGAGCAGTATTTAGCTGAGCAAGGGGAGGTGCGCTCTGTCGTCGAGCCTTTCGTATTGTTGTATAAACTGATTATTCTATGGGTTTGCATAGTCTGCAAGGGACCTCTTGGCACTTCCTACCCTCGTCGCGAAGCATCCAGACGACTGCTACCCTCTAACCCACTACTTCATCTCGTACGTCCTACAAACTTCATTATCGTCTCTATTCCAAGACCCTGACCTCGTCATACACCCCACAGCTCCTCCCACAACACCTACCTCCTCTCCCGTCAAATCCTCGGTCACGCCTCCGCTCTCTCCTACACCCACGTCCTCACGCACCACGCCCGCTGCATCGAAATCGACGTCTGGTCCGGCTCCTCGGGACCCATCGTCACCCACGGCTACACCCTCTCCCAATCCGTCCCTTTCGCCGAAGTATGCGAGGCGATCGGCATGGCCGTGAAAGAGGGAGATTGGCCGGTCATGTTGAGTTTGGAGTGTCATGTAAGTGTGGAGGGACAGGAGGAGTTGGTGAGGATTATGGAGGAAAATTGGGGGGATAAGTTGGTTAAGAAGGAGGTTAAGGAGGATGGGATAGAGCCGGGAGGAGTGACGCCTGGTGAATTGAGGGGGAAGATTGTGGCTATGGTGGGTGTATCCTGTTTCTTTTCTCTACTGATCTGTATGTGCGCGCATGCTAAATAGCTGCTCGTATGATGTAGATCGAATATTACCCGCCCAAAGTCCCGAAAGATAACGGCGATCCTCCCTCGAGCTCTTCAGAATCCGACGAAGAAGAGGAGGAAGAAGAATCAGAAGGCGGAACGAAACATAAAGTCAAGCCTCTGCCTCCCTCTGCCATCTCTGATGCCCTGGCGGCACTCGGTGTATACGCTCGCAGCATGAAACCCTCCAAGGACTGGCTCACCCAACGTACGTCGCCTGTCCTTCCCATCACTCCTTGCCTAATACGAGCCGACGTTGATCGGTGCATGTCCAACAGAAATATCCTACCCCGCCCACATCCTAATCAACATCTCCGAATCCACCCTCTCCGCCCTCCTCCCCGCTTCTCTCAACCCACTCATCGAACACTCCCAGCTCCATCTCAGACGCGTTTACCCGCGCGGCACGCGTATCACCTCGAGCAACCTCAATCCTTTGAAGTATTGGGGAAATGGGAGTCAGATCGCGGCACTCAACTGGCAGAATTATGATAGGGGGGTGCAGATCAATGAAGCGATGTTTGTGGGTACGCCTGGATGGGTGCGCAAGCCTGCGCACTTGCTTCCTGAAGGTGGAAAACGACTTAAGAAGAAAAGACTTACGTGTCATGTCGTTGGTCTCAGCTCAAGTGCGTACATCCTCCTCCTCCACCTCCAATATACGCCCACAGACCTTCGTGCTGATAATTGTGCATTCACACCTCTTCCTCCACCTTGTATAGTGCCCACTCCCGAAGGCACGAAACGTCTCTCGAACTACATCCTCGTCCAACTACTCCACCCAGGCCTGAAGACTATGGAAGGCGAATGGCGTAGCAAGACCGTCAAGACGGAGCCTTTCGTCGTTGAAAACTCGCAACCTTCTGAGGATGCGAATGAGGATGGATCGCTCGCGAAAGGTCAGAAGAACATCACGGATGTGATGTGGGATGAGAAGTTCCAGTTCGATTATGAGGAGGAGGGACTGGAGTTCGTTAGGTGCGTAACATTATTCCGAGTCATCATTCATTCCTGTCTAGCACTGGGGTCATGGGCTACGTGCTGACGGCCGGATTGAATCTCTATAGGTTCAACATCTGGGAGGACATTGCTTACAGCCCCGATGTCAAACATCTCGTCTTCGTCGCGAAGACGGAGCAGATAGAGCCGGGATGGAGATTGGTGAGGATGTTGACGCCAAAGGGGAAGGATTCCGGAGCGACGTTGCTCGTGAAGTTTGAGTTCATGGATCTGTTCACTCTCTAGGCGGTTGAATAACTGTGGATGGAAGAACACAATGTATCTTATTCCTATGTGAATGTATAGTGCTGAAGTCTGCTCGTCTCGTCATAGTGTGGCGTCTCGTGTCTTTGTTGCCTTGACTCGACCACCGCGTCTTACGGTCCCGCTCTTCGCATCCGACGTCTGCTAAGGAAACCCAAGGCGCTGTAACACTACTCTGTGCACTGTCCTTATTGGACCTTTCATCGGACTGGGCGGACGTCAACGGAGTATTGAGTGGTGTGGCACCACTGTCATCAGTATTACGCAGGCCTTCATTACCGTCGGATCATCATCTTATCTGACAAGCACTCGATCAACCAACCAAACGTGGACCGCCCGTCTTATCTGATAATCGTACGTTCGACCTGACCGCTGCGGTCCTCATCCACTCATCGATGCCTTCAAGTTCTCCATGCTCACCGGAGCCGCCGTCCTCTCAGCTCGCTAGCCACAGTTTCTCCAGAGCCCAGATGGCCGCTGTGAAATAGCATGATTGGATGACCACATGGGCTGTCATTTTTGGAATATACATAAGGGATTCCGAGTCAGACGTGGAGATGCACTCTTCTTCTTTTCGGCCGTTCGACCACGACAGCGCTCCTTTCGAATTTAGATCCCACTCGAGCAAGAGTGCTTACAACAAGGTATGTGCAGTATGGAGTTATAAGAACGGGTAAAGTTTGCGACCAGGACGTTGCAGTGAGCTGTGCACGGACGAGTTGCGGATATGTTGCTGAGGCTTAGCTTCTCTCTAGGATTCAAGTTATCCCTTGAGACTCGCACTCAGACAGCCAGGCTTCGCCTCCAGTATCGAGCCTTGTGTGCATTTCGACCTGCGCTCTTTGGTGCTTTCACTGCTACTTGTCATAGAGCGCTCTCCACTAGACCATCAGTATCAGTCGGCGGTAAAATGACTTTCGTACCTCCGCCAGCGTCGAATGGGAGGAAGAACATCGTCATCGTAGGCGGGAGTTATGCCGGTTCGTTCACCCTCCACACATACCACTTCTTGTCCATTATCTTCCCCACTATATTTCTCGCATACCACACGTGGCCATAACTAACATCTATACCTCCACTCTTTCATAGGCCTCTGGGCCATCAACCAGCTGACGGAGAAAACACACAAGACGCACCGCGTCATCCTCATCGAACAACACACCCACTACAACTACCTCTTCGCCTTTCCCCGCTTCGCCACAGTACCCGGCTACGAACACAAAGCCTTCATCCCCTTCCGCGGACTCGTCAACCAGGAAAAATTCCCCGGCGACCCGGTCGTCGTGTGCGCGAAGGTAGTGGACGTGAGGAGCGATCGGGTCATTGTCGAAAAGACGATCGCGGAGGGTGAGGAGGGTGAGGGAAAGGAAGGGGAGAGGGAGGAGATAGAGTTTGAGTATCTTGTACTGTGTTCCGGGACCAAGTTGGTTCCGCCGGCGAATGTGCCGACGATGGGCAAGCCGGCGGGCATTCAGTGGTTCAGGGATCATCAGGCGAAGGTGAAGAATGCGGAGAAGGTCGTGCTTGTTGGTGCTGGTGCCGTTGGTGTCCGTGAGTATATATTTCGCCTCTTTATTTTTTTCATGTCGTCGAAACAGTACTAAAGCCAGACTCTTTCGGTGCGTGTTAGAGATGGCCGCTGACATCAAAGACTATTATCCGAATAAATCGGTCACTCTGATTCACTCGAGGACACACCTGATGAACCGCTTCCACCCGAAGCTTCACGAGATGGTCGCAGAGCGATTCAAAGAGCTCGGCGTGGAAGTCATCTTGAACGATCGGGTCAAGATTCCAGAAGGGGGTTTCCCAAGCGGCGGGCCTACGTTCGACGTCGAACTGTCATCGGGCAGGAAGGTCCCCACAGATTTCGTCGTCAGTACTAGTACTCCTTTCACCATTCCACCTTCCAGCCTGTCTCTCTTCGTTGTGTAAATTCTCAAACTAACTCCTCCGTCGTTGTCCGTGACTGCTAGATCCCAACAATAGGAATGACCCCAAACTCAGCCTACATGAAACACCTCACCCCTTCCTCGATCCTGACCTCCCCCTGGGGCTTCATCTCCATCAAACCGACGCTGCAAATCTCAGACCCGAAATACCCACACATCTTCGTCATGGGCGATATCGCGAACACGACGCACCAGAAGGCGGCGCGGCCGGCGTATTACCACGCGACGACCGTGGCGAACAATATCGGGAAGCTCATTGATGCACGGGCAGGGAAAGGGGAGAAGGAGGGAGAGGTGAAGTTGACGGAGTTGGAGGAGTATCCGGCGGTGCCGACGGGGATATTGTTGAGTCAGGGGATCGTGAGTGTTGCCTATTCCCATCCTGCACCTTTCCGTCCCCTTTCATTATTGATTGTGAATCACTCATAACCTTTCCTTCGCGCGCTTCCTCGTAGACTCGGAGGCTGGACTTCTGGGACCCTGAGAAGGAAGGGGACGAGCCGAAGTACGAGTGGAAGTTGAACTCGCAGGAAAATTATGGGATCGACGATGTGTGGGCGAGGTGGGCCCCGGGGTTGACGGATTACTGGGAGTAAATGGAGAGTGGGCTTGGGCACAGTCTACGTATACTCTGTAATTTATTCTCTGTATGTAGAGCGGAAGAGTAGACGAGCGGTGTAAATGCTCGTCCTGCAAAACCAAACAGGGACGGAATCCGTAATGTCGGTGAACCAGTCTAAACCTTGGATTGCGTAAAAAGACATCGTAGTACAACATACCAACGAACCATACCTACAGAGCTCTAGAATTCACGTACTGGTAACATCCTCATTTCTTTAATCCCTCAGTAACCCGACCTTCCTCCAATAACCCACCCACCTCTCCACATCCTCCCTCCCCAACTCCCTCGCCTCCTTCAAACTCCTCGACACCTCGACCGCCTTATCCGTTGCGATCACAATCTCACTAATCTCCGCCATCCCTTTCTCGAAAAAGTCGAAGATCTTCAACGCCGGATTTTCGATCACGTCCGAGTCGTCAGCGGCCGAGCTCTGGTCCTGTGTGGCGGCTTCTCGGAGCATGGACATCCACTCGCTGAAAGGCACGATGGGGACTTTGAGGAGTTCGGAGGCAGTGGAGGAGACGACGGCCCATGGGACTGGGTATGGATGAACGAGGTGTAGGACAGATTCGGGGCTGCCAACGATGTCGATAAGAGCTGAGGCGGCTGTGTCGACGGGGATCCATGAGATAGTGTCCTGCGACATCACATATCAGCATTCAGCCTCGTAAAAATGAAACCGAATGTTCTTACCTCAGTTCTCTCGGGAGTCGCACCTAACACCTGGGAACCTCTCAACATCACGGGTACCCATTCCTTCTCGTTCCATCCTCCAACTTTCGTATCGCCCGCTATCTGTCCGACGCGAACCACATTGACGCATAAATCACGCTCTTGCTTCGCCCAAAGGAGAAGAGTCTCAGCGACCCATTTACTCCGACTGTATCCGGAAAGATTCGCAATTTGCGGGTCTGTGAAAGGTATTTCGGGAACTGGGACGATTGGGGAGGCTACAATGGCCCAGCGAGGAGATGGAAGTGTCAGGGCTCAGAGGAAAGGAAGAATTAGAGGAGGGATGGACGGACCTGTGATGGTGGAAATGGAGCTGGTGAATACGATGGGAGGCGGCGATGGACGAGGGCAGTTGAGGGAAAGGTTGATCAAGTTTCGGACACCGCAGATGAGGGGCTCGAATCCAGACAAAGCTACGTTGAAATCGACACGCCATGCTACATGTATTCCGTAATGGTATCAGAAATTATGGGCGTGCGGTGAACAAGTCTCAGACCAACCGTTATGGATGATGCTTGTGATAGAGTCGCGGATCTGATGTTTGTACATATATTAGTGAGATTATTTCAAGAAAACCAAAACGAAAACAGACCTCTTCGTATACATCTTGGCCGACACCAAAATCAGGCTTGCTGAAATCTCCTTCGAGTAATGCCATCTTGCCGCCCTCCAGCAGCTTCGTATCCAGCTCCCAGTTCTCAAAGATACTTCTCTGCCTAGCCAGAGCACCCCCTGGAGACGGACGGTTCACGGCATACACCTTCGCCACCGAAGGCCTTGCAAGTAACTGTGCCAAAAGATGGGCGCCGAGTCGTCCAGAGGTCCCAGAAACGAGCACGATTTCGTCGACTGTCTTCGCGGCCGGTGCGCCGCCAGGATTATGCATGGGTAACTCAGAGCTGTACTTCTCGACCATGGAGACCATTCCCTTTGCTTCGCGCTCGCTTTGGCTGGCGGAATCCTCCCCGACGTTAGTACCAAAGAGAGACATGACGAAGGAGGAGAGGGCGGAGATGGTCGAATTGGCATAGACGAAGTTGTATGGAAGTCGGGCGCTCGAGCCTGCTTGGGCCAATGGCTGCCGGGTTGCATGCATTATGGTGTTGCGAATGTATGTCGCCTTCAAACTATCAACACCGTATTAGTTAACAAATGAGATGCTTCATTGATTCAACAACGCACCTATCGCATCCCTCCAGGAACAAGTCCGCATCATCCGATATCTCAAACTCCATAACCTTGGTCACTACTCGCCTCACGAACTCCATCACAGAGACTCCATCCCATTTTTCGGGAACAGTGATGTCCGGCTGAGTCGATTCTTTGATTGTGGCGTATAAAGCTTGTATTTCGGGCTCGTACATGTTGATTATGAAGTGGCGTCTGGGGTTACCCTTGGAATTGTACTCGAAGGGCTTCGAGGGTATAGATACGATAATCATCTGCAAACTGAGAGTAAGTACGGGCTAGGTTTGTGACCACGAAGCTGCGCCAACCTCTTTGAATAATTTGGAATGTGCGGGAGCAAACTTATTCATCTTCTCGACGGTAGGCCTGTGTTCCGCGACGTGCCCAGCTTGTTAGTATGGTATGCCACAGAGGTCAATGATTTCACTTTACCAGATAAGGTTACGGAATTCGATAAGTTTCTTCTCGTCTGTCGGGTCAAATTCATACTCTGGCACTGGATGCACCAAAACACCGTTCTGGATCTGACCCCTTCCAAACATGATGGCTGCTGCCACATGAGGATCTTGAAATAGGATCGACTCTAAGTCAAAGGAGAAATAAAAGAATACATAATCAATATGAAGTCGTAGATTCCAACGTTTCGTGAGACGAGCACTTACCGAGTGGTCCGGGATTAGTCTGCGAAGAGCACGAATAGTCGGTTAGAATGAACGGTTATGTGCCATGAAGGAGCGGAGGGAAATGCATATACCTTCTCGCCAGTGGACAACATTATCTGATCGTCCGCCCTACCGTAAACCCTCCATTTCTGTGGATACGTCGGATGCCGCTGTATAAGATCGGAAGTCCGGTACATAGGTCTCCCATCACTTGACGAAGCATTGATCACGGCCAATCCGCTAGTAGCCTTTTTCTGTAATCAACGAAGGGATGAGAACCAGATCTTTATCGCGGACAAGGGAGAGAAATATGACAGAGGAAAGGGACGAACGATGAGGCACAGCTCGAACACATCACCACCTCCTTCAGGATCTTCTTCCTGCGGTAAGAGCTCGATCTCCACTCGCGGGGAGAATTCGAACCATTCCCAGGTATCGATATTCGAACGTTCCGACGGTAAACACATATTGATGTACCCTGTTTCCGTTCTGCAGGATGACCACACCAGATGAGTGTCTAGTTCAGATCCAGATGCGTGACAAAAGAAGGAGCAGAAGAAACGTACAATCCAAAGTTGGCGTACAAGTCAAGCCCAGACTTGACAATCTCGTCACCAACAGATTTTTCCATGGGAGCACCGCTGAAAGTCTAATTTCGGCAGTATCAAAGTTACACCCATCCGCAAAGGTACCTTTGTATTAAATAAGGACGCTCACGATCGTGTGCACTGACTTCATAGCTCTGAAATTAGACATATCTTGGGCCCAAGCCTTGGTAGGAAAAAAAAACAATAATCAGTCGATGTATTGGCTTCTGGAAGCGTGTTGGTAACGGTTGTGTCATACCTCAATGAACGAAGGAACGCAGAATACAGCCTCGCTCTTCGTTCTGATGATATCCGTCATGTATGTTTCCGGAGTGGGGATGGTCGGTGGCGAAGCAGGCTTGAAGACTGCCATGACAATGCCAGACACGCACTGTCGGGCAGGGTATCATTGAGACTCTTGGTTGAGAAATGAATATAAAACTAGATAGATGACTTACAGTCCAGAAGATGCTGACCATACCCATGCCGTCTGCAAAATAAGACATTCATTGAGCCGATATGCATTACATGGGCGTGTGGCCCATACCGCAGAAATAAGAAAGCAGACGCACGGAAAAGAGGACATGCGTGCAGAGCCATTACTGTACCACACATGTTGCGCTGCCAGTAATCTAAAAAAGGAATAAAGCACTCGTGAGCGCGATTCACAAAATGGAAACGTTGGAAACCTATACATACAAGGATCCTTGCACCATGATTGCGCTATCACCCCGTACGGGAGGTACACGGCCTTGGGGAAAGAAGTCGTGCCTAACAGACTAGATGGTAAGTACGATTTGACGTTGGTGACATAAATGACTTTACATACCAGAAGAATGGATTATGACCGCCGTAGCATCCGTATTTAACTTCTGTAGCTTCAGCTCCTCCGTCAGCCTCGCCACATCATCAGCCCCAGTACCTTCAAGCTTATCCTGCAAGTCTTCGAACTGAATCATATCCAGTTTCTCAACGTCAATACCGTCCTTCTTCAGAATCTCACTCGCTTGGGCAAAGAGCCTCTGCATAGCCGGATCCGGCGAAACAAACACCTGAAGAAGTTGTGTCTTCTTGATGAGATGGGCTACGGCGACAGATGAGTTACGGATGGAGAGTGGGAAGGGGGTGAGGCCGAGGCGCATAGCGCCAACGATGGTGCAGAAGAAACTGATCGAGTCTGGATATCATATGGCGAAACAGTGTCAGTGTCTTTCGTACAGAAAGACGAGATGAGAACGAAGCCCGACCTGCGTTCGCTAGTATCCCAATAGTAGGCGGAACATCTTGTGGCATGCCGTAGACTCCAAGACTTCGATCCTGCAGCGCATACTTGTCCTCGAACCTTGCGTAGTGGCCTTGGACGATCCTGGCAGCTCTGAGAATCATACGCCAAGCCTCGGGATACTTGATGGTCCTTATTTGGGCATCCAAATCACCGGTATGATCGTCCTTACCGTCGAGAGATCGAGCTGTACTATCTGCGTACACAAACAATGGGTGCTCCGGGCTGTGTTGTGCATGGAACTCGAAGAGCTCAGGGAGACATAACGTCCCGTCGGTGGGCGGAGGACAGAACGTAGGGCTATTATGACCTTTCGAAAGGAGGTTAGGAGGTGAAGTCGAGTCGTTGGAGTTAGAGGAGTTGGGCTCGAAAGTCATCGTGGATATCAACTCAGCTAGGTGCCAAGGAGAATAAGAAACTCTCCCAGGTTTCTTATAGAGAAGGGGATAAGGAATGCGCAATCGTTCCTTCGCCGGAGCGGGGAAGAAAGAGCGGAGTGATCACGATGTCATTGCCTGTGGTTTGTCTGGGGGAGTCTGCCGCGGCCAATCCAGTAGCATCGATTCAGCAGACGACCATGATCACAATATGAACTTCGGTGGATTATAGCTCACCTTTGCGGGACCCATTCGTTGACCGACTCAAAGTTGGAAGGCAGTTGAACTCGTGCCAGCCACATCGGGTCGAGCTTGAGCGCGTAGGGGAACACGAAACATGAGATATAAATACGAGTTTAAGTAGAGTTTGAGTCGAACCCCTGAGCCGACGAACACCGGGATCTTCGACAAAGATATGCCGAGCGTGAGTCTCTTGGACAAGCCGACATAAGGTTCTGCGACAAACTGCAACGGAAGTTCAGATACGGCCCTTATCTTATCAAGCAGAAGATGATCGATCTCACCGAATAAATTCTACTGGGCCTACATATTTTGGTCTGAACGAAAGGAGCAGTGGTCACCACAACTTGGTTTGGTTGGGGTGTGCTCACAATGGGCCGTTGTAAGCGATCGTCAAGGACTTGTCCAAAACGGTAGGCAGCCCGGCTTCAACCCGGCTTGCAAGCGGCGAGTCGGGACCACAGCATGACTAAGCCACGGCTTGTCGATAGTTTGCCATCAAAGGAACCTGAAGTTATGTCCTTACTCCTTTGAGCACTTGAGCGCCCGGTTCGGGGAGAATTATTAGGGTGGCCTCACATTCGTTCATTCTTCGTTTCTCATTTTTCAGGCTTTCTCAGTATGCAGAACGCACGAAAATATATCACTACCTCAAAAACGGACGAACTTCTCGCCGGTAAGGATTCACTGAAAGTTGACATCTGGAGTCAGGTCGGCGAATGGGAGCAAGCAGAATAAGTAAACTGGAGAGTCTGAAATCGCTTCAAACACATGAATCTTCCGCTCAGTGAAGAATGCACTACCAAGTGCACCTCCCTCAATCCTTCAAAAACCCGATCTTCCTCCAATAACCCACCCACCTCTCCACATCCTCCCTCCTCAGTACCCGAGCCTCCTTCAAACTCCTCGACGCCTCAACCGCCTTGTCCGTCGCGATCGCAAGCTCGCTAATCTCCGCCATCCCTTTCTCGAAAAAGTCAAAGATCTTCAGTGCTGGATTTTCAACTAGCTTCTGAGCCTGCGATTCACCACCGGTTGAACTCTGGTCTTGTGTGGCGGCATCGCGAAGCGTGGACATCCACTCGCTGAAGGGCACGATGGGGACTTTGAGGAGTTCGGAAGCCGTTGAAGAAAGGACGGCCCATGGGACTGGGTATGGATGAACGAGGTGTAGGACGGATTCGGGGCTCCCGATGAAGTCGATGAGAGCTGAAGCGGCTGTATCGACGGGGATCCACGACATGGTGTCCTACGATTCAATTTCCGCATTACATATCAGCATGATATTCCGCCCCCGTACGAACGAAGCCGAATGCTCTTACCTCAGGTCGATCGGGGACATCACCCAACGTCTGGGAACCTCGCAACATGACGGGTACCCATTCCTTCTCGTTCCATCCTCCGATCTTCGTATCACCCGACATCTGTCCAACGCGGACCACGTTCACGCACAAAGCGCGCTCTTGCTTTGCCTTCAAAAGAAGAGTCTCGACCACCCATTTACTCCGACTATATCCAGAGAAATTGGCTATCTGCGGGTCTGTGAAAGGTATTTCGGGAACTGGGACGATTGGAGAACCTACACGGTATAAGATGAGACGAGGAAAGTGTCTGAGATCCGAGTGAAACTGTAGACGAACCTATGATAACAGAGATGGAGCTGGTGAATACGATGGGAGGCGGAGAAGGGCGGGGTGAGTTGAGAGATAGGTCGATCAAGTTCCGTACACCGCTTATGAGAGGCTCGAATCCAGACAAGGCCACGTTGAAGTCGACGCGCCAGGCTGCACATATCCCATAATCAAGTCAGAAAGTACAGACGTGCAGTGATAAAGTTCAAAGCTAACCATTATGGATGATGCTTGTAACAGAATCGCGGATCTGATTTGTATTCAAATGTCAGTGCGAGAGGACGTGAGACATCAAGTGAAGACAGACCTCGCAATACATATCTTTCCCAACACCGAAATCAGGCTTACTAAAATCAGCCTCGAGTAGTACCATTTTTCCGCACTCAAGCAACTTCGTATCCAACTCCCAATTCTCGAAGACGCTCCTCTGCCTCTGCAAGGCACCCTCCCGAGACGGGCGGTTCACAGCATACACCCTTACTACCGAAGGCCTCGTAAGTAACTGTGCCAAAAGATGAGCACCAAGTCGTCCAGAGGTCCCCGAGACTAGCACGATTTCGTCGACCGTCTTCGCGGCTGGTGCGCCATGAGGTTTGTGCACGGGAAACTCAGCACTATACTTCTCGACCATGGCGAGCATACCCTTTGCTTCGCGTTCGCTTTTCTGACCCGAGTCCTGCTCGCTGTCAGTACCAAAGAGAGCCACGATGAAGGAGGAGAGGGCGGAGATGGTCGGGTTGGTATAGACAAAGTTGTTTGGAAGTCGAGCGCGAGAGCCAGCTTGTGCCAGAGGCTGTCGAACGGCGTGCATGATAGCGTTGCGAATATACGTTGCTTTCAGACTATCGGCATCGAGCTAGTTAGAGCATGGAATTGTTCACGAAGAAAGCGCCGCACCTGTCACATCCCTCTAGGAATAAATCCGCACTATCCGCTATCTCAATCTCCATCACCTTGGTCACTACGCGGCTCACGAATAATAATACGGATTCTTCGTCCCACTCCTCAGGTGCAGCGATGTCCGGCTGGGATAATTCCTTGACTGTGGCGTATAAAGCCTGTATTTCTGGTTCGTACTCGTTGATCAGGAAGTGGCGCCTAGGGTTGCCCTTGGAATTATACTCAAATGGCTTCGATGGCGTAGAGACAATGATCATCTACAGACTCCGAGTAAGTACGCATTACGCTCACAACCTTGGAAAAGGGAGTGCTGACCTCCTTGAATAGTTTGGAATGCGCCGGTGCGAACTCGTTCATCTTCTCGACAGTAGGCCTGCATTTCGTGATGTGAGCCATCTTTAAGAATGATATGCGGCATGTGCTAATGAATGTGGACTCACCAAATCAGGTTCCGGAATTCTATAAGCTTCTTCTCGTCTGTCGGATCGAAGACGTGTTCTGGCTTTGGATGTACCAAGACGCCGTTCTGGATCTGTCCTCTGCCAAACATGATAGCTGCTGCTACGTGAGGATCCCGTACTAGGATCGACTCTAAGTAAGAGGAACCGATTGTTCCATAGTGAGTCTGGGATCGTATGTCCATGATACGAGCACCTACCGAGTGGTCCGGGATTAGTCTGTGAAGTTGAACAGAAGCATCAAGTCAGAATAAACGGACATCCATCATCAATGAGAGGTGCAGAACCAATGGATAGAACATACCTTCTCGCCAGTGGACAGCATTATCTGATCATCCGCCCGACCATAGATCCTCCACTTCTGTGGGTAAGTCGGGTGCCGCTGTACAATATCAAAGGTCCTGTACATAGGTCTCCCGTTACCCGACGAAGCATTCGTCACAGCCAATCCGCTACCAGGGGTGTCCTGTCATTCACGAATGAATGGATATCAGCTATTTACCACGGGTGAGGGCAAACACGACACAGAAAGGGGACGAACAATGAAACAAAGCTCGAACAAGTCGCCGGCGCCCTCTTGGTCTTCTTCCTGCGGCAAAAGCTCTATCTGTACGCGCGACGAGAATTCGAACCATTCCCAGGTATCGAGGTTGGAATGCTCTGACGGAAAACATATGTTGACGAAACCCGCTTCCGTCCTGCACCATGAGAGCATCGGAAGTATGGGGTCCAGAGTTCATGTTCAATATGAGTAACAAGAGAAGACGGGGAGGAACGTACAATCCGAAGATAGAGTACAGGTCAAGCCCAAGCTTGACGATCTCGTCACCGACGGATTTCTCCATGGGAGCTCCCCCATAGGTCTAATTCCACAACTTGAGCACACAAATCTTTGAGAGGAAAAGTAGGGTGCTCACGATCGTGTGCACTGACTTCATGGCCTTGAAATTTGAAAGGTCTTGCGCCCAAGCCTGTTGTAGAGAGAAAATCAGATCAGCTCAGGTATTTACTAGTGGAAGACCATGCCGTACCTCGATGAATGAAGGCACGGAAAACACGACCTCGCTTTTCGTTCGGATAATATCCGCCATGAACGCTTCCGGAGTGGCGATGGTCGGTGGAGACGCAGGCTTGAAGACGGCCATGATCAAGCCAGACACGCACTATCGATCGAAGTGTTAGTGGGACTGCCGGTTCAAAAGTGGCGATGTAACAATCGTTGAGACTTACAGTCCAAAAGATGCTGACCATTCCCATGCCGTCTGTCCAAGAAATTCAGAAATTCATAGCACGGTAAGCCACGTATAACACATTCGGTAGCGGGTAGGTCATGGCGCAAGAGAAAAGAAAGACGCACGGTAAAGAGGGCATGCTTGCAGAGTCATTATGGTACCGCACATATCGCGCTGCCAGTACACTGGAAACAGAAAAGAAAAACTCGTGAGCATGATCGATACTTTCAAGTGATGCACAGAAACCTATACCCACATGGGTCCTTGCACCATGACTGCGCTATCACCCTATGGGAGAGGTAGACGGCCTTGGGAAACGATGTCGTCCCTACAAGATGGATTGGTAAGTACGGCTTGACGGCGACGATATAAATAGTATCCGTATACCAGAAGAATGTATTATAACCGCTGTATCGTTCATATTGACCTTCTGGAGCTTCAGCTCCTCCGTCAGCCTCGCCACATCATCGACCCCAGTACCTTCAAGCTTATCCTGCAAGTCTTCGAACCGGATCATATCCATGACCTCAATGTCGAGACCATCCCTCTTTAAAATATCCCTAGCCTCTGCCACGAGCCTCTGCATGGCCGGGTCCGGAGAAACAAAAACCTGAAGGAGTTGCGTCTTCTTGATCAGGTGCGCTACGGCGACAGGTGAGTTTCGGACCGAGAGCGGGAAGGGGGTGAGTCCGAGGCGCATGGTGCCAACGATGGTGCAGAAGAAACTGATCGAGTCTGACAATTACATGGCAAAACAGTGTGAGTGTCTTTCGTACAACAAGACGAAATGGAATCGAAGCCTGACCTGCGTTTGCTAGTATTCCGATAGCAGGCGGAACATCTTGTGGCATGCCGTAGACTCCAAGACTTCGATCCTGCAGCGCATACTTGTCCTCGAACCGTGCGTAGTGGCCTTTGACGATCCTGGCAGCTCTGAGAATCATACGCCAAGCCTCGGGGTACTTGATGGTCCTTAATTGGGCGTCCGAATCACCGGTATGACCGTCGTTACCGTCGAGAGATCGAGCGGTACTATCTGCGTACACAAACAATGGGTGCTCCGGACTGTGTTGTGCATGATACTCGAAGAGCTCGGGGACGCATAACGTCCCTACGATGGGCGGAGGATGGAACGTGGAGCTGTTGTGACCATGCGCAGTGGTAGGAGGTGAAGTCAGGGTATTCAAGTCAAAGAGCTTGGGCTCGGAAGTCATTGTGGTTATCAGTTCAGCTGGATGAGTGATGTTGAGGGATACAAGTGACCTCTCCAGGTCTTTTATAGAGGTCTATTAGGGATGTGTAATCGTTCTGTCGGAGTGAGTAAGTAAGAACAAAGTAGTCACGACGCAATTCCCGCGGTGCTTCTGGAGAAGCCTGCCCAATATGGTCAATTCAGCGGACGTCCACGAGCACAATGAGAGTTCTGGTAAATTAGGACTCACCTTTACTCCCACCCGTTGACCAACTCATAGCAAGAAATAACCCATCTCCGTCGCTAGCCACCACATCGGTTCGGATGTGAACGTATAGAAGAACATGAAACGTCACTTGTGATGTACAAATTGAGCCTGTAAAGCAGCAAAGTGGAGGTCGAGTCGAACTCAGCCGATGAAGAGCGGAGGCGTCTACAAGGATACGCCGAACGTCAGCGACAATGCCTTGAGCAAGCCGACATGAGGTTCTGCGGAAAGCTTCAGCGTGATCCTTAAGCCTAATCAGTCGGTCGTTCACTGAATGAATAGTGCTTCAATGGGTCATGAGATACTTGAGTACTAGTGCCATGGGAAAGCGCTGAGATTTCAACTGCAAGAGGCCTAAGCGGTGAGTGTACTGACGCGCTGAGAGCTCAGGAAAGGTGCGGGATCTACATTATCTCTTCGGTTCGACTTCGCTCCAACGATGATCACAGACAAGTCTTCTTCCGAAACTCATCGAGCGCCAGCGAGAAAGGAAGCTTGGGCGTGGAACTGGCCGCCAGACCTGGCAATATGAGCGTTGAGCTTTGTATATAAATGCTGATTTGCGTCCCGGCATGAGTCAAATGATACACAGAGCGGCAGACATTGATGGCGGGGTGTAAGCATTGAGGACACCCCATAACACGTGGACGCCGGACAAGAAAGAGAACCAAAAGAGAACGAAAGTCGGCTGCATAAATTGCGCTCAGCGCGCCGAGTTGTGGGTTCAGACTCCGCGACCATGCGAAACAGAGCGAAACGCGCATCCTCATCTTAAGCTTTCTCTGCCCTCGAAGAGCCTTCCCTTTTCCTTGATCCATCTTCATCAAGCTTTCCCTGCAGGTACCCGAACTCAAGCTTCTGCACATTTAAGTACTGGTCATTGGTCACGTCGCAAATATCGCTTACTATAAGGTAATTGTCATGACCGCTGTCTATGACACGCCTTTTTTCCCATATTTAATTCATTTTCCCTCTATTATCTCTACCATATTACTCTCGCCACCACCTACAAACCTTCACGTGGGTCCCATGACACGCTCACATTTTCCCCGGCATTTATCCTATTTTATTTCGTCCTCTCAATCCCGTCGAACCCGCACAGAGCGTCCGTGAGATCTACCCGGCAACTCCCGCCCTCGCGCGTCGCGTCCAAATTCTTAAGTCTCAGACCGCGCGAAATGTCTCCTGTGACATTTCCCCTATCAACACACGAGGGAATGAGTACCCGCATGGACCAATACATGCCAAGGAGACCATTGTAATTTTCGGAGAGTTTCTACGATTTTATCTGAGCCACGCAAGCCATCCGATTGCACTACGGAAGCCGGCACCGAGCTACCGGTTCCTGTAGAACAGTTCGAACTCCGACGCGCGACATTTCCACACACCTTCGGGCGAAGCTACAAGTCGCTACACTGGGACGTTCGACTCCAAATAAAATCCTAGGCTGTACTATCAATCGCTGGCTTTCTATCTATCCAAAAATCTCAGCGATTGAACCACTCCTCAATTTACGACAAGACGTTCTCCACCCAACTCAAGCCAGGGCCATCAGATAAGACTCCAGCTCGTGTTGCACGATCGGTAGTCGCTCAAACACCGACGATTCGTTATGGAGGGTTAGCTATTGGCTTGAAGTGGTCGTCGACGTTGTGTCTCGGTTTTATCTGTGCCTGAGAGGTCAAGGATAATTGTTTAAGTTCGTGTCTCTGTACCCATTGTCCTCTACATCTATTCTTCCTGTCCATTAGCTCGTTCCTTGTGTCTCGTTTTCTCGATTCGTTTTGGCTACCTCTCTTTGCATGCTACGAGTACGATACACGCGTCTCTCAGTGTTTCTTGAAGTGCTCATCCTTAGTGTACATTTCATTTGTCTTCTCCTTTGACCTACCCTTCCAATATTCGACTTTACATTTCGTTCTACTTACTAAACTAGTGGTATTGGAACTGTATAAATACTGGGCTGTCCCATCATGTATTTCTCCAGTTTTCTGGATCGTCTATTCCTGGGCCTTTCAATATACTCATTATTTCTCTTCCCCTTTTTCGATCCTCTCCCTCTTCGTTTCGTCTTGAGCCGTGGGGTAGCCTTACACCCGTATCGCCCGGTCGTGACAGTAATCCGGCGAATAGTCACACATTGGAACACATGTGGCCCGTGCTGGTGGGGCAAGAAAGAGGCGGAGTTGAACGGAGATGGTGCGATGATCCTGACGAAGTTCGCTGGCTAAGGGATTTCGGAGGGGTGAGTTATTTTACTCCTGCTTTCTTGGTCCAGGTGTCCTTTGGAACCACGACACCGACTGCGTTGGTTCTATTGTACGTAGCAATCTGGTTTCAGTGATCAGTTTTCATATCCTGACAAGCTATACTGTGAGCGTCAACTCTATACTGTGCTTTTTTGAAGTCGAGAATAATATGGCTCGGCTTTGATGGATGTGTTGCTATTTCTGAAGTCAACGGCGTGCTGTGGCGTAATCGGATACTTACACTAACGATGTGCTCAATCTTCCAAGTGACGAAGCGCAGCAGCCTTGATCTTTGGCTTCCCATATCTCCTGACACTGACTCGACATTCAAGGGTAAAAATACATTTGCTCTTGTGAGCAGGACGGTGAAGTTGTCTGTGTGGCACCGGAGGGGTACTCTTTGAATGGTATTTGAAAGTGCTGATGACATGCAAAAACGCCGGTTGGCCAATGAGATCCCATGTGGTTATCTGATTACTTTTCGGCTGACCCGATCAGACCAACATGCGGCTTGCGCCGAACGCGGTACGCGTCCTGCTCAACGAGTCAATGATGCTCAACGTTACCGTCGCCAGCGACCACTCGCAAAAGCCCTGCCGAAACTGCTATAAGACACGATGCCGCGCACACGTAGACCTGTCTTCACTTCAATTCTCCGGCCCCAACCCATCAGAAGTCACTCGAACCTGAGCTCCGTACACTGACCATTCAAGCTTATAAACGGAACGAGGTGCGTCCGATAGGCCCGCAGCAATTTCCCCCTGTTCCTTGTGGTTGTTTCAGTGTGGCATGTTTTTGACGTCGAACTTGACATCTCAGACGAGATATAAGTTGACCAACTCGAGATTACTGGGAAGCAACTCTTTCGCGTACATTGCTAGGTCTTTCTTCAGTACACCCAGCGGCAGGCAGATGGCACAGAACAAGAAGAACATTGTCGTTATTGGTGGCTCCTATGTTGGTGCGTAACTCGCTATCGTCATCGTCAGGGCTATTGACAATTCGCTCTACTTTGTGCTGATGCATGATTCTGTTTGGCGGACTTACAGGCGCGAAGGTAACCGAACTCATCGCGAATAAGATGCACGCCACACACCGGACAATCATGGTCGAAAAGAACACCCACTTCCAACATCTCTTCGCCTTCCCTCGTTTCGCCGTCGTCCCAGGCTACGAACACAAAGCCTTCATCCCTTATAGCAATGCTTTCTCGGACTCCACTCCGCCGGATTCCACCAGCATCGTCCAAGGCAAGGCCGTTGAGTTGCTCAAGGACCGCGTGGTCGTGGAGACAGGAAAAGGCGAAAAAGAGGAGATAGAGTACGAGTATCTGGTGTTGGCGACAGGGACGAAGTTGACGCCTCCTGGAACGCTGCATACGGAAGGGAAGGTGGATGGGATCAAGTATTTCCAGGATCATCAGGCGGCAATGAAGAAGGCGGAGAGGATTGTCATTATCGGCGGTGGTGCGGTCGGCATTCGTAAGTCTCGTTTATTTGCACGTCTTCCCCCGGCATTCCGGTCGTATCATCTCGTCACTGACATCAATATCTCGCTCGTAAAGAAATGGCGACGGATACCAAGGAATATTACCCCACTAAATCTGTCACTCTCATCCATTCCCGACCGCACCTGATGAACAAGTATCACCCGAAGTTCCATGAACTCATTCTAGAGCGCTGTAACGAACTCGGCATCGAAGTCATCACGAACGACCGCGTCAAAATCCCTGCCGAGGGCTTCCCGTCCGATAGCAGCTCGCGCTTTGACGTCGAGCTCACCTCGGGCAAGAAAGTTCCAGCTGACTTTGTCGTACGCCTTCCACCATCCCTTTCTAACAGATCCTCGAAACTCACAATAATTTTGAATGTTCCACAGGTCATCGCAACCGGCCAAACTCCCAACTCCGCCATCCTCGCCTCCCTCTCCCCTCAATCTATCACAACGTCCCCACCCGGCTTCATCTCCGTCAAACGCACGCTCCAACTCACAGATCCGGCCTTCCCTAACGTCTTCGCTCTCGGTGACGTCGCACACACGACGCATCATAAGGCCGCGAGACCAGCATCAAAGCAAGCCGAGATTGTGGCGAGTAACATCGCGAAGCTCGCTGAGGGGGGTGAAGGGGTGACTTTGGACGAGTATCCGGATTTACCGGCGGGTATTCACATGAGTTTGGGGATGGTCAGTGTTTTGTCTATTCTCTTTACTTCACGGTCTTGTCCCCGGAAGTAGTGTGCCGTATAGACTCGTGGGTGAACGATAGGCTGATGATTTCTTTTTTCCTCGTGTAGACTCGGAACATAGTGTTCAGGAATCCGGAGAAGGAGGGCGACGAGCCTGCATATAATTTGAAAGATGATGGTAGGGAGGACATGAAAATCGATAGGATCTGGAATATGAGGGCGCCTGGGGTTACGGACTATCATCTGTAGGCTACAGCATTCGACGGTCTGCTTTGATGTAGAACCTGGAAGTGATATAGAGTTGTTGATGACATTAATATTACGGTGTGTGAAGTCGCTTTCGAACGCTCCTTTTCATGACCGACTGCATAAGTCCTGTGTCAACATTGCCACCGCCACCAAGAAACAAGTAGATGGACCAGCAGAGTGGCCTGTTGTGTCCCTGTTCGCATTCCGCAGCCGTTTGGGCCCGAACTCTTCCAAGAGTTCTTCTCCCCCAAGTGGGAAAGCGTTTAGAAGTCACCTTCGCGACCTGACAACGACAACTTTGCCGGCTCCCCACTCTCTACCTCTGGTGCTACTGACTACGCCCATATTTGCAGAGGACATTGGCCAAAGTCATCCTCTCAGCGATGAACAATATCCGTTACGCGATTGGTTTGATCGACATCACCCCTCCCTCCTCGTCCGATGTCGAGCACGCTGAGTGCTTTCACGTCTGTGTAGAACAAATCCCTCGAGGTCATCGTGGGAATCTCCTTTGCCCTGTACCGTCCTGCCAACAAACTCGCAAGTCGTACAAGCAACTGCACAAGCACGTCCATATCGACCACCCCATCTGTCGTCTCTGCGATCCAGGTGCAGATGTAATACCCACTGCCCGATGGTTGGACGAGATTACCTTGGCTAGTCACATGCAAAGCGCGCATCGAGTGTGTATGTTCGAAGATTGTAAGGGGCGATACACATCTGTCAATGGACTGATAGTGCATTATCAGCAAGATCATCCTTTGCAATGCTGTTTGGAGTACGCCAGTTTCCCTTGCGTACTGAACTCCGTTTTTTGCATGCTTATATTATAACAGGTGCCACCGCATTCCTTTGCCATCTTCATATCACGTCCTTTGTGGAGACTGTGCACCCAAGGTCTTTGGTCCAGGTCCGTGCGCATTGCTACTCAGTGAGGTAGACCTCCGAATAGATCGTTGATCATTTCCTGCACGATATTGAGCAGCACCTACTCTCCTCGAGATCCCTGAAGGACATGAGGTCTTTCGCAATGGTGAGCAGTCCGATCAGCTGCACCGCTCTCGTAACGTAAATGAATACCACGCTGACCAGAACCTTGGGTGAACCAGTATCGAAGCAATTTGAGAGAGGTTGGCTTCATTCAGAAGTACCTCTGGTTGCAAGGGTAAAATTTAATTAGGCTATCATGTCTATATCCTCATCATCCGAACCATGCTCCGCTGCACAGATATGGAAGATTTACGGCCAAAAAGAATATGTGTACAAGTACATGGAATACAAGTACGTCGAATATCAAGATCCTCCTTTCCATGCTATGAGACGATTTATGAGACACAAAGGCAGAAAGTCATTCAGAGCTCTGGATACGCAGATGGAAATGCTCAGCGACGATGGCACGGGACCACTCGGACCTGCCGTCTTGGAGACAGCGTAAGTTCGACTAAAATATTATGTCGTGACTCTAAGTGTTCACTGTGTCGTATCATCGAGGTAAGTGACTTGATTGCCTATGTTACTTCCTTTGTGCTGTCGCTAAACGGCGATGTGCTCGCCTTTCACGTCAGACGAATTTTGATCTCCAAAAATTCGGGAGAAGAACTGGGTGGGGACGGTTTGGGAGAGGGATCTATACGTCGGCTACCTCATCAAAGGTAAGAAGTCTTCGCTATTGGTTGTCATATCCATAGAATACCGTGTAAAATATGGGCACTGACGATCATGGCCAATTTGTCGTTGTAGGCAGACTGTTACAGCGTCAATCTCAAAGCTTCGAAAGATTCGCCATACGACGTTATGCTTCTGAGTGCTGTTGTCCTAGGGCGAAGTAAAATCCTTACTGAGAATAGACAGAAGTTGGAGCAGGTAAGGGATATTTTATCATATTACTCTCATTGGTCTGACTTTGCAGGCATATAGCCCCCGGCAGGATATGAATCTGTGACAGGCATACCCGGGTACGACCTCAATTATGACGAGTGTGTGGTGTACGATGTGAGTAGTATGAAAGCAACGAAACTGTCTTTACTATCAGCCATCTGACAAACTGCACTAATAGAGCGATGCGATCAGGCCAATGTATCTTGTCGCCTACATATGTCTCTAGACTGGGTTTTAACTCGGAGCTTCGCGGTTGCTTGTAGTGAGTCCGGCCTTGAGTTGAACTGTGGTGTAACAATCCTGTGCCCGTTTAGTGTTCTACTTTGTTTTATGATTTTGCATCATCAAGTGTCTGGCTTTCTCTCGCTCTTGTTGGTGATCTGGTGTTGCTAAAATCATGTTGAAACTATTATACATGAATGCTTGAGCTTGAAGTGTGGCTCGGTAGAGAAGTGTGGCGTGCAATTGAGGCCGAGGAAATGGCGAAATCCCCGGCAGGTTGGCCTTGGGTTGGCCTCTGAACTTTCCAAGCCTCCGTTCCGAATTCGATATCTCTCAATGTTCCGAGTCAGGACCCACCCCCACGAGCCCTCCAGATCAGCTCATACTGCCCCCATTGATCCCCTCTATCTTCGTTCCATTACCTTCTCCACTCAATTTACTGCCAGTGGTTTGAATCCATGAGCGCGGTGGCTCGGAGCTTGCTCAGGAACAGCTTCGTGTCTGACTCCCCTCTCGAAGCCCCTCTGTCGGAGGGCGAGATACACGCCAACTGTCTTGAAACATGCGTCGATGGTATCCGGAGAGGTCATCGCGACCGTTTCTACTGTCCGTTTTCGTCCATGTGCAGCTCAGGCTTTGTGACACTTGAAGAACTACACCTTCATATCCACAAGAACCATCTCATATGTATGCTATGTCACGGAACTCCGGCTCTGAACGGTGTCCCTCGATACCAGGACGTAGATGCATATGCAGAACATTTTCGAACGAAACATAGGAAATGCGTGTTTACGGACTGTAGCCGTCATTTCCCTGACCACAACGCACTACTGCAACACTATAAATATAAACATCCTCTTCAGTGTTGTTTGCGGTGAGTTCATCTTTCCTGTATATCGAATGGATGGCAATCTCAATGATGAGTTGGTATATTGGATATACAGATGCCGCATAATACCTCTGCCAAAATTCAATGGCCTCACAATACGACAGGTTTTGTGCAAAGAATGTGCAGTTAGAGTCTTCGTCCGAGGTATGCGTCCCTCAATTCATAAATTTACTATATCGTTTCGATTTTAACAATCGGTTTGTGTTCATTTCTAGCCCCAATCATGCTCGAAATTCCCTATGGTCACGATGTCTTCGGAGACGGTGGGCATCTTACTGGTGCGGGATAAACCTGATTATCGGGTTGACCTTGTTCGCTCCTCAACAGTAGAGGAACGATTCTGCAAGGATTGGAGCCACCGATCTCCAACACCCACCGTTATAAAGGTAGCTTTATTGTACTCTCAGGCTCGTAGCACGTCCTCCTCCTGATTTTGATGCATTTTACGAGCAGGTCTGGAAGATCTTTGGTAGGAAGGTCTATGTGGATAGGTACAATGCCTACAAGTGCACTTGGTTTCTTCTGCTATACTACTTCGACCTTCGAATTCACATTTGTCACTGTCTCAGGAAACAGGTCACACAGGCCTCTGCTTGCATCAATGGCAATGCGCGTAGACGATGGCATGGAACCACTCGGAAATGCCGTCTCGGAGAGGATCACTCAGTGGGTATTATTTGTGATGATCCCCAATGTTCACTGTGCCGGATCATCGAGGTTTGTCTCCTCTTTTTGAGAAACGTCCGTATCCAGTCCGAGTCGACTGACGATCATACATCTGTTCTTATCTATCCAGACAAATTTCGACGTCTGGAAGTCTGGTACAAAAACTGGCTGGGGTCGATTTGGAAAGGGGGTATACACGTCATCGACGTCCTCCAAGGTACTGGCGTTCAGCCTGAGAGATCTGATACATCCGGGCCACCCATCTGAATATAATTTTTTTCCCGTAGGCGGACAGTTATGCCAATGACTTCGGTGATTCACCGTACCGCACGATGCTTCTGAACGCAGTAATCCTAGGACGTAGCCTGGAACTCGTGAGAAATGATCCAACCCTACAACAGGTAACGAATCTGCCACTCAACGGCTCTCTGGTAACTGAATATTTGGTCATATAGCCTCCGGCAGGATACGAGTCTGTTACGGGCGTACCGGGTGGCGACCTCAACTATGATGAGTGTGTGGTGTATGATGTAAGTGAGAACTGCAGAAATCGATCGTGCTATCCTGACGTTGTGATTTAGAATGACGCGATACGGCCCATGTACCTCGTTGTTTACCGTCCTTCAGCGATCTGAACTTCGCGGACATTGGGTCTACACAAAGGCAAGCCCATGAGGGTCGGGACTCATCTGGCGTATCTTGTTGTAACCAGACCACTATATATACAAGGACCTACAAAGGTAGCTGGAATTCGCACAATATCTACGGGTAAACAATAGGAGGTTGGTGAGACTTGGTGTAAGATAGGGCGTGTGTATGGTCCGTCAAGAAAAAAGTTCCATGTAACTTTTTCAACATGGTTGTATGCAAGCCCGCAATAAAATCTCAAGAAGAGGAAAATGGTTGAGATGTGGCTCGCGCCAATGAAACATTGAGCGGCATACAAGACTTCCCGTTGACCATGGGTGTGACAATATTGGTCGACTTGAAAGAATATTTAGTCTCAGAGGGAGAGAAGCGGAAGGTTGAGACCAAGAGGCAGAGGGCGATTTCTACAATGTCAATTGGGATGCACAGGTGAGCGAGCACCTAAAAGCGGTACAATAAAAACACGTACTCATCTCCAACTCGGAGAACTTGAAACCACTGTGATATAGCGCGAGAGAACCGAATATAGATATCAACAATTTATATGTCCGAAAAACCAATCAGTGTCGCACTTACATGCAGGCCCTGCTGCCTGCCAAGAATGTCAACCTAAACATTCGCTCTACAGTCAGCAATGAACCTTCTCGGGTGTAATAAGAGTTACACGTTGGCACGTAAAGCCCAAGAAGGGTCCATACGTACATGTTTGAGTATACTCCAGGGATTCCAGCACTTGTCACAGTTTCAGGAAGAGGAGAAAGCCACCGTTCGGGAATCCACTCATTAGCTGTTGAGCCCCAGATCGCCTGGTCACAATTGAGGGCTTTGATACCGACGATGACTGTAGTATTTTTTGGGATGAAAACTGCGGTCTCTTTCTTAGTATTGACGGGTCCAATGGGAAGGATGGCGTCTTGTTGTGTTCTGTAGGCAGATGAATCAAGGGACAAGGGTCCTTCATTAACCAGCGTCATACATAGTAGGACATAAAGCGGCGCACGTTCGGAACATTTGAAGGAAGGGAGGATGTCTGCGTATGATACACCCTAGATGAGGAAGTCCATTTGAATTGAAAACAGCGTAAGTGGCTCACAGGCGAAGAGTCTCGCGACAGACGGCGTCCAGATACGGCAGTTCAAGCAAACTGTCATAATCTAAGTCACCTTCTGCCACTTGACGCGCTTTGATGAGCTCCTCACGCAACTTCTCCTGAGCTTCTTGATTCTCGGCAAGCATATGGATGATCCTGGCCATTGCGCTGGACGTTGTGTCCATTGCCGCAAAGATGAGGGTGCTATGATATTCCCCCAGTTTAGCTATGTGGAGAGGAGAGAGCTCAGAGCGAATCAGGACGTACGACATCTGAGCTATGATCTCCGACTCAGGCAAGCGGTCCTCCTCAGCGACCTCCATATTCGCTTTCACTATCCGTCATAAATCAACTAGAGCCCGAAAATGTCAGGGTGAATGGACCCACTGAGGATACTCAAGATATCTTTGCCCTCTCCAACCTGATGCATGATCGCATCGTCGCCTTCTTTTAACGCAGCCTTCTTCGAGTCCAATATCTCTCTCGACATTTCATCCATAACATCCGTCAATCGTACTGCGCGATTGAGTCTCTTGATTGGAATATTCTTCGCTATCCAACGACGGACGCTAGGAGGCCCAACGTCGTGGAACCATGGGACCAGTTGGCGGAGAAGCTGAAGGGAAGCCACGGTAGGTCTGGTTCGAATTGAAGGGTTTTTGTCAGTGTCGTGTAATCGAGAGGAATATACGCTAATGACCATACAGACATAAAACCCTTCATCGCATTGCCGAAGTTGTTAGATGACTCCTCGTTGAGGGACTCAAAGGAATATCCTAGACCTCCTTGACCGACAGCCTCCAGTGCCAAACGAGTCATCCAGTCGAGAATATCAAGTCTTTGGGTGCCATCGCTGACCTTTCTCGTCAAAACATCACAGAGCTACAAGAGCACAGTTGCTCAATGAGACAGTCTGAAATGTAAAGGAGAATGACCACTGTACTTGGTGTGTGATTGTGTAGAATATAGGCACCATGCTTTTCATATGCTTGGTCGAGAATACGGGGTTGAGAAGTTTTCTCTGTCGTCGATGATGCTCACCACGCGTGGAAAGAAGGCCTGGTCCAAAAAAGAGGTTGTTTGACCTGTTCGTGTGAAAGGAAGAACTGGGTTAGATTATGTACCCAGACCACACAAACGGAAACAACGGGACCTACATGACGAACATATCCGACTCGTCGTAGACATCCTGTTCTTTGATCAGGATATGGTGTAATGCCTTTGGATCACTGATATGCAACTGCGTATCCTATCACAAAGGAGACGTCAGTGGCAGAAAAGAAAAGAAGAAAATGAGAAGTACGCCAAATAAACCGCATATACGAACAATCCTCCCATGCGATGCGATTTCTTTTTGGAATTCCCATGCATCTAGGTCGAATAATTGGTTCAGGTTGCCTATATTAATTAGAGACCGCTTCGTCAGCTCTCAATAGTCTCAAATCGCGGTGGGGTGCTCACCAGCAATAAGCGATGTCCGCGGCGGTCCGGGAAAAGCACGCAGGTGAGCCTGTCTGGACCAATGCCTCACGGCTTTCAACAACACGGACATGACACTCAAAACAGGTAGAGCAGCCAGTCCGAACAGGACAGTATGAAACATGGTACTCGGAAGTGATAGAGACCGCAGGCAGGTATATAGCTGACAATCAATGCTGTTTTCGGGAGGTATAGCGCAAGAACAGGGCCGGGATTTAAAAAAAACAAACCCAGGGATGAGAGCAAGGTTTTTAAGGTAGTCATCGTAATCGCGGGTGGACCGGTATAAGTAGATGACAGTAACGCCAAGCTGGAGAGCTCTGATCCCTCGAAATAGAGTATTGTGGAGACCAGTCGAGGGGCCCACGGGATAAGAACACGACTTCTGTTCATCACGTCGTTGGTGGATATGGAGCTCATATAGAGACCGCTGATGTAGCGCGCGTCCTATCAGCCTTGCGATTGGAGGCAAGACCCGATGACACGAGGATGATGGTAGTGTGCAGTTGATGTCACTAGAATGAATGCGTCAACGACAAACTCGATATTTCAAGGAATCCACTGCTATAAGCAGGAAGTGAGATACTTACCATGACACGGTTGCAGAAGCATCTCGGGCTGATAGCCATGCAAGAAGAGAGCCTACGACAAAGAGGATTACTTATCATACCAATTGTGCATCTATCACGATGGTGCAATAAAGTACGAGAATGGAATAGTACACGGAGCAACATGATGCTCCAGTGTATTCAGTAGCTTAAAAGGAAGACCTACGGTAACAACATCCTTCTATTAGCTAATAGCTCAGCAAAATGGTCCGTGAATGGCTTGATTAAATGAAACTAGACGTACTGGACCGATGCTGCCCGCATATTACTCCGACGTTCTCCACTTCATCCCCTCTTGCCTTCTCGTCGTGAGCCCTCTGACGACTTCGGTGCTCTTATTTCTATCTCTGTCTCTAACTGATCTAAGGCCGTGTAAGTTAGCTCACACTCAAACCTAGAACTCGTGCTCAAGGCTACTCCATTACCATTCAGGAAGAGCGTTCCACAGAACCGAAAGTGACATGCCTGAGAAATGATCAAACTTGAGGCAAATATGATGCCCGTCAGAAGCAACGGCAGAAGCGAATGGCGGGGTGTGTAGTGCGAACGAACAGCTCGTTTTCTGACCATATATACTCAACTAGCAAATATATCGGTTAGTGGTCAGTTTTCCATGCTAGCAGAAGCTATCTGCGCTCGCTCACTGCCTTGTCTATCGGATGGCCGCGGTGTTGAGTTTGATCTCACGGATTAGCTAGCTTAGTCTGAACGCTTGAGAGTTATACCTGTCCTGATAAATTTCTGGGAAGACCCGCCAATTCACACGAGAAATCTCATCGAAATTATCAGAGCGGGATCGATACAGATTTGTGGTAGAAATAGTCTATTCTCACGATGGTATATGAGCAGATGCTTGGCAAGCTAAAGAGACCGCAAAGTACGCACATATCAAGAATGGGACATTGTCCCTCACTACAATGATTAAGCCTTAGCGTGCTGTGATTGTGGCGGTATAGCCCATGGTCCAGATATAGGACACCCGTGAATCCCCTCCGCCAAACGCATGACTTCTTCATGACCATCTATTTTCAACCAGCGTCAACACGATGGAGCACATTCAGCAGGACGAGTGAAGGTGAAGGGACTTACGCTGCTCAAATCTCAAAGGGCCCTGTCGTGACAATAAGATTGTTTCATGATGAGTGATAGTGTGCGAGAGGAGGGATCGTGGAACGAGACACAACGTACAATCTCTTCCAGCCGGAACCCTTGAGACCTCAGCTCCGGACCTGGAACCGCATTGGGTTTTATTAGACCCACAGAGACGGATATTTTTTCCACGAGTTTCCAGATTCCCTTGGGCTCAGGCTTATACCATGGTCTAGCAGCAAACCTGGCGTGTCGGAGGTATTTTGGAATTAATACAGCACTCCTTGAAACTGTGCGGTTGAGAAGATCGGGGATACCGGGTGCCACTCACCAGGTCGGGTGCATACGGGGAAGAGAGCCTTCCTTAGGCAATTCTGCATCTGCGTCGTCCGGAATGAGCACGCGAGGTTTGATGCGTGGGAGGCAGAGGTAGTGTTGGAAGACGGATACTGCGGTCAAAGAGAAGTAGACGAAAGCGTGGATGATGCGAGGCTGTTCCGGAAACCTAGACGTATGTGTGGTACGGGTTGAGATTATTGACGAGACTACCGATCGAGAGGAAATACACACATCATAGCGACCCGTACTCTTTCCTCCAACAGAGAAAATGTCACACGTCTTCCAAAGTTCTTGAGGCCGAAGATGTTCGGGATCATGTCAAGAAGTTCTTCAGTAGTGGCGACGGCTACGTCGTGATTAGATTGAGCTGGAACCATGGTCTCCTTCTCATACGCCTGTGTCAGCATAGAAAATCATCAGCGTCACTCCGCGACCGAGACCTGGCAGTATGACAGAAAGGATACAGTAGGGCGTACCTCGCTCCAGTCCTTCAGCTCGTCCAACGTGGAAGGAATATCCGTCAACCCCATGTGATGACCAATGTCGCGCCAGAAGACAAAGAAAGCCTGAAATAGATTGTCAGTCTCACGTCCGGCGATGAACAGGAGGCTCTGACGATGAGCTTACCTGACACTCAAGGGGTGAGAGAGCGCGCCACCCCCAAAGGGCTGCCCATTTCTGCGAGAGGATTGTTTCGAAAAAAAAAATCAAGTCTTGGCCTGGCCCTTTTAGATATATGGCTTACAGGTGGCTCCAAGACGAATAAGGCCATCGTATAGAGGTAGTCTTCATTGCTCTGGAAGATGAACCGTCACCTCAGGTTGGAAGATGCAGAGAGGTGAGATCGAACTGACGATGTTGTACTTGTTATGCAGCCAGTTCATCCGGGCGAGCGCAATTGCGCCGCGTGGATCATCCTGTTTACCGCTGGTGCCAGCCTGAGCTTCATCACGACTGGTCCCAAGGGAACCCGAGACGACTGGACATTTCATGTAGGTACCTGTACCGATTATCAGGATTTCCTATCTGGGTCGGTAGGAGTCATGAGGGTTCGACGAACCGATTAGAATTTCGGTCTGTGGGAGATAGAAGTGGATGTGAGTTAGATCGACAGCTAATATTTCTAGCTGTTAATGGATTCACTCACATCGGCATAACGCTTCGACACCGTACCGCTCCCGCTGAGCTCTCCCGTCTTGCGCAAGAGGTCCGATATAGTGGGCTATAATTGACAGCGGAGTTGGTCAGTCTTGAAATCATAAACTCAGATATCAGGGGAAGACACGATGCAAGATTGGCTCACAATTCCGTACGTCTTGAACAGCGCAAATGACAACGAATACGTCGAGAGGTTGGGCATATCATAAAAGAAAGACAGCAACATGATCTCCTGCGCCTCGATCGGGGTGAGTGTCGCTGGGTCCCTGCCATTATACTTCCGGTGCAACGCGTTGTATCTCCTCCATCGAAAACACCTTACCAAGGCGAGATAACCTGCGAATGCGATGCCCCATGGTAGGATGCCCTGCCGAAGACTATCGGTGGTGAATGTCCAAGGGATTAGAGATGACATGGGTGGAAAGAGGATCGCGCTGGGAGGCGGCAGGGCATAAAGAAAAGACCTTTAAACAAGGTTCGCGGGAGCCACTCCCCGCGAGCGCCATGGTCGATATCAATCTGAAACCAATACCAAGTGGAAGGATAGTAAGAGCAAATCCAAATAGAGATCTCAGACGCCGCTCAGCGGAGATCTTCCCGAATCAAGCCCTCGACGCGCTGCGAGACAAGAGCAAGACAGAAGCCGAGGCGATCGTGCGTTTCGAAACGCAGCATGAAGCTAAGACCGCCACGAATGGAGATGTGGCATTGAAGCTGCTCTTGTATAAATATGAAAGGCTCGTAACTTTCTGAAATGAGCTCGAAGCTAACTACTTTGCGAGTTTTCAGGAAAGGCGGACGTTCTGACATGCCGGGTGGGCAAGTATTGGACGGCCCCATTTGACCAAAACCTCTGTGGAATTTGAGGTCTCGGTACAATCGTGGATACAGTGATTGAGTGACCAGGCACCGAGGAGGCGATCGCGCTAATGATACCATAACACGCAGCTGCAGCCTGCAAAACAGAGAACAAGAGCAAGAACAATTTCAACAAAGGTCACCACGAGGCAAGGAGGCGTACGTTCAAAGTCCGATTCTCACGGGAGACAGCGGGAGACAGCGGGAGACGCGCCCAAATTGAAACCCAGCTGATGGTCGATAGTGTGGCACCAGATCGCAGTAGCCGTAGGCAGACAAAAGAGCGACGGAAAAAAAGATGCAAACTCTGCGGATAAAAAGTTCCATCTCTGCACTTACACTTTACCCATCCTGCGAATAGACGACCTTCCCATTCCCATTCCCCACAGCATGCTTCATGGTGATCAACCTATCCAGCATCTTCTTTCCCTCATCACTCAAACCATTTTTGAACCTTTCATCCTTCTCCATCCATTCTAGCCCATGCTGCAGAACGTTCCGGGCGCGAGTGGACCCACCGCGAGTATCGCCTACTGAGGCATGCAATGTGGCGCGGGTGGCACGATGATTGTAGATGCCGGTGTGAAGGATGTTATTGTTGTAGAAGACAGTATCACCGGCTGTGTAGATCGCAAGACAAAGGGAGACGGCGTAAACGGGTTCGATGTTAATGGCCAAGGTGTGTGAGCATTTGTTTACGAGTTTGATTAAAACGAGCGACGCACGATAGAGTGTCACAGAGACCGCTCCGGGCATAATGTTAGGGTCCTCGGGAGCTTCAAGGCCCGTAGACTGAGCTCGCTGCTCAGGCGTTCGGGGAACCTTGTGCGATCCCGGAACGACGAACAGGCACGAGTCTTCATAAAGAGCCCTGTTCCCAGCGACAAACTTAGGACATTATGATGCTCGCGGCGGAGCAAAAGGACTGCACATACGTGTTCCATTGAACCTGCGGTTATTTAAGGCAGAATTAGCGTGAGGATACATGAAGGACTACGATCTATGGAAGTGAGGATGCATACCCCATAATGCCAGATGGTGAGAGCTTCGATTTCCTCCTCCTCAGTGGCCGTGCCCTTCACATCATCTCGGTGCCACCTCAAAGCGAACTCATGCGACTCTGGGTTGATCAACAGGTTGAAAAGTTCTGTGGTAATTGAAACTCTTAGCTCCATCCGTGAATGCAATATGAACCCAGAAATATACACCTACCCATCTGCAATTCTTCATCGCTACACTTCAACAATCCCTTTACGACATCCCTCACCTACACATCGATCCATGATCCTTGAACTTGACTGTTCACCACAACTAAACGGCCAGAGCAACATACCGCTTCCGAAGTATACCACTGCGCCAGAACCCTCCCTTCCTCCCCTAGATCCGGATGCATAACGTGCTGCACCCCCCAACTATCAGGACTATCATTCCCAAACGGCGGGAACTGTTTCCCCACGACCCTCCTATGCGGCCACTCTCCACTTCTAGTTTTCTTAATAATCGTCCCAGAGGCATCGCGTAGAGCTTGTAGGAGGTCTGGGTCGGAGGATGGTATGAGGGAGGAAGGCGAGGAGGCAGGGATTATGACGAAGCCTTGGTCATCGAAAGAAGATTTGAGGGACGGGTCGAGTATCATGGTGTTTGGTTTAACTTGCTGTTAGTGAGGATTCTAAGGAGGATGGAGATGGTCAGATTGCAGAAGGCGACGATGGATGCGTGCGAGTTCATGTTGACGATCATATGCAAGGTCACGATGGTGGTAGTAAGAAAGATAAAGGTCTAGAAGGTGCCAAGCGCCACACAACCCGACACGGCTTGGAGACTGTGGCGCACTCACGTTCTCGAAGTTCTGCGTACGACGGTAAGGACCGGGGGGAGCAGAGAATTATTCAGACAAGATCTAGACACGGTCTGCTTGGGTGAGGTCTGCTTCAGAGACTAACGGTCTGCAGGAAAGTCAACACAACGGACAACGACCATATATAAGTCCCTTCGTCTCGAGATGCTCGATTTCAAAGGCTGATAATACTGATAAGCATAAGCTCGAATCTTCGCTCAACCGAGCTGTAGTGGGTGAATAAGTGGATCACACCCAGAAACGGAACGGCTCTCAACTCTAGAAGAGAACGTTGACATGTGATACGTTGTACGTCGTGATATGGGTCACTACTGCAGGGAGAATTTGAGTCTATAGCGTATTGGCGTTGGCGATTTCATGCAAAGATGGAACGGAATAATTACACAGTGCACTATCAAAAACGATGTAAAGTACGTGTGCAGTTCGTAACGTGCAATTCGAGCGAGGAAGAGAGGGTAAGCAGGATGGCAACCAGAACGACATTCGTGACAGCGGTAGCCCATGTGAGAAACAAAGAACAGAGAAAAGTTCGAAAGGCAAGGCAGCCGATGGATGCCCATTTCATGTATCGAAGTTGAGCAAAGATCTCCTAGCCGGAGGAGAACGATTCAACTGCGATTTATGCGGTGGTAGCAGTCTCGACAGTCTCGATGACCGTAGTCGTAGTGATCTCTACTCCCTCGATAGGTCCTGCTATTTAAAAGATAAGCCTGTGGTCTTTCGAGCATAACAGGAAAGCGTCACATACCAGCATCCAATGAATTCATCGGCACAAGGCCTTCTGTCGCTGTCTCCTTCGTGAAGACGCCAGCAGCTTCATACTCACCATCCGGCTCACCCTCTGCATCTGCTTCGCCCTCTGCGTCGGCCTCTCCATCCTCCATCTCAGCATCTCCGCCCGACCCATTCTCGGCCAGCGACAGACCATTCACACCGCCATTCACACCTTCCTTCTCCTCTTCTTTCTCAATGTCCTCTTTATCTTCTGCGTCCTCAGCCTCGGAATCCTTCACCTTCTTTGGTCGGCCCCTCCCCTTCTTGCTCACAGGCGGGACCGACACCTCCGCCTTCTTCCTCCCTCGCCTCCCCGTTGGAGCCGTCTCTTTCTCCTTTTCTTTCTCGGCCGCCGCTGCCACTGCCTTGCTGCGTTTTGGACGACCCTCTGTGATGGGTTCTGTTGTTTCGTCGCCGTTCTCATCGTCCGTGGGTCGACTACGCTTCGCGCGAGGTGGTTTTGGCGCAGTTGTGTCTGCTTCGACTTCGGCTTCATGCTCTTTTAGGGCAACCTCAACTACAAGCGATGGAGGTATGATGAGGGGGAGATGACACGCAAAAGCAAAGCAATGTCGCGTCAGTAAATGCATGCAATGATGAACAAACGAGGAGTGGGGGCGAGAAGGAGCAGATTGTTCGCCAATCTCAGCCTGGATAATAGGGAGTGGGAAACACGGTGAGAATGGGTAGGAGGGAACAACAACGCACGTCCTTTTGTCTCCACCTTCCTCAGAAACTCGATAGCAAGCTCTCTCGAGCCTGTCTTCCTCGCGCTCGCTCCTAAATCATGGCATGCGCGACGGAGCGTCTCCGCTTTTAGCTCTGACCATGGAAATTCGAGGGACATGGCGTCAATTGGGACTTTGGGCGTCAGAGATGACTTTTACTCCGAGTGATTTCGAGAGTTTTTAGAACCGAGGTTTGTGTAGATGAGGATGGTAAGCTGAGGAGGAGACGGTAGAGGGGTCGAGCAGAAAGTGGGGGATTTGTCGGTCTGTCTTTGAGGAGGCCAGAGTGGTCCACCGCGGCGGATAATTCATCGGCCCTCGTCGTTGGTGGGAGAACCGGAGCGGCGGCGCAACGCGGATGTGGCACGCATTCACGTGCGTGGTGGTATGTATTGTGGCCCATTAGGAAACTGTCCACAGTGGTTGAGGGTAAAAGAAGAGAGGATCTGTGTGTCGACAAAACCCAGAGCGGATCTTTATAAGTGGTTGTATATTTACGATCTCATCAGATGCAGCGTCGATCATACATCATGCATCAACTTGCCTTCCCGTCATGCCATACATCCATACAGCCTCATGTAGCCCCAATCAGAGAAATCATCCTTCCGGATCCTCACTACAGGCACCAAGAGACCAAAGACAGTACGGTACGTAAAACGTTTACAGCACCAAGTTCCTATCCCATTCAAGCAAAGTTCCAACCACAGCGAGGCGAAAGCAAGAAGTGCACAATAACGGAAGGAAACGAAGCATGCAACCGGAACAAAATCTAAAAGAGTGTGAATGTATCATGAAGGTCCCAGACCACACGCCGATGAGTACCCGCCCTCGGCAGCCAGGTGCCACACCGAGAAAACCGGCTCTCGGGGTCTTTCGCCCTCAAGCCCAATCCTGCTGTTCAGAATCTTGGCCAAACCTATCCTTCTTCAGTCCAACCTGCAAGTTCACTCATCTACCACTCTCCTGCCTCCATCGCTCTATATTCCTTGGGCTATCACACCTACGGCTGTAAACCCTATGCCTATTCCAATTGCATTTCGACGTGTTGCTCGGGCAGTTGGCTTTGCGTAGGAGGTCGATACAGATGCGGTGATGAGGACTGCGGATGGTGAGAGGGTGGTAGTCGCAGACGTAACGGTCGAGTTGGCAGAGAACGTTACATTTGTGGCCGAGGTAGACTGTTACCACGAGTCAGTGTCATCGTCACGTTCTCACCACATTGTGATGAAAAGGAGAATTGGAAGGAAGTCAATTCACAGTCGCAGTAGCATTTCCCGTCGAGATCAGAGGCGGCAACACTCCACTATTCAGCGAGGTGATCAGCGGAAGAGAGCTGGTTCCCGTGCCCGTCCCTCCCTGCACCGTCCGTGTCGTCACAGTGATAGTAGTAGTGGTTGTGACGAATGTTGTACGGACGACTTCTCCTGACGAGGTTGTCGTTGCATTGGTGCCAATGAGCTCGCACAGCGCGATGCCGTCCTCCACCGAACATGACATGCCGAACATAGCATCGAGCGAGGTGTTGTCGTAAAGCATATACGAGTCAGAGGAGCCCGCGACAAGGGTGGCTGCGGTGATTCAGTTCATAAATTCCGTGGTTATGATTGATGAAAGAGGCGTACCTGTACCCGTGAAGGCTGATACAGCTGCCCCAGATGTAGGAGTGGCGGCAGCGATTTGCCACACCGTTCGTCCTGCCTCATCCGTGCCGACCGGTGAAGCACTTAGGGCCACACCAGAAGCCATCCCTGGGATCCATAGAGCGGTATCGGCACAGACATCTTGAATACAGTTGGACCATCAGCGAAGACGAAGGCAGGTGCCATTCCGAGTCGCATCGAACGAATTGAGCCGTGGAGACTGTCGTTAGCTAGGCCAAGACTGCGGAGTTGAACGTACGCGAATGCCGCACTCACATGTAGCCCTCAGCACAGAGACGATAAATAGATAACCCACAAGACGAGCGCGCATCCCGACAGACAGACGAAGACAAAGAAAGAGGACGTCGAGAAGTCAAAGAAAGCTTAGTGAATAGACCTGGTTGCGTGCACCTGTAAAAGAGCGTGCGACGTTGCCGTTTAATACAGTGACCAGCATAGACCAGGAGACTGTTGGACCGGCGGCAACGGCTGCAATTGCAGGAGATCCTTCGAGGATTCGAGAAATGTCTTATGTCGAAAACAGAAGAGAGTTGAAGAACTTTATATCATCCTGAGAGGTGCCGGGTGTTCCAGGGTCTAGGCGACGATTCGAAGGCGCCGAGGCGGGACAGGACGCGCGGATGTTGAACTTTGATGCGATGGAATATTCTGACGTGTGGCCCTCGCAGCTGCCGAGGACAGTTACAAGGGACGAACGCATGAAAAAGCTGGAAATCTGTGGCAGGCAAAGAAGGGTCAAATCAAAGCTGAGAGTTGACGTTAAGCTCGAGCTTTGCGGTTCATCGCGGAATTCAAGGCGGGATTCCGGACCAGAAAGATTCGGAAGGAGAAAAGTTGCAAGAGCAACGTCAAGATGATGCATGATGATGCGCTGATGCGCCCTATGTTACCGACCGAGTGGTAACAAGCAATTACAGCAGGGCGTGCGTGTATCGAGGTCATATTGTGTGAACAAATATATTTGCAATATATAGTGAAGAGCACTCAACATGAAAACACCTACTCCTTTCGATAGCGTTCAAGTGAAGCGCTCGCTCATTACAAATGCCCTCAGTGCGCGTTCACCTCCAAGTGAAGCGAGCTCACTGCCATCAGGGCATAGCATACTAGCTCTGATCATAGACGCTGTCTGCCAAGACTCATAAAGGGCGCCCCAAAGCCACCCCGTCGCTGCGTCAGCTCGTCATTTCCTTGGCCCAACTTATATTGCCCATGATGGTAGCTTCTCATGAACAGCACCCTCTTCTTTCCCTCCACCATCCTTCAGACTCCATGAGTTCTGTTCCTCCTCGCTCGACCCAAGCTCTGGACGACGTAGAGCAAGGCAAGGCAACCTCACTCTCCGAGAAACCAGGCGTCACCTCGCGACCATCACGTTCACGGTCAGTACGGTCGACACGCTCGGAAACTCAAGTGTCTGGAAGTTCAACATCTGGAGAAGCTGAGGTCGGTCTCCCTGGACAGCCAACAAGGCTGAGGAGCGCGATCGGGGGAACCCTGCGGCGGAATCCCTCTCCAGCTAAGAGATGGTGGGCAAGAGTACGGGGAAAAGATCGGAAGAAAATTGGATGGATGGCCAGCCTGAAAGCCATTGTGCTTTCCTCTTGTACGTCCATCTCTTGCAGCCTATATTGTATTTTGTGGTCTTGGGCGGAGTGAAGGACTGCTTGTTGAGGTCTATTTCGAGGGTACAAAAGTGTCCTTCTCAATCTTGGAGACGGGTTTCCGTTCTGATCTTGCGAACGAGGAACGTGTTCGGCGCTTGGATGTGAGCGCCTCCGAGTTGCCTCCGAGTTGCCGTTCGGGTGGCACAGGCGCTTGTTTGCATCCGTTCAAAGCTGTTTCTTCCTGTGGCCCATTTTTTATACTCCTCCTCTGAGCGAGCTGTTCCTAGCGAGATTAACCTCAAAATATCATTTTTTAGGGCTGAACATATTCTTGATCTTCATCCCTTTCGCATGGGCTGCTCACTTCGTGCAGGACTCAAATCCCGAAGCGTTTGGTGGACATGCAGCCTCCTTCGCATGTAAGTTTCATCATCTCCTGCCGTTATATGGTGCTGACAGATGTAATGTCCGAGAAGTCGCCTTTTTGGCCATTATGCCGCTCGAGAAGCTTTTTGATTTTGGGGGCGAGCAGTTGGCAATGTACTGCGGAGAGGACATAGGCGATTTGATCCTCATCACGTTGAATAAGTAAGGCTCCATCTGCCTTTGAGCATCGTTCTAGGCCGTTAATTCCTTGTGCAACTAGTGCTGTAGAAGCGACATTGGCTATCATTCTTCTGGTCAAATGCGAGTAAGTATTCGTCTGAGACCTTTCCCGCCAGAATTACTTTTGCTGATTAAATTGACAGGCTCAAGTTGTTGCAGTCTACGGTTGTCGGTATGTCGCCAACGTTGGCGTCACAAAGTACTTCCTGAACATCTCTCCCTCCACAGGAGTTGTTCTTCTCCATCTACTTCTTATTCCTGGAACTACCTTTTTGATCGGTGGTGCGAGGATTATCGAACAAGTAATGCCACCTCTTCAGGCTTCTACGTCGCTCCTTCTCACTGATCCAAACATTGAATTACAGCAACTTCATCATCAACGGACGCAACTGAACCACACTCTTCTCACATTTGGGTCCGTCCACCTTCCTTTCCGTAACTCGCTGGACATGTCCATTGATCATAATACAATCAATGCTGCAGAATATTGTCTCTTATCGTTCCAGCAGCCTTCTTCGCAGCCCTCGACCGAGGCGAGCCCAACACTACATCCACTGCGACCAGCGAAGATGTCATCACGGATGCTTACCGAGGCGACTTCCTCAAGATAAGCAGAGGATCTGCAATTCTTCTCCTCATCATATATGTCTTTTCACGCTGGTATCTTCACAACCCACCCGGCGAGGGTAACGCGCTCCAACTTCCACCGGATGCGCCTGCTGAGCTGAAAGAAAAAGAAGAAGAATTGGCTGAAGCAGAGCCGGAGGTCAACCCGTGGGCTTGTATAATATTGTTGCTCGTGGCGAACGCAATAATGGCCGTGACTGCAGAATTCGTAGGTGACTTCCACATGGTCATATCACAAACGCTGAGCCGTCGAACTATTATCCTCTTACCAGCTCGTCGAATCTATCGAGTTCGTGCGCGAATCAGGCAACATCCGTGAAGAATGGTTTGGACTCATCCTCCTCCCCATCGTGTCTTTCGCCGCCGACGGCGCCGTCGCTGTCGTCTACTTCCTCCACACCACCTGTCTCGTTCCCACCGTGACTGTCTGGCGTATGTATGGCTGGCAAAAACATGTCGACCACTCTGAAGAGTTCAAGCTCGCGATGGACCCACCCACGAGCGTGGCAGAGGCTAGGGCTATCGATCTGAGTATCCAGTTCTTACTGTTCTGGATGCCGTTCTTGGTGCTGTTGGGGTGGTGGACTCATAAGCCTATGAGTTTGCTTTTCGGTCGGTTGATCTTGCTATCACTCCAAACTCTCCATCCATGCTCATACCTTTTTAGACTTGTTCGAGGTCACGGTTCTTATTGGCTCTTGCTTCCTGGTCAACTACGTTACTGCCGACGCAAAGACGAACTGGGCGGAAGGAACCGTAATGATCGCATTTTATCTCATGATCGTGCGTCTTCTTACTTTCCTCTTGCCTACCCCCGCTCTGACACGGAACGTTTTCTCGAATATAGGCACTCGCTGCATGGTTCTACACAGGCCAACCGGAGATCGAGATCATGAATGTCTGCCGGGAGACCATTGCGGCTGCTCTGAGTTCGGGTGAAGTGCCCGTTGGAGAATGAGCTGGGAGTATAAGTGCCCACCTCGAGGGATGGTATCGATTACTGACCAAACGCGTTCAAAACCATGACCACGGACTCTGCATCGCATTTCTGACCACATCATACGGCTCAAATGACCCCTCACAATGGACTGCAAAGTCATCATGCTAGTATATATCTGAATCTACTTTCAATCTCTGACCGTTCACGCCTCATCATTTTCACTTACCCACTGACCTCCCATTCTCGTACATCCTTTCCGCTGCAATTCATATGCAAAGTTTGTTCGTGGTACACGTCTAGCATACTAATTCTACATAGCCCCGGAGGGAGTGGAGATCCTTATTTGCTTGCATTTCTTCTGTATATATATGACACCTTACGTTTCATGACCTATCACCCATCACGGCCGTGCGAGTACTTATGGCTTGTTTTATTTATACCCATGCTCTGCATGTTTTTAGATCCGGAGTCCCCGATTGATTGCACTCATCCCACAGAACTGATGCAGTCAGACAGGACACGCATATCAGTACGAAATCAGATGGCAGGTTCATACATGATGCCCCCGGTCCTACATACTTCGAGTCACCCGCTCACGACGTCGCCACCTTCAGAACCACCCTCACGAACGCCATCAAAATCAAGACAGGCAAGAACAGCAAAGCAAGCAACATCTTCCAACTAAACAGACCTTTCACGTCCTTGAGAACCGCCCATATATACTCGTTCCCCGTCGCACTGTAAAGTGTAATTCATCATCAGCCTCAGCGCGCCACCGCCACACCACGGCGCTAAAAACGGAGATCAACGCACCTCTGGATCCAAGAAACCCGCTTATTCATAACCTCATACACTCCGCTCTTCATAACCTCCTTCTCCAACCTCAACACTGGTCCGTCATCTAACAACAAATACGCAGAACCGCTCGTGGACATATCGGGGTCCGTGGCGGCGTTGAAGATTGCGTATGCGATGCGGAGGACAGGGGCGAGTGGGACTCCGGCGACGAAGAGCTTGGTAGGCGTGTCGAGGATGTTGGTATCTATCGAGTCGATGGGGTGGTCAGGTTATGAGAATAAAGAGAAAATTGGAGAAGAACGGACTGACCTGCGTACCAGGGATGTATGCAGGATACCCGGATGTGCTTCGTTTCGGGTTGTCCAGGGAGCGAGGCTGAGAGGTTACGCATCGTGCCCAACATGGCATGCTTAGATGCTCCGTAAAGAGGAGGACCGAATGGCAGGGAAATCCAGGAGGCTACAGAAAACAAGCGTAGTAAGTTGAACATGAGGTGGAAGGACTTGCGGAGGGAGGTCGATGATCACCAACCTAAGGATCCCATTACGACTAGAGACTTCAGATCCTGCGGGGTAGACTTCTTCACGAAATAATATAACGCGAGCCGTATGGCTAACAGAGTAAAAGGTCCTCAGTATACATGCTTGGTCGTGCATCAAAACAAGACAAGAAGGGAGAAATGTTCAGGCTCACTATACAGCGCTCCGTAGACATTGACGTCGATTACCTTCAGGGATGGTGGCTGAAGGCGTCCATCAGAGCCCTTCAGTTCGCCAGTCCACGAGTCCGTGAGCTTGTCGAGTATACCGGCGTTGACGACCTGTGAGTATAAATAACTTCAATTAGGGCCCAATATTTCGACACCGTGCGGTATTGTGATGGGAGGAACCTACGACGACGTCCACCGATCCATACCGCGACAGGGCGAGCTCAAACATGGACACCTGATCGTCCCAGCTGGTGACATCACAGCGTATAAAGACCGCATCACTATATTCCCGTCCAAACGACCAGAAAATAACGACATGAATGACGACAAGCATGTATGTAGACGTCAGAAGTGGACGTACCCTCCGGCGCTGGTAATGTTCTCCACGACACCCATGCCCGCCTTCTCGTCCACATCTCCGATGACGATTTTCGCACTACATGTGGTATCAAGAGTGTGTTCGAGGTGAATTAGACGTTCCAGCGGAACTCACTGTTCTGCTGAATAAATTCAACAAATGATGTACTTACCCATACTGTGCGAACAGAATGCACGATTCCTTGCCTATACCACTCGCGCCCCCTACGTATAAAAATCCATCGCATACCTTACTGTCAGCTCATGATCGGGGACTAAGCATACCAACGCACCCGTGACGATCACAACTTTATCCTGCACTCTATCAGCATGGACCAAAAGCAGGTCGTCTGTCAGTGTCGTCATCTATGAATCGCGGTGAATTTTAACAAAATCGACGTCGAAAACGTGGGGGTGGAAAAGTGTTGGAACTGACATCGTCCTAAGAGTAGTATACGAGGGCTCCTCGAACGCCTGACTCCCTCGTCTCTGTTTATGTATGGTGTGAGAATGGAGTGTAGACTGGAAGGAGTGCCGGCACAGGGGCCGAGGTAGGGCCGGATGAGTGGAAGCAATGCGATCTCTGTGAGGCACTGAGGCATAAATCAGTGACAGCAGGAGCCGAGGCGAGGGCGAACGTAGTGCGAGGGAAATGCGTTCGTTTTTAAGGAGTTGAGGCGTAAGTCCTTGTATACACATGACCATAATTGTGCAGGCGAAACAACTTCCACAAGGTTATAGTTATAGAACTATTCGGGGAGTCGAAGCATAGGGCAAAGGAGAGCGCCCCCGACGGACGATGAAGGTTTGAGAGCAGACCATGGTCTGTCCGGATTTGAGATAGTGAGTAATAATAACACTCTGTGCACACACTACCTCCTTTGACCGCGGTCCAAAAGTGCGAGAGACGAGATTTTACGTACTACCTTACCGCCGTCATGTGTACAGGCAGTGTGGACGATGAACCATATCGCAAGTCCATCATCGTCGGAAGGCCATGGAAGAGGAAGCTATCGTAAGAAGACAATAAATGCATCGTTGAGCGCTGAGCGCCCAGCGTTCCATGTTCAGCACTACCGGACTCAGTCGAGGTATCGCCTTGGGTCATGTTTTCCGGAGGGAACATGGATGATCCCAGACTCCCAGCATTGCGTCCAAACCCCACGAATACGCAAGATATGCCGTATGGCATCGAAGTGTTGTGACGTTGAATAACGCCCGACGCTTGCATCAATTGTTGCTGCAGAGGATTCGATGGGCACGGCAACACTGGATGATGATCGAAGTGGATGACGTCCTGTAGCGAAAAGTGCATATCTATTCCACGCTACCACTGCAAACGCGATCTGCTGGCCGATGTCGTCCAGCGACCAACCATTGGGATGCAATGATCACTTCCGAAGTCCGCAAGACAGAGGGCCGCGTCGAATAAACATCTCTCCCCTACGGAAAGTCATCATCAGCCAGCGGACGCATCATACTTACACCCAATCCATAAAACCCGCACAACCCCCACGTATCCTTCTCCCCCACATCCTACCTCCCCCCTCCCCCCCTCTCCATCTCCCTCCCTAACAACTCCCCAGAAACCTCCCTCCCCAATCTCTCCACCGCATCCTGCACGACCTCCGTGACCCTCTTCCTAATCACACCTCTCCTCCTCTCTTCTTCGCCTCCTAGATCTAGACTGAGACTGTCTGCCTGAACCTGTGATACGACCCAGCTCTGGCTATAGCTAGGGCCTCCGTCTATGTCCGATGAAGCTGCTGTGGGAGAGTGTTGCGGCTGGGACTGGCGTTGTGACTGGGCCTGGGATTGTGAGAGAAACATGGTCGCGGGGGAATGAGGGCCACGAAGCGCGTTCGTGATGTCTTCGGGGTTTATGGGAGTCCCAAACGTAATACTAATAGGAACAGGGGCGGCGAAAGGCGGTATGCGAGGGATGAAGTTGAATGGGGCGGGTCGGCCCTCGGGCATTAGTTTGTCGAACCCTGTTGGAGTTGGATGGTCGAATGAGTATGGGTATATTACGAGGGGGAAGAGTGAACGGGCGGGAGAGTAGAGAGGGAGAGGAGGAGGAGGAGGAGGAGGAGGGAGACGTACCGGTGATCCACATTGGTATTATCATGGGCGGACGGGGAGTTTCCATGATGATACGACCGCTGGACAAATATTACGCGCATCAGTATTGAGATGAAATAGATGGATGGACCAAAAATAAAAGGGAAGTAGAAAGGGAAGTGGAAAGGGAAGAGGAGGACTGACATGCCCCATTTAAATCTCCTCAGCTTCGCACGTCCGTTCTCGACGATATACGTCTTCGGCTGACATACCCTCCCCTCACCAAATAGATGGACCTGTCCAACCTTCGTCACGACATGCTCCTGCTCTGGGAGAACGGATAAAACAGACGTACCCAGTCACCCTGGCTCAGTTTTGAGATGGCTGTGTCAACTGAGGGTTGATAGACGCCTCTACCGCGAAAGGTCTCGAGTACTTGGCCGTTCCGAAAGAATGTGGAGAAGACACTTCCTGCCGACGATCTCGTCAGTACGTGCCATCCGAGGACGAATGCAGGGGATATGAAGGGGAAGGCAAGTGTGCTCACGGATTGGTGAACATGATGTCGTGAGCGCCGAGGGACCAACGGGTGAGACGCGGCGAGAGGTATGTTTGTGTTGGCATGATACCCCATGTTACAGGATCGTCCAGTCTAGTGGCCGTTTTCGCGCGTTAGTGTACTCTCTGCTATACCTATAGGAGGAACGAGTGACATACGTGGAAATGTGATTTGAGACTGAACACCAGCTGAATATCAATCAAAGGAAACGTGGGTAGCAGAAAGAGAAGCAGTAGACTCACCAGTAACGATACCCGTACCCTCCTTCCTTTTCTCCTCGTCTTTCAACGCGTCAAGAAGGATGTGATGGTTGTTGACGGTAAGCTCGCACAATCCAAGGTTTAAGAAAGCTTTGCACGTGAGACCGATGGTGGCCACCGTGGCAGTTGAAAGTAGATTGCGCATGTACCGCGCAAGGGAGATGGTCGGATGAATATTATATGGTCGTCTAGAGATATTCTAATGCGGCAACTTTTGAGGTAGAGTTCCAGGTAAGACACAGTACCTTTCGGTCCGTGTAAGGTGAGCATTTGGATGATGACTTCGATGATGGGCGTAGAACAGACACACACTTGTCTGGGTATAGTCTATAGGCTCCTACGGACAACGTAGAAAATTGGCGATGAATATTTTAAATAGCGTGCTCGAAGCAACCACTGCACGCCACACGGGCAGTTGGAAGAGGAGGAAGAGGTGACGTCGGAAGGAGCCGAAAGGGCTACCGCGAATTATAGCGCAAGCCGACATCAGCACCACTTCTATTACCGCCGTCTGCTATCCCCTTCCACCCATTTCCCTGGTTATGTTTTAGAGGTCCTAACAATGACACAAACAAAAGACAAGCACTACTGGACCCAGCTGAGGTCGGCCTTGACCAGCGGAGCATGGGGTTCATCTGCACCTGCTAAAGCGTACAACGGCACACCCACGTCCTGGCCAGAACTCTTCCGTAAATTCAATAAACACAACCATGGCTTCACCGAGGTCGTCGAGATCGCGTCTCAGACGCAGGCACTCGCGCTGCAGATTGCTGGAGGAACGGCAGACACGGACTTGGACGGCGAGGCACGACGGCGGAGTGGGCCACTCGCGCTGGACGAGGAGTGCATCGTGGACGAGGGCAGGAGGGACGAAGCCAGGGCTGGCTTCGAGACGCTGAAGAAGCTGGAAGCAGGCTCGCCCAAGTCGGACGTACGTCTTTCTCTGTGTTTTATGCGTTAGGCACCCATTCATTCATGCCCAGTCGTTGAAACTTGCGCTAGCGTACTATGCGTACGCGCTCGGACAGCCCGAAGAATGTGTCCAGTATATTCTTCAGGTGCGGGATTTGGCCGATTACCAGAGTCGAATGGACCCGGCCTCATCTGTCAGGACGACGTCGACGCTTCAGGTGCCGCCTTCGGTGACTGCGACCACGACCAGCTCCACGGCCTCGTTCACCGGCAGCTTCGTCACCTCGGACTCGACGACTACGATTGCGGACATCAACGATGGAAAGGCATGGGCCATGACCGAGCTTTTCCGCTCCGTCTGTCTGCAAGGTAGTCCATGAATCGCACTCAGTAGACATCACTATCTAATTTGTCCCTGCAGGAATGTCCTACGAGAAAACGGGCTCCTCGCCACAAACGATCCTCCAAACCTACCTTCCCGCCACCCAACTCCTCCCCGCCCTCGAAGCCGACATCTCTCGCGTATCCCCCTCCAACCCATCCAACCCCGCCTCAGGCCACGGCCATGGCCGCCTCGACGTGCCCTCCTTCACGCGCTACCGCGAGCTCTGGCGCTGGGTCGAACGACTCCTCTGGCGCGCCATCATCATCGCCTCACACTCCTGTCCCCTCGGTTCCCCCGACGAACAGATCCTCTTCCAATTATTCACGCAATATCAGAGCTGTAGTGCCCGATGGCCACCGTCGTTTCGTTCTGAGCATCGTTCGACCGTGTCGACGTTACATCTTCGCGCTCTCATCATCCGCAGCCGTTTACCGGGCTCTGCACCGTTATCTTCTTCCTCCGCCGCATCCGTCAGGACGACGAGCTCGCAGGAGACGGTTGCGTGGTTGCCTATCGCACGTCGGGTGGTGAGGGATTATAGGGACGTCTTGACTGCGTGTACGCAGTTCCCAAAGGCGGGGACGCGGAACGTGAAGGTAGAGGAGTTTGTCGATCTTTGTGTGGCGGTTTGGGAAGCTAGTGGCGCCGCGGGGGAACATGCAGGTTGGGTCATCGACGTACGTCTTTCCTCTTTCCGTGTTTATGCCGCACTACCCTACTTACTGAGACTGTTCTGTCCGTCCATTAAGGTCCTATGGTGGGCCACACGCCTCACATTCAACTCCTATCGCATATTCCGACACATGTCCCGTCTCTTTGCTGCCGCGGGCGACCCTGAACTCGCGAAACGGACGCTGAGGCTATACGCCACCGTCGTCGAAAAAGCGCGCGAAGCAGGAGAACAATCGGTCGCAGACGCTGACACAGATGAGAACTGGGTGATGACGCTCGTGGACGGGTCGAGGATGCTGTGTAGGCTTGCGTTGGCGGAGGAGTCGGGGCGGGATGTGAGGGGGATCGAGGATGTGAGGGAGGCGGGGAAGATGATTAGTAAGGCGAAGGGGAGGTTAAGGGAGGGTGACGGTGACGGTGAGAGGGAGAGGGAGTTGAGGGGGAGCGTGATGTTGGCGGAGGGCGTCTGGGAGACTGTTATGGCGATCAAAGGTTCGCTTTGCTTTATCTTCGCGTGGATCGAGGTGATCGTCAGTAGCTGATGTTTTCGCACTTCGGGGGTTGCATATAGAGCAGGATCACCTCACTCGACCCGAACGCCTCACAAACGCACTCACCCTCTTCGAATCCTCAATTTCCACTCATCCCACAGCACAGGGCTATTACCACCTCGCCCTCGCGCTTTCACAAGCCATACCCAACCGCGACCTCGACCGGGCCATCGAATGCGCGCGTGCGGCCGTCGAGGCGGAACCGACGGAGATGCGGTACTGGCATTTATTGGGTCTGTTGTTGGTCATGGCGGAGGATTGGAGGGGGGCGAATACGGTGTTGGAGGTGGGGGCGCAGATTGGGGAGGAGGGAGAGGTGTTTGGAGGAGGGGGTGGGGGTGGGGGGGTTGCTGCTGCTGCGGTGAATGAACATGTGCTAGGGAACGGGAATGGGAATGAGGAGGCAGATGGGACTACCACTTACACCACGGCCACGGAGTCGAGCACGATCGAAACGAACGGGGGAGAGACTAGCACTCCCAGTGAAGCGGAATCCACCGCCACCGCCACTCCAACCTCACATCTTCCAACGAATCAACCAACTCGACCTCCCGAACCCACAGCCACGTCCATACCCCTTCTAGACCCCAAAGCAACTGATATACCCCGCGCGAGCTCGCTACTAGCTCCCCTGAAAGGCCATCCGACACCTTCGAGGATGGAGCGGTTCGAGCAGGCGGTGCAGTTAAGGATGACGGAGTTGGCGCTGGCGGAGCTGAGAGAGGGAGCGGAGGGCGCGGGGGAGAAGTGGGTGGAGGTGTTTGGGTGGTTTGCGGAGAGGAAGGGGATGGTGAGGGAGCATCAGCAGAGCCGTACGTTCATTTCATTTCCCCTTCTCATCCTGATAAAAACTACATTCAGATTGAAGACTGATTCGGGTTGGTGTTGTAGAGCGAACCTCGATCGATACGACGAGGCGGTCTGTGGATATTAATATTAAGATCCAGACCGAGGGGTCGGAACATCATCAGCATGATACGGCGCACCAGACAAGCGATACGTATCCTGGACCCGCGCTTACCATCACCGTCGCCTCACCAGGACAAGCGGACGGTCAAATCGTAGCGGTCGATGGCTCTGAGCGACCTTCGATAGGGACGGACAGGCCGTCACTGGATGGAAGTGTAGGTTCGAAGGACACGACGAAGGAGAAGGGCAACGCGGGGAAGAAGATGCAGAAGATGTTGAAGAATGGGGTGCATCAGAGTCATAGGCGGATTACGACGATTAGCAAGAGGATCGGACATGGGGTGCAGAAGGGCGGGAATTTGAGGAGGCCGAATTCGACGCCCAGTGCGTATAACCCATTTCCTAAGATTCGCGGGTGCCGATGCTGACTATCTGTCGTCGAGCTTAGACTTCCAGTCGTTGCTCAGCCAACAGTATCAAGCCTCTTCAATCCACTCACGTCGGCAGTTCAGTCCGTTCGCGTCCACGCAGGACGTCACTAGGCCAGAATCTCCTCCGCCACCGCCACCGCCACAATCTGTGCCTCCGCGCGATCGCGGAGAACGTTCGAAGAGAGAGCGAAGGATGTTGAGCGATTTGTGGTTGATGAGTGCCGCGACGTTTCGGAGATCGGGGAAGATTGAACAGGCGAGGGGTGCGATCCAGGAAGCTGAAGTTCGAGACGACGAAAATCCTGGAGTATGGGTCCAGGTGCGTCACCACATCTCTCCTCTAACTCTGTTCATCTCGCAGCTCGAGTCTCACCCACATATCATATTATGTGTTTTTAGCTCGGCCTATACCACATGGCCCTCAACCACCCACAACGCGCCATTCAAGCCTTCCAAAAAGCCCTCTTCATCTCACCCGACCACATCCCCGCCACGATCCATCTCTGTCAAGTCTACCTCGGGCTCTACACCCCCTCGGGTTTCGAGCCCAACACCACCCACCCTGCCCCGAAACGCGACAACATCGACCTCGCGGCGGGGCTGCTTTCGGACCTGACGAAGGGAGTGGGCTGGGACTGTGCGGAGGCGTGGTACTTTTTGGGGAGGGCGAATGGGCTGAGGGGGATGAGGGAGAGGGAGAGGGAGTGTTTGAGTTATGCGTTGGGGTTGGCTGAGGGGAGGCCGTTGAGGGATTTGGGTGTTGCGGTGGGGTGGTGTTTGTGATGAGGGTGTCGGTGATGGGATGGACAGTCTGCTCAACTTACAGCAACAAATTATTGAGATACCCTTATACAGCATCGCCTCATGTCGCGTTGATTACTGAACGATCAATATTTTAATGTTCGTAAAGACCTCTTTGCATACAGGAGAGAACGATATGGAATGACGTGGCGACACGCAGCGCTCTATTAGGTCCAGAGTATAAAGGTTAAGAGAATCGTATTACTGTCTGCTGCTATTTCTGATTCGACGAAAAGAAGTGCATGGGTGGTTTCGCTTTGGAGGTTGAGTGATAGGTGTATACTGTGTGTGATACAACGACTTCTATATCTCTGTAGACAATGGGTCCGTAAGCAAATGGAGCAACCTAGAGAGTTCGGACATGCACGGAATTATCGACCTACCTTCTACAATACAGGCTCAAAACTCTCCACATGATCATAGAACTCTGGTTGTGGCTCTCCAGTATCTTCTTCCTGGTCATCCGACTCTGAAGACGTTGCTCCCGAGTCCCCGGTGGCTTCACGCTCGTCTTCGTCCGCAACCTCCCTCTCCGTCGTATCGTCTACCTCTGGTGACGGGCTTGGAACGAGAGAGCACACCCATTTCTCGTCTCTTCGGAACCACAGCTGTCCCTTAGGAAGGATGATGGTCTGCAATGTCGGGCATGCTTCATGCCAACACTCTGCCAAGGAGGCCTCATCTGGGCCACTTTCCGATTCTCCCGACGCCATGTAAGTGATATATCGGAGCGCTTTGAAGTGCTCGAGACTCGGGGCTGAGGCTTGAAGAGCATCCTGAAAAGGGTCCATGGATTAGAGGGCGACTGTATGTAAATAAACCATCAAGGAAACGGGAATTCGTACAGAACTGTCCATTCCGAAAGGCGAGACGACGTGCAAGGCTTCAAGGAGGGGCATATACTTTGCAATGTTGAGGAAAAGCTCTGATGGCGGTATGGAGCCCAGGATAAGCACGGTCAGACGTTTGATGGGCGCCGAGGTACGCGTCACAGCTTTGAATGAGTAACAGTAATCTTCGGGGAATATCGAGAGCGAAAGTCCTGTGAGTGGGCGTCCTTTGGTCAACTGAGTGGGAAAAAAGGTGAGTGCTGGACCGAATGGCGGCACTTGATTTCCTAAATACCTCGACGAGAAGACCGGGGCTAGCATGTACAGTGCGACAGGTCGATAGGTGCGGGAGGGCACCTGGGGCGAGCTTGAAGGGGAAAATAGTTTGACACCCTCGCAGAGAGAGATGTCGGATGGTTGGCTGCCCATTCAGGAAGTCTGCTAGGGCGGGCACGAAGCTGATATGAACCCGTGAGCTAGCGTTAGATTGCGCGCGGAGCGAAAGAACAAAGGAACACAAACTGTAACGTGGTCGTGAACGTCTCCAATTGGAAAGGCACGTCCGGCGGTAAGACCCAAGCGTATCCATTGTCCTTTGCCGATAGGTCAAGAACTAATGACTTGAGCTGTGGCAGCGTCCGTAAGGCTCGATAGATCAAAGTTGTCAGGGCCTTCAGTGTCGTTATATTGCCGAGATGGATAAGCAAACTCTTCACGAAGTTATGTGGTGGCGGGCATCGTGAGGGCCGATCCTGGAGATAAGAAAATACCAGAGACTGCAACAGGCGTACAGTTCTGGGAGGAGTCCACGGCCGTAGGTTGCGATAAAGAAGGCGGATAGATAGAGCGTGGAAGTGGGAGTTAACCAACAGAAGACGGTAGAGTTCTGTGTGTCTGGCAGTGTCTAGTTCAGAGAAGATGTGGTCCACTATCTCGACCGGTAGTCGAGACGTTATTGCATGTGCCATCATAATTGGGGTTCCTGCACGAACAATGGGCAGAGCCAACACTGGTATGATAATTATCATCAGAACTGGCTTCAAGGCAGAAGTGATCCAGAAAATACTGCCTCCAAAAAGACGCACATTGGGTGGTAGAGGTCCACTGACACTTTGTATTACCGCCTGATAGAATAGAGACAGCTAGAGGTCTAGTGTAAAAATGACTTCAGTAGAGTATTTATAAGGAATATATCTATCGGAGATCCTTGTTCAGCCACAAGCGTCGCTTGCCAAAGGCTTCGCCATCAACCACTAGTATGGAAGTCGCCGCTCGACTCACCGGAATACAAATATTTCGAGTTGCTGCTAGTAAACGGATGAATGTCTCAACGATCCTGAGCTGAAGCGATTTTTGGCATTCGATTAGGATGCGTAACTCACCGTCGGAGAACTGTCTACCTCAGTAGCAATGCTGAGTCCACAGCGTGGAGTGGGAAACCAGAAGCGACAAACGGTTTATGGATCAAGTTTTCGGGATTTCAAATGCCACAATCGGAGTTTCATTGTCCTATCGGTCCGTGGCGCTGCCACGGTGCCACCTGCCTCCTTGTCCTCCACCTTCATCTGCTCATCATCACACTGACTGCTTCTTCCGAATTCTCAATCACTCTCGAGCAGTCAAGTCTGGGAGGACTTTTGCTCTGTCAAAATACGCATCCAGCCTTGATTTTCTCGTGTCTACCTAAAGTGTTCCATCTACAGTGGCTAACGCGATGACGCAAGCTCACAGAAGGCCATTCGAGTCTGTTGCAGAGAATCTTATGAAATTGGGGACGCTAGCACTGGATCATTTTCTGTACTCTCCATCAGTTGACCCACCTCTTCCCGATCCTTCCATATTTACCAATATTCCGACGCGTGAGCCACTGTCTTCGAGTTCAGCAACAGTACAGGAAGGAAATGCGGCGACTGTGACGCCGCTCATGGTCCTACATCAAGTCTGTTCACAAACCTTCGGAAACCTGGATCCATTGAAATACGAGATATTGGCAGAAGGCCCTCAAACGAGTGAGTTGGCATTGTGTGTTCAATGCCCCTTAATATTCACCCTCTTTGCAGAAAAAGCTTGTATCCTCACCATCTCTCGTCCAAATGGATCTTCCCGCTCTTACACTTGCAACGCGGAATTCTCTCGTAAGGCAGAAGCCAAAGCTGCTGTAGCGTCCGCGGCAATAGACCTGGGTGCTCTCGATTTTATCAGAGAAGGAGCTCCAGACCACGCCAGCATAAAGAGAGGTCTCATTCTTGCCCCTCTGGATGCGCCGAGCACTCTTGATCATGAGACTTCTCTTGAGGGAGAAGTCCGCCAAGATGCTGAGACTCATGTAGCAGTGAAGCAGATAGAGGATTGTGCTAAGGAATGGCGTGCTGGTCGCGTGAAGCCTTATTGGGTTGAGCTCTCGGAACAGAAGCTTGTAGGAAGCAAGTTGGAATTTCTCCGGTCGGTGTCCTTCTTATGCTGACGTTTATGATGTTCCACAGAAAGAGGTTGCGCATTGCGCATCCAGCTTTCACCTCACTCGGTGAAAGTATTCTCGACCCCTATCCAATACGGCGAGTACGCAGACGCCAAAATAGCCTGTGCTCTAGAAGCGATCAAACAGGGTGTCCTGGAGTTCATCATGCACGGGAATGGTCAGACACGCCCGGCTGACGCGAATCCGCTTCTCGAGCCGGACGAAGAACAAAACGCCTCCACATCATTATCTGCCGCTGTCTCCCTCCAAGGCTTTTTCGATTCTTTACCTCGACCTTTCCCTGAACCCATCGAAGGCAAGACTGTGCAGGACATCAACGCTCCGGCTTGGCTACACGGACTCGTGCAAGCTGCGAGAGGTGCTCGCTTACGATTGAATTTTATCTGGACTATAGAACCCAAATATGGCTGTGCGTAGTTATATTGCATTCCCTTGAACCATCGACTAATCGATCCAACAGTGCATGGTGCTGTGCTCCGCGTCGAGAGCCCTCATGATTGCAAGACATTTATGGTCGACCCAGGTTTTCCGAAACGCGTGGACGCCAAAACTGCCGTTTGTCTTCTCGCCATGTCCCAAGGCGTCGGGAAACACATTCGCCAACTTGGCGAAGAAGTCGGCAGTAAGATCACACCTGAGATGAGACAAGACGCACAATCTATCATACCTCTTCTCACCGCCGAATATATGAAGATCTGGCCCGAAAAATGTCCCGACCCGTATTCATACTCGAGAGAGCAGGACGGTAAATTTCTCCGAGCCCCTGTCTTGATATAGCCTCTGACTATGTGTCCTCAGCCATAGGATGCACCTTAACACTCCGCCTCTCGGAAGACGAACATCGCTCATGGACAGTGCAGCCAGAATATAGAAAAAATAACGACGCCAAAATCGCCGTCGCCATATCAGCTTTTCAAGAGGGCGCCATCGAGTATCTACGCTTCCGAGGCCAGTCACCGCCTCCCGGATACGTCGTTCAATTGCCGTCGAGAGTGGGTAATGCAGACGGTGGTACGAACGAGGTAACCGGGAAGAAGCGTAAGGCTCCCGGAGATTTCAATGATTCCGCGCAGAATAAGCGACAAAAGGGAGATTCTCGCGGCCATTCCTCTCGTTCGCCCACAAACCACCGTGACTTTAAAAAGTCGAAATACGACAGACGTGTTGGCGGGAAAGGCGCTTGGAGCAGGCCCAACCATGCCGGTCCTCCCTCAGGTAGTCGTGCGTCTGGTTCTTGGAACAGAGATACGCGACGACCTGACTGGGGACCCGCACACGGTGGCCCTGGGTTCGGTCAATATGATTCTCGTCCGGGACCGTCGGGTGGTTTGAACGGCGACACTATTCCCTATGTGCCTAAGCCCTATGGTGGCTTGCCTCCCCCTCCCCCTCCCGCTCTTCCGGCACACCTGCCTCATCCTCCTCATCTTGCTGTCCAGACTTCGAAAGAAGACACTCGTGCTCCGCCACCCAAGGCAGACCCACCGCGAAACGAAAGATCAGAGCGTATTTGGGAGCCTGGTCCACATGCTTCTGTTCCGCCGCGTCCACATCAGCCTTCGAAAGGCCAGCGTGGGCCTGAGACTAAACAGGGCCCTGCATCTACCCCGCACATGTATCAAACTGCGTCGACGAGGGAGCAGAAGAGGGACCACTCGCAGCATTATAATGAAAAACAGCAGCAGCAGCAGCGGACCTCTTCTTCCCGCCTCCCCGATGGTCCCCGTCGGAGTGTAGTTCCCTCGAAGCCTGTTGTCATTTCCTCTACTCCATCGACGAAATCGATGCCTGCTTCAAAAGCATTAACTCATACCGTTCCTGCCTCAAAATCAATGACTCCAGTCGTGTCCACGTCTAAAGCCGTCCCTCCTAGTGCTCCTCCGGTTGTAAGACAGCCCATCGCTCCACGGCCTGTTATGAAAGCTTCTGTGCCTCATACCACACATTCGGTAACCCAGGAGGCTGCAAAGAATAATTCGGCTCCGCCCGTCGCGTCTACCAGCGCGCCCTCAGTCCCAGGGGCAGTTCGACCTAAGCAGAGGACGATCGCTGCGCCGAGGGTCTCTGTACGTCCAGGGACATCTTCTGCAGACCGGCCCACTGCGACGAAACCCTCGGCGCCACAAGCGGTGTCTACTAGCGCGCCCTCAGCGACAGTTCCACCCGCGAAGGTGACGGCCACACCTATACCATCTCAGGCAAAGACCTCGTCATTCAGATCCGCTCTCCTTGGTGCGTCTAGTTCCCTTTCCCCGTGCTCTATTGGCATCTTTTTAGCTCACCGAGAGTACATGCCTCGGTACAGAATACTGCTCGAAGAACAGCCAAGCGCAGCCTCAATTCTTCAGTGCGGAAGATACTGGTAAGGCAGATGGTGGGAGCAAGCAGTACAAACTCTGGGCCGTCATGGGCAAGGAGAAGATGGAGCTGCCGAAGACGTTTCCGAATGTTGCGGAGGGCCACGAGCGGTTGGCGAAGCAGATTTTGAAAAGGATGCATGCGCAGAGTCAGAAGCCCAAGGCTTAGGCTTGATGGAAGGAAGGGATCTCGAGTTTATCCTCTATACTTTGTTTCGACGTTTTCTTGGATGCTGTCTTCGCCAGCAGTACTCTTGCTTTGAACAACGAATATTTGCAAGGGTTGTGGACATACTGCTACCTTTTCTTGAAACTTGACATGACGAGGTCTGAGGCTGGCTTACTTGGCGTTTCTCCGTGTTACCTGCATATACGCGCTATCGCATAGGTCCAAATGCATACAGTATTCTAGCTTACCTTCTTGGCTATTGGATGGTTTGAGGAGAGAAGACGCAGTGGATCGTGGCCCTAGAGACAGGAAGAAGGGCTCGAAGGTGACCGGAAGCAGGAGTGGAGGTGGTGAATGATGACGAGGATGATTGAGTGCAGCATTCATCGTTTATACTGGGAACAAATTTGTAGGATAAGAAGCCAGCGCAGGCATCCGTTTGGCTATGTATCAGAAAAGACTGATATACAGGAGTGTGACAGCAGAGTACATCTGGGAGGTGAGATCTGTCTCAACTCCCGGGCCCTACGGGCACACAGACATTCTCGCCATACAACGTATCGCGGCGAGGCATCAGTTTGCACATCCAAGAAATATTCAAAGTGGAACCTGGGAGATCACATCTCCTATCCACCTCTCTGCCACCACCACCACCTCCTCTTCGTCGTATTCGGCGTCAATCATGACAATTTCTTCAACTCATCCTCCACGGCCCCATTCCTCAACCAATCCACCGTCACGTCCTCCAAGTGATCATCGAAATCTCCAAACTTGTCCTGTAGGAGTCCTGGTGCGCGAGCCAGAGCCATGGACAAACGAAGGATATTTGACGAGAAATCCAAGGTGGAAGTTGATGGACGCCAGGACGCAGGAGTTGAAGATGAAGAGGGTAAATAGGGCTGATACGGTCGAACGGGAAGACACGATGTCAGATGAAGAAATATGTATCATGGTCCAGAAACACATACCACCAGAGGTGACTCCTCAGTAGTCAGCTTCCCGCCATCAACCTACGCAACCAAAAGCACGACGCTTTCAGCAAGCATTCCCGACATCACTGCGCCACAAGCCAACAAACACGTACCACAATGGCCACAGCGTCAGCGAATCCATCCCTAACACTCGACGCCACCCTCTCCCCCACAGGCTGTAATACGGCCTCCGTGATGCGGTCTGTGGCTTGATAGTACCCGACAAGTTTCAGGGCGCGACCTTCAGCATGGCTTCGAGCCTCCCTTCGCAAATAAAACACTCAGTCCTCAGTGTTTGTACGTCATGACGCGCGTCCAACGCGCCGAACGCGTTGACGGTAAAAGAGGGAAGTCCAAATGTGAAAAAGGGGTATGAATATACTCACCAAATCCAATCCAATTTCCATCATAGGGCTTAAGCTCGTCCAATGATGTAGCAACGGGATCGTGTCCACAATTTCTACCACACCTGACGAAGACGGTGATCCTAGGAGAACACCATTCACGGGCTGATGTGGGTGTTTGAGCGCGTGAAGAATTATTTTGGTGTAAGCCAAATCAGACACGGCATACGATGGTCCTGAAGACATGGTGCTAGAAGTCGACTCCGGGTCGATTCCGGTTGGGACTTGTGTAGATGTAGAGGGTCCTGCGTTGTCTAACTGCTGAGCGGTACCCTGGGTGGCGTCTGTGGCGGCAGTGGTGGCAGTCACGGCTGGAGTATGAGTTCGACGACGAGGGGATGGGGTAGGTCTGGCTGGTTGAGCGGTTGAGATGAGCATCTTCGTCTTGCTGTGCTTGTGGGAGGCGTGGGACTTCGGCATCTTCCTGATTTTGAACGGCGACGTCGACGGGAACAGCGAGCAGGTTTGCTACTGACCACTAGCTCCAATCCTGTCTGCTTCTTATACCATCTCGTCGCGCCTATATCGACACCATTATGCCATGCTCCTCTTGGACTGAAACTCGCCCTTTAGTTCCACATCCGAGTAGTTCGCTACTATCACCTTCTGGTCACCAGGAAACTCACCCCCCGCTAATTTCCGCTAAAATGCCTAATCGGGACGACGCGTCGAACCCGTGTGGCTGAGCGTTGACCGCGGGGTCATTCGGTCCACTGTGACGACGTTTTCAGTTGTTTTCACAGCTTTTATCCTCATGTATGTGAATTCTACGAGACTTTAGAGTGCTATGAACCTATATGATGTATTTAAATACAATGATGCGAGGAAATCTTTCGAAGCCTATCATACAACTGGAAGTCGAGTGCAAGACTGCCACGGTAAGTGTCACGGCCGGACGAGATGACGCCCAATCCTGGGTAAGCCTCCCTGGCAACGTGGGGTTCTCTCAAAGAGCGAGTGGGGTGTCCGCGCGCTAGCTCAACACACTAGCGTACCGACGGGGACGATCGAGAGCTCCGAGGCAGTGGCTTCCGTAAACGTCGGGCCTGGTTACCTTAAGATTCACCTGGAAGGTTGCCCAGCGCGAGATCGAAGGACTAGCTAACTACGCTAGCAGCGACGTGAAGACGTGAGGGTGAAGAGGATGAGCCTCTGTTCTGAGTTGTTCGTCCAGGAGTTGACGATCTCGAAGCTGGGGTATGTACATGCAGACTACTCTACCTATATACCCAAGCTGAGAGGGACGCGTAAGCCATGACGAAGGGAACGCGTAAGTGGGGGACGCGTATGCGTATCGAGTCATAGTTCGTAAGAATGAACGGATGGGGATGACGAAGGGCCGCGCGTCGAGTATGAAGGAGAGTGAAGGGGAGCCGCATCGTAGAGGAGAGAAGGTAACGGATGGAAAAGGAAAGGGATGCGTAAGCTAGGGGTGACGCATACCAGGAGTCCGGGAGTCCGTGGGGGACGCGTAATCATAAGAGTCATCGTCGGGATATCGTAGGTGTGTCATGAGGGTCGTGATGTCATGGGTGCTTCGTAAGGGGACGATAAATGGGTGGGGAAAAGGAAAAGGGAAAAGGAAAGTGAAAAGGAAAAGGAAATGAGTGTGGCGAGTGTGGCGAGACATACGAAAGAAAAGAAAATAAATTGTCCATAACCGGCCGTTCCTAATAGTAAGACGTGATCTTTCTATACAGTTATGACTAGAACATCGGTTTTGGGTACCATTTTCTGTCGGGCACTATTACTTTAGTGTCAGGACATATGTACGTGGCATATGCTATAAAAGGTGTACATGACAGGTACGCTATGGAGCTGTTCATGTGTTCACAGCACAAACATCCGTCACCAACGAGTTTGCACCAAGTCGTCGTCCGACCCAATTTGGCGACGCGGGCAGTCGGTCCGGGAGCGCCGCCCTACGTCATCAGAGGGCGGGCCGCATCACCATTGGTCCGACTATATAGTTCGTCGCGTCTGGGACATTTTTCGGCGAGCACTTTTCTCCCCTTCCACCATGTTCGCGTTCTCCTCCATAATCCACTCGCCCGCCCGCCCGCCCGCCCGCCCGCCTACGTACCCGCCCACCTATGTACCCGCCAATATTTCATTCACGTCGCTCTTATTCCTAACAGTTCGATGAACCCGCCGCCACCATCCTTCGCCACCCATACGTTCGCCCGATACTCAAACCGCTGTCCACCCGCCCGGTTTCTTACACCGCTATACGGTCTAGTTGAATAGTGTGCTCTCTCATGTACTGTAAACTCGCACATTTATGCTGACCTTTTCTTCAACATTCCTGCTATGCCTCAGAGATTGGACGACAGAGCTATTAGAGCGGGTTCAATGTTGCGGAGTAAACCTGCAGGTGAGTGTGCCGTATTCGGGCCTCTCTGATCATGACATTACTTGTCAGCGTGCAGAAGCCTCCATCCAGGACAGGTTCTCCCCCTCTCGTAAGTCCCTCTCTTTACGAGCCGCTCTAATCACTTGTCTCCATATGCAAGTGATCTTCATGCCATGGTCTGAGTACTGTACATTATATACTGCCCGCTGCCTGACAATCTTGTTTATTTTACTCGATAGCCTCCCGGCATATGTCTTCCGCTTGCCGTGGGACCTGGTGCGCACGCTCTCTCCTCTATCATGTCTTTTTTGTTCTCGAGACGCGAGCTGCCTGTTTGTATGCGGTGAAAAGCTGGTGGCGGTAAGGGAGGTTACGTGGGTTGTTCAGATTTGACAGAAGGTTGTGTGGGGGTTGTCTGGTGGCGGGTTTGCGTACTTCTGCATGGTGTAGGCTGATCGTTGTGCAAGAATCTGTAGTCTATAGTGTACAGTAGTTAACATGTATAGTACTGTACATTGGGCTCCGATAAATAATATGTTTATGGACCCCCTATCATATCCGAGCCGTGCAGCGTGAACAGAATGACAACCTAATCCATGCTAGAGGAAGGTAGGGAGCCAGCTACTTACGGGCATTTTAGCTGGAATTAGGACTAACCACCGCTATTTAGCAGCCCATTAGGAGGGCACAAAACTTCTGACGGCTAAAGCCGTTTAGGGCTAACGAGCCTCGTTTACCCCAAATTAGGAGGTCTTAGGAGGGGAGTGGTTTCCTGACGGTCACATTCTTTCGACCGAGGTTGATGGACTGATCGTCACTACCTTTCCTGGTCGTATGTCGACACGATCACTGAGTCTACATCGTCCGGTAAATTTTACTCCCGTTGAATTCGGTATAACCGACGATGAATGGGAACCTTGATTGACTCGGATGGGGAGGAAGACCGTTGATCGTGTGGTACATTGATGAGAACTTGCGTGTTGGATTCGTCGTGGAGGGACCCGAGAACTTTCCGGCGAACTATCTGAAGGGGTTTTTCTCTCCATTTGACAATTTTGTTCCTGTCTTTAGGACGTCGAAGTCGTTGCGCTCTGGCCGGCCTGTGATGGATACATCGCTGCTACATAGATCATGTTTCAGCACTGCAACGGGTTCGGGGACGCTACCACTTTCTGATCGACTACAGCTGTAGGTCCTTTGGCGCTTTGAGGCTGGTGAGCCTCGATGTCTAAACTCGGGGCCCTCGCTGCAGATATATAAGTTATTCATAGCTATAGCGCACCTTGTGCTGGCTGGCACAAATAACATTCGCCTCGATCACTACAGCTGTAGGTCCCGTTTTAGCCATAGCTCGAGTTGTGTCCGGTTTTTCTGCCTCTTCTTATCAACAGCCTCATGAGTGTCTTTCTTGCCCGATCTGTTCAATGGTGGCCCTCCTCGCTGAGTCTGCAGCGCCGCTCTGTCGGACAGTGTGGCGCAATAGGGGCAACTCCGCCACACGTGAAGCCGAACAACTTTTATTAGGTTGGTTTGTTGTTTATTCGTATATTTCATTGGCCTAACCAGTATTTACCTCTTCCCTCAGTTGAACCGCAAATTCTCAAGTCGAATGAGCAAAATGCCATTCTTCCCGTTGTGGAAAGAGCATAAGAAACATCCAGTCTCCAGTCTGCAAGACCTGCCCATAATTATCGCATTGACGTGGGCACTCGTATTTTAATTCGTATTCACAGAGCCTCATCACAATTTCAATCAGGCGTCAGATGAGATAGCGAAGCAGGAATGAGTACATATAACTAGTACTACTCGCATGGAAACGATAACTGCTGGTACTTTTTGCGTAGGTGTCATACCATCTGTCCATCATTTTGTGTGCTGAACGTACAGATAAATAGCGCATATGTTAGAACACATGTTCATGCGCGCAAGAGCGTCTATTTGTGATGGTGCAAGTGAGTCCTTATGATGTCCTTGAGAGGGACACGACTCTAGTTCTTCAGAGACCCCGTGCCGTCGGATCTACCGACAATGACTCAGAGACAACTTTTGCTGACCTTCACCTCCGTTTATGTAGGTAGGTGGGCTTCCGGCTCTACCTGATGCAGGACGTGTCACTGTTGCCGATTTACGTTCGAGGGAGACGCGTCCTTAGGCCGGAGTTTTGCGGAGTCAGCATCTACAGTGTTCGCTATACTTGACTTGTGTGAGGTTTGTGTTATAGAGTTTGTTGTTGCGCCACACAGTGAGAATGCGAGGCCTACCTCAGTCAGCGTCTGTATCAGCATCTTCACATGGCTTTCTTTGAATGTCTTACAGCAGCCGTCATGGGCAAGGTTAGTATGGAAGAAGTACGGCTACCAAGGCTCATGCCTGAAGTCTGGATTCGATCTGCGTTTGAGGAGCATAAATACTAGCAGAGCTCACCCCCTGTTGATGCTTCAGCGCTCCATTTCCCTCTTTCGTTTCCGCCAGCATAAACAAGTCGAACGTACTCTCGTGGAAATATGTCTGATCCGATCTCGCAGGACTACCTCTACACTGTCCCGCTCGTCTCTACTGGACAACCCAACATTCCTGGCCCTGGCCATAACAGCACTACCGTACTTCTGAAGAATCTGAAGCATTGCCACACAGCTTGGCATATCTACTTCAATGACAGGGGCTTTCACAAGTACGTCCTCATAGCCCTCTCATCTTCCATATTCAACTGGGGTTGATGTCTTCGGCGAATATGGTACCCTTGCGTAGCCATGCGACGCACCAGCTGTTTGCAAATTATGCTTTAGGTGCCTCTGGCGAGTTACTCGAGGAAGTTTATGCCTCTCATACGGCATATTTACTGCCTGCTAAGCCGAGTCCTGAGGCTATCACTACTAAGAGCTTTTTCAACCACCTCGAAGACCCCGAGTACGTCGCTTTCCCCTACTCTCCTACCGATGTCTTTGTTTCAAAAGTTCTTGCTCTTTTGATTCTCACTGATACGAAGGAGTTATGCTGATAACGTATTGACATGATTAAAGATATTACAGCGGCTACGTCGCGTTCTTCGATGACTACCTTGCCACCCACTCGTATACCGAAGCAATTGAACACTTCATCTTCTCCGATGAGTTTAACTACGGCACCACCATCAAGTCCAGCGCCGGCGGACAGGCAAAGCCTGAATATCCTGAGATGCTTAACAGACTATTGGGGGGCATCTTCCATCCGATGATCCACGTTGGTTATGGGATCGAATTCGGCGTCAAGGGACAGCTTGCGGAAGGTCAGCCATTCTTACATTCTGGTGCCCTTGAACCTCAGCTGAGAAATACGACTGATTAGGCCTGGGTCATACTGCCGTTCACATCAAGCACCAGTCGTCCCTCATCCCCCCTTCTCTCTTCACATCGGCAAACAACTCCGATGACACGCTTAGCAAACTCACTTCCTCGCTCTCGATCTCCAACGGCACAAACGGAACCAAGGCCTTCTCTCCTACTCCGAGGCCCACCCTTCAAATCTTTCATCGCATCCTGACTGACCTACGCATCACCACCTGCGTTTCCGAATTGGCCTCCGTGAATTTGTTGAAGCGCTATGTTCACGTCATCGACAACTATGGAGAGCGCATCCACGAACTCGTAAGTGAGTGGCATGAGGGCTGGATAAAGGACTCTACAAGTGAGGCTGATGTTGAGAGGAGGCTGGAGGCGATGGTGGAAGAGGTTGTTGTGGGTTGCACGCTTTGCTTTGGGGTGGGTGGATGGGCTGGTCGTGGGGATAAGAACGACGCGATGAGCGCGGATTTCTTTTTGTATGTCCATTCACTTTCACTTTTACCTTTTTGACGATCAGTGTATCAGAAGCTGACTTGCGTTGTGCGGATACCTGTGATAGGAATCACCTCGTCACCTCAGCCCTCTTCCTCTTCCCCTTCCTGCTCCCCAACACCCCTTCCGCCTTCGACCCACCCCTCTCGCTCTCGAATCGTCTCCTCCTCCTCCGTACCTACCTCTCCACTTGTCTCGCATGGTACATCTCCCGCGGCCGTCCTGCTCTGCCCATCTCTGCATTCTACACCTCTCCCCTGACCGCCAAATACTTGACCGCCCCCCCTTCTGCCCCCTCTCCCGACACATCCGAACCTACCATGACCTTGATCATGGGCGCAGGAAGGCAGGATGTCGGACCACAGAAAGCATTCAAAGCTGGGGGAAATGCATGGAATAGGATCGTGCAGAGTGCGCTCGTGCATCCGGACGAACATTTGTGTAAGACACAGAGGGCGTTGGCTGAGTTCGCGAGGAGGTATGGTGGGAGGGCTCCTGGGTACTATGGTGACAGTTCTGGTAAGGAAGAACAACTGGACGGGGTGGAGAAGTTGGATGGGACGGTCTTTGTGAGAGTGGCAGGGCTGTGTGGCGAGAGGCTGGGGTGGGCTTATGAGGGGGGTGAATTGAGAAATTGGGATCGCGATGGGTTTTTCTAGGCATCCGATAATTGTACGGTAGTAAAATATCGTCACCTGCGAGAGCTTTTGCGTATGTGATGTGTAAACCAGTAACTTGGTACAATGAAAGACACTCCATGCCCCCACTCTACTTAATCTGTGTGGCACCCTCTCGGCGCCACAATTACGTACTGCTGTATGTTACCAACTTGATCGTTTTTCAACTTCTGTCATGTTCGTTGATGCCCGTTTTTCACTCAGTGGATCACATTATTTTATCTCCGTCCATAGCAGGAACTAAGGACCATCCCAGACGACCTGCTACCCAAAGAAAATGGTTCTTAGGGAGATTTCGCGACTGGATCGTCTATATCTAGGCTTCCAGAGACCGAAATAATCATTGCTGCCAGGGCCAGTGGTTCACGAGACTTATATGGTGGAGCGCTCGTCCGATATTCTCAGGCCGGAAGATGTTTGCTCAGGGCTTTCTCAGCGAGGTGAACCAGCAGCTACAATCGTCCGACGGTATGTTACTCGGCTGTAATCCTCAAACTCTAACGTGTACACTTATATCGTTGTGTCTAGTGCTCATAAACCTCTAACAATAGGCTCTCATTCCCCGTTAACGAAAGCGCATCGTTGGCTACCCGCTGGACACTCCCACATCCTTATACTTAGAAGCCATATAAGCATCGAACGACACTGAGAGAAATGGCGTCTGAGCTTTGGACAAAGATGGCGGGAACGTATCAGTCGACGCCATTGGAAGGAAAACTAGTTCTTATCACCGGGGCGACGTACGCTCATCGTCCCTTTTGTGCACCGACTACCTTGCTAACCATCAGGACCTTTGTTTGCCTTCGGTCCTTATCCTCCTAAACCCACAGTGGAGGCATCGGTCAGGCCACAGCACGTCTCCTCGCATCTCGCGGCCTCAATGTCGCAATCCACTACTTCTCTAATTCTGCCGTCGCTGACTCGCTCGTCTCTGAGCTCACATCGCCAGCCAACACAGCCCTTGCACATGGTCCAGTCAAATCCATAGCCTTCAAGGCCGATCTGGGCGACATGGATCAGGTGAGGAAGATGTATGAGGAGGTGGTGGAGAAGATGGGGCACATAGATGTGCTATATAATAATGCGGCGATGAGTGGCAAGAATTTGGGGATTAAGGGGCGAATTGGGGATATCGGGTTGGAAGAGTTCGAGACCGTCTGGAGGACGAATGTGCAGGCGAGCTTTTTGGTGAGTCTTATTCTTCCGGTTTGTGGCCCACTCGAATTAGGCAGATAGGGGCTTTGTGGCGAGCCATTGGCATAGTGCTGATCATAGATTTTCTTGGTAGTTGACTCAGTTGTGCATACCCCATATGGAGGAACAGAAGTTTGGACGGATCGTGTTCTGCTCTAGTATTGCTGCAGGTTCGTGGCTTCGTGACATCACCCTGCTTTTCGCGCATCCTCTCATACCCTCTTCTTCATCCTGTTAGCCACAGGAGGCGTTGTCAGCCCGGCCTACGCATCAAGCAAGGTACACCTTCTAACCTTCTGACCTTCTGGGTTGCACTTAAACTGTAGTCAATCTTCCTGTCGTATCAACAACAGTCTGCTCTCCACGGCATCATGCATTGGGTTGCTAAACAATACATTAAATGCGGAATCGTAAGTACTTACACTCTGATCCTCGGAGTCACATAATTTATACACCCCGACTTGCAATAATCTCACCTACTTACCCCTCGCGAATAGACTTGCAACGCCGTCGCGCCGGCCCTGATCGCAAACACTTATATGTTTCCCGATCCTACCGAGGACCACAAAGTACATTCTCCCCACTCCCTCTCCTTCCGCCAGACACATTGCCTAAATTACTCCGTGTGTGTAGAACCTCATCCCAATGGGCCGATTCGGTATGCCTGAAGAAATCGCGGCGGTGGTCGAGCTGCTGATTAGTAACTCGTACATGACGAACAAGGTGCATTTCACTGACTCTTTAGTCCGTCCATTCGTATTGCTGACCAGATTATGGACATGCATCGCGCTCGACTAGATCATAGTCGCCGATGGTGGGATGCTGCCTTCAGCCCTGGCCTGAGAATCTATCAGCACGGAGAAGAGTGCGTACGATGCCGCATGCTGCTAAGTGTAGATGTGTATTGTAGGAGTAGCGAATAACCTGGGATGCTGTGGTACTTATGGACTTCAACACGTTCATTCGATAGATCATTGTAGTAACTATCTTCGCAACTGGTCCCAACCAAAGGTCACTGAGAACCGAACTCCAACGGCTCATTTTTATTCGCAAAGCCAGGGTAGTAGCATGATCGGAATGGCCGGTATGACTATGCTGGCAGGGTAATGTGATCTGAAGCCAGACGAATTATGTCCGAGGTAACATCTTCGAGTTCTGTAAGTGTCTGGCAGGTGAACGTCATGTACATAGCACAGATGCCATTTGCGATATATCCAGGAGACATCTGTTTTCTCTTCTTAGAATCCATGTCGCGCTCGTCAGCTTGAGGAAGCCAGATTATAGCCAGCTGGGCCCTGGCAGTGGTGGTATATGAGTCGGAGGGAACGTGAACATGCACGTGCACTTGAACGAGCCAAAGGTCATTGGCAGCGACTAGCGCTAGATGATTTACGTAGAGACGCCCAAAAGGTGACATACGCATATACGCACACAGATACAAGCACGAACATCTGGTCAACGACTGGCGGTAGCCAAAGGCTCTTTTCATGCCCAATCTAGCCTGGTTATCAAAACCACGACCCAACTTTACCCGAGACACAGATCTCCTTCGTATCCTTTCGACGAGCCAATACTCATACCAAAGAAATGTCGAGCGGCATGCCGGGCCTTCCATTGAACATGGGCGTGACGATACCGCTCGACTTGAAGGAATACTTGGTCTTCGCGGGAGAAAACCGGAATTTCGAGATCAAGAGGGAGAGCACGACCTCTATGTAGAGTACACAATCCAGACGCAGTGAGCAAGCAGTGTTTGGAAAAAGTAGTGAGAATCAATAGTACTCACTCATCTCAAGTTGCGAAAATTTGAAGCCGCTGTGATTGCGAAGGCATTCTAGAGTGGTCAATATCTTTCAAAGGAAATAGCCGATATTCTGGCAACAGAGTACTTACATGCACGCCCGTCCTCCACCTAAAAAGGTCAATCTGCACATCCACATTATCAGCATATATCCACAATATGATACACTTGTAGGCAGAGGGTACACGCACGTATTCGAATAAACACCCGGGATTCCGGCGTTCGCCACACTCTCAGCAAGAGGCGAAAGCCATCTTTCAGGTTTCCACTCATGAGCGTCCGGACCCCAAATCGACTCGTCGCAGTTAACGCCTTTGATGCCGACAATGACGTTGGTGTTTTCTGGGATGAAGAGCTCGGAGACTAGCTTGTCCTTCATGTGGATGGGGGTTCCGACGGGTAGCACGACGTCCTTTCGTGTCCTACGAAAATTTGAAACAGAGATTATAAGTGAGCATATAGGACCGTCATAGAAAAACAAAATGATGGAACATACGTTCGGAACATGTGGAGTATGGGAGGATGTCTGGAGAAGTTGATGGTCAGCAAAGAAATCATCAGCTACTCAAGAGTAACATAAGGTCGTTACAGGCGAAGACTCTCCCGACAAACGGCCTCCAGGTATGGCAGCTCGTGCAGAGTGTCATAATCCAGATCACCATCGCTCTCCTTATGTGCGTTGGTAATCTCTTTGCGTAACCTATCCTGAGCGTCCTGATCTTCAGAAAGGGTGTGTATCATCCGTGACATTGCGTTGGCTGTTGTGTCCATGGCCGCGAAGGTGAGGGTACTATGTCGTCGGTAGGGTCATGTCTTCTACTGTGGTAAGAGCAGTCGGAGAAACAGAAGACATACGACATTTGAGCTGTGAGCTCAGACTCAGGCAAGCGGTCCTCTGCAGAGGCTTCCATGTTTGCCTTGACTACATATCATACAAACTTCAGCCCATCTCGGAAAACGAAACATAGTGGTAGTGAAGTGCTTACGAAGGATACTCATGATATCCCTTCCTTCCCCCACCTGGTGTATAACCGCATCATCTCCCTTCTCCAATGCCACCTTCTTCGAATTCAATATCTCCTTCGACTTCTTGTCCATAATATCGGACAACTCGATCAACCTGTGGAGCCTCTTGAAAGGGATGGTCTGCGAAAACCAACGACGGAAGCCTGGAGTTCCAATCTTGGAAACCCAAGGGAGGAATTGACGGATGAGATTAACGGAAGCCAAGGTAGGTCTGCTCGAATGAAGAGGTCGTCTCATCGTTAGTTCAGTAGGGAAAAGGCAAGGTAAAGGGATGGTACTGACACGAAATCCTTTAAAGCATTGCCCCATTCGTTGGATGAATTCTCGTCAAGAGACTCGAAAGAATATCCCAAGCCCCCTTGACCAACGAGCTCCAACGCCACACGAGTCATCCAGTCCGAAACATCGATTTCTTGAGAGCCATCGGCGATCTTTCTCTCGAATATATCACAGAGCTATCAAACATTAGTCAGGTTCATAAACTGGAATGCATAGGGATGATGTCTTACATGGTGCCCGATGCCATAGAAAATCGGTAGCATAGAACGCATGTGCTTGGTCGAGAACACAGGATTGAGGAGCTTTCGCTGTCTACGATGATGTTCACCACGGGTAGAAAGAAGGCCCAGACCGAAGACTAGGCTATTGGATCTGTTGATATCGTCACGGTAAGTATCTGTGTGCCCTGACAACAGCGAGAGGCCGATAACTTGCTCGATGAACATATCAGACTCGTCGTAGATATACTGATCCTTGACAAGGATGTGGTGCAATGCTTTCGGGTCACTGACATACAACTGCGTATCCTGTGGTGATGATGGCGAAGATGTTGACACTGGTCAGCTCCAAAGAAGTCCCAAGAGACAAAGAAAACCACTCACACCAAACAGACCCCATATGCGGACGACCTTCCCGTACGTTCCAATCTCCCGTAGGAATTCCCATGCGTCGAGATTGAATATCTGTTTAAGATTGCCTGGATGCGACACATAACGCTTCGTCAAACGATATATCCTCACGGTTCTGAATCCGCAAACAGCCACTCACCGGCGATGAGAGACGTCCGCGGTGGTCCAGGAACGTCATGCAAATGGGACTGTCTGAACCATTGTCTCACAGCCCTCAACACCAAGAACAGACCGCTTAAAATTGGCAGAGACACTAGCCCGAGCAGGACCTGAGACATGGTGGGTAGTACAGCTGATGGAAGCAAAAATAAAAGGGGGGGTCAAAGCTACACGAAGCACTCGATGGTGTTTATAAGAGAAGTTCGGGCAAAGTTCAAGAGCGAGCGAGTTCAGGTGAGGAAGGGAGAAAGGCCCATTGAGCGGTGCAATGGATTGTTGAGGCCCATCTCGACACGTTACGATGTGCCCTGCTTCGGAGTTCGTCTGAGGAGAGAAGGGCCCGGGGCATCGCAATGAGAATGCTACAACAACTGGTTGAAATGTCAGCGTTTGCCGATGACGAGCGGAGTCCAAGAGCAGTGTAGAGGCCAATGACAAGTGCACTGTTGTGCAATCGGTGCGAGACGTTGCAGCTTTGATTCTCGTTCAGGTCGGGCTCCAGGGCCTCGTGACGAGACAATTGAAGGCCCGACGTTGTTTCGAAGGTGGACTGTTGTCAATGGAGCTGACGAGGGGGAAGGAGATGTAGGCTGACGGACGGGATGTGGTTCCGGGTGAAGGATGGTGGTGCTTTCTTGGTGACCTTTCCTTGGTGACCTGCTCTATTCAAGGGAATACCTAGGGTTATCGATCATCTACCATGGTTGGTTTGAAGAAGTGCAATGAGTCACCAGCGGTGCGAAGGAGGTAGAGGCGAGGCACGGAATCGCAGTGCCACCTACCATGCATACCGTAGATTACCGTAATGTATTAAAAGTACGAGAAACAAACAAGAATACACGAAACAAATACAGACGCTCACTCAACACAAAGCGGAGAAAGCGCAACAAAGCAAAGTCCTGTCTTCGATAACTTAGCACGCAAATCACTCGAACTGTTTCATACTGAAAGGTAAAACGACGGCACCGCGCATGTCATCACCGGGGACTTGCGGCAGCAGCAAGTCGCGCAAGCTCTTCACTACCCCCGCTTCCCACCCGCTCATACCCTCTTCTCCGCCCAAATCCGGCGTTGTCTTCCGACGCGTGTTCCAACTCATCCCACGTACTGTTCCTCTTCGGTGTCGCAGACTGGAACACACCACCCTCACGACCTCCCTCCTTCATCTTCCCGTAGCTCACCGCGTCTTCATCTACGACGATCGCTCCAGTCCTGTCGTCCAGCTTGAATCTCAATCCCGCAAGTTTGGACCTCATGGCTGCTTCATCGTCATACGGGAAGAGCGCATCTCCGAACCCAGAGTGCGACGTCTGGGAAAGAACCGTGCCGATGGAGCCGGGAGGATGTGTGAGATAGACTCGGCGGCGGGCGGAGTGGTGTTGTATGTGTAAGGCAATGGTGCTCGTTCCAAGAAGAAGGAGTAAGGCCGACAGGATGTGTGCGGATAGAGGCCTAGAGTCATGGACAATGGATGGGTCAGACTTTGAACATTCAGATTGAACATAGAACTGTACGTACTCGATCCAAAGACGCGGAGGTAACTGGGTCAAGATCGCCGGTACACTTTCGTTGACGGCTACGAAGTAATCCGACTTGGCCGCAAGAGCCAGATGTTGTGTCTGTAAGGTGAAAATATCAGCAGTCAAGCATTTGAGTCACGCTGTCCATGAGGTCTGAAGGCATACATAGACAGATTCAGTCAGAGCCAAGAACCCAACGTCGTCGTCGTTGTCGTCGCCATCGCCAAACACTGTCGTGAGTTCAGGGTCAATCTGTAAGGCGGCTCTGAAGATCGCATTCACAATCCCAGTTTGGATGGATATCGCTCTCGCTGCCACGCTCGCATCATAGTTATCCCCAAGGTCGAAGACCACCCTGTCCGAAGGATCACAATAAGGATATAGCACATATGAATCATCTACAGGAACCCTCACCCATTGGGAACATATCCTTTGAGAGGGCCATCGGCGCTGGTGACGTTGTTATCCTGTGAGAACTCTGCAAAAGACTCCACTGCAATCAAACTTCCCGTCGCAATATCTGCTACCGCCACGACGTTGTGCGCCTCGAGCGTCGGGGCGCAGAAGATCCCCTGAGCTTGTGGTCCCGCATCGGTGGTAGCATCATAGAACCAAAACATCACGGGCTGGAACTCGACAAAGCTCGGTAAGGGGTTTGGCGACATATTACAACTCGCATAGGACATGTTTGCGACTCCGTATTGCTGTGGGCCGTGGGAAGGGTCCAAGGTCGATGTGATGGTACAGCCGTCATATCCGGCGAGCATGGTGAAAGCGTTAGGCGATTTGGTTACCAGCTTCAGTACGGTTGGTTGTGAGCACCCAGGGGAAACCTTGATGCCTGTTGTGTTGACGGCGACGGTGCCGTTCCCAGAAGTGTCGCTCGGGACCTGCAACAAACGCGATGAGATACGAAAGGGACGATTCACAGTCAGTGAGGCGTACAACAAACTGAGCGACTGCCCACCCTCCCAGCACGAATGGAGGGTCAGGAAGGCCATTGTAGGCTACGAACGAGTATTAGCCCACGGTTCAGGATGGGTATGGCGATGGAAATACCTGATGCTTCGGCAAACTGAAGATAGCGAGATGAGGCATTAATAGGCAAGGTATTTAAATGGTGAATCACATACTCCGGCCGCGGCAGAGAAGGCGGTAAGGTCTTCGAAATTTGGTGAGAGCCCGATAGCTCGAGTGCTAACAACTTCCGTGACTGAAATAAGGTCCACACGGTCAGTACATGGAGTATCTACGGGTGCTAGTAACTCACAAGAATTTTGCGGACGGTTTTGTATTGAGAATATCGAGCCAGCCAAAGGTTGTAGGACATAGGAGCAGAGCGTGGTAAGCGTCGAGACAATGACGAGTACATGTCTCCATTTCCCGGCGTTCCAGAGTACGCGCACGCGACTGGGTGGATGCGAATGAACTCTAGAGCTTATATCGTGATGAAAGGGAGGTGGACGCACTTCATAGAAATCTGAGCTTGGAAACATCAGAGATCAGGAGATATCATTAAATCGCCGACCGGTCCCACTCACATAATCAAGGAGAAGGGACTCTTCTGCCCGGACACGTCCATGAGAAAGGAGAAGATACGGCTACATGCCGGGACGCTCAATAGGTGCCGCGAGGAAACTTCAGCCACACGACATACCTGCCACCACCGAATGGCCCAGTCGAATGCTTGAATCAGGAAGACGAGCGGGATGATGAGCAATGTAGGGAAGAAGGACTATGTGGACAGCCGTCAGCGCCACTCTAAGCGCACATCATGAGAAGTCCCTACCAACAGAAATTGCTGTGACACAAATGCGAACACATTCTTAGGTGGTACAGAAAAGCCTTGAAGAATACCATGCAACATAGGTTAGACACAGTGAGACTTCATGCCCGCCCGACTGACCATCTTGTTTCATTGACAAGAGCAGCGCGATTTCAAGCGCAACTGCAGTCGCGATCATAACGCTCGCTCCTCCAATGACCACCCCGAGTCTCAACGTCCATGGTTCCTATCGTACATCATACAGGGTCAGCAATCATCAGTCCGTTGCTTGTGCCCAAACCTCGATGAAACACCCACGTATCGTTCCAGCCTTTTTGATTCGACACCTGGCGTCGGAATGAAGGCCACAGAACTTCTGAAGCTCGACCTGACACTATTGCGTTCCGTCGCGTCCGTCTCTTTCGACAGAATGGACGCTGGAGGGGATGCTGGAGGAGATTGAGGCCTCAAAGAAGACCTGTTTGGCACATCCGAATATCGAGGTAGACTAGACGACAAGCTCGGGCCACCAGCTGAAGACGCGCTTGATCTACTTCGAGAAAGATCCTGAGCGGCCTGAAGTTCATTGTTGTCTTCACTCGGAGGCACCTTAGCATCGCCCTCGATAATCATGGTGCCAGTAAAGCTCGAGTGTTAGGCCTGTAGCAGGCAGCTGCTCCGACGCTGGTGGTCGTGGAAGGAAGCAAAGACGAAGGATGATGCATTCGTCGGAGGGATGCCTGCTGGCCGGCTGATCAGACGCTTGGAAGGTTCATGGCGGTGTGGCGCTTCCAAGATTAGTAAAAATTGATTTATAGACTTTCCGACAGGATGGCGTCATAGTCAGTAGGACTCTTGGCGGGTCTCACGAAGGTCTCGATCCGGGATGGAAGGCGGTGGTGCCTGAGAAAGTATCTGAGTGAGGACTGCAGCACCCAAGCATTGAAGCAGTACTGATGCGCTCTCGAGCTCTGTCTGATTCGGACAGCATTTCAGTCTCTCGAAAGGATGCATGCGTACGCTGAGGATGAACCGGAAAAACTAACGATATTGACCTGGGAAAGCACTATAAATCTATGAATACAACAATGGTACGTAGGATCCGAAGATATCCAAAAATAGCTCGCCGGCGATGGCGGTTGAGCCTGAAAGCGCCCCAGATAGGGCAGAAAAGAAACAGACATAGCAGAACGATGAGTGTCATCTACGCCTCTATTCCAAGGACTGTCCAGAAGGGCTATGCAGAAGGAACCGGTATGGAGAGAACGCGAAACCATTAGAAATCCAACCCGTTAATTGCCCTCAGCCTTTGCATCGTCCACGAGCTCGAGGACCTCCTTGGATTCGTTCATGTTTACGTTCCCGGGCATTAGTCGTGACTCGTGATGGGCTCGGAGGAGGCCTTCTTCTAAAGCAGATTCGCCAGGATACTCGAGTGAGACCTGAGTAGATTTTGTACTCGACGAAGTCTCCTTCGTCAACTAGCGTCGTCCTCGTTAGTTATTGTGATTTCTAGAACGGACGATGCGATGAGATATCTGGTGGGCACGGACACTTACAATGATATAGGTTGCACAGGCCAGGATGACGATCATCCCAGCGATGGATAGGAAAGGTGGTGTGATATGGAAGAAAATGTGCTCGAGGGCAAGAGCGAATATTATCTGCATGATTCCATTAGCGACATGGATTGCGATGAGGATGCTGCTGGGAAACATACCTGAATGTAAACACCCATACTTCCCCGCCCAGCAGTCTCACGTTGAAGTCCCATTACTAGGAGGCTCTGTAAAACACAGAACGATGAGTCAAGAACGAGAAGATAGAAGCAAAAAGGACGAACCTGGGCGATAAAACCGAATATACCTATCATGGCGAGCATGGCGAGCCATTCCGGCCGCGTAGGGACGACGAAGTGTTCTTTCGTGACAAGCATCCTGTATTTTGGACGTGATTAGACGAGCGTCTGTCGTACTGTACAAAGGATACTCACGCAATAGTAGCGACGACGACACATTGTGAGGCGAATGACGTCAAGGAGTGGAGCGGATGGGCTCTCTTCCCGATGGCGGCCATCGAGGTATCTGCACAAACACAGTGTTCAGATGATGCACGAGCTTAGACGAGGCGAGTGCTTACAAGCGCCAGTAGCGCCCAGGACACCGATTAAGGCCACACTATGGGAAACGTCTGATGAGCATGAGACTATGGCGCCCAAGACAACGTCATACTCACCCTACAGCAACCAACCGTTGTTCTGGAGTGCCCGTGTCGCCAGTCGCACATCGTCCTGCACACTCAGCAACGTCACTAGGTAGGGGAACTTGGTGTTCTGACGCTGCTCCAAACAAGAACTGCGGCCGTGCGATGAGGACGACACCGAAGAAGCTGCCCACTACACCAGTGTCGTCAGATGAGGTTGACAAAGAATATGATCAAAATTGGGAACGCACATCCTGCCAGACCCTCCTTCAGAGTGAACTTCTCTTTGAGGAACAGTGCACCGGTGACGCCCGTGAAGAGCGGACCAAGGAATGTGAGCACCGTAGCGTCTGAGAGCGACAGGTACTGTAGGGAGTAATAGACACCAAAGAGACCGAAGAACCTAGTGGGGTATAGATGATGAGTGGGTAGTAGAATGCATGTCGTGTGACGCAACGTACCCTGAGAATCCACGAAACAGCAACCATAGCCTGACGCCTTTCGGACCCAACATCATATCGGGGACATTCATGAAATACCTACACCATCGTCAGAACATCGAGGAATACTCATATGAGAAGGCGTCATACATATAAGTCATGCAGCATATATATGTGATACCCTGTGCAACGACAGTCCCATTCAATTGAGTCTGTGTTATTCTTGTTTCAGCAGCGAGTGTGAATATCTCACCATCCTAACCAGCACGAGCTAGGGCGCAAGTCAGCGCTACGCCCGTATAGGATGACAAGATCGACTGCATGACGCACCTCTAGTGTCGACACCGGTTCATCCAGGCTATTCAACTTCTTCACCGCGACGTTCATCAGCGCAAAGAAAAACTGAGACGCCGCGACCAACAAGATCCCAGTGTTGCTCTTGAACGTCGTCACAGCTCCTCTCCACACGACCTTCGCCCTCGACAAACATCTCCTCTTGCTCCCACTGCACTCCTCAATCTCAAACGATTCGACAGGAGACTGAGGCACGGGGATAAAAGTGACTCCTCCTGGACCGGACGTCGTGTTCACGTTCCCCGCTGTTCTCACAGTTGATGCAGGTGGTGGAACAAATGCCTCATTCTGCTGTAGAGCCGTGTACCCCGAATGTATTGAAGGCATTAACAGCGAAAGAAAGGCGTGTTATCGTGAACAAAGAGCGAAGGAGCGCCAGGAAATGAATGAATGACTGGCTAGAGATGTGGACTCGTCGTCGAAGACGATGTGAGAACGGCTCCCCGCTTAGCCCCCTTGGCCCATATAAGATTGGTGCAGGAACACCATCGAAAACGTAAATAACACATCGGAGCAACATCGGTGGGGCCCAAAAAGGCACAAATAGTCATCATCGTTCTCGGCCCGACCGATCACGAATACTATTTCGAGTGGCGTATTCGCCGTTTTGTAAAGCGACGAAACATTGTGCTTGACCTTGAGAACGGCTGAGGAAGTGTGGGTAGGTCGTAGACAAGGATAAGTCAACCCTAGCGTCTCTAGAGAAGTTGTAGTGAACTCGGGTTTTGCGGGCAATCAGCAGGGCTAATAATGACGGAGCAGTACAATATTAGCACTACACTGTGAGACGCAGTTGAACTTGTGCACCAATCGCTTTATATCACAAAGAAATGAGAGATGTACAGACTGAGCTAAAAGCAGCGGACTTCCGTCTCAGCAACCGTGAATGAAGAACTTCAACGACGAACAATCGGACTGGGACGATGGTGCCACTGGGTTTAAAAGACGTAGTGGCGATCCGTTGAAGGGGCATGAACAGTGATCGGAGAGTTGTCGAAATGGATGAAAGTCGCTGTTAGTGTAGGATTCATGAGTAGATATACAGGAGCGAGAGGGAACACCTGGAATATCGTGGTGACCGTCACTCGCTAAACGTTATAGACCGTAGACGTGGCGGTACATGGACGTGGCGACATCGTGGGAACACGACTTGATCCAGCCGCCCGCTTGGGCCACGTCTTTCATCCTGGACATCCTGAAAATTTCCGTATCAATTTTCGTTTCTATTGCTGCAACCTTTATCTAAGGCGAGGGCAACGACGTCGTCGTGCCCTTTTCCTTCCTCTTCTACATCCTCTGTCTCTCGCTGGCCGCTGACAGCCTTTCCTCCAGGTTCGTCCATCGCAGCCGAGTCTTGTGTCAAGCTCTAGGCTCTGTAAGTTCGTATTTGCTTCCATTCTTGTGGCTTTCCCACTCCCTGAAGTTCGAGGCGGGAAAGACTATCACCATCAGACCCGCCATAGCTGTGTTTGTGGAGGACTGTCCGCATCAGCTTTGTGGCATGTTTCTTGCCACAGGCACGCCACCCGCTAGGACAGGTACAATAATTGCGCGTTCACCTTCGCCCACAGGTCTGTGAGGCCTCCCGCCTACTTGCTCTTTGGCTTCGAGATACTAACTCGGCCCAGCCTGTAGATTATGCACACTGGCATACTTATTACGTGCAGTTGCTCGTTCATGTACTCTCAGTCTCCTGTGAAGCCTTGTGAAGACTGGTCCAAGAGTGTACTAGCTTCTGCGCGATTGTCGGTGTTATTGTCTCTCGCATACAGTAATACTGTGCTTGCACCTGGTCATTATGCATCATTATACTCGGCCGCCTTCCACGCTACGTCCACTTGTTCCGTTGCTGTGGCCATGTCGTCTCAGCCGTTGTCTATGACGCTGGCCGCACCAATGTGCTCTTCAGCGTACCGTACCCTCCCGAGTACAGCATGCGTCCTGGCGCAGAGGACAGCATAGCGCTTCGAACCGGTTCGTCCGAATCGCACTCATGGCGAGGACCCCGTACACCTTATTTTTCTGGAATTCGTGATCCCTCTTGATCCGCGCGGCTCATCCGTTTACGAAGGCGAATCATCGTCTTCTCTTTCTTGCGCAGGTTTCTTTTGCGCTCGTACGACCTGTTTGTTGACCTGAAAGCACGGAGATTCGAGTCGAGCGCCGTGAGCTTTCTCTGTGCGTTTACTTGGACGGACGCTGTATATCATGAGGTTACCTTGCGAGCGTGTAAAGCAGACTAAAATATCTTTCGACTCGTCTCGTTGACTCCTTTTGTGTCCGCGCGGAGCCGTCCACTGTTTCCGAAGAGCACAATTACCCACCGAACCCTGTATTGACCGCCTATTCTGGCTAGCGCTAGCGTCGTTGCTACCTCATCGACCTCATCGGCATTCGCCTCGAATCATCTTGTACCACACACCCAGTCTTCTCGCTGCCCTGCGCGACGACTGACATCGGCCGACTAACTCTGTTACTCCGCCAACTCCAATGGCTAACCGTCCCCAAGCCATCCTGCACATATGTTCGGCCATTCTACCCCAGCGAGTGTTCTTTGCCATGAGTCTTAGCGCTTTCTACCACGAAGCTCCATACGCAGAATGCCGATAGACTCCGCCCTTCGTCTCTGTTTCTTCCCTTCGCACACTCCGACGCCGTCCTTGGCTCATCATCCCATACTTTGTTCAATCAGATTAAGATAGTCGACCCTGATGCGCTCACTGATTCCATCGCATTACGCACGATCCCACTCGTCCTGACCTCGGACCAAATATACAGCAACCAATGTCTGCTTGTGTCTGTTGTGACGATGCATCGCTACGACTATGATTAGGTTCCCTTTGACGCTCGGCGGTGCAGTTTGTTTCGAACTTTGTCTATCATGGGTCCTGATTCGTTCTCCGAACTGAGACGGCCGTGATCCTTCCTCATCGTGCGATGATTTGTTCAAGCAAGCTCTTTGGTTCTTCCTGGCATCCTCTCGAAACCATTCAGCGATGCTCTTTGATGCTCCACTGCTGTCGTGCTGCTACTGCAGTTAGAGGGTCTCGAGGCACATTAAAGTGGCATATGGTCTCGGACGCGTGGGCGGGGTCGGGTATGGATTTAGGGTCGGCGTTGCGATGATTGTCATTAACTTAGCATCATAATTGTATGGGGCTACGGAACGGATGGGTTCGGACTTCCGATACTTAGCTTGAGGTTTAGCGCGGAGCACTCTGGAGCATTGTTCAGGAACCTTCCCGAGGGAAGCGCGAAGGTTCCAATTTGGGATGATGAGAAGCATATATTCTAGGAGGCGTCGTTGATGAAGTTCGCGCATAAACTTATGCGAGGTTTGTTGAAAGGGAGGGCTGCGATGTGGCGCAGCGTATGCTTAACTGCGTTCATCTCACGGCTCAATCTCAGCTCATGTTGAACGCTTTGCGAAGTTCCAAGATACCTTCCAATAGCGGCCTCATGTTCTGACACTCCCATGCACCTGATTCTTTTGTGAGCGCATTGCGGGCTACATGGTCTGACACACATTGACCGGTCTCAATCGTGAACACCCGTACGTATATGCATCCATTCTGTCACGGTGCCACCTATTAGCCTTCTCCACCTCCTGCCTTCCCGGCCCATGCCCAAATCCGTCCACAATACACGACTGCTCCTCCCGGCACCCTCGTTCCGTGACCCATCCGTGGCCCACGACAATCTCATCCTCCGTTGTAGTACAACAACACGCATCGCCCATAACTGGACCCATCTTACGTTCGTGCGGCCTCCGCTCTTCGCACACCCATCCTCGCGAACCGTTTCAGTCTCCCATCGACGTCCGCATGCATCACGAATCCCAACCCCGTATTCAGTGGCGTGTTTTCTGCCTCGTTCCCCGCTCTCTCCCTCAATATGCACAAAACACACACCGATGCCTAACTTACGTACCACGAAAACAAAACCTAAACAAAACCGACCACACAGGCCGTGTTAGGCCTTAAGCAAATGTCCAGCAACTGTAACAGACGCACAGCTTCGAGGGACCTCGACTCCCGGCCTGTTTACGAGAACACCTATCCAATCCTATTCTTGGTCGCAGCATTGTTCGCCGGCATCGTCGTCTTAACGTCGTGCCGGCCGACATGCGTCCATTCTCCCCCGCAACTGCACTGCTCCGTACCTTCCAGTCGAGTTTCGGAACCGTATGCTTTACGGGATAATATGTTGTCCGCCTACCTATCTGCGAGACTATCGGATCTGTTTCTTGTGAAGGTTTATGATGGCGCGTTTTAATTATTGTTACAGTCGCAGGAGAGGCTTGTACTGACTGTGTGCAGATTCTACTCGAAGGGCTTAAACCATACGGCATCTTCAGGCATTTTGTCTGGCCCGTTCGCGTGAAAGATGTGGTCTTGGCCTCTCATCGAAACGCGAAGAAACACTAAGCAGAGCTTGGGCACGGACTCTTGGTTCTCAGGGTCTTGAAGCTCGAAGGCTGGACCTCTTCGTGATGGTGCATGTCTCACCGGTGACTGCTCACGGTGATCTTCTGAATCTGATACGTATACCCTCCTCGGTGGGCTAGACCTGTACCATCAAATTCTTCCTTGTCGAATTCTTCTCTGCGACCCACTGCCTACTCTCTTTGCAATGACTGACTGGACGAACTTCTTCGAATCTAGGCTCTTCGAACATCGACATTTCGTTCGCTCGCCACCATGATTGTGGCACCATCGCCCTGTCCGAACCTTCGCATCTTTGCTCCTCCTCATCTCCCAACCTCCTGAGCGTATCTCTCCCTCCACACACGTACATAGCTCGCTCGAGGTTCATCATAATCCTACGTCACCGCACGACCCACGCATTCAACTCCGACTTGCCCGTCAATGATTCATGATCAATTAATCTACTGGCACTGACCTGACCATCCCAACCGCCGGTAAGTACGTATGTCCAGCCTCTCCTGTCTTCACTTGAGCCCCAGAGCCACTCGGACCCGTGCCACGGCCAACTGAGGCTCGAACTTCAACGGCACCGCTCCAAAGCCCATAACTCCACCCTCGGAGTGTCCTCCAGGGAGTGCTCCTATCCAACACCCACTAACACTTTAAACACCGCGTCCAAGTCAGTTCAAGTCAAGTCAGGTCAAGTCATGGTCCTATCCTTCCTGCGCGCACGGGCGGTGACGACAGCTCCTCGTCCGTGACGGATTTTAGACTTATTATTATCCGAATCCGAACCGAATCGTGACAGACACTACCACCGCGTACCTCTTCTAAATCCTTCCTCCACGTCAACGCCGTCCAACGTCCAATGTCCAATCCCATTGTACTTACCAAACTGGCGCATATGGACAGATCATACGTAGATGATCGTCGACGTCCGAGTCGTCGCCCTAGCTAGAAGCCTCGCGACACCAGCCATGGCCAGTCTTCTAGCTTCCAGAGCGAGCAACGGACATTTGCATTAAGTTACTTAGCATCGAGGACCAAGCTGTCAACCTCGAACGTCGCGAACCGTCACTTTCAAACTCCTCTCGTTACCGCCGGCATCCTCGAGCTACGCCACCCTCGCCACACGCTTCCACTGCGAAAGGGTTCCATACTGCACAATGCAATGATCCAGTGGCCTGGGCCTGAGGGTCATCGAGTTCGATTTTTGAGTCAATACACGGTGGGTGTTTTGCCACAACCAGCCACTTGCGGAGGCTCCCACGAATATTTTCAAAGGCATACCTGCAATCTCGAACACACACGCACGCAACTCAGAATGTCAAAAGTAACAAGGTAGCATAGTAGCATAAACGAATCGCAGCATACAATTCCAAGGCAAGGCAAGGCATACATCCTACTCTTCCTCCTCCTCCTAGCCGTCCCCTCCTGCCCTCCCTCGCCAACCGTCCAACCCACCTCAAAAATCCTCAAACCCTCAAATCCACCACCACGCCACCACGCCCCATCGCATCCACAAACGGACGGCAAAAACCAAGCTCCAAGCTCCAAGCATTGATCACCAAATCGAAAGAACCCCGTTCAAAGCCACAAAGAAATCGAACCCCACCACCAAAAACAAAAAAAAGCAGTAATGATCGATGAATCATGATCACAATCACAGAACCGGGGGAAAAAAAGGAAAGAGGAAAGAAAATATGTACGACATACGACAATAATATATGTACTTTTTATCTGAGTGGGCGTCCCTTCTCGCTTCTCGCTATTTTGCGTATACATACGTGTGCGCGGGTGGGAAAAGGGGACGCACTGGCCATGAGTCGGAATCTATGTAAAAGTCGAGACGAGATAGAATCTGAGAGGTGTGACACGAAAGACGAAAGACGAAAGACGAAAAGACGAAAGACGAAGCTTATGTACTTATTGCGCAAAGGGGAACAAACACCAACAACGCGCGAAGTATAGCATAACTTTATATGTATCTAACAAAAACAACAATCGAATTACGAAATTTCGAATGGAGGACACGACACAAGGGGTAGGAAACAGGGGGGTAGGAAACAACAACAACAGTAGCAGACCACGGAGCATCAAGACACGAACAAGCACGGAGCACGGAGGGACACACGGATGAGAGGTGAGAGGGGAGGAGGGAGACAAGCAGACACAGACAAGCAGACACACATCGCACCAGATAGCGGTACGAGTAAAAAAGAAGAAAAAAAGTAATAGTAGAAAATAGCTGTAGTACGCAGTCATTGGTCCAATCCGAACGGGAACAATACTTTTGGGTGGGGGGTGGGGTGTTTTTATGTATGTCAACCTCGCAGCGTCCATGGGCATGGGCGTGGGCGACGGATGACGTCTACAGCGAACGAAAACGAGCAGAGAGAACGGCAACGAAAAGGCCGAAGGAAAAGAGGCCCCGAAAACGAAAACAACGATCCACAACAGCACAACAGCTCACTCAACTCATCATTGCTGCTGCTGCCCATACCCTTGCTGCACCTGCACCGCCTGCGCATATCCCTGTCCGCCGCTCCCTCCCACCGGCACACCCTGGGCCTGGACGCCCTGCCCATACTGCTGAGCATACGCCTGCTGAGCCTGCGGACTATACTGTTGAGCCGCTTGCTGGGGCTGAGCCGGTTGCGCCGTAGCCGCGACCTGTTGGGCGGGGAACGAATGCTGATACGCCGTGTACGACTGTGGCTGCTGCTGACCCTGCTGCACCTGCTGCACCTGCGACTGAGCAAGTTGTTGTTGAGCCGCCTGTTGTTGCTGCTGATGTTGCTGCGCCACGACCTGCTGCTGCATCTGTGCCCAAGCGGGAGGCGCAGCGCCCGTCGTAGGCGTGCTCGGTGCAGTCGAATGCGGCGTCCCGGTCCTGCTCGTCGACGTCGATGCAGACGCAGAGTTCGTTCGGGAGTGCGACGAGGAACGGTGCATGGACGAGGCGTGGGCTTTTGAGTTTTGTAGGCATTCGTGTTGGCCAGAGGCGAGGAGGGCGAGACCGATGGCGCCGTGGTCACCAGAGTGTTGGTAGTGGTACCCTATACGTACATGCCGCGTTAGTTAAAAGCTATCGAGAGAAAAACAATCAATCATTGATACTCACTGAGGCCGTTCATATTCTTATATCTCCTCTGGCACTCGCCCACCCCGCACGCAAAAGGCCTCAACCGCCTCTCCGCCTCCCTCTCCACCTCCCTCATCTCCCCCTCCGTCATATTCATCCCCATCCCCAATCCATTCACACCCTCCACGACTCCACCCGCACCAACTTTCACCTCCAACCTTCCCCCGGCGCCTCCCGCGCCATTCGCTCCGGCGCCTCCGTTCGCAAGTGCCTGCCTCTCCGCCCGTTCCGCCAACAGCGCCTGTAGTGCCTCGAGATCCTTCGGAGGCGCAAAGTTGCACGAGCCGTGCGTCATGTGATACTTGAGCCCGTTCGCCTGCTTGTACGACTTGTTGCAGTTCGGCTTCGGGCAGCGGAACGGCTTCGAGAGAAGGAGAGAGGCGCCGGGTCGGGAGGCGATAGAAGCAGCGGCAGCGGCGGACGCATTAGCAGATGACGACGACGAGCCAGAAGCGCGTGGCGCGGGCGACGACTTGCCCGATTTCTTGGATGCCTTTGCCGTAGACGACGACGCAGCGCTGGAGGACGAGGACGCCTGGGGCTGGTACGTCGCCGGGGTAGCGGTCGCAGAGGCGGACTTCGGGGACCCGTCTCGCGAGCCGGCGGGAGTGCCGGCCGGGGTAGTGTGGTTGGAGAAGAGTAACGCGGGCGGAACGCACCCGTAGGGCGTCGAAGGCTCGCTCGCAACACCTTGGCCGTTTGCACCACTGGCACTCCACTCGTCTGTCGACATCGAGGCCTGCTGTTGCATCATACCGGCGGCAGACATGCCAGCGGAATTAGGAGTGTTGTTGTACTCTGCGTAGGTGGAGTAGGCATTGAAGGCGTCGGCGGGTGCGTTGGAGCGCTGAGCCATGGAGGGAGGGAAGTTGCCAAGGGGCGACGAACGAGAGGGAAGGACGGTGGTGGTGTCGAAGGCGGAGACGGGGGACGGACATGATGAGGTGGGCTGCGAGTGGGGAGAATTGAGGCTGAGCGAATTGAAATTGAGGTGGGAATAATTCGGGTGCGGTTGCGAAAGTGGGAGGTTGGTCTGGAGATTGGAGAGACCGGCGGGAGGATATGCCGAGTTGGAAGGGTAAGGGGTGATGGTGGTAGAGAGTGGAGTCTGTGGTGGCGAAGAGGCAGAGGAAGAGGGTGATGAGTCGAGGTCAAGCTCCATGTCGTCTGGATCAAAGGCACCGACTTGGGACTGCTGCTGCGGATGCGATGAGAGATTCGATTGAGGAAGGGACTGCTGCTGATGGTGCTGATGTTGCTGTTGCTGCATCTGTTGTTGTTGTTGCTGCTGTTGCATATCGAGCTGTAATCGGAGATGTTGTTGCTGCTGGAGACTGAGTTGCTGCTCTGCGGTCATGTAATTATTTGGCTTGACGGTCGTGCCTGGTGCAGGGGATACGTATGCGGCTTGCTGGGTGTATGGGTCTACGACGACGACGTGACATTCCTCGAAGTGGTCAACGAGAGCGTGGAGATCGGTGAGATTAAGGCCACAGCAAGTGTAATTGCGGCACTAGGTACGACGCAAGTCAGGCGATGAGACAGCCGAGCGAGGTATGAAAGCAGTACTCACGAATTCCTCCTCGCGTTCCATGGCGCTGAGGGCATTAATGAGGGAGCCACGGTCACTTTCTAGCGAAGAGGAGAGTTTTCCGGCTCTGAAGTCGGTGGGACTGGGCGAAGGAGTTAGACAGGAGGCGAAAAGAGGAATAAAGGAGGCTGATACACACTCTAATGGGCCGAGAAGCTGACCAGGGGAGTTGCCTGGGTGGTAGAAACGGCTGCCAAAGGAGCCAGCTCTCCAGGAGATGGGGGAGCCGAAGAAAGGACGGGTGTATGAGGCAGGGTTGGCGTTGAAAGAGCCGTTGTTAGTGTAGGACGAAGAGGCCATTGTGGCGTCCTGGTCGACGGGGAGACGGATGGGGCGGGCGCTGGAGGCCATGATGAGCTCGATGTTGTGAACGACGACGAGGGGGCGGGATGTAGCGTCGGGGGAGGGTGTAGACGCTGTGTGCGTCGAGTCGGGAGAGCGTGTTGGGGCAATGGATGGAGGCGTTGGGTATATAAGCGTGCCCGGCGCTCGACTCTCCCTCGGCCGTGCGAATCTCAGTCCAAGCCTCTCCTCCGATCTCCGGTCCGATCACCTCCACGCGACGCCAGGCGCCCCATACTCGGCTCCCCGCCACATCCCTCCCCGACCCCGAACCAGCCAATCACTGTCCTCTCAAATCCCCAAACCGGTTCGCTTCGTGCCTGCTTGTAAGGACCCCGGCCACCGCCCACAGCACCCGCCACCCGCTGCCATCCCGCCGTCGTCCCACATCGCCGCACTGCGACGAAACACAGCCCGCGCAGCCTCCCCGCCCTCGTGCGCCTCCCGCACGCACCGCCCCATCGTGCGCCCTCCTCGTCGTCCCCCGTAACGCCCCCGTCTCTTTGTCTCTCGATGCGGACAGTTTATTCGTGTACTTCCTAGCGGTATGTAAAGTATGTGGCATTATGTATTGGCGTGCATCCATGCTTTCTGTCCAGCGGAACCTCCTCGTCGTCCATAAGCGGATCTTATCCTTCCTGCCTCAAACGCCTCAACCACACCAACTTCATTGCATCGCTTTATCCTCCGAACGTAACCTGCCGTTACGCACCTGAATCTGAATCATCCATCCATCCATCCATCCACACCACTCTTGCGCATGTAGCACGCATACCTGTGCTCACCCTCCCGGCTACCCCCATACCCGCCTTCGTCAGCTCATCCACTCTCACTTGCTTGGCTTGCACTCTCCCTCTGCGCTCTCCCTCTCCGCTCTATGTAGTACGCAGTCGCAGTCGTCCATGCTCCGAAGGCGACCGTTCGAACACGGACCTCAGGAGCACCTACGACCGTCGATTGCAATCGTCGATGATCGTCCACGATCGTCCCTCGCCCCGAATCTTCCCAATCTTGTCTCCCGAATTAGGCAATCCGTAACTTACCGTCTCAGACTCGTAAGGCGCTAACGGCATATATGCAAGATCCCCCTTTGACGTTTCGACGCGTCCAACTCTAATCCGAATTCGTGCGCTCGACCTCGACCCGACTTCGCCGCTTCGTGGCTTAGGCTTATGTAGGAGGTGTACTCGAACGACGACGACAACGACACGAGTCTGTCTACGAGGCGTTTTGTGTTCTAGAGTCAGCGTTCGTGTTGTTATTCTTGGCCGTCTCTTTGATGATCTGATCTGTCGCCTCCAACCTTGCGCCGTTCGTAGACGACTGAGTTGGATCCACCCGTAGAGTCATGACGCCGCGAGCAGCGCTGCCTACGTGCTCTCCTGGACATCGAGTATCTCAATGAGGTATACATGTATGGCAGCGGCCGTACAGCTCGGCCGTGCTGTTTGAATCCCGGATCGATTCCAGCGTCTGCTTGTAGGTGGCGTTCCAACCGGTCACGTGAGTTCCGTCCCTCCTCAAGCTTTATTCTCTGCTTTTGATTGACTAATCACTTCACATTCGTCGTGACTCAAACAGAGTGAACGGCCAACATACAGTAAGTCGAAGAACTACGCATGCTTAACTTACATATGTAGAGTGAAGCTCCGACTTCACGGGTAGTTCATATGTACCCCGTCGTGACTTACTGTAAGTTAGACGAACTCCTTCGAGCTCCAACTTGCTCCATCGAAAAGCCCGGCGCATTTCATCTCCGTCTCTCTACTGCACAATCACCCGTCGCTCGTTTCCCCAAGCTTGCCCCATTACTCCATTCCTTCGTTCCTCTCAGTGAGTCCCGAAAGCTTCGGGCTTCGTGACATTATCCTGGGATCTTAAAGTCTACTATGAGCAAGTACGATCACACCGGAATGCTGTGTAGGTGTAGTAAGGCCACTGTTTCCGTTTTCCGTTTTTTCGTTTCTGTTTCTGTTGCGGGTGGGCTTTGTTAACCTATAACACAGATAAATCGATGCGGACGATGTCAAAGCTATATTGTGGCTTTCGTACCTTACGAGAGGTCGACGCTTTGACGCTTCAACGGTCGCCGGCGAAAATAAAATTGTAATATAATATATTAAATTCACCTTTCACCAGCCGAGACGACAGGCTCGACTCTTTACGAGGAGACTCTGAGTCTGATGATTGACTATCCCGACCGCGACGACACTGAGCTTCGTGCGGTCGACTCCGTATGGCTGGTACTAGACGTAAGTACGCAACTTCCAGTCAATGTAATCTATTCGTTCTTTCTATCTTTTTGAGATCTGACATCGACGACCAGAAGCGCGGTCGTTCGACTCGGACACAGACGCAGGCCATTATTCGGATTCCGATCTTTCTCTCGAGTTCGTCCCCTTTCGACCGTCCTATGGCTCAGCGCTCAACCTCAAGCCCAAGTAACCTCACTAGATCTTTCTCCTTTCGAGTATGCTGACTGTGTGCCTTTTTGAACATTTGGATCTTGGTCCTTGGTCATCGGTCGGTCGGTACGGATGGATATTTGCGTCCTGGTTGAATATATTTACATAACTTGGGATATGCTTTTCTTTTTTGGATGATTTCGGCTCGACGGTCGACGGTCAATGGTCTGTCTGTAGGAGTGTCTCACCCGCTCGGTAAGGCGAAATATGTCCATGTAGTACAGCCTTGGACCTCAGCCACTTTCGCAACTCTCCTTTTCGCAACGTTTATGATCAGACTGAGACCTCCGTGCAAACGTTCGGATTTCGCTCCAGTCTGATACTACTACTACATGTGCGAGCACATATAGGAGGCCGGGAAGTCCGATTATTTACGCTCTGTTGTTGGCTGGTAGTCACCTAGTCTGGAGGGCGAGGTTCCAGGCGAGCTTGCAAGGATAGCGGTAATACAGAGTGGACGCAGACTGACGACTGTGATTATTGATTGCATGAGCATAAATTCCCTGCTATGCATTCGTTCATACATTTGCCCTATGAGGTCCTAGACGTGAACATTTAATGACATCAAAAACATTAACATCGCAGACGCCGCTGAGCCATTATTATAATATTGTACTGTAGCCCGTCACTAAGTATGGACACAATCATGGTCAACTCTACTGGAGTCTGGGAGCTCCCCTCCCCTCCATCGTGATTCGATTCGTCTCCAGTCTCATCCAGAGATTCGCTTCCGCGTACGATCGCCATGGGCCGTGTCATTCATATGTCGATCATTGACATCGGTTCTCGACCCACACTCGACTCTCGAGTGCTCGAGGGGGTGGAGGGAGGAGGAGCGGAAGAATATCATTTCCCCGACTCGGTCGGGTCGGTCGGTCGTTCGGTCGGTCGAGAGATCCAGATCGTATGCCAGTGGTCTGCGGTGGAGTCTATTGGTAGTATGAGGCCTGAGGGCTGCTGCAGTTGCGAGCAAGGCCGCTGAAATTAACCTCGTAAGTAGATGGGCTGAGGAAAGCAACGAGAGACTTCCAGCCAGATTCTCGCACGATGTTGAAACGCAAGTAACTTAGGTACGCACGAATCGCTTCCGTCGTCCGATCCCAAGTTGCAGGGCCACTAGGTCGAGCGGAAGTAAAACTGAAAGCTTGTTTGAAGGTCGCAGCCGCAGCTGTGTGGCGGTGGCGGGGTGGTGAACGGGCACACTGGCAGTAGCGGACTCGGAGGGTACAAGGTAAGTGGAGGAAGGATCCCCTGAGGCCGTGGAAGATTTCTGCACGGTCAGGGATTGAGCCTCCCCGAAAGCACGACGGAGAGATATCAGCATCGGATAAGATTTTACGTGTTGCCCTGTAGAAAGTCTATCGCAAGTCGACAAGTGAGCATAGATGAGAGAGTATCCGAGGCGAAAGCTCGCAAGTGGCATATGGCTGTGGTATGCCATTGTGAGAAACGACGAGCGTCAGGTGGCGGAGGTCCATGTCCGGAAACCACGGGTTGGGATGGAATAAGACTTCTCCACCACCTTCTCCGAGCTGTGTATCCCCTTCGCAGACGTCGAGATGAAGTTCCTCCTCGCGCGGATCACAGCTATAGCTCTATACATCGACGACTCTATCAACAACGGGAACGCATACGAGGACATGGGTCTCGAGGACTTTGCGCACCGAATCTACGCGGGCGAGGCTCGGTGCTCAGTCTGTTTTATGAGACTATTAAGGAGATTTGTGAGGTGCATGAGGGAGACGCAGTGTTGAGAAGTCTTGCGGTCACGTCGTGGATAAATTATACGAACGCGTGTCTTTTGGAGAAGAGGCTTTTGACGTTCGATGAGGAGGTGCGGGCTAGTCCGTACGATATGGGATACGAGCGGATTTTGGAAGGGAGGAGGGGCCTGAGCCCGGGTGTGGTCGTGAAACCGGAGACGACGCCAGAAGAAGCGGAGGTCAAGTTGTGAGTCTATTGTTTGATGACGCACCGTTTATTTACCACCTTACTGACGGACGGACGGACGTCACGATACCGGTACGTTGGACGCGACTGCCTTATGTAGTCCCCTTTTCCTCCGTAACAGGAATGGCGTCGGAGACGCTTATTCCGCCGCGGTCTTCAAGGCGACTAGGAGCCAGAGATTGCCTTTGACGAGGTTCGTCAAGACCATCCCGGACATGACATACTACATATACGGTGAGTAAAAAAACCATCTACGTCCGGTCGTATATTACAGTAATATGTGAACTGAATATTGCTCACTGTTGCATAGGAGGTCGTCAATGACATACTGTCGTTCTATAAACAGCAGTTAGTAGGCGAAACAGTCAACCTGATCAGTATCCAGCAGAAGCTGTGGAGGGATCGTCAAGGCAGCACGGGACCCGCGGGTGAATGGATACGTTCGGCCTTTTATGCGATGAGATGAGATGAGGGACGCTATCCTGAGGGTCGATAAACATCTCAGGATGGACGTATGCGAGAGGATCGAGAAGGGGGAATTGAAGTGTGAGGATGTGGGTCTCGAGATGGAGGATGTGGCGATTGCGAAGCAGTGGAGGGAGGTATGTAGCGTGGCATCTGGAGAGTCCGCGCTATAAGTTAGATTTTATGGATCTTAGTAGGTATCAGTGAATACAGGAAAACAAGAAGCAACGCTCGCCTGCCGCCTGGCTCTTTGTCCTCATTTTATGATTTCCGGGTAAGTACCAGGCGCTTCAAGTTGAACCAGTCCCCCAGTGAAAACCGAGTCGGAAATCAGGCCTCAGGCACGTCCTCGAACGAATTTAAACTCATCTTCTCTAGATCTTCGAGTACGGCCCACATTGGACAACTCCTGAGGCCTGATTCAGAGGACATGGGGGTCGGTTCGAGTTCAGTGACGTGTTCGATGACTTCAAGTCAGACTGTTTGGCAGGTGTACATATCATATTATGGAAAGGAAAGGATGATGATAAGTACGCTGAGAACTCCACACATTGACACGAGCGAAGCAGGCCATAAGAGAGCTAGCCCAAGCCCGCATCATAAATCGACGTCAACGTCTACGTCTACGTCTATGGTTGAGGTCGACGTTCAGGAGCTTCACATAGCTCGCCGTTCCTTGGTGCAGCGGCGAGTAACATCTGACCGTCGACCGACAGCATCATGATACCGCCGGCAGTCATTATACTAGTATACAGTGTCGTCACAACTGGAGTTCGGGATGTACGAGGATGTGATAAGTGTCGATGTCGAGGGTAGATTGCAACAGGTTTCGAGTCAGCTGCTAGGCAAAAGTCCGTACTGTCGTAGCCTGAGGTCATAGAGGGTCATAGACGATTGATTTTGACTGATAGCCCAGTAGTACCGCCGGCAGTGATTGGACTGAAGTCCAGTGTCGTCACTGCCAGCTGTGGTTCGAAGGCAACAAATACGATAAGTATCCATGAGTCGACGATGGATGCTCCAGCTTTGAGTCAGCGGCTAAGCATACAGTACCCTGGCCCGAGTCGTAGCCTGGGGTCATCGAAAAGTAAGATTCCAGTTAGTACGCTCCACGAAAGAAACGACGGAGAGAACATCCAGCTGAGATCATACCACTGCATTATCTGGCTTTAGAAACTTCGATAAGTCCTATGGAAATATACGTAGACGCGTCGGAGGGCACCACAAGCACAAGTCGAAGAAGCGGGCATGCATATGGGTGGATGAGTCGAAAGACACTGAGAGCGAGGTGCACATGGCTGCTGTATGCCATTGTGAGAAGAGTGCGGGGGACCGACTCCGAACAACACGGGATGTATGGGGTTTGAGGAGAGTTTCATGCCCATTGTGGGTGTCGACGAGAGCAAGCTGCAAGAGCAGGTATGCAGGTAAAAAGGCCAAGGGGAAAGCCTATGAATTACTTATGTGGCGGCGAGTAACCCCTCCGGAAACACCCGAAGACGAGAAAGAAAGACGGAGTACTTGAAGAATACTTATGAGGAGTAGAGCTATGCAATCCAGCATGTCCTATGAGCTCCCAAGAAACGATAAACCCAGTGCACGTAGTAGATGACCGAGTGGAGGTAACAAGAAACGCTCGACGCGGACTTTGCCCGAACTTCTCCGGATGGCAAGGCGCCATCAAATCAAGTTCGCCTAAACCGACAGGGGCAAAAGAAACGAACATACTCTTCATCTTTCTTGTCCACCTCGACCTCGACCTCGAGGACGCTGCCCTCAGCAACCACAGAGCCCGTCCATCCGTCGACGAATGCAGCGACAACAACGTCCGCGATGTCCCGAACCATTGAAGCGCATGGAAGATCCTCGTTCCACGTAATCGAGCCTCGGAGGCTGACCGTAACCCGTCGTGTGCCCATCCTGCAGCTGCAGTAGTACCCACCCTCTTCCTCTCAGACCGGCCTTCTTCCAACGGACTTCGACTGCGGTTCACTCAGCACTCGACCTTCTTTCCTTTCGTCCTTCGTCCTTATTATCCTGCTGCTAGTGCTTCCCTTCCCACTTTCCCTCCCACCCTCCATACGTCAATCGTTTGAGCGGTGAACCCACACGAACATTGACACGCTGCGCAGGATGCACTCCTCCTCCCTCGCACGAACGGTCGTCACTACCCTCGGATGCACGGTCAGTGTGGCGAACGCAGCGGGCACGCTGAAAGCTTCGTTCTCTTCGCATCTTGTTCCCCATAGCGGGAATGCACCGAGCACGAACACTTACGGTGCGTCCGTTCCCTCCTCGTTACGCGACTGAGAGCATTGACGTACGTTGTAAAAAGGCCTGTTCAGTGCGAACTCGACGGCGGATGCACCGACGGACAATGCGGTTTTGAAGGTCGTTACTACAGGTGCGCACTAGCATTCCCCTTCCCCGCAATGCATACTGAACCTCTTTCTTCGGTTTGGGCGAGCAGTTCAGGCAGGAAACAATCAGACTTTCTCGCAGGTCTTGGTTGATACGGGTAGTGCGATTCTATGGGTCGGCGGAGAGGATCCGTATGAAGTTGGGCCGAATACTGTTTCGTACGTTCTCCTTGTCCATCTCCCCCTTTCGCTCCCTCTCCCCATCACATCCCTCTCCATCAACCTGCCGTCTGTCCAACATGACCCGCCACTCACCTCCACTTCCACACATCCCTCCATCCGCTCATCCGCCATATTGACTCTCTCCGTCTCTCCCTCCCTCTCCGTCTCCCTCCCTCTCCGGCGCCCTCTCCCTCTCCATCCCACCTCGCCACTTCACCACACGCAGGATCAACAAAACCTTCAGCGTAGGCTACGGCGCCGGCGGCGTGAACGGCACAGCCTATAACGACACAGTGACCATCGGCGACGCCACAGTGACCTCGCAGATCATCGGCGCGGCGGGGTATTTGACGGGGTTTACGCTCGTTAGTCCGATTGATGGGATTCGTGCGTTTATTCGTCTTTATTCTCTCTCTCGTCCACCCCTCCCTACCCTCCATCCTCCATCCTCCATCCTCCATCCTCCATCCTCCATCCTCCATCCTCCATCCTCCATCCTCCATCCTCCATCCTCCATCCTCCATCCTCCATCCTCCATCCTCCATCCTCCATCCTCCATCCTCCATCCTCCCTGCCCTTTACTTCCTATCCACCCCTCCTCACCCATCACCCTCGAACGTAGTCCGACTCCAACAACTAATCCACATCCATATCCATATCCCGTCCTCACACAGTCGGCCTCGGACCCCCCGGCTCCAACGCAGGCGAAGTCCTAGGGTTCAATGGATCCTCTACACCCACCTTCGTAGAGAACTTGCTCTCCCAGGGCGCGATCGACGAGCCTGTTTTTGGGATTTATGTTAATTCTTTGAATACGAGCGAGGGGAGTGGGCCGATTAATGCGACAGAGGGCAGTGGGAGTGGGAGTGGGGCGCAGGAGATGGGGAGGGGAGAGATCGTGTTTGGGGGGTGGGATGAGGGGAGGGTGGATGGTGCGTCTTTTTTTTTCGTCTTTTCGTTTTCGTGTGATTCGTGATTCGTGATTCGGAGTTGGGGTTGATTTATTTTGTGTGTAGGTCCGTTGACGTGGGTACCACAGAACGAACCTTATAATTTTCATTGGGAGTTTAATGTGCGTGCTTACTAGTATTTTAGTCGCCTTGTCTACTTCGTGCTTATTCCAGTCGCCTTGTCTACTTCTACTTCGTCGCTCACACACTATATATGGATACGCATACGCATACAGGTCTCGAGTTTCGACGTTGGGAATACGACGCTCGTGAATGAGACGACGCCCGCGCGGACGGATACCGGGGTGTTGTCTATCGGACTTCCGATGTACGTTCTATACCCATCCTACTCATCCACCCTTTCTTCCTCTCCACTCTCTTCGAACGCATTCCATCATTCATTACCCTCATCTCACAATCCCCGAACCTTCGCATATCCGCTCACTGTTATAACGTTACAATGATCACAGCGACGCGATCCTAAGCATCGTCTCCTCCACGAACGCGACCTACGTCTCCTCGAACCAATCGACGACATTCCTGGGTTATCTCGCGTTTCCGCCTGCGCCTTCCAACATCACGGACGATAGCGACCTACCTTCATTCACCTTCTACCTCGGGTCCTCATCATCATCATCCGCCTCGTCTTCTTCGTCCTCCTCGTCGTTAAACAGCGATGTCGACATCGACGTGTCAGTAGACGAGGGAGGGGACAGAGGCGAAGCGTTCATCATCCCCCCCTCGCAATACCTCATCCCGCCCTCCCTCTATCCTTCCCTAAACCTAACCACAACATCTGCAACTGGAGCACAAGAGGGAGGAGCAGGGATAAGATACAGCTGGGTGACAAGCGCGGGGTTCGGGGCGTTTAGTCTGGGGCAGAAATGGTTGGAGGGGGTGTATACGGTTTATGATATGGGCGGGAGGAGGGTTGGGTTTGGGCATTTGGTTTGAGGGGGGGTGGGGGAGGGGTTTTGGTTTGAGGGGGTGAGAGGGTGGTGGGAGGGGGGAGGGATGAAGGATGGATTTAATTGAGTCTGACAGACAGATAGATAGGTATACATACCCGCACATTCCTGGACTCGAACAAGGCTCCCTTCGCATTCGGACTGTGTTTCTTGTTTTTGCTCTCCGGTCTTTCCTCTTACCCGCTTTTGCTTTCACGGTCAAATCCAAGGCCACCTTTTTTTCTCTTCTTTGCGGACTTCGTTCGGACCTTTTCACTTTTTCGTTCCATTCCATTTGGTTACTATAAGTACTAAACCCGCAGACGCAGACACATACTTAGGTTGTCGCTCGTCGTTTGGTCCACTATCCGATCCGATACATCGACTCTCGAATAATATGTACCTGTACTACTTACTCATGCAAGAACTCGAAAGAGAAGGAGGATCGCGAAGAGACAGGATATAAGTATTGTGGACTACAATACAAAACGAGACATTAGACACGAGACATTAGACACTAGACACTAGACACTGAACACTAAACACGAGACACGAGCACTTAGACTGGGCGGAATAAGTACTGCGACTTGTGGAAATTATGGGTCGAAAGCATAAAATCATGGAATCGTGAAAATTGAAATCTGAGAGCAAGAAAGCATAAAATCATGAAAATCATGAAAATCATGCAGAACAAGTGGATCAAAATCAAGCGAGATATCCCAATAAAAGCGCCGTAGCGAGCGATGCGACGAGGTTGACCTATATATGTGAGATGTAAGATGGGGGGTGTGAGTTGTGAGTTGTGTACGACAGACGGAAAGAAATACGGCCTCAACACTTCCGTCACTCACCTGATTATTCGTCAATACGTCGATCCCACTGACCACTTTGATCTCCTCCTCCTCCTTCTCCCCCTCCCTCCCCCTCTCCTTATTCCTCTCCTTATTCCCGTCCTTCGAGGTCGAGCCCTCGTCGGTGAGGATCCGATGCGTAGATGTGGAATATTGTGTGCGTTGGAGTGTAGCCCCGAGGAGTGAATCGAGCTACATACAATCGTACTGTCCATCAGTAAGAGCCCCTATCCTCGCCACAGCGGGCCACAACAACTGGAACCCCCCGTCAAACTCAAGTACTCAAGATACTACTCACCATAGACCCAACCAACCCCGCCCCCGCTCCCCAGCCCACCAACGCCATCCCTCCTGATCCTCCTGCTCCTCTTGCTCCTCCCATCCCAAATCCCAGCACCTCCCTACAATTCACATTCTCAGCAACTAAACCGATCCACATCACACCCCCCATAATCGCGCCCCCGCCCACCGAAGCCGCGGTTCCGAGTATGGAGAGACCACCGTTCGTACCGGGGGGAACGGTGCGGAGGGTGGTTAGGAGGATTGGGGGGGTGCGGGAGAGGATGCCGAGTTCGGAGGCGAGGGTGTCGCCGAGGCAGGTTGCGAAGTGGCTGTTGGACGTTGGTGGGTGAGTTGGACGGGGATAGGGGGTGGCGAGGTGGTGTGGCGAAGGAAAGAAAGGAGAAGGGAGAAGGGAGAGAACGTACCCAAGGACGACAAACATCAATTTCCTGCTCAACCCTCCGTTAACGCTCCCATCCACCGGACACCACTCTCCCCTCGCATAATCCCACTCCCCTCCTTCCCCTCCCTCCAACCCACCCAACCACCCCCTCACCACACCCCCCAACCCAAACGGCCATCCCTCCCCCGCCCCAAAAATCACCCCCCAAAGCACACACGCCCCCACCGCCCCCGCACTATTACAAAACACCTGTCCCGCCGTCCTATACCCCGCCCCACCCTCATCATGTCCCTCCTCCAATCTCGCCTTGCGTTGTTTGCCGAGCTTGGTGGCGTAGGATCCTGTGAGGTAGAATGCGACAAGGGAGAGGCCGGGGGTGACGAGGGGGCCGGGGAGGGAGAGGGTGAGGAGGCCGGTGAGGAAGGCGAGGAGGGCGCCGGAGGGGGAGAGGGAGCGTCTACGGAGGCCGGAGAGGGAGAGGTAGGTGGAGAGGAGGAGGGGGATGTAGGGGAATGGCATTTTCGTTGGTGGTGTTCGTGTTGGGGGAGGGAATTGGAGGAGGTCGACCTACTCTTGTAGTGGACGATCTAAGTATACGAGCGCCTTGTTCCATTCCTGAAAGGACAAGCGGCCGTCCGTCGAACGTTTCACATTCATGATGGTTCATCGGATCCACCGATAATCTTATTTCTTCCAGTCGGTGCCCAATCGCGAGTCGTCGTCATGCCCAACTAGTGAGTCAGATAATATCGCGGTGAGCTCGCTATCACCGTCGTCGTTGCGCCCTCACCGCTTTTTTTGTAGATAAATCCATTTGGGCGCCACCGCACCTCGCTGCGTTGCCACACGCCCCTGAACGCAAGCGCCGCCGGCGCTTCTTTTCAACTTTGCCTCGAGCCTCGAACACGTTTTTTACGATCTGCTGTGTTTCTTCGAATTCCTCGCTTGTTCCTCGCCTGCCTGCGACTTGACCGTTCTCGCTCTCGAGCCGGACGACTTTATTTGCCAGTGGACGATCTGCTCGGACTGTGCGACTCTCGACGTCTGACCCCCTGGCATCCATCCATCCATCCATCGGATCCACCGATATAATATAATCTTCTCAATTCTTCTTCAGTTGTTGCCCAATGTTGGCGAGTCGTCGTCACGGTCTGCCAGGTCACCGTCGTTCTCCTTGCACCGTCACAGCTCGTAACTTAGATCCATTCGGGACCTGAGGCCTGAGCTGAGATCGCCTGCGCTTGTTTTCCATCAACTTTGTCGTCGAACACCGTCCATACACGTTTTCTGCTGTGTCTCTTCCGAACAACTCTCGCTTGTTACTGTAACGTTCTGGCTCTCGCTTTCAAGCTCGTTCTCGAGCCGGAGGTCTCTTCACGACGGATTCGAGTCAGCGTCGGGGTAGAGATGCTACGATTTGTACTTAGACGAGTGTCTCGTCCTCGATTTCTCCTTTGGCGGACGATCTGCTCGGACTGTCATTGTGTCAATGCGAGCCGTCAGTGACTTTTTAAACTCGCCGACTGACCCACTGGTATCCATCGGATCCACCGATATACCGTATTAGAATATTCTCGATTCTTCTATGTACAGTCGCTGCCCCATCGCAGGTCGTCGTCATGCTCGAGCTCGCACAGTGAGTCAGATATGGTTGTACTTAGGCTCGCTATTGGTTCGACTTCACCGTCATCTCCCTACGTATCACCGTCCGTTGCACACTCACGTCTTTTTCTTTTTCTTTTTTCGTGGATAGATCCATTTGGTGCGCCACACACCCCTGAACGCAAACGTTGGCGCTTCTTTCTCAACTTTGCCTCTCGATTCAGAACACAATTTCTTCGGTGTCTCTTCCTTCCTCGCTCGTTCCCCGCCAGTCCTGGACCTCTGAAGCCTAACTCTCGCTCTCGCTCTCGAGTTGCAGGATTTTCTGAACGATGGGCTCGAGTCGACGCCATCAACGTAACCCTCAGATAGTACTGGTCTGAGGCTGATCGTCGTCGCCCTGGATTCAGACGGCGACGCGTTCTCGAGTACTCTACATGACTGGGAGTTTCCGTGTCTGCAGCCGCTGTGCCTACCGACCTGATACCTGTTAGCATTGCGAGAGTAGATTATCACTGTGGATGGATGGATGGTACTTATATTGTATCGCACTTGTATAGCTCGGCACTGTTCATGCCCATCCTATACTGGAAGGCTGGACGAATAAGCTTAAGTTACTCTGTCAAGTACTTCTACAGAAATCTCTCTCTCAGGATGGACGAGTACGTAACCTTCAACAAAGCCTGTCCAGATGCTATGTGCTCACACTGGCGGGACAACACGTATGGAAACGGCATTTTCAACGCGAGTATAACCGTGCTGTCCGGTGTCGATGGCCTTCTTGTGTCCGAGTCGTGAGGAGTTACAGTTGGAACTTTAATCGTAGGAACGGACGTCGAGCGTGATCATGAGTGGCCACTGGAGGGATTCTCGCGGGCTAGTTTTTGAGTAAGTACTCTATCGTTCGCGGGGGATGACGAACGCGGACGAGGATGAAGAACATGATGGTGGTGGTGGGTATGTGGGACTCGTTGTCTATGCTTCTGTACGTGGTTGATATTTATACTTATACAGCACCACGTACGGCTCCTCCGGCTGAGTCGGTCTTCAAATCCTGTCGACGTTTCATCTACTGGGATGTCCATCGGGAAGCATTCATTCTTGATTCGGAGGTGCATCCTTTCCGACGACGACCGACAGATCCACCCCTACATACGAGCTTACAACTTTCCCGCCGCAGCACTTTTCGGGGATGAGTGCCACTGCGGCATCGGTTTCAAGCGTACTCCCTCCCGTCGTCACACATCCCCCGGGACCGTAACTGTCGATCCTTTATGATTATTTTTTCTCACTCTATGTAGGACATCTGGATCGCTGTGTCGTCCGTGGTGAGTCGACGCACCCAAGTTACATTAAACCTGTGCGCCATACAGCTCTGAATCATGTTACTTTTCGTCGAAGCAAGAAGGGCCAGCATCTTTGCCTTCGACGTATACATACAATGCCAGGAACCCTCCCGACGTCCTTCATCCGCCGGGACGTCCATCGGAATGTAAGTTGTTTCTCAGGCTCAGGCTTGTGGACGCGATTTTTTTTTCGTGTATACAGTACGAGGACGAGACAGCTACGAAGATCGTAGGATTGAGGTCCCATTCAAGTTATCGACGGCTTCAAATCAGACTCTTCGTGTTCGGCCTCAGGAAGCGAAACGCTTGTTGTATTTCTTACCTCTCGACGCACGCCGTCCTCCACTTCGCAAAGATCCTCTACGGTCCGTACTTTCTGGTGAGTCGATCCTGCCTTCTTCGCACCGCCATCGACCTCTTCCGACGCCGCTTCTTCTTCAGCCCGATTACGGTAGGTAAATCACAATTGTGTACATCGTTTCCACATTCGCCCCGAGCACACAAAGTTCGCCCCGCCCGCCCGAGGAACGTCCGAGCTTATTCTAACAGACCCTGTGTAGATCTTCGGGACCATGGCTTCTGTCCGTCAGCACCTCTTATGCAGTGTTCACACATCCTCTCCCCACGACCACTTTCGAACTTCGAAGCCCCACGGCATCGGACCTTGTTACTCTGCTCTGTCCGTGGGACAGCATGCGATTGGGCCCTACACTTGACACTACTCGTTCCATTTCCGCTCTTCATCGGGGTTTGCTTACAAACGAACTTTTCGACCGGCGACCTCTGTGACGTTTTTGCTCTGGATCTGACCCTGTGAGTGCGATGCTGTTCGTCCGATGGACTTCGGGAGAGGGTGCAGGATGTGGATTGAGCGAGTATCATGTGGTAGAAGTGCAGTGCACCACAGGACCTTTGTCAAACTAGTCAGCCAACCCACGGACTGGTATAAATAGTAGTACAATGACCGTTCTGCTTCTTCAAGTTCTTTATTCCCCTCTTCTCATCTCACTCTTTGCTTCCCCTTTGCTTTCATCACTACTTGAAAGTTGATAGGCCATCAAATCGAACGATGTCCCAGGTCCTTCTCGGGCTGTTCTCTCTCCCGATATTGGGAGGCCTGTTTCTACTGTTGAGGGCGATCAGACATTGGGTTAGGCAGGCGCATTTGAGGGCTGTTGTTCCGGGGCCGGCGCGGACGTCGCTCGTCGCTGGTGAGTGTTAAACGTTAGGACTTCCATCCTGAGGCCGATTATGGATCGTGGATTGTGATGGGAAACTACAAGTAAGTATATACTGACGAGGATTTTATTCCAGGCAATCTCAAACAACTGTTCAATCTGGACGCGTGGGGATTCCTACGGGAGATCGCGACGTATGGAAAGGTCGTGAGGATATTGGGTTTGTTCGGCGTGAGTTGGCGCATGACTTTTGTCATCTCATCTCGTGACTGTTGGGCCCAGGGCTGGATGTTTCAAGTTGCTCGATGTTGACATTCGTTCAAACTGCAGGACACGCAATTGTACGTGAGCGATCCGAAAGCCTTGCACCATATCCTCGTCAAGGATCGATACATCTATGACGAGACGGACATGTTCATCACGTGCGTATACGTTCGAATGTGTCCCCAGTCCCCACTTCTTCTCGATGAAAGACTTCCTCTGATAACCTTTTTGGGTGTGCATTATAAATAGTTCGAATAGCCTCGTGTTTGGCATGGGCCTGCTTTCGACCCGGGGTGAACATCATCGCAAACAGCGTAAACTCCTGAATCCGGTGTTTTCGATTAAACATATGCGATATATGTTGCCCATCTTTCATGGGATCTCACACCAGGTAAGGCCGTCCGAAGTCTCCGCTCGTCGAACTGACTGTCAACTTGGCTAACGAACGTGATATGTGCGTGTATCTGTGCGGTAGCTCTGCGACGTCTTCCAGAAGAAGATCGCAAGTGGCACTCAAGAGATCGACGTTCTGGACTGGATGACCCGTGTTGCGTTGGAACTCGTCGGACAAGGAGGATTAGGTTATTCGTTCGAGTCTCTCGATGAGAATTCATCGAATTTGTATGGAAACGCGATGAAGGATTTCGTGTCCGTACTTTCTCCTCTTATTTTCCCATTCTCTCGTCTCCTCTTCCTTCCTACTCATTTGTATACTCCATCATTGACCTCGCTCGACGCTGACACCCCCGAATAGACCCACCGTCGCCTCCATCCAGCTCATCCGCCAACTTCTCCCCTGGTTCTCCAACATCGGCACCCCCACCTTCCGGCGCTACATCGCGCAGAACCTGCCATTCAAGCGTCTGAACCGCCTCGTCGAGTTATCGGATATCATGGACGAGACGTCGAATGCGATATTGAGCGCGAAGAGGAAGGCGTTGGAGAAGGGAGATGACGCGGTCGTGCATCAGGTAGGAGAGGGACGGGATATTATGAGTATTCTTAGTGGGTTTTTGTTTTTACGTTTCGGCGTAGAGCTCTGAATAGGGATTGAAGTGTGACTGATGCGAAAAACCTTTGGTGGGGGTATTTTTCTAGTGAAAGCGAATATGGAGGCTTCTGAAGAGGATCGCTTGCCCGATTCGGAGCTCACAGCTCAGATGTCGTACGTCACTTTCTCCTCTTCACTTCGTCTATACCATAATAATGATGATTGACCGCGAACATGAACAATAGCACCCTCATCTTCGCGGCAATGGACACGACTTCCAACGCCCTCTCGCGCATCATCCATACTCTGTCCGAGAACCAGGACGCACAGGACAAGTTGCGCGCAGAGCTCATCAAGGCGCGGAAGGAGGCCGATGGTGATTTGGATTATGATACTCTGCATGAGCTGCCGTACATGGAGGCGGTCTGTCGGGAGACTCTTCGTCTGTAAGGACCTTTTGAGTTATTTCATGTAGATTTTATCAGCGCTGATTCGAAGACATCTGCAGATATCCTCCCGTGCTTCACATGTTCAGGACGTACGTCGTTCGCCATACCGCCTCTATTATACGAATCATAGCTCACTGACATCACACAAAAAAATTGGCTTTTTTTCTTTGCGTCGTTCCGCCACAGAACCCGAAAGGACGTCGTGCTCCCACTCGGAACTCCCATCGCCACCAAAGACAGCCTCCTCTCCGAGCTCTTCATCCCCGAAAACACGAACGTCATCGTCGGGATCAAAGCCGTCAACTGCGACGAGACGATCTGGGGCCCGGACGCGAACGAGTGGAAGCCTGAGAGGTGGCTTGGGCCTCTTCCGGAGAGCGTGACCAGCGCTGGGATCCCGGGGGTTTATTCGAATACGTGCGTGTTGTGTTGCATGCTGTGTGCATTCACGTCATGTTAGGTTACTTACTTATGGCAATGTGGACATGTAGGTTGACGTTTTTGGGTGGAGGACGGGCGTGCATGTGAGTTCTCCTTTCCATGATCACTCGGTCAAGTTACTGACCGACCTATTGCAGCGGGTTCAAGTTCTCACAATTGGAGATGAGTACGTTTCCTTTCATCGTTCCCATATGTATCCTTCTTTTGAGATTGAGAATAGCTTGCTAATATATATTCGTCATGCAGAAGTCGTCCTCGCCCTCCTGATCTCGACATTCCGCTTCTCTCCCGGGAAGACGAAGTATTCATTCAAGTCGAGCAATATCGTCACGCCCATGGTGAATGGGAAGCCCGGCATGCCTCTTCACATTGAGCTGGCGTGAATTGAGTTTGAGGAGTTAGGGAGGGATTGAGGAGGCAATGAGTAATGTTGGTACGGATGAGTTGAACGATAAATCCGGATGTCTACTCGCCTTGTATATAATATACGTATGCTTTGCTTCGATAAAGAACGTGGGCATTTTGTGATATCTACTACATATTTTCCTGTGAGGTAAATGGACAGGGTAAGTATGTGGATATATCGGCAAATATATGCTATGGGGTACTCGTGGAAACATATATATGTTGTTAGTGTAGATGATTGGAGTGTAGCGAGGAAGGAATTGTGATGATAAGCACGTGAGGAGTCAGCAAACAGTTTTTTCTACGCACAAAAGAAAAACTGGGTGCCCGTTGACTTACCCTGTTCAAGAGTGAAACGAAAACCATCATAAGGGTAGCGTTCATCCAATTCTCGACTTCTCGGTGACCTTGGCTCTCGCAGTCTCCTTGTATTTGTTGAGCAAGAAGTTCGACTCCGAGTGAACAAACAAAACTTGGATGGATTGGCCCAGGGGTAACTCACGCGCAGGCGTGCAAATGAAATACGGACATGTTTTATCAGTAATTGTTGATACGAACAAAAGAACTTATAACTCACGTATTCAGAGACGCCCATCCACGGCTCGATAGATCTCACATCAGAGACCGTCGTATTTGTTTGAACCCTCGTGGCATCTTGTTCGGAGACGTCCTTCAAGGACAAAGATAGAGAGACATACGTACGCCAAACGCTCCCCTATCACCCCCGCCACCGACACAGAGCGCGGCCCATCGCGAGCTTTCGTCGACCAGAAATCGATTATTCGCAACACGTAGGGTCAGGATATGAGCGGTCCCCAGAGCCCAGCACCCACAAGCACTCGAGAGTACACACAAACTACACCGTATGTTAGCCTCGGATGGACGGACCATCGTTGGTTATCAACTAAGGCATATAATGCAATAGCTGACCACGGGTGGCTCATCTGCATGTACCACCCACACGTCGAACGAGCACACAGAGACGTACGAGCCATGAGTGACGAACGCTGAACGTCCGAACACTGGGCATAGACGAGTCTGCGGAAGTTGAGAGGAGTGGGTGTCGAGGTTGTGGGCTTTAGTGCTGAGATGGAGTAAGCAGAAGAGTAAGGGAGACAGGATGAGGAATATCTCGCGATTTAGTGAGGGTTTATATGGGCGAGAGTGAGAGTTGTCTCAGACTGGCGGGCGCAGGCCAGTGTGGACGAGAAACTGGCAGGAACCGCCGTAGGTGAGACATCGAGACAGATCGAGACACTGAGACCCGAGTAATATATCTGCGCCTAGATGAGACTAACAATTTAGTGCCTCCGGTTTCTCCGAGAAAGCCTCAATTGAAAACATGACATTGCAACTAGAGGCGGGAAGAAGTGTTGAACGTGACGATTCGAGTTGAAAAACACACAAGCCCGGCGGGCAGCATCGTGAGGTATACACCAGGCACACTTACACCATTTCAGATAGAGAAGTCAACGTTGAGGACGTATCCTCAAAGAAGTATCAGATCAGACAGCAGAGTCCAAGGGCAGACCCTTGCAAGCCATGGACAAGGAGAGAAAGTCAAGAAAAACTTGCACGAACAGAAAGTTGATATGCCCGGCTAAAGCCGAAACCCGAGGGGTAGGCGTGCGCCACTGCATGCATGTTGCCCGCGAGTCTTGTGGCGTTCAACGTTCAACATTCACCATGAATGTGTCGAAATGCGACATGATAGTAGAGGCCTAGTTCATCAATTTATCCATACGACTGAAATGCCATACGGCATCATATAATTCTCGATCATTGACTCTAGCCACATTCAGACAACGCCAGAAGGACTCGAATACTTGCACCACATCTTAGACTTCACCCGAATCAGTACAACGTGTGCTACTTCCCTAGCTACCAATATAACTCCGCGCTACATGTGTATCGTGATCGCCACCGATGCTCACATAGCCGAGACAATCAATGGCAAGGAAGGCCGACCATCCAGGAACGGAGCGGCAATACTGCTCGATTTCCATTCGATGTGGGTCTCTTTCTCCGATGGTGAGTACTTAAAATTCATGATAAGGCACGAAAGGACGACCTCTGTTAGAAAGTCCATCAGCAAGAATCTACCTGAGGTGAATTCCGGGACGGAGACGTACTCATTTCCAACTCTGAGAACTTGAATCCACTAGAAATACAAAGAGTGCGGTTAGCACAAGCGGTAGCATGGAGCGAAATCAAACTCACATGCAAGCTCTTCCACCTCCTAAGAATGTCAAACTAGAAATAAATACGAGTATTAATTTATATATTGAGCCACAGGTTTAGATTAGTGACGCACGTATTCGCATACACCCCAGGAATTCCAGCGTTTATGACATTCTCCGGTAGCGGTGCGAGCCATCTCTCAGGCTTCCATTCGCCTGCATCAGGGCCCCATATATCTACATCTCTGTTGACTGCTAAAATGGAGACGATTATGTTCGTGTTTTTGGGTATGAAGAGTTCCGAGACTAGATTTCCCTTGATAGTGATCGGGGAGCCGAGGGGAAGGATGACGTCTTTGCGAGTCCTGTTGAAGACATATATGTGGTGAGCAAGGGAGAGAACCACAATTTTAACGAATCGGGCATACGTTCGTGGTATCTGCGCAATAGGGGGATACCTAGCAGTGAAGTGAGATTAATCTTGCGTGACTTGCGTCAGACGTTGATGAGGTCGACTTACAAACGAAGAGTCTCACGACAGACGGCCTCAAGGAACGGTAGCCCCATGAGATGTTCATAGTCGAGATTACCATCAGCTGCCTTGCGGGCATCTACCAACTCCGCACGAAGACGTTCTTGAAGTTCTTGCCTCTGCGACAGGAGATGTAAAATCCGAGATAGAGCGGAAGATGTTGTATCCATTGCTGCGAAGGTGAGTGTTCTTCGATACGTCCGTGAAGTGTCAGTACTGGTTATTCATACGAATGGGGAGCGACATACGAAATCTGGCCCAATATCTCCTCCTCGGGCAAGCGATCCTGCTCCGAAGCCTCCATGTTTGCTTTTACTATAGCCAACCATATGAGTCAACATCTGATTTCGTTGGGGACGAAAGGGGAAAAGACTCACGTAGTACACTCAAAATATCTCGACCCTCTCCGACCTGATGTACGACCGCATCGTCACCTTTTTCGAGCGCCGCCATCTTTGAGCCCAATATTTCCCTCGACGTTTCATCGATAATATCTGTCAGGTATGCTAGGCGATTGAAGTCCGGCCAGGGAATGTTACGAGCGACCCAACGACGCATGGTCGTCGTGCCCAAGTCAGATACCCAGGGGAACAGCTGACGGAAGACGTTCAGTTTGGTCGTGGTAGGTCTAGGAGGGGGAAAGACGAGCCAATGGTATTAGATAGGGTGTTATAATAGTGTATGAGAAAGTCCCAAGGAGGATGGGACGAACATGAGGTTTTTCAGAGCAGAGCTATATCGGTTCTCAGAGTTTTCGTCGAGACTGTTGAACGAATATCCTAGGCCACCTTGGCCAATGAGTTCGAGTGCGACCCGAGTATTCCACTCAAGGACGTCAATTTCAGCTGACCTACTGGCGAGTTTGTCCTGCAGTACATCTACTAACTAGATGCAGCAGTAAAAGGGTAGTATTTATACGTCAGACTCAATGGCAGTAACACTGGTCTGAAGAAGACCCACCTGATCAGAGATCTTGTAAAAGGTTGGAAGCATGTAACGCATATGCTTGATCGAGAAAACAGTGTTGAGGAGCTTCCTCTGGCGACGATGATGCTCTCCTAACGTACTCAGCAACCCCAGTCCAAAGATTGCTGCATTGGACCTAGACATGAAGACGACTATCGTCAGTGTCTTGTAGACTAGAAATCATACATAACTTACTTAAGGAATACCTCGCTCTCCTCGAATATATACTGATCCTTGATGAGGATATGGTATAGAGCCTTCGTGTCCCAGACATACAACTGTGTGTCCTAGGTGTGCAAAGACGATATGCATCGATGAATTGATACCTTGTATAGAACGGGTCTGATGCCTTACCCAAAACAAGCCCCATATCTTGACAACCTTTCCGTACGTCTTCGCGATTCGACTGTGGAACTGCCATGAGTTCAATCCAAAAAGTGTCTTGATATTACCTACAACAAATGGATGCAGACTTAGTTCGAGCGACAGTAGGTGAAAATGAGAGTCGGCGACATACCAGATATCAACGAATCTCGTTTCGGACCAGGAATATCGTGCAAAGAGGCCTGTCTGACGTACTGTCTTATGACACGAACAGCAACAAAGAGTAAAAACTGCAAAGGGAGAGATAACAACCCCAGGAGTACTTGAAGTGCCAGCGACATGGTAGAGGGGCTCGTGATGTTGGCAGATCGGAATGCGTGAACGCAATAAAGAGAGGAAGTGATGCAACCCACAGGGTTCATGGTCGCTTTTATAAGTAAAGCACCGGACGGACAAGGATACCCACAGTCTGTTCAATAACGGTAAATCAGGTTCTGGGCCTCGCAACGAGTCAACACTCACTGAATTGGCTTCCCTAGTCATCCATCGTCCAATATCTCCATCACCAAGATCTCAGCTAGTCTGTGTCAACGAAGTTATTCTAGCCGTGTTTTTCGCCATGATCTCCGTCGCGAGAAGCTGGTCCCGGAGTTGTTCTCCGCGCTCCTCCGCAAAATACGGGAAGCGTTGAGATGGTGTACTAAGAATTGCTGACGATTACTGTGGCGCGTCGTGTACAAAACACGTAGAATGACTCTTGTCGACCATGACTCGACTGGAACAGATGTCGATATCCCCTTAAGCTTTTGGTGTATATAAAGAGAGAGAAAAGAAGGTCGCTAAATCATGAAAATCTACTTAGTCGTTCCCATTAGTCGTGCCCAGAAAGCGTGTCGACAGAAGTTCAAGTGTCGCGACACGGTGTGCACCGTTGCAGATGCGGAAGCCAGCATGGAATATGAGTCTTCAAGCAAGGCAGTAGATTTGAGTTTGAGTAGACGATAAAATTCAATTGAAAATGAAGAAACCGGCGTGCAGGCCATGGACGAGGGGAGAAAGTCAAGAAAAGTCAAGAAAGTTGGAAGTCGGAACAGACACGGCACCCCCGGCTGGAGCCGAGAATCCGAGGGGTCGGCGTACGCCACAGGGATGTGACTTAGGTGGCGCTCACCATCGAAACTGGTTCTCTTTCCTCCATCCATCTCTCACTTATAGTTACACTCGAAGCTCGGGCACTTGGGATCTCGGTGCGATTATTTGTTCGATCAGACGAGCGTAGAATGGTTATCAGGATCGAAGCTGGTACCTCCGCTTGTAGGACATTTCTGCTTTACTAGTATGAAAATTCCTACGTGTTCGTATTCAACTACTTGCTATATTCATTACAAATATCCTGCGACTTCGCTCATACCAGTCACCGCAGACCCCCGGAGTTACAATCCTTCCACCCACGCCTCCAACTTCTCATTCACCTCCTTCGCATGGCTCAAGATCACCCAATGGTCGGCCGCAAACTCAACCCTTGTCATCGGTCCCTTCGCGAACTGTTGGAATCCGCGATCGAAAAGAGCGGGAAGGCAAAGGTGGTCCTGGACCGCAGCACCATAAAAGACGGGCTGGTTAATGACATAGGCTTCTCTGGGGATTTCTGGTGACGCAGAAAAGCAGGGTTAATTGATGCGTGAGGAGAGAGTGAGGAGATGGACTAAGAAAAGAGTGGAAGATACGAAGGGACAAAACATACGTTTATCGTCCTCGACCACGGCGTCACTCGTCATTACCTTGTACCAGTACGTCGGCGCTTCGAACCCCCCGTTGACGAATGCCTTCTTGATGTATTCCTTGTCCTCCTCCGTGATATATGACGGAAGCGGTGTTTGTTTCCCGCTCTCGATCCAAGCTTTCGCTGCTCCCGCAGGCCCGAGGTGTTCTGCCCATACTTTCGAGTCGGAGGGAAAGAGAAGGCTGAAGAACGAGTCGAACTACGAGAATAGAGACAATATGAGTAGCTGGTGTGAACGGAATTGCGTGAGATACGAACCTTGTCCTCGAGAACCTTGGCTGTATCATCCTCAGAGAACCAAGTCTGATAACCCGTAATGTCACGCTTCACCAATCCTTTGATCATCTGGTTCGTTTGCGTCCAGTTCGCTACCACGTTAGGCGGACTGTAGCCTACTGCGAAGAACGCAAAGGAAGTGAAACGGTCCGGGTAGAAGTTTGCGAGGCGAGAGGCGACTCGACAACCCCTGTTCATCGCTGCGTCAGGACTGGCGATGACTTTTCAGGGAGATACAAAAGGACGTTGAACCTACCAGTCGTGTGCCACGCAGACTGCGCTCTGTACCCCCTCACCATCCATCAAATCTACAATATCTTTCGCCAAGCCACTTCCGACGTACGCCTTCACTTCGAGCGGCTTGTCCGTTCCTCCATACCCCAGCATATCGGGAACAATCAGTCCATAGCCCTTCGCTTTGAAGTACGCAACTTGGTGGCGCCAGTCGTTCGATGTCGATGGGAAGCCGTGCAGGAAGACGAGCGTTGGTTTGGAGTCGGTGGGCGCAGAGTGGTAGTATGAATAAGTGTAGCCTCGTGAGGTCTTATGGGTCTTGTAGGATGCAGGGTCGAGGTTTGGGGTCATGTTGCCAGAGTTACTAGGCCAAGATGACAGTCGGATCAGGGAGATGAATGGTGGTAAGCCCTTGCATGCTGAGGCTTATAAGGACGAGCGTCAGATGGAATGGAGCCTGTCAGAAGGCAGTGGTCCATTCCGGTCGACGCAATAGCCCGATGCAGTGCCCAAGGATAGGCGCACAGGCGCTCACGTTACCAGGCATCAGAGTGAGCGATATGCTACGATATGAAGTAGCTCAGTCTATAGCATGGAGGTTTGATGAAGGTCACGGTGAGAGACAGAAAACAAAACGAAATCAGAGAATGTGAATTCGAACCCCGAAAGCCCCTATAGTAAGTATACGACTTCATTGAGTGGCGTTGCGTGTGGACCTGTGGGCCACACGATACACTACCCTCCTCGCATCATCATATTCACATCGACGTCTCATCTTACAACGATAACTTTCCTATACATAAAATCGTTCAACTAGGGTACAATGATAGCGACTAGTCATCTTTGCTGACACAGCCTGAGGTTCACTCCCTCACGGTGAACTTGTACCCATCGCCCCTGTCCAGATACACCACCTTACTATCTAGTCCCGCATTCGTCATCGCTTTTTTGAAGTCCTGCAGCAAATTATCATCTCATAATCAAATCGGTTCTGTTCCGAGTCAAGCAGAAAATAACACGCACCTCCAGCGGACTCAAGAACAGATCTACACCGTAGAGGTGTTATAAATGAGAGGTGTCCGTGGACGGATGCGAGGATCTACGACGCACCATAATCATCATAATGAATCGGAATCGTCACGTCTGGCTGAATAAGATGAACGAGCTGGATGCCCTGCGTCGCGTCCATAGTCACCATAAGCAATGGCATCGAAGGCCCCGGGATCGTCGTTCCGCCTAAGCACCCACCCATACGGACACATGTCATAAATCACAGAAAATATATCGTCCTCACAAATGCGACGAGACGTACCCAGATGTATGAGCATCAGATCCACATGCGGATACCTCTTCGGTATATCCTTCAACTCATCAACGAACAGCGTATCACCGCTCACATAAACCCGATATCCCACACCATTCCCCTCTCCTTCTCCTTCTCCCTCTGCCCTCTCCCCCATAAACTCAATCATCCATCCATTAGTCGGCGGCACAGCTTTTACAATCTCATTCACCTTCTCGATCAAATCGCCAGGTCCTGGAGGAACATGTTTTCCGGGCATAGCCGTCACTTTGATTGTCTTCCCCGTACCAGACGACGTAGACGACGAGTCGGCGACGTTGAGGAGGGCCGAGTACCAAGTATCGAGCGGCGTGACGGCCGTGAAGTTCTCGAATGGAGGTGTTTTGGTCGTTAGAGCTTTGTGGGCATGTGGGGTCGTGAGGATGGGAAGATCGCGTCGGAGGGTTGCTTCGACCTGGACCCGAGTAGGGTTATATATCATGATTAATACCCGAGTTAGGTTGGGGTGGGAAAACATGCACGCGTACATGTTCGTCAAAGTGGTCTGCATGGTAGTGCGACAGCAGAACAAGGTCGATACGTGGAAGGTCGTGCAGATCGACAGCAGGATTCGTTCGACGGGTGCCTGTTATGCCTGGTCCAAGATGGATGTGATCTACATGCATATGAACGATTAGCCACCCGTTCCAATATGAAGTATGAAATCGTTGTTTACCTCCGGCGTGAAGGAAGCTATTCCGGTCCCGAAAAAATTCATCAGAAGTGGACTTTTATTGGAATAAGGATAAGTATGGATGGATGAATGCTACACACTTCGGATCCGTCATTATCCTCACCCCCGCCCATTCAAGTATCGTCGTCGCAGTCCCAACGAAATAAATGCTCGCATTTTCCTTTCCTGTGTCTGCTCCAGAAGGATGGCTCTACAGTCAAACAAATATCAGCATCACCCATCTAGTCAACAACGAGAAGGCCGCGGGGCATGATTTGGTGAATTGAGAGTGTACTAATGCTTCAAGGCGTACCTTGAGCGATTTAGGCTCCGGAAGATTTTTCGCTAGATCATGCTGGTGATGGTGGTGGTGCACACCCGCTGCGTCTGCGTCACGGTAAGGAGCCTTATTGACCGACGGGTCAAGGGTGATCGTCGTCGTAGTTGTATCGGATGTGGCGGACATGAGTACTAGCTCTGATGTACAGATTACTGTACTTCACAAGTTGGCTACAACAGTGAGTTCGCGCTGGGGACCAAGGGGGGAGCCAGTGGTATATCAATACCAGCGTTCATATACACAAAAAACGTCAGCCCACACAGGTAGGCCTTTGCTTCGAAGCAGCTCACGCAGCGGCGTAGACGGCCATGATGAGCATTACGGTGACGTCAAACCTCCACCGAAAGCAAAAATAGCAACAGCGCAAGGGTAGGACCATTTCGGTCCATGAAAGTCGGAGCACCTTGAAGGCTTGAAGGATGCCCCAGAATGTATGGGGATATTTGGGTGGATGCGGGAGGATAGGGAGTCGGCGGGGAACGGAGGGTTCAATCCAACGTTGGCTTCGTCGGAGAACCGGCAAGTTGGCGAAGAGGGCCACAGTGGCGCAGAGTGTACGTGCTACAGGTCCACAACATCGTCGAATACATCGTGATAGCAATACAGGATATCTGTAACATGTAAGAAGATTGTCAGGAAGGTCAAAACAGGATAGAGCATTGGCGCACTGTTGAAACGTAGAGCAAGACATGCGAACGACCTGAGTCTTCGACGCCGACAAGACAAGACCCATCCAAACGGCTATCACACAGCACAGCAGATGGAGAATCCGAAATATATGCAGTTCATGCGATTGTGTATAGTACCATACCAAAATATAAGTATCCTCCCTCGTCACCATTACCCATCTAACAATAAATCACCCCAGCCCCTACCTCGACCCCGACCACACCCATACATACAACCGAACACTCTACTGAATCTTCAACGACTTCGCGCCTCCCCACTTCGCCCTGCTCTCGACCTCAGCCTCAGCCTTAACACCGTCGATCTCCGCCTGCTGAATCATTTTATCCTCGAGGTCCTTCATCTGCTGGAGCGTGAGGCCCTTCGCCTTTGCCTCTTTCATCGCGGTGTTGAGGCGTTCGCGGTATGCACGGTACTTGTCGTCCGTGCCGAGCATACGGTCCCACCAGCGGAAGGAGGTGGAGAAGTTGTTGACGAAGGCCATGTGGTGGAAGTCGTGGTGCTCTGCGCCGGACCAGAAGGGGAGGATGTGTTGGAGGGACCAGGGGAAGTCTGTGCGACGTAAGTCAGTAAAAGAATGCACCTACCCGAGATGGTAGCGAGGAGAAAGCGATTAAAACGTACCATAGCCGGAGTGAGCGTCGATGGCCTGAAAGAGACGGAGGGCGATCCAGATGTATACGGTGAAGATATGGAGGTTTCGCGTGAAGTAGCACCAGAGCAGAGGGCCGGCGATAGTGCCCGTACCGAGGATCATGACTTCAGCTGGATGAGCGTACTCGGCAGCAAGACCGAAGGGTGCGGAGTACTTGTGGTGGATCTTGTGGATGTGCTTGTAGAGCATGGGGGTGTGGAGGAGGCCGTGGGCGAAGTAGTGGAACATGTCCTCGAAGAAGAAGAAGAATGCGATTTGGGGGGCCATGATTTTCCATGATGGGAAGGGAACCTGCCAGGTGTCCATGCCGATAGCCTGGGCGACTGGGTGGAAAAGGAAGATCTATACCACAGCGTCAAGTCAATAAGATGAACCGCAAAAGGAAGAGGTGAAAAGACACGTACAGCAGGACCCTCGATGGTGAAGTGAGAGAAGAGGACGAGCTTGGTGCATTCCCACTGCTCCGCTGCCGTCGGAATTTTGCTTGGTTGGAGCTTCCATCGGCGGAAGTAAGGCATAGCGTCGATGATGATCCAAGGAATAGCGCGTCCGAAGTATACTACCTACAAGTTCCAAATAAGAGCGGCCGTTAGGACTCGTTCTCCGCACAACGCGTCGCGCGACTTCAACCAAAAGATGGTAAACATACCTCGTGAAGCAAGAAGCTGGCAAGACCGGTCGCGATGACAGGGTTGTCAAAGTAGAGGTACCATGAAGCCCAGAACTGCTCCATCCAGTTGAGCTGCGAGAAGTCTGTGCCGGCGCTGGCATAGAGCTCAGAGGCCGTCGGTTCATGGCTGCTCGGCGATGCGAAGGTCGCGTTGAAACTCATTTTGGCGGCGACGAGAAATGATGAACCGGGTCGAGGTCGGGGGGAACGATGGCGACCTCAGACGGGGACAGGGAGCTGGTATAAAAGAAGGGGAGGAGGTGGTGAGACCGAAAGAAGGTGGTCGTCAAAGTGAGCTGAGGATTTTGCGGACTGAAATAGTGGTGCCATCTGCGGGCAACCGCCGAATATGGCATTTAGGTAAGCTCCTCTCATGGTGCGCTTATTTCCTATCCGCACCACTTCCCTCGTCTCGCAGCGGACGGGCCAGCCTTTCAACTATCCTGGTCTAGGACCCCCACGGGCCCCCATCCAGGCATATCGAGACTTTTTCACCCGACTCTGGATTGTGCTTGACATTCTGGACGAATTTATTGCGGCGGCGCGAACAGCGAAGGTGGCGTGATCCCCTTCGTTCGATTTTCGGTGTGCTCCTCTTCTGCGTTTGTCATTTCCGCGGACAAAGATTTTGAGAATGGCATGTGTTCAGTTGGGTGCGCGAGCAGCCCTCGCCAAATGACAGGCAGCTGACAGAATTCATTGACTTTTCTGTTTCTTATTCAAGGGAGGTTGTCTATCATCTCAGCGAACGTTGAGACCGTGCTCAAATATACTCCTAGACCGTAACTGCAGCTCAAACATGAGAGATTTCTTGACATCAAAATCTCTCATTTTTCAGCTGAAGGACTTGAGAATAACCGAGGCTCGACGTTCAAAAGTCATCGGAAGCCGGAAAAGCACCGTTTGCGAGTTGTGATTACCTTTCGCCGCCTCGGATTGCCATTTGAGACCTTGGCTCCACGCTTGTTTTGTGGCTCGGAAGTCTCAAATTTTCAGAACAAAGGTTGATATTTTCAGATCGCAGATACGGTCTACTCAGGGTGTTTCCTTGTCTTCGAACTCGTGACTCCTGGCACCTTCCAAGCCGGAGCACTACGACGTGTAGCGCCACCGCGGCATAGACATCGCTTTCTTCTACCTCTCAGAAAGTCCAGCTGTTCCTCAACGGGAACGTGCTGTGTCTGTGTATCAATCTAATCTAATCTACTACGGGCTTTGGTTCTCTACCATTGTGGCGTTGTATCTGCAAGTCAGCCACTATATCCACGTTACGCAAGCCTGCCGAGACGTCTCCCGGTGGCTGATTCGTAGAGTCCGTTTGTCGTCCACCTTTCGTGTGAGGATGGACATGGATGGCAGGCTCGGGATAACCGTAGTCCACGACGTTCGATGGTGGCTTGAATGGCACTCCAGTCGAAGTGCCCAGTCCAGGAGTGGATCTCTTGCATGTTCAGTCGAAGATGCCTTGTCCAGCTGTGGTCCATCTAGGTCCCAGTTCGCCACAACATCTATATGGCAGAGTGGATATGAGAGTGTGGGCTACCCGCAAACCAAGCAGTATAAAACAGATTGATTGTCTGTGTCGTTTACACTCAAGCCGGTCTCATAACTCGCTATCGATTCTCCTCCTTCGGGTCCTTCCTCGTTGCCTATAAGATGTTCATACTTGTAAGTCACCGGCTCGTCCCACAACCATCCTGCCGCCGTGAATATTTATTAACTGACGTCCCACATCGACAGGTAACCGGTGCTTCTGGCTTTCTCGGCTCACATGTCGTCAAACAGCTCCTGGAAGCAGGTCATAAAGTACGAGGGTACGTCTTCCTCATGCATCATCCTACCCCCTCCGTTTTCACGAGGACATGAAAATGACATAAGTCTATGCGTTTGCTTTTTCATCACAGAACCGCTCGAGCGAGTAAAGCCGAGCATGTTCGTTCTGCGTACAAAGCTTATGGCGACAGGTTCGAGGTCACTGTCGTAGAAGACTTCAGTAATTCGGATCTCAGCGATGCTTTCAAAGGTCCTCCTCGTCCCCCTCCATCAACGCTCCACAATATAAAATATACTGACGATATTCATACTTGTCATTCTATAGGCGTTGACGCTCTGGCGCACGTCGCGTCACCGCTCAGTCAGATGTTTGAATTGAGTGCGGAGGAAGTCTTGAAGGTATGGAACGCACTGTTTCTGGTCAATCGACGGCTGATAATGACATGGCACGCTCACTATGGACTTGTCTGAATCGTCTGGGGCGGGTCTGTAGGGGGCTATTGACGGGACGATCCGAGTCCTTGACTCCGCCTCCAAAGCCGGCGTGAAGAAGATCGTCGTCACGTCCAGCACCTCGACACTTTCCCATCCTAACGATGTGTGGATCAGTCGATTCTACGGAGATCAAGGTGAGCTCAAATTCTATCTCGTCTTCTCCCTCCTTCCCCCCAAATGTGAATGCTCATCTGGTGTGATGACTATGTCGCAGATTGGAATCCGCTCACATACGAAGATGCGACGAAACCTGGCGCGAATCCTATGCATGTATATGCCGTGTCGAAGAAAGTGGCGGAAGAAGCTGTGAGGAAGTTCGCGAAAGAACATCCAGATGTGGATATCGCTACCGGTGGGTCCAATCACTTGTATCGAAATTCTCGTCATCTAGCTCTCTTACCGCTGCTTTCATGAAAACCTACTCATTCTGTATCCCTGTGCCTTTTATATATATAGTCCATCCCGCCCTCATCATCGGCCCTACCGGTCCCAGCCAGGTCCTCCCTACAGGACAGGCCGCCGACGGCTCCAATACCGCTATCTACATGCTCCTTCAAGGATCCCGGCAACCGCTCCCCGAGCCCAAATCCTTAATGTTCCCTCCTGTGTTCATCAACGTAGAAGACACCGCAAGAGCACACGTATTACTCCTCACCGGCACTAGCAGTACTCCTTCCCTGCCGGCAGGACAGGTCAAGAGAGTGGTCCTGTACGATGGGCTCATGAAGTGGCATGAGGCCGTACGTTATTTGGAGGAGACGAGGCCGGCGATTAGGGAGAGGTTGTTTGTGGTTCCGGAGGGGTATGAGGGGGATGAAGGGTGTGCGAGGTCGGATGGGACGAGTTCGGAGAGGTGGGTCGGGATGAAGAAGGAGGATTATAAGGGGTGGAAGGAGACTTTGGATGCGACTGTGGATTGTATTTTGAAAAGGGAGTCGGAGTTGGGTGGGGAGAAGTAGACGTCCGACGGAGAATAAGGTCCACGGGACTACCGCTAGACCACTCTAACTTGAATATCTTCTCGGATTTGTGGGTCATGACGCGCACCTTGCTGTTTTATAGGGATAGCTTATCTCTCCGTAGAGGTAGTACACTAATTCCTAGTCACGACATTTGTGCTATCTTGCGGTGATCTCAGAATTTGTCGTCCACAACGCCACACAACATAATTCACACAAGGTCTCCGCCACTTCCTTCACTCAGCCTATACCCACACTCACCCGTTGCTCACCCGCATATCGCCTTTTGGTCTTCCCCTTTCCATACCAAGGTCACCAAAGATGAAGCGAACATACCCTTATACAGCCGCTGTCGAGTGAGTTACCTGGTATCGCCGTGTGCCTTTACATCTAGAAACAACCTGGCCGGGAAGGGCCGCAGGCTCTCGCGCCTCTTTCCTTGCAAGTTGCGCTCTTTGACTCGTTGCGTTCTGATCATTCGGAGTGTCCCCGTGGTCCGCCTATTAGTCCCATTCTCGTCCTCCCTCGGTACGAGCTCGATGACATGACGTGCTTCAATACCATACATGTCTCCCGAGCACGCGATGCTTCCGAATAATAATAAAGACCCAAGCATATCCTCGACCATGCCGTGTTCGTCTTCCCCATCTTCCACTACTCCGTTGCCCACCTGTGTTTGCTGTGCTACTTCAACAGCGCCGAACACACTACTTGAACAAGTGGACATCTACACATCTAGAAATTGCTAAGTCGGACATGTCTAACACAGGGAACTTCTATCGGTGCGTGTATCTGCTTGGCCGTGCGTCGTCCTTGAGGAAGAGCTAACATATTCTCGTGTGTGGTACTGGATGGTTTGGCTCGCCTCGGGTTCTACGATCTGCAGGGAGCCGGACTTCGAGACGCTGCAGTTACACGCAGGTCAAGAGCTTGACTCGACCAGGGCTCGTGCCCCTCCCATCTATGCCAGCACTTCGTTCGTGTTCAATGACTCTGCGGTGCGTATTCTAACTTTTATATTCCTTCTACCCACTGGGTCACTTGGCCAGCACGATACTCTGGAGACATACTTCCGCTCTTCCTTCGCTAGGTCCGTCAATGCTGGCGTGTCGTACTGACGGCCTTACTTCCTGTTGCAGCACGGTGCAGACCTCTTCGGTCTTCGCACCTTCGGGAATCTCTATTCCCGCATCGGAAACCCCACCGTCGTACGTCTCCGCTTCCCTCCAAACGCACTCCAGCTCTGAATCTCCCACCGATTCTGGCTGGTACTGCGGTGTGGCGTGTGGCGTGCACGTAACAGGATGTTTTCGAGAAGAGGATAGCAGCGCTCGAGGGCGGAGTGGCCGCTGTTGCGACGTCGAGTGGACAGGCGGCTCAGTTTATGGCTATCGCTGCCATTGCGGGGGCTGGGGATAATATCGTTTCGACGAGTTACCTCTATGGTGGCGTAAGTGTTTCTCTGATATTCCCCATCCTACCGCCGCAGATACTGAGTTTTCAATGTGACTTTGGCTCTGCGTTTTGCTCGAATTAGACGTACAATCAATTTAAAGGTAAAGCCCTTCCTCTCTCTTGTCATAAATCAGAGCAAAAATAAGGAATGTGTTGATCTAATGGTTCAATCTCTGTGTTCCTCTTACTCTCCTCAGTGTTTTTGAAGAAATTCGACATTCAAGTCAAGTTCGTCACTGAAGATGACCCGGCCGCTTTCGCGGCAGCCATCGACGAGAAAACGAAGGCGATATATGTCGAGAGTATCGGGAACCCGAAGTATAATGTCAGCCCGATTGCAGACATCTCCAAGGTTCGCTGTTCACATTTCTTCGGCCTTCGTATCTAATACGAATCCATCATGCAGATTGCACATGAACACAAGATCCCGCTGATCGTGGACAACACATTCGGAATAGGAGGTAAGCGTCTCATCCCATACATCTCAGCTAAGCAAGCTATCGAGCTCAAATGACATCGTCCTCAGGATACCTCATCCGCCCCATCGAGCTCGGCGCCGACATCGTCGTCCACAGCGCTACGAAATGGATCGGCGGGCACGGAACGACAATCGCGGGCGTCATCGTCGACTCTGGAAAATTCGACTGGACATCCGGTAAATTCCCCTCCTTCACCGAGCCCGCAGAAGGATACCACGGCCTCCGTTTCTCCGAAACCTTCGGCGCCATCGCCTTCGCTATCAAAGTGCGCGTCGAAATCCTCCGCGACCTCGGCGCGTGCCAGAACCCGTTCGGCGCTTTCCTTCTCCTGCAGGGCCTTGAGACGCTGTCGTTGCGCGCGGAGAGGCATTCGGATAATGCGCTTGCTGTTGCGAGGTATCTGGAGGGGCATGAGAAGGTGAAGTGGGTTAGTTATCTTGGGTTGGAGAGTCATAAGAGTAAGGAGTTGGCGGATCAGACGTTTAGGGTTAAGGGGAAGTATGGGGGCGTTTTGAGCTTTGGGGTTAAGGGGGGCGAGGATCCGAAAGTGGGGAGTACGGTTGTGGACTCGTTGAAGTTGGCGAGTCAGCTGGCGAATGTTGGTGAGTACTCCTAGTGTCAGGGGTATCTAGCGATAGAGGATGCAGACTCACCTTGGCTGGTCTGGTACAGGTGATGCGAAGACGCTTGTCATCCATCCGGCCACGACGACCCATGTACAACTGACGGCGGTGGAACAGCTCGCGAGTGGTGTGACGCCAGACCTAATCAGGGTATGCATGCCTCTCCTTAAGCTCGAGTTCACTTCTGACAATCCTGTCCTATAGGTTTCGATTGGCATTGAGAACAAGGACGACATCATCGCCGATTTCGAGAACGCATTGAAGACCGTTCCTTGATCGTGATATAGACACGCGTTGTGAGAAGAACTTGAAAGCTGTATGTTTGTACTGGTATCTTTAATGATGTATGCTCGACGGGAGATCCAAAGTGACGGCGTTATTCGCTGGAGGGGAAGAACGATTCGGTTGTGAATATTGATGGATCGAACTGATGTTCAAGTGCCACAGGGGCTACTGGCTCAGGCAGTCCGGCAAGCTACTGGTGAGGGTGCAATGAATGAGCGAAGATGGTCTAGATACTTTCGCACCCTATTATCTAGCTTCTAACGTAGCATTAAGTGGACAACACTCAGCCAGATTCCACATACCAAAAAAGACCTGAACCGTGAACGACGATGTTACGGATGTGCCACAGAACCGGCAACTAAACCGGCATTTTTATCCCATGTGCGCTTCCTGCTTTGCTCCGTCCGCCGGTGGCCGTGGGCCACTCGGTCGCTCACTGCATCGTGCACGATATCGCTCGCGATAATGTTGGTCTTCGAGTCGTCGAGGCAGAACCTACGGGCTGCGGTACAATCGCCTCTCGAGAAACTCTACATAGCTCCAACCAACCCTCCTTAAAGCCTACCTCCTTACACTCGAGTATTTACCATTAACGTTGACCAAGGCCAATGGGAGGTTCAATCCACAAAAGCGCTGCAATCCTCGTTGTTGGAGGAGGTGCGTAGAATACCGCCCATTACTTCCATTACTCCGAGGTAAAGGTAGTAATTTCTGTGTCGAATATTCAGGTACTTGGGGATGTTCGACCGCATTACACCTCGCACGTCGTGGGTATACAAACGTCGTCGTACTCGACCCTTACCCAGTACCATCGACCATATCAGCCGGAAACGACGTGAATAAGATCATAGAACAGCGTATGTAACAGTATTTTATCCATATGATCGAAGTCTCGTTTACCATTTACTACTTCTTGTAGCCCTTCCACCTTCCGACGACGATAAAGGCGACACTCACGTCTGGGCTCAACTCCTCTACAAAGCCGGCCAAGCCTGGTCCTCAGATCCCGTTTTCTCTCCCTATTATCACCCTACTGGCTACATCCTCTCAGCCCACACGCCCTCCGTCATCTCCGAGCTCCGGAAACGTGACAACCTCGACAATGATCCCTCTTTTACTCCGCTTCACTCTGCCTCCGACTTTCGCGCAACGATGCCGGAAGGGGTCTTGACGGGAGAGTTTCCAGGGTGGAAGGGCTGGTGGAAGAAGGAAGGGGCCGGGTGGGTTCACGCGAGGAAGGCGATGGTTAGTGCGGCGAAGGAGGCGGAGAGGCTGGGCGTTAAGTTCGTTGGCGGCGAACAGGGAGAAGTGGTGGAGCTGGTTTATGCTGGAGGACAGGAGGGTCAAGGCGACGTCGTGGGCGTGAAGACAAAGGATGGGAAAGTTCATCTCGCAGAACGGGTCATCCTCTCCGCTGGGGCGAACAGTCCAAACCTCATCGACTTCAAGGACCAACTTCGACCTACGGCATGGACGCTCGCGCACATCAAGATAAACTCTGACGAACTTTCCCTGTACCGCGATCTCCCTGTACTCTTCAATATCGAAAAAGGCTTCTTCATGGAACCGGATGCGGATAAACACGAGCTCAAGATATGTGACGAACATCCGGGCTACTGTAACTGGGTCGGCACAGGATCTTCACGCCACAGCGTTCCCTTTGCGAAGAAACAGGTCCCTAAAGCATCAGAAGACCGCGTGCGCAACTTTCTCCGCGACATCATGCCCCAGCTCGCCTCTCGTCCTTTCGTCTCCGCACGTCTCTGCTGGTGCGCGGACACACCGAACCGAATGTTCTTGATCGGATATCACCCGGATCACCCCTCCTTGTTGATCGCTGCAGGAGGCTCAGGACATGGATACATGCATATTCCGACTGTAGGAGGGTTTATTGTGGATGCGATGGAAGGGAAGTTGACGGAGGAGTTTAAGGAGAGTTTTAGGTGGAGGCCGGAGACGGCGGTCAACAGGAATTGGGAGGATACTCAAGGAAGGTTTGGAGGCCCGAACAAAGTTATGAACCTGGCGGATGTGACGGAGTGGACACATATTGAGGGCAGCTTTGAGGACTTGTCCCGATAGGGTGCTTATTTGCTGAGTATATGTATTATTCATCAGTTACATCTGCATATGTGGACCTGCAAGCCTTAGAAGAATCAGAAGAACATGTACGATCTCGGCTCTCCTAGCGAAAAAGCCTTTCGCAGATACACTCCATAATGTCTATCGCGATAAACCTATACAGTTCTCTTTCTGACAATGTATCAATAAGAAGAAAAATCTGTACTCTTCACTAACACCTTACCGTGACAGGTGCCAGCGAGAAAGTGAGCGTTCCAGGAGGCCCACCCAGTATTCTGCTGCACAAGAAGACGGGTAGGGCGAACTACGTTACAACACTCTTGCGGATTCGGGAACAGTCGGAACCAGCGCAGGATGCCGACGGGCCAATCGTAGTAAGCGCCACCCAAGGCAGCGCCACACTTGATGCGCTCTTTCAACATTTCAGATAATGCAAGTACGCGTCTATATTGAATGGTAAACATCGAGGCCGCGGCTGTGAGCCTCAAGGTCAGTAAGCGTAAGTAAACATGCAGGTCAGTAAAGTATATATGCTGAGAGATCTCTAGATGCGAAAAGTGTAACTCCGTTTGTGGCGATGTGGTGTAGTGAGTGGAAATGTGTTTATGTGCACCAACCGTGGACTATTTTGATGGTCCCCGTCATATGTCCCTCCCTCCAAACCCTCTCCAACCAACTCGCTCCACCATCTTCTGCCCACTTACTCAGCAACCTCAGAACCTCCCCCAGAAGCTCTTCAGCACCAGATGCCTCGTCGCACACATCAGCACCACCGCCACCATGATGGAAGTACCGGCATATATTCCAACAGCCTTATAGCCTCCCGTGGCTGTATTGATAGCTCCTGAGATCGGCGGACCCGCGAGAGCACCGAACGAGAGCAGCGTCATGTACATCCCGGAACGCCGACCGACGTCACTCGTATCACCCATTGCGATCATGGGTGCTATGAGGAGACCGACAAAGGCACCTGAGGCAAAGCTATATAATAGTGAGGGCGGCAAGTGATCAGCGAGTGTGTTTCCATCACCGATCCCAATGATCCCAATGACCAGAATTAGGAGACAAAGTCACTGACCCATAGAATACAGCGATAATAATGAGGGCGGTCTGACCATAGACAAACGGCCAGATGAAGGTGAACACTGCGGCAAGCACAGTGAATGGTATCATGATGTTCAGTGCACCTGTTCAGATCACATCAGCACGGGGTCCTTTGAGGGCTAGAGTATACAGCCAAGCAATCGCTCGGTGTGAACCTACCAATCCTATCTGCCACAAACCCAGCCATCAGTCGGCCGAATCCCGAGGATGCATTGGCGATGGCGACGAGATAGAACGAGAAATCCGAGCTAACACCTTGCGTCGGGCCGCTCGCGTCAATATATGTGAGTACTGTATACGTCCCCACAACCGCCATGAAGTAAAACCGCCACGGATATACCATAGCGGATAGCAAGGCAAAAGCATAAAGACAAAAATAAAAATAGGCTGTCAGCAAGATTGTTTTGGAATTGGACGGGGCAATGTTAAAGCAAGGCTATCTGGCGAGAGGATGGGAATAGAAGGTGAGATATAAGGGCAGTACGGACCGGTATAAAGTCCGAGGAAAGCGACGAAGCTGGCGATGGTGTAAACGGTGAACGCAGGCGAGCGAAAGACCTTGAGGTTCAGTAGACCGCCCGAGACGTTCACAGGGGGCAACCTTCTCTTGAGCGTCTGCCACAAGGAAAAATCGATAGAAAGGGCGGTGAGTATGGCAAGGTCTGCTACTACATCAACAACCTGATGTGTCGACGCACCACGTTCGCCACGCCGAGCGTACATATCAGGATGAATCCGAATATGCGCATCGTCCATTTGAACCTAACGAAAAATCTGTGAGCCTCCTCGAAATATGGTAGCAAAATAGGGTGGGACATACCCCACCGTGGCGACAAGATTGCGAAACGCGATGGGAAAGACGGTGCCACCGATACTAGACCCACAGGCGATAATCCCGAGCGCCATTGCTCTTCGCCGCTTGAACCAATGTGAAATAATGCCCATGACAGGACCAAAGATGAATCCGCAGGAGAGCTATAAATATAAATAGTGTGGTGTGTCAGCATGGTGCAATAGGTCGCTTGAACAAGTGAAAAGCGGATGTGGAGCCATAGCGTAAACCGAGGGTGAAAGATGGGCAGACATATGAATGAGAAGAAGGATATTTACACCGACGGCGAAACCCTGGCACAGAAGGAATTGCCAGTACTGAGTGCATTGCGCTATGAGGAAAGTCGCAACGACCAGTAGCACACTAGCGGCGAAAAATGGGATTTTGAAATATCCGAGGTCGAACATCCGACCCGTGAGCAACGCAGGCAGAAACACGAGAGCATACTGTGAGACAGAAAGGTAATGATTAGCGTCCAGGCATCCTGCCGTGATGATCTGATAGAGAAGAGTTGGTCTCTACCTGGATGGAACCTATCCAGGCGCTGTTGATTGATAGAAGACCGTCAGCGGGAGATCAGCCAAAATAACGCATAGTTACAGGGAAGACGAGCGGAGGAAGTTGACGCACATCGTTGATGGCGTGGTGGTGGTGAGAACAACGCTCTCGTAGTAAGCTTGAAAGGCCTTGTCAGAAAGGTCAGCCGGACGGATTGCAGTGGGTAGGTAGGAAAGAGAAAGATGATACGCACTCCCCAACTATTGACGTAGCCAAATCTAAGCGTGAGAAGTAGAAAAAGACAGGGATTTGTGTTACCATCGCTCTAATCCAGAAAAGAGGTCGGTCATACTGGGAAGCTCACGCTGAAATATTTGCGCACAAAGCCTGTATGAGCATGAGAGAAGTGTCGGTCAGCCAGCCCATAATCATGTAAATTGAGTTCAAGAAATGTGACCAACCCCGAGGACGACCAACCACGCCTGAGTTCCACCATCTGGAAAGTCACCGTCTTCCAGCCGGTGGTCGCTTTCTTCAGGTGGTGAAATCGGAGCCTCGGTGCCATACTTTTCCATGTCCAGATACCTTCTTTCCAAATCTCGACCGTCATTCAACGTAGCGTCATAGCCCGCCTCCGCAAGTGAACCTTCTCGTGTTGGTCCTTGCACTGGCTTGCCGACCGTGGCAAGTCCTTGAGGTTTTTGCTCCTCCAGAGACATGAGCAAGTGTCAAATGGAATGAACTGGGTGTCGTGAAGGTCGTGAACAAGATACAAGAGACGAATCACCGAAACAGAACCAGCAGCGAGCTTTTCAACCCCCTGGGAGTCTGAGTAAGTCGACCGAGGTGTGACCACTGGCCAAAGAAGCCCTTGAAGCAAAACATGACTCCGGCCCAAGGACAGTCCGGTGAAGCAGGTTTATTGACGTGTTGGTGTGGCGGCAACAGTGGCCCGTGGGCCGGCGGCAAATGAATTTTTGCGACGCGATCGTCTCATGATCTTGGCGATCTGACCGCCGGCTCTACGTGGGCCCATCCACAGAAGGCCACGAGTTCGGAACACCGCAAACCAACCGCAAACGTCTAAAAATGAAAGGTCAGGTTGAGGTCAGTCAAAGGACATCGTCTTCAACTTGTACAGCTCGAGGATATTATGATAGGGAACGTACAGGTTCGAGGTAAGTAAACCTCTGCAGCCTAACCATCGATTGCTACTACTTACTTACCGGATGTTTGATCCTTCAGTGTCCGAAGGGATTCTACTTGAACGTTGACTGGGGGAGCTACCTTCGGTAGCAGCAACCTTGCTGGGAGAAGAATATCGTTTGAGCTCTCGTCAGCCCTCAGTGCCACTCACTCAGTTGGTAATTGCGATCGCCGGCTCGAACAATCTCATCTATAATATCTCCGCATGACCCTTCGTACGAGCACAGTTCCCTGCGGGCCTGTTCGTCTACTATGGAAGACACGAGACATTTTCTCCCCCAGTTGATTTACTCCAGATGGTCTCTCTGTCTCTCAAGATCAAGCTTGCAGCATGACTATTTGGTACTAAGTATACTAGCGGCCATACAATTATAGTACAGACTTGCTGTGTGCTTACCGTGGCCATGCCTGGTAGGCCTGTTCTATAAGGTCTGTGGCACCCCGCTCATATTTCAGGATAGTAGCCACTGCTCATGAACAGAGTCATAGATTACAGCCTGAGTCTCACCATCAACTTTACACTGTATTGATTCCGAGAGGTGGAGCCACACAGAAGTACTATCACCTGTGGCCCGACGTGAAGTTCAAGCACGTTCAGCATTGTACTTACACCATGTCGCACCCTACAATAGCAATTTTACTGCATCGCAGCCGCTCACTCTACCGTAAGTAATTGGGCGACTAGAATTACAAATCGGAGAGCCTCCGGATACATCCACGAAAGACCAGCAGAATACTAGACTCGTCGCATGCGCATGGGAAGCTCGAGAAGTGTAGGTACCTCAAGTCGTAGTATTTACGCAGCTGAACCTACGGTCTCATCTCTAGCAGCATTGGAAATGGAGTGCGCTAATGCTAGCTATACCATCGAGCTCTCCAACGCACAGGACAGCGAGAGCTGCAAAGATGGCAATCGCGTAGAGGCCAGGTGTTCTAAGTACCAAGGTCATGAACATCTTGCCCGAGGAGTCACTGGCGTGTCATCTACCACTCCGTCTAACGACTTGAAAGACGAAATTACAATTCAGGACATACACAGATGGTCATTCTCTAGCTTCACCAAGCCCCACTGAACCTCCATGCTGGGTTGTCTTACGGTGCGCGCATGCTTTTCATCGTAGTAATCCTGCAGCGTATAAATAAATGATTTGCCGCAGCATTCCAAGAGCATGCTGCACCAGTAAAGGACTGCCGTCCGCGCTCACGGTAGGAGAACAAGTTCAAGCCTCTCGATTTCTCGAAACCTGGCATGCGACAACGTCGTGTGGCGGCTGCTTGACTGACATCATGCCCGCATACAATACGCGCTAGCGCTTTTCTTCCCAAACATGTTCAATGAAACTAACAAGGTCTCAGTTCTACTAATAACTCGTGTTCTCACTACTCTGTTACCAGCGTGATTGAGTACGGCCAGCGGTCTCCATCCTCCTTAACGCTGGCCCTGCAATTCCCGGTGCCTACCTCGTTCTCCTTGTTCTTTGGAGGTACAAGTATTTTGCCCTTGAGATATTACACGCTTACTCATGCTGGCATTTTTTTTTTGCCAGCTTTACTAATCCCACCATCTCTTACCTGTTATGCTTCGAACAGAGCACGAGTACTGTCCCCTTCCTAACGTTTCCGTCAGAGTGACACTTCGAGCTGCATTGTGACTGGCCAGTGGCCATTTATAGCGAGAGATAAACAGATCATATAGGTTTCAGAAGATCGACTCGTCTTGACTCCTCTCTTGCATGTCGGACTGGGCCGAACCTGAAGGATGTAAGAAGACACCGAAAACCTTTGGGGTCATCATGAATACCGTCCAGTTTTTGGGTAAGCATCTAGCTTTCAGTCCGTGGAAGCATCCTGGTCGGAAACTTACTTCGCGTTCAATGGAATCTCGTCGGATTTTCTGGCGTCGTGGATGGTGATGAATGAGCCCTTCATTCTGAGACACAGCCGGAGCTGTTGAACATGCGGTGCAACCTGAGGGCAAACGGAACCTGTTCTGAAGGCGTATATCCGTTCAAGGCACGATACTGCCTAAACGTTGACCTCCAAATGGGCTTGACACTATGGTTCACGCCTCTCCGAGAAGCCTCACAACGCCGTTTACTTTGACAAGAATTTCACCTGCCATACGCTAGATTTGATCTTCGTTCCCTCCGTTCCACGGCCAATCACATTGAAGCTGCATCACGACATCTTGGAGCTTGGCCTGCTCAATCTCTCTTGCAGCGGTAGCCTTGAGGATCTTCTCCTTGATATCAGCGTCCGATGGTGCTCGCACACTTTAAAGCTAAACTGAATGTGGACCCTCGGCGAATTTGTGATTCAGAGAGGGGATCACACATGATCATCATGGGAATGTGCCCGTCGGCCCCCAAGGGTCACACATCAGCGAAGCTGACAGCCCCTTGAGCCCCTTGGCGAGCCTTGCAAGCGCTAGCAAGCTCCTCCAAGCTTCGGCTAGCTCTCCAAGAGACTATCAGCTTCGCTGATGGCAGCGAACGAAAGCTGTTTCACAACGCGTTATTTCAGCACTCCATCATCATGCGGACCCTCATGTTCTCGGAAATGGATACCCTTTCATAGCATATCATCTACTGCGCAATGCTTTCTTTGTCTCTCACCATCGATGATGCTGTTTATTTTTCTTCTGTTCGTGTTCTCAGGCTGTGGGATGCCGAGCTTCAAATAGCCATACTGTTTTCTCAGAGCATGCACGGACGATAACACAGGCTACAGCGTGACGAACCTCAGACATTCTCTTCCTCAGGCTGTCCTCGTCTTGATCATATGTACATGCAGGATCCGTCTGCCGAACCAAAGCTAGAAGTTTGTTTTCAAAAATTTCGCGTCTAAATTCGTCGGCGTTCGCTTAGTCCTTGGGGAAAGGTTGTGGACGCAACAGGTATCGACGAGTAGAAGTAGCTAGAGAAAGCGCCCGTTCCTTTCCTTTTATATAGCAGGTGAACTAGCAATCCCGTCCTTGAGAACTTCGCTGGACTTGGGGCCATGATTGAGCTCTCTAGCGCTCTCGTTCTCTTGTTCCTCACATTCGCACCTCTTGCTGCCCTGCGCACGTTCCGTCGCCTCCAACACAACTCCTCCAGGCTTCCTTACCCACCAGGACCACCTCCCCGTTTCATCCTGGGAAACCTTTTTGATTTACCGAAGGCCCGCACGCATTTAATATTGGCGGAATGGTCTAAACGCTATAACAGTAAGCTCATTCGCCGTCGTTGCTGCTACTCCCTTGATCATAAAATCTCCTGTTCTAGGCGACATCGTGTCGTATCACGTTCCGGGCGAGCATACAATCGTCATCAACTCTGCCAAAGCGGCGAAGGAGCTATTTGAGCGACGATCGACCATTTACTCGGATAGACCGCACTTCGAGATGGTATATCTGTACGCTATTCCTCCTCTGTTTTGTTTGGTTCCATATAGTACTTACAGTGCTTTCCAGTACCGGCTGGGACTTCAATATTACCTGGATGCCTTATTCTGATTCATGGCGCGCCCATAGGCGTGTCATTCATCAACACTTCCGCCAAGAGGCCGTAGTAGGCTATTATCCTCTTCTTACCTCGCGTAACAAGCGCCTTTTGCGGAGTCTTTTGGCAGATCCAAACACAGCAGTGGAACAGATGAAGCAGTGAGTACCCATCCGCCTACAACAAGTCACGTCTCGTGCTTATTCAGTCTCACCCGTTGTGGTAGCCATACTGGCAGCCTATCGTTGAAGCTTGCATATAATCGTGAGGCCAGCCTCAACGGAGATCCATTGATTCAGAAAGTGGAGAATGCAGTGTCTGTGCTTGGTCAAATCGTCACCCCGGGAATCTTCCTCGTGAATACTTATTCGTTTTGTGAGTATCTCTTCGACTCTTCTCTATAGTCGCTCTTTCCGAGTTCATATTGACCAACTTCTCAGTGAAATACTTTCCCGAATGGGTTCCCGGAATCAAGGACTTCAAGGATTACGCACGAGAGTGCAAGGTATTGACTACCGAGATTGAGTACGGGTTGTTCAACGAGACGAAACAAAACATGGTGAGTCTGATGTCCACCATCGTAGGATAAATCTGTGCGAGCCACTCACCACAGTCAACGTTCATTCAGGGAAATGGAAACCCTCCGAATTCTCTACTCGCAAAGGTTCTCGACAACAACAAGGATGGTGAGTTTGGAGAGTATGTGATAAGGCGCAGCTTTGCTACCATACACATAGGTGCGTTTTCGTTGAAGAATATTATACAGTAGTCTTGCAACACCGTCTGCTACTTTTTAGCGGCGGCGGACACGGTATGTATTTTTTGAATTATGTCTCAAGTCGGGGGCACTAAGACCGCGCCCGACGCTCAGTCTATGGCGGCTTTAACAGGCGCCATCATGGCCCTGGTCCATCATCCAGACGTTCAAGCCCGGGGTCAGGCCGAAATGGACAAAGTAATCGGCAGAGATAGGCTACCCGATTTGGCCGACAGAGAACAACTACCGTACATCTCCGCGATCTGTAGAGAGGTGATGCGATGGAGGTTGATCGCACCATTGGCAGGGAGCCATGCCACATCAAGTGACGACGTTTATAACGGCTATTTCATCCCTAAAGGTATGTTCACCAATACGTCATCAGGAGTCTCGTCTATCCCATTGATCGGGTTTACTTACCTGTACAGGTTCTACAGTTGTTGGAAACGCTTGGCGAGATCAAGTCCCTTCTCTTCTACCGCCATCTATCTTGATCTTACCGTGTTTCTGGATAGGGCCATCCTGCACGACCCCGAGGTCTATCCTGATCCAGAACGGTTTCTTCCTGAGAGATTCATCACACCCGAAGGGAAACTCTCAAAAGACGAAGTACTAGCGTCCTTTGGTTACGGACGAAGGTACGCATTTTCGTAGTCAAATGTCTCATCTTCTTTATCTCATTAGTTCTTGCATCAGGATATGTCCCGGAAGGTATCTAGCATTTGCTACGTTGTGGTCTGCAGTAGCCTGTATCCTAGCCGTGTTCGATATAGTGAAGGCTAAGGATGAGGATGGGAATGAGGTCGAAGTTAATACCGAATACGTCGACAGTGGTGTCAGGTGGGTTTGCTTCATTCTTCTTTTTATGTCTCTTCGTGTCATGATGTTTGTTATACCCTCCGTAGCCACCCGGAGCCATTTGAATGCGCTGTACGGCCAAGAGACCCCAAAGCCGAGGATTTGGTGAGGAATCTCGAAATTAGTGACTCAAACTTGTGAAAACATGAGCAGCGACTAGCTTTAAAGGCGGGTATTTGCATCTATGTATAGTGCAAGTAGTGCTGAGGCGGCTTGTGAACTCGACTGGTTCGGAACGTCAATACAAAATACCTACATTCGTCTCTGGAAATATAGCGGCTGTGTAACACCACAGTCTCAACCGAAATGGCGCCCGACGCGACTAGTTGTGCAATTCACATACATGGAGGCACTGGACAAGTTATCCGATAGCAAACACCGTAGCGATGAAATGAGCGATATGTAAGACAATAAATAGTGTAGAATTGCCACGGAGTCCGTTCATGTCAGTCAGTCATCCACCGGAAGAACGTATCTATGAAAATTCCACCATTCGCCAACGGATGTTCACGACGATATCCGAACGACAGTTTACTATCTTGGCTACAAGTGATCCACTGTATAGACGTTGGACACGACATGAGCAACCTCTTCTTCTCGAATTGGTCTCGGTCTCGGAGTCGCTCCAAGTCGAACCTGCGCGGAGTTCGAATTGGGAAGAGGTGCATCCCACAGTAGATCGTTTGGCTTAAACTACTGCATGGACATGGCAGCCTTCCTCCTCGTCTCCCTATTGGAAAAACTCAGCAGCTATACTAATTCACGAGACCATATAATCAGAGTACCCTCTAAGTATGTTCGGTACAACATGTTTCATTAGCCTCGGAGAAGACAGTATGTATCCTCGTAAAGGAGAAGGATATACGCGTCGAATCATATTCATGTGACCCCTGATTATCCTGCAAAAATGTAAGCGGCAAATGTCGAGAGTACGGTTTGATTCGATCGGAACGAAAGTTCGTCTCCTAGTCACATCATATCCCAAACTCAAGCCCCATCACAATCTATATCAAGTACTCACGAGCTGTGGAGCTCAGACCGGTAGGCTCCAGCTCATTGACAGACGGTGCAAGAGACATGTTGGTCACGATAAACCCTAAAGTCAAAGGTTGGAGCGTTATAAGTATAAGTACACCAAGAGATGTTGATTGCCCCCGGAGAAGGTGCTACTGTGAAATGGCACGGTCAGACTACTGCAGCTGGCAACATCGTGCATGGACCCGAACCGACTCGAATCGAATCAGTCTCCATCGATGTCCCTGATATATGAATAAGGACACACCTGTGCGACACTTGTACCATGCATGCGTATTTGGGTGTTGGCAAGACAGGTCTGTTCGCTACAGCTCCGAGGATGTGTGCATGAATGATGCACTCTTGGATCAACGTATATTGGATCCGCGGCAGTTTACTACTGTCAATCCTGAAGAGGCCTAAAGACCTGATGCATCAATATAGTTACACACCATTGGGATACTTTGTTAGTACTTCGAGATTGGGGCGGAACAGATGGCATATCATGCACGTACACATCCAGATACCCCAGTCCCAGTACGACCCGTGCACAAGCCAAGATCCAGACATCCCATACTTGGGGATGTAGGATCAGAGACAAGTAGAACCAAGATAGAACGACTGGATCATCAACCGCGGTAACCAGCCGCGATAGTTGATGTGAGGGCTAGTATCATCGCCCATTTACGGTGGAGTAAAGTAAGGGTGACGAGAATTTGACCTGAGTCAACTGTTTGCAAGGACGAGGTTTGAAGGATCACCGAGTACACCGATAGGCGTAGTAGCCAGTTTGACAACGACACAGGAGAATTCCCTTTGTGGTATCGTTCCGGGTCTAGACATATAAGACAAACTAGAAAAGGGAGGCCTGAGGATGTGGTTAAAGGGGGCACCGCTGTTGGTTTCATGAAGACAGATGATAACGATGACGCCGTCGTCGCAGCACTCCCGATCCGCTCAATGGTGACTGGATGAAGAAAGCCTAACTTGGATCTATCGGTGACAATGATAAATGATCTACAGCTGTAGGCACTATGGGAGGGATTTCGATATATGCCTTTATATTAATTGCGTCGATCTGGAGCCCGGACGGAGGATTCAGATGAGCGATGGGCTATGACTACAGCCCTTCAAGTAGTACTTGATAGCTTTGGTATGGGTCGACGGAGTCCCTAGAGTAGAGCTGTTATGTTACACTTAGGCGTCGTCAGGGTCAACACACGTCCAAACCTTGATTTGTGAGGAACACCTCAGTGGAAGAGGGACAGGTGGTGGTTCCTTTACAGCGATTTGCAGAATCGTAGTCGCACCTCGATTTCGCGCAGAGAAGCTCTGCTCCACACGAAGCCTTACCCGACGCTCCCGACGGGGCTGCCACGAGCTGGGCCACATCGCTCTTGCAGGCCCTCAATGCACAATACGAGCTCATTGCGCATTGTCGATGAATGCCATTGGTATAGCGAGACCCCGCGAGTCAGGGGCCCACTCGGCCAGATTTTGTCCAATATCCTGAGATGGAATGCTACTCAGTGGTCAATTGTGGCCACGCCATTGAAATGTGCCGGGGGTGGCGTTCGCTTCTCCAAATGGCAAGCGGTTGCGTCAAGAAACGCTGGTCGCTCCATCAAGAGAAAAAGTGGGAGCGACTACGATTCTGCAAATTGCTGTAACGGATGTGGAGAGTTGCTTTATTAGGTGGCATCCAAAAAGGGCAATATTGTGTCGGGCCGTGACCTGCCGTCGCCGAAATGTGTACGGTTGCCACAGAGTTCACGGTCTATTGACGCGCGTCGCGCGTTCGAGCCATTCTCATGCTCGCCAATCTTGTGCCCCTCTGACCGATTTTCTGAATCATTCTCTGCTGTTATGAAACCTCATGGGCCATTAGGATGCTCGTGAATGCGTATCCAATGACATCCATCCCTTTTTATGTAGTATAAACCGACTTCAGGCTACGAAAACGCACAAAACGCACTCAGCGGGCAAAAAAGCTAAAAAAAGGCATTGCCGGATCCGGGATGCACCCCGGAGGTGGCCCAGCCGCAACCCGCCGCATGGGACCCGCCACACCGCTTCAACTTACTCTTCTTCCAAGTACTTGGTGGACTGGTCTCATTGAATTCACTGGGGAAACTATAGGTAGGTATGTTATTTGTGATGTGTCTATACCCAGACGTAGCTTCGGATCATCGTATGCACGATCGAAGACACTGTTCTGGTTTGGTCGCGACAATCGAGTTGAACGCGGCACCTTAGACTCCTACACTCCTCGTAACGAGTAATAGATACAATGGATGGGCCACCTTGCGGGTCTCCTTATATGCACGGTAAATTTTATATAGCATATATATTTCCTGGGCCATTTGATGCGTGACAGCTTCAGTCCTGGATTTGGGCCACTGGATTGCCACACCACACGAGAGACCGGAGTGGATACCGACGCCGTCTCATTTCCGGCCGACCTCCGGGATATCCCGGATTTTTTTTGGGCTGGCCGAAATGCGATTTCGGGCTCCTGTGGTATAGGTTTGTGCTCTAGGCAGCAGATATGAATTATGGAGACCAAATGAGCTATTAGGGGTTTTATGATACGGCCCCAGAGCTCATTTCTGTCTGGCCAGAGAATGCTCCACCTCGAGCGCCGGCCCCGCATATGACGAAGGCAGCAGCAGCCGGCGTATTCCGCCTCGAGCTCTCGGATATTGCTGAAGGTGCTACAGCACCTCTTCGTTTCAAACAACTTTATGCCGGGCTTTGGAAGCGCGATTGAATAGCATCCCGAGAGTTGTACGAGAAAAAATGGCAATAAATAAAGAGCGGACAAGACGCAGAGGCGGCGCGAAGTCGCTCGTGAGAGAATGGAACCGGGAGCCACCTCGATCTCTGGGCTCATAAAACTCTGTCCCCAGGTCGTCGAAGCGCCCGTATCATAAAACCTCTATTCAAAGCACTTCTGGGTTCTCCAAAATGTGAAAATCGGCGCAGGAGAGGCACAAATCGAAGTTTGACATCGTCTGCATTCGAGCAGCGCGAACGCGCGACGCGCGTCAATAGACCGTGAACTCTGTGGCAACCGTAAATGTGCCTCCGGATCGGAAAATAGATTGATCAGAAGCGGAATTTGTCGAAGAAAGGCAACGTTCATTCGTTTCTCCTTGAACGAGTGCTCTTGCCTCTGCCCTTGGTTATCATAAATTCTTTCGCGTTCCCATCTACTAGCTAGCATTCCCACTGCTTGCGCCCGACGGAGCCCGACGGGCGAAATAATGGGACGAAGAGATGAGAAACGAGGGCCTGAACGGGAAAGCAATGCGGAAGGCAGCTGGGGAAGGCTAACGGATGGCGACGATCGTGACGGAGTGTTCACTTTATCTGCCTTAGCATCTTGACAGCGCTCGCGTGCGTTTCCATCCTCCTTATAAGAACCCATCGAGCATGCATATGCTCTGTTGGTCTGTACCCCCACGTTTGTCCTCACAACGTAACTTACTACCCGGTGCTATCTTGCCGATTTTCCCCTTGCCGCCGCAGGCCGTCCTCGTCGTCCTCGACGGTGAGTTCGAGTGACGAACAAGTCGGGTCCATGAGCGCGCCACAACAGGTCGTAGCCTCGCCCACAGTCTTCCTCAAGTAGATGTCAACGGACCTAGGACGCCAGTTGTACGCGCCTCTTTGTTGCACCCTCTTCGTCCTGTCTCTGATATAATCGTTTCGCGGCAGACAGATCAACTATGCTGGTACACTTATCGCCTTTGGTTTGTTCAGCATGTGATTTTTTGTGGGTCACTTTCTTGTCTTGACGACTTTTGCGCAGCGATCCTCTACTACGACTACGCTCTCACCCTCATCAATGAGATCACATTCTTCTGGCCACCGAAGAACCGTATTACTTGGCCTTCACTGCTCTACTTCATCACCCGCTACTTCGCTATCCTTGGACATCTCCCTGCATTCATCGCCAGCTTCGTTTCCGAATATAATTCCAAGGTACGCGCTCTTACTTCTTCTTGGACATGCGAGACCACAGGCACCCGTTCACACGAAGCGTCTTTCCAGGAGAACTTTTGCCATGGCGTGCACACCTACCACTTCATCTACATCATCCTCATCCAATTCTTAACCGCAATCCTTTGCATCCTCCGCGTATCAGCGCTCTACTCGCATTGCCGCGCCGTCCTCACCGGGCTCGTGCTCGTTATGGTGGCGACCTTCGTCCTATTATGTGTACGTCTCTTCTGTTCAGCTTTGTCTCTCTCCCCTTCTGTCCACAAAATGGCCCGAACCTCGCTCGGACATACACTCCCGTTTCCCACTCTATCTTATGCGTTCCCGCGCCGAGACCTTTCTGCAAACTCTCCCAGATTGACGTGCTAACCGATACTTCTAGTGGAGTCTATTCATGCCGCATGACTCTATCAAGTTCCTCGACGTCAACATACCGGGCTGTAATCCGATTTACTCCGTCGCCGAGTATGTCTTCTTCCCATACTTACTGCAATACATTTCATTCACTCACACTATCTCCATTCGTGATATAGCGGCCGACGCTATGCGGTAACCTGGTCCGGCGTTCTCGTCTTCGACATCGCCATATTCGTCTTGACGCTCAACAAGGCGCTCAGAATCGGCTGGCACAACCCGTACACGCTCTGGCATGTCTTGTTGAGGGATGGAACGGTTTACTTCGTGTACGTTCTATTACTTCCTTCTCCCTCCTCCCCTCCCATCTACGTGCCTCTCGCACCCTATCCCCATTGCCCTATCACCCTTTCACTGACGCACCTATATGACCACAATCATCCACACAGCGTCCTCTTCTTCTCCAACGCCCTCAACATAACCCTCTTCCTCCTCGGCCCCGCGCTCCACAAAGGCGTAGGCGCACTAATCACAAACGCCCTCTCCGCGACCCTCGTCTGTCGTCTCATGCTTTCTCTGCGCGCCGAATCGGACCGGCTGGGTGTTGAGAGGGCGAGAGCGGCGGCGGAGGGACAGCCGGGGATGAGTGCGTTTGGGGAGGAATATATACTAGGCGATGAGGACGGGGACGGGAGGGATTTTGAGTTGGGGGAGTTGGAGTTTACTGGGATGGCTGGGAGGAGCTTGAGTTTTAGTGTTGATGGGTGTATGGGTAGGAGTGGCGATAGGGACAAGGATGAGGATGGGGATGGGGATATAGAGTCCCGTGGGAGTGTGAGGCGTATGAAGGTTTTGAACGGGAAGACGTCTGGAGAGGTTGAGTCGTCGTTTATGGATGCCAGGTCGGGATCGGAATTTTTGGGACTTGGGACGGGGCATACGGCGCAGACGAGTGAGAGGAGCAGTGCGAGGTTGTTGCCGAATTTGGATTTTGAGGATCGTCATGAGCACGGAGTCAGAGTCGTTTCTTTGCCGGTCCTTCGAGCGGATGATGCGGTGGGGGTAGGGCATGGCGGGGTAGTAGAGGTACGGAGGGAGAAGAAGAGTCTCGATGTTTGAAGGATTAGGGGGTTGAGAGATCGGCTGTCCGATGTGGCAGGGACACTGACAGCGCGGTTCGCTCTTATTCTCTATTCTACTGGGTTTAGGTTACGGTTTTTGCGCTAATACACACGCATTCTGGTAGGTAGGATAAACAATACGCATATGTATTTTTTCCATACCATACATCACTGCCAATCAGATCTATAGCATTCTGCATCAATATTCTTTTCCTGAACAGACGTTGGGCCACAGCGCCACCTTGCACTTATTTGGCATTCAAACTCCGACGGTGGACGTCGATTGTGGCGCCAAAAAAGAAATGTAAGATACAATAAAATAAAATAAGTACTGGGTCAATGGATATAATCTACTTGCCGTCCTACTGCTCGAAATGACAACATCTCTATGCTTCGGTATGTGTCACTTCGTCCTGCTTGATACACGATAAAATATCCGCTGATTTATGGGACACAATTGATTTCAAACTCAGACGAAACAATAACTCGCCACACCACGCGCTTTGACCCGCGCGTGCTTGTGTCTTGTCTCGTCTTTCCATCTCCTCTTCCGAACCATCACATCTCAAACTGCTTTGCACGCACAGCTCGGCCTGCTCCACATCTGCAACTTGTCATCTGCGGATAATCTTACGCGCCTCTAGAATATCGAAGCGCGACACGACTGTAATTCAAGAGCACGACACGGCGATATCTCGAACAATAAACTTTCACCAACATGATAAAGACGCGCTCAGATTTCGCAAAGCTCAGCGATGACTCGGTCAGAAACGTCGCGTCAATTGTACGTCCCGTGCGTTGTTCTTTCCCCCTTCTTTTCCCTGCCTCTTCGAATGCTGAAGATGTCGAACCGGTTCACTTGGTTTGGTTTGCCTAGTTTGACGACTTCCCGGACGATACTCCAAGGGAGGAAGTCCTCGATGCTTTGTTCGCGGATTCAGAGGAGCTTGAGATCCCAGAGGAGATTGAATATACGTGGCCGGAAGAAGAAGGCTCTGAGGCTGGGCCTGGGGCGGGGAATCAACCAGAGCGAACTGCAGATGACCCTACTCCTACTACTGCTAGCGCTGCTGCTGCTCCGAGGGCGAGCGAGAGTCGGGGCAGAGTGGTGTCGTTTGCGCCGATGGTGGAGATGGTGGATGAAGAGTATGATGCGCCGTACTACGACGGAGGACCGTCAACAGAGGAAGGGGAAGAAGAGGAAGAGGAAGGGGAAGGAGAGGAAGGAGAGGAAGATATAGTCCACCGAAGGTGTGTATCGACTGACATAGTAGCATCACACTTGATGACCTAATTAACTGAATGTTCACCACGTCAATGTACAATAGACACCCTCGGCCCATCGGCCCTATCTATAGAGCATCCCTGAAGAGTCTTGTTGATCGTCTCAATAGTAGGCTCACCCGTCAAGCTGGAGCGGGCGATCACCCAGCTGCAAATAATGGTGCTCCTGCTCCTGCTCCTGCTCCAACTCCCACGGCGGACGAGGATCGGGACAGGGTGGTGGCGCCTGTGGCGAGCATGGTATATCCGGATGATGAGTATGATGGGCCGGATTATGACGAGTGTGGAAGTATGAAGGCGGACTACGGAAGCCCGAGTGCAACAGAAGAGAAAGGAGAGGAAGATGAAGATACAGGTCACTCGAGGTGTGTGTCGACTGATATATCATCTCCATGCACAGTAGACACTCACGGCGCTTCAGCCCTAGAGTCTCCCTCAAGCCCATTCTTGATCGCCTCGACGAGTGGAGCCGTGAAGCTGCAGCGCGCGATCGGCCAACTACGAATGATGGTACTCCCGCTGCCGCAGCGAGGGTGGACGGGGGTCAGGGCAGATTTGTGGTGCCTGTGCCAAAGAGGGTAGGGATATTGGGTGGTGACTACTCTGGGCCGGATTACGACGAGTGTGGAAGTACACGGGCGGACAAAGGAAGTTCATCAGAAGGAGAAGGGGAAGGAGAGGGAGATACAGTTCATTCGAGGTGTGTATCGGATGATATATCATCTCAGACGATCCAATCCGCTAAATGCACACCATAGACACTCCCGGCGCCTTAGCCCCAGAGTCTCCCTCAAGCGTTCTCTTTGTGGAGTCGATGGGCCCAACGATGACGATGACAGTCCATCCAAACGACACAAGTCCTCCCATTCGAACAACTCGCCTTCGAGAGAGCGACATTCCGAAATCAGTGATGAGGATTATGAGCTACCACGAACCCGGTCCCAGGGAGCACCTGTCGATTGTCGTCCTCCTGTACCGAAGCTCGATGACGAACCATCATCGTCGTCACCACCCCGACTGTCCCCCGAATCTTCACGTCCACAACCTGCGACACAGTCCGGCTCTCGTCACTCTGCGACCCCAGCTCCCGACTCTCATCCCCATCCCACGACTTCCAACCATCTTCTTCATGACCCTCAATCGGTTCCGGACTCTCAGCACCTCGATCGTGAAGCTTGGGATCCCTCCTCGGACGATCGTACCCAAGCATTAGAAGACGCCGACAAGGAAGAGCACGTCTACAAACCCGACACCAGCAGGTACAAGGATACCTACGGAGTACCTCTCGAGATGCTGCAACGCATCATAGAACAAGCGGGCGGTAGTAAGACAAAATTCAAGATCATCCTTCCGTCCGCTCGGCGAAGCTTTGAGCAGGATCTGATCGCAGAAGAGATGGAGAGGAGGATGGATCCGTCGAATCGTCGCGAGACTATGGAAGGGACCATTAGTGAGTTTTTGGACCTCGATGATAAGTTGGAGGATGATGACGACCCGGATTCGGTGATGGGTCAGGACAAGGGCGACGACAATCCTCCTGAGGTCTATTTCACGGAAGAGTTGGAGAAGGCGAAAGAGTTACAGGAATGGAGACGCGCGAGGTTGCAGCATGAGGCGAAGAAGAAGAGGACTGCTGGGACGTGGGACGAGGGTAAATACCTCGCATTAGGAACCAATAATGGGGAGAGTGATTGGGAAAAAGAGGTTGAGGTGAAGTACCGAGAGCTGAAGAGGTTGACTCCGAGGAGGAAACCGATGGCGGGTGTGGAGCCGACTTGGACTCTTCCTGGCAATCGGATTCCACATGTTGTACCATGGGGTCCTCAGTTCAGAGTGGGCGTTCTTCCATTTTCTGCGCATTGGGACCTGTGCTAGATGCAAGCTTGTTGTTTGGGCGCTTTGTAATGTTTTGACTTTGCTTTTTTTGTATTGTGTATCGATGTACGCGAGCATCTGCCTTATTGTTACTTTATCGTCTGGGTTACGCGTTGTACTTGTACCAATCACAAAGGCATAGCATAGAATCTGCGGCTGTGAAGCTCTTCTTCATGCCTTCGAGGGCGCCACAATCGAACGTGCTGCCGGTGTGGCGACGGCATTCGGCATTCAGCTTCCGGCCCGAAGAACAAGGTCATTCGAATTTGATTTTTTCTCCTTTTCGTCCTTTCTGTTCCCCATGCCCATGCATTCTGCTCACAAAGTCGGAAACTAATTCGACTTTTGAGAGCATTACAATTTTCTCTGCTTTTCCGTGTGGACGTGTCGCTGCCAGCACTTCATTGACACGTCGGTGTCCACTGACCATTTTGGGCGTCCCCTTCCCTTTGTGCGCCACCCGGCCGTGTCGCGCCTCCGAGTCGGATTCCGGCACCCTGACCTGGAACAAAAGAACCTCAGCATCATTCATCTCATCGTGTCGCGAATCTCCGATCAATTACCGGAATCTAATCTCAACAAAGGACTCTTCTGTTTTGGCCTTTGAGTCCGGTAGATAAGCGTCCGCGCGTTGACCCTCCCCTCTTGTCTCCCAACCACCACCACCACCACTCTGCAACTCGCATCCAGCGAAACCCCCCCTCGCGCTGGTCTTACGCGTCACAACAAACTACAGTGCTCTACCTTGGCTCAATTTGACACAATATGCCGCCTCGCAAAACTCGTGCAACCCAGAGCCGCGCGGCCAGCAGCAAGCGCGCTACGACACCTGCAGCCCCAACCCAAACTCAACCCAAATCGCCAGCACCGCCGGCCGGTGGAGGTACATTCAAGTTCAAGACGCGCACCGATCTCTCAAAGCTTCCCAATGACATGCTCATCAACATCGCAAATGTGAGTCTCTTTCACGTTTTTCTTCCACTCTTTTTTCAACGTTCATTCGTGTCATCTATGGCTACATATGTATTACGTACTAAACTACTTTCCCTCTATCAGCATTACGGTGTCACCGACAAGACATCACCCGACGATATCCTTGACGCCCTCTTCAAGGCGCGCTCTAAGATGCGCGTACTAGACTCGCTACTCGAAGCCACCTCTCACGACCAAGGCGCCACGTCCAACGCCACACCTGCCCCTGCCACTGCCGTCACCGTCGAGGCCGACCCAATTCTTGCTCCCGTTCCTGTAAAGACTGCCACCCGAGGCCGCAAGAGGGCCATTTCTCCACCTGCCGAGATGCCTCCCCTCAAGAGGAGCTCAAGAACGAGGAGAGCAACATCCCGCGTGGCGGTCGAAGCCGATACCAATGTCGACGAACCTGTTGCCCCTGCCGCGAATATCACTCCCACCATCGAGGCACCTGCTAAATCGACCGCTCGAGGTCGTAAGCCATCTGCTCGGCAGGCTGCGGCTGCGAAGGACGTGTCAACTACCAGGAAGACGTCGAGGGCGAAGAAGGCGGCCCCTCTCGTTGAACCTGAACCTGAAGACACTGCCGAAGTCGGTATCAATGTCGACGAGCCAGCTGCTCCTGCTGCCGAGCACAGTACGACCATTGCTCCCACCATCGATGAACCTACTAAATCGACGACTCGGACCCGTAAGCCGTCTGCCAGGCAGGCTGCGCAGGATGTGTCGACTACCAGGAAGACGTCTAGGGCGAAGAAGGCGGCTCCTCTCGTCGAACCCGAACCCGAACCTGAAGACGCTCCAGTTGGTCCTACCGAGGCCCCTGATGCTGAGGCTGAGCCACCTACTGGACGATCCTCGAGGTCCAAAGGTCGTAGTCGCAAGACGCCTGCGCCTGTGACGCTTCCGGAGAAGACACCCGAGGTGAAAGCTGCAGCACCCACCGGGCGGGCTTCGAAGAGGTCGAAGACTACGTCGACAATAGAGGTCGCAGGACCGTCCGAACTGTGAGTGCCGCCTCACCTTCTTGTTCTTCCGAGTTTGTTGCTTTGAATGATGAGTGCTGATGGTGCCAATGTCGATGATAGTGCCGTCGTCGTTGCGAAACCTACTGCCCGGGGTCGCAAGCGCGCAGCCGACGCCATCACGCAAGAAGCTGTCCAGGTTCAAGACGCCCAGGAGCCTGCATCGCCCACCGCCCATGTTTCGAAGAAGAGGCGTGGACGCTCTGCCTCTGTCACTCCCGCTGCCGACACGATCATCAAACCGACTCCTACGAAGCGGAGCACGAAGGGCAAGGGCAAGGCGAAGGTCGCCGATCCGCCTGTGGAAGAGGAAGAAGACCAGGCCATAGAAACCAACATCGAGGAGCCTGCTCCAGAGAGGGAAGTCGTCCAGGCGGAAGAGGTCCCTGCGAAACCTGTTGGTCGGGGTCGTCAGCGCACCGGCAAAGCACCTGCAGACGTTGGAGCCGTTACGCAAGCTACCCCAGAGCCTACTTCCCCTGTCGTCCAGGCGCCCAAGACACGACGAGGGCGCTCTGCGTCTGCTGCTCCTTCCGACTCGACCACCGTTCCGAATGTTGCTGCGAAGCGAAATGCGAAGGATAAGGGCAAGGGTAAAGGCCTCGAATCGCCTGTGGAGGAGGAAGAAATTGAAGCCCTGGTTTCTATCGCTGACAAGCGAGTCGACGATCAGGAAGTCGCGGAGGAAGAGGCTCCCGTAGCACCGACCAAGTCTGCGAAGGGGAAGGAGAAAGCTGTGGACCCCGTAGCCACCACGACTCACTCCACTCAAGTCGGCGCCGGTTCGAAAGAGAAAGTGAAGAAGTCTTTGCTGGCGGAGCAGCTCGATCTCAGACCGGCTGCCGTTATTCATACGGCGATGTTCGCACGAGCGCCTCAGGAACAGTCCTATTATTCTTCTCTCCAGCCACCTATCAAATATGCTAAAACCACGCAACAAACGGATGACGAGGAAGAAGAGTCTGAAGAATCCGAGGAGGACGATGAGCCGGAGCAGGAAGAAGAAGACGAAGAGGAAGTACCGGAAGAGGAAGAGAATGAAGGTGGGAACGCCACAGAACCAGAAGGGAAGTCGAACAATGACGTACAGCCTCCGATTGAGAAACCCTCGGCCTTTCGCCGTCTCTCTGCTTTATTCGGGTTCTCCTCCGGCTCCGCTTCGACAACAAAGGAACAACCTCAACCTTCCATCGATACCGGAACCGCACAAGCGCGAACGGAGGAAAGTCGCGCTAGTCCTAGCGCCGCGCCACCCCCCAAGCTCCCTCCTCCCAACCAGTTCATCCCTTCACTGCCCCCAGCGATGCCTTATTCAAACCAAAAGCAGAAACAGGCTGCATCGAAACAGTTTGGACCCCCGTTGCCACCAGCTATGGAGCAAGCACGACGTCAATCGCTTCCACAGCCACAGCCTCATCCTCAGTCTGGGGAAGATGATGGCGGACAGGCACTCATGCAAACTCTGCTCGGCAATCCGACGGAGGATCTTCCTTCAGAAGAACGTGAACGTCGTCTTCGTCCCGTTCTCGACGGGATCGTCAAATCGATGTTCGCCGCGCGTACGAAGGCCATGTACGAGCCGCCTGACACTCCTCCACGGGCGGGGGGCAGTTCAGCTAGGGATAGCGAGGTGGAGGCAATGAGGGAGTGGCGTGAGGAGCGCATCAAGTCGTTCGAGAAGGAATGGGAAGGTGACAATGACTTTGAGGGTATGGAGCCGGAAGTTAGGAGGGCATATACGAAGGAACGGAGGATGGAGGAGGAGAAAGCGTGGAGGGAGAAGGCAGATATGGAGTATAAATTCGCCATGAGCATTATGAAAGGGGTGGCCGGCCTGGAGATTCAGAAGAAGGATACACGGGGGAATACAGAGGAAGTGGGGGAGGGCAGTAGTATGGCTGATGAAGAGGAGGAGGAGGAGGAGGAAGATGTGGACGTGGATACACTGTGGAAGCCGCAGTTTAGGCCTGGGGTTTTAGGGAAGTCCAAGTTCTGGGACATGTCGTAGGTGATCTTTCGAGATTTGCTGCATCTCTGTACGATAGTCGAGGTTTTGTTGTTTTCTCCGCCATATCTTCCATTCAATTCCCTTTGTTCAATCTCTGTCTTGCTATTTTGCATAGTGTCCACCGTATTTGTATTATAGTCCTGCTATTTGTGTCTCTTGCATATCGTTCGGGAGAATTTGGAAAACATATCTCACATTTTAACTTTTGGGCCACATTCACACCTCGTGTCACAACTTCGAATCCGATCAAACATATATAGACGCCCACAACTTCAACATCACATCCTATCCGATCCTTTCTTCGAACCATGGAGCGAGCAAAAGGCGACTATACATCTCTCATCCAAAATATCTACTCCAAAGCCTACCCAGACCACAAACTACTCTCCCTCGAGAAGCTCGAGAAACAGGGATACGCGAGCACGACGTACTTCGTCTCACTCGCGCCACCCTCTAACTTCACTGCGAATCCGTCCACGGATCAGATCCCAATCTCAAGTCCCAACAGCTTGAATTCGCTTAATTTTACCAACGGGCCCACGACAGGATCCACACGCGAATCAGTCGATCCGTCCAACTTAAAACTCGATCTCATCGTCCAAATTCGTCCTCGTACATCACCCATCCCACTCCTTTCCTTCGAAAGCGTCGTCCGTCCGCTCCTGGGCCCGTACGAACTCGTACCTTCCATCAGACTACTACACCCCACTCCCATCTCCACTACAATCGTCCCTTCGCCCGTCTCCGAGAACACTAGTACAGCGAGAGACGGATCAAAGTCACAATTCGAGGAGGTATGGGTGTACGAGATGACTCGACTCCCGGGCGTATCTCTGAGCGAAATCATTCGCGATCCGGGGTACGCACCGGGGTGTATACCAGACGTGGCTGTTGGGATCGGGGAATTGCTGGGTCGGAGTCGCATCGCCAGAACCAAAGAGGACGAAGGGGTGATTGCGACGGTTGGGTTCGCACAGATGGAGGAGCAGTTGATGATGGCGGTGAACAGTACAAATCCGAAGATCATGCCGTACGAGGAGGTATACCAGGGATTATTGGAGGAAGTACGAGTGTTCTGGAGTGAGTCAGAATCCGAATCCGAATCCGAATCGGACGAAGTGCGGGGACGGGCAGTATGGATGGAGGTATCGAACGACGATGTTTCGCCTACCAATATCATAGTCCAAGTCCAAACCAACCCTGACACCGGCGATAAAATCACCCCGAACGAGAATCAGAACCAGAACCACAAAGTAACGGTCTCAGGACTCGTAGACTGGCAATTCGTCCTCCTCAAACCGCTCGGCTACTCCGCCCACGCGCTCTTCTGGCTCATAGGCTGGGGCATCGGGTATAAATACGTGTTGCACCCGAATGCGAGGGAGATCGAGAGGGCGTTTTGGAGGGGATATGTTCGTGGTTTGGAGGTCGTTCCGGATGTACCGGGATCGGACGCTGTTCCTCCGGGAGGTGAAGGAAGTTCTGGAGAGGCGGGGGGAGATGGAAGGTCTAGAGAGGTCATATTGACGAAGGCGAAGGCGAAGACTCGGAGGGAGGATGTGGAGTTGATAGTGAGGGTGGGAGGGGCGTTGAGCGCTTGTGCGGATGGGGCGTGGAATTGTATGTTTGGAGAGGTGGGGACGATGGCGCGGTATAGGATTCGGGAGGAGGATTGGAGTGCGAGTGCGGTTTAGAGGGTCGATGTCATGGTTGGTGTGGAAGGCGAGTCTTGATCTTGACGACACTACGAATAACGGGACAGTGGAGCCTGGGAGGTGTGATGGTCGAAAATGTACTGAAACAGTAGTGCAGTTTCTCCTTCAGTCAGTCACTGGCAGAGAAAGCGTTATTGACTATGACGGCAAAAAAATGCGGACAAACATACTTGAACACGCAGAACGTTCAACTTAACATACTCTCGGACTCCCACACCTACCCGTTTTCACCGTGCTGTGCTGCGGAACGTCATCGACATCCCAAGGCTTCGTACCACACAACACTCCCAGTTCGGCGTTCTCGCCATCCGGACGAGTGCGCACGAGTACTAGTATTCTAAAATGATGCCTCAGAACCCAACCCCCACTCGTCGAATCGTCCTGCCAGTGGTTCCACGCCTCCAGAGAACTAGAAGTCCTCCCATGTGCTCTGCAGCGCCATCCCACCGTAATCGCAAACACCCAAGAATAAACGATACGTCGAACGATCCAAAGACCCAAGAATATCCTGATAGGCTGTCCACATCTCCAGGAGGTGCATATGACAGACGATAATTGAATTCGCAGGACGAGGCTTCTGCACTCACAGCCGTGGGTGAACGTGCACACGCAGACCGAGCATGGGACGGGAGCGAAAAATGTAGGTACAGTAACCAGAGGAACTATTGCTGCCAGTGTCAGTGTCAGTAGAGTTCAGCGAGCAAATACGTTCTCGGGGAGCAACGTTTGTCGAGAGGCCAGTATCTTAGGAGCGGGAAACACGGACAGGTGCTTGGCAGCAGTGCTGCAAAATATGAGTGTAATGCATTTTCGGTACGGTTGCCTAGGTGTTTTGAACAAGATCTGTAAACTCCAGAAAGAGTGAAGACCAGGGGGAAAGGTAGGAAGAGGACAAAGGCTTTGGTCGCCGACCACGCGGGAGGATTTCCGATGGCCGTTGGAGGAGACGTCCCGCGTCCGAGACAGCGGGGCGAACCTGGCCTTACTGCTATTGACAACCGGGAGCGTACCTTTTCTCGCTAGCTCATGAGACATCGAGGGCCAAATTTATAGGTATCGGTGGACCGTGGTAGACGCAGCGAGATAGAGAGCTTGGTTCAAAAACAACCTGACTCAAGCGGTAATCTAGGAGGGGTGCCACACTGCCACCAACGCGCCACATCTATTTTTCGCGCCTCTGACTCTGAGGAGATGGTAGGATGTCAAAGCGGTGACGTGATGAGGACTCGGATCTCCAGGGCTGTCAAGTGGACCTGTCAATGGGCGGAAATCGGAATCGCCAGATCGAGGCCGAACCTGCTGCTAACGGGGATTGTGGCGGCGTTGGGCCTCAGATTGGCAAAGCGTAGCATATGCATCCGCTCGGCTGTGCACTCGGAGGTCTGAGAAAATTTGTCGCGAGCCTGGCTATTTCTCGTAGATGGCAGGAATAGCAGACATCAGAGCAGAGAATGCATAGTCCGAAAACGTGGACAGCAAGAAAAGAGAGAACAAAGATGGAAATGAAAAGGGAAACCCGGCGAGCAAAGGCGGACGAGTGATCGGAGATGAGGAGGACCGGCGCCGGGACATTCGAGGAGCCGAAGCCCGCGGCCGAGAGAATATTGATGGAGAGCATGAGGCGACGCAGTCATCGTCGACTATCTTCGCGGTGAACCTGCTGCCATTCGTGACGAACCTGTTCCCATCGAAGCGAAGCGTACATGTCGCACATGACGACGAACTTAGACGAACACTGCAGCTCATAGGCTTGGAAGATGCAAAGCGGCGTCCGCAGAAGACCGGGGAAAATAGGGCAGATTTCTGCTGTTTTTTCTGGGGCCGATAAGCTTAGCGGACGAAGGTATAAGAGGAGGTGATCTTGCGTGCCGCTCCTGTCAGGACGTTCCTGAGTTGCCGTCTGTTCTCGTTTCTTCGCGTGGGTAGCCACACGGCCCCATCCTATAACACCAATCCTTTATCTATCCCCGCTTCTACATATCTATCCCGCGAACTGCCACACCGGCTTTCGCAGGTCTATCCCCTTCCTTCTTCTCTTCGCCTTCGTTCTTTACTAGGCTTTCAAAGCAATGAGCCTGACGATTGCCGATAGACTCAACGCCCTCGTACGTTTTGCCTGCTCTTTTCGTCGAGGAGGTTCAGGATATTGAGCGTCTTGCGTAGGTGGCCGACTCCTTCGTTGGAAGATGGTTCTCTTTAGAGGGATCAGGCGCTAAGAAGGAGCGCGAGGGTTCTCGCTTCATCGTGCGTGGCCTTTTACTCTCCTGAGCGACTTTTCATGCTCACTGCAGTTTGTACGGACTACAGACCGAGATTCGTGCTGGACTCACGACATGGGTGCGTATACAATCTTCAAAGTCTCATTTCTCTGGCTAACAATCTAATACCATCAGGCCGCTATGGCGTACATCGTGAGTTTTACCCTGCTTAGTTAGACAGCCCCTCATCCGACTTACCCATCCACGTCTTTCTCATCCACAGATCTCCGTCAACGCCTCCATCCTGGCCGACTCCGGAGGAACTTGCGAGTGCCCAACAAATGACGGATGCACAACCGACGATACCTACACCGCTTGCCTTACAGAACTTCAGCGCGACCTCATCACCACCACTGCGGCTGTCTCTGCACTCGCATCGGGTCTCATGGGTTTACTTGCGAACTTGCCAGTGGGCATGGCACCTGGGCTGGGCTTGAACGCTTATGTGAGTGTCTTTAGCATATCTGCGTATCGCCTGCTCGTTTGGGGTTAGCTCGGTTTTTGCCCACTCGAGCAAATGTCGGGTTTCATGTTCTCCATTTCTAAGTTCTTGGTACCACATGAACAGTTTACGTTCTAGTGGCTCTACCCGGTGGTAGCGCCTTCTCCGGTGCTATTCACGCTATTCGTTCGAGCCAGGTACATCTGGGTAGAAGTGCGCTGATCAGAGTGGTCAATGGATTTCCAAGTTATATCTTGTTCTACTGGTTTTCACTTCCCTCGTTACCTGCCTCTGTGTGCAAGCGATTTACTTCCTTCGCGGAGAGGTGGCCTCACTGGTGCCACAGCGGATTTCGGCACAGATATTTCCCGACTGGGACAGACTTGCGGATCATCTGAAGAAGCCTTCCATTTTCGGGCAGTCATTCAGCCTCATCCGGCGGTCTCTGTGTCCTTCGTTACTTGGTGGAAGGTCGTATAGGAATCGACGCTAATACTCCATGTCTCACCATCAGTTCGCCTACTCCATCGTCGGTTTCCACGGTACCGGCGGTATTATTTCCTATCGCGAAGCCCTCGCCGCCACTTTTATGGAGGGCTGGATCTTCCTTATTCTCTCTATTCTCGGTCTTCGTCAATGGCTCGCCCGCATCATGCCCCAGTCGCTCGTCATGGCAGTCGGTACTGGTATCGGTGTTTACATTGCGTACGTTCTCTTCATTTACCACGTTTATTACAATTCATAATGCTGAAAGGTTCATCCAGCTTTATTGGTCTTGGCTCCGGAGGTCTCTTTGTTGTCGGTGGCGACACGACGAACTTGGTCGGCCTCGGTGGTTGCACGTCAGATAACTACGAGACTGACCTCGACTACTACTGTGCGGGTGGCGTCATGCGTCTGCCCACGATGTGGCTCGGTATCTTCATCGGCGGGTCAGTCTCATTCCTGTTCTCCGCTCCATCTCTGATTTTCATACTGATTTCGGGGCGCGGCGCAAACAGTTTCCTTACTACCTTCCTCATGATGTACCGCGTGAAGGGCGCCATCCTCATCGGCATCTTCCTCACCTCCATCATCTCCTGGCCTCGTCCCACCTCCGTCACCGCCTTCCCCCATACCGATGCCGGCGACGAAGCCTTCGACTTTTTCAAACAGGTCGTCGCCTGGCGTCCTCTCAAACTCATCGGCGGTGCCATCGACTTCGACTACTCTAACGGCAGGGTGTGGTACGCTCTCATCACGATGTTGTATGTCGATATCTTGGACACCACGGGAACCTTGTACTCTATGGCGAAGTTCGCCGGATTGAGGGACCCGGTTACGATGGATTTCGAGAGGAGCACGGTTGCGTATTGCGTTGATGCGTTCTCGATCTCTATGGGTGCTTTGATGGGCACGAGTCCCGTTACGGCGTTCATCGAGAGTGCGACGGGTATCTCTGGTGCGTATCTCCCGCCTTCATCTCCTCGTTCCGCACTTTTCCGTTGAGTACGTATGTTGACGAACGTTTGTGATTTATAGAGGGTGGAAAGACCGGTATCACAGCCGTCACCACCGGTTTCATGTTCTTCATCTCCGTCTTCTTCGCTCCCATCTTCGCCTCTATCCCTGCTTGGGCCACCGGTGGCGCTCTGGTCATCGTCGGCACGCTCATGATCCGTAACGTGCGCGATATCAACTGGGACTACATTGGTGACGCCGTACCCGCGTTCTTGACCATCATCGTCATCCCGTTGACCTACAAGTAAGCCCACATCTCCCGTCTTCTGATTTCCAGAGATTCTGGCGCTAGTGGATAGAGTGCTGACGAGCCGCCTCTAGCATCGCATACGGTGTCATCGCCGGCATCATCTCCTATATCCTCCTCAACGGCCTCCCATGGCTCATCCGCAAAGCCTCAAACGACCGCATTCTTCCCGCTAACTACGGTTCCGCCGAGCCATGGGTCATCCCTCCAGGCGGCATCGTACCCATCTGGATGAAGACCGTGCACGCGCGTATCACTGGCCGTGGTGAGCTTCAACATCACGAGCACGCGATGGAGGAGAGGGATATGAATAGCCTGGAGAGGGTTGACACGAGCAGTCAGGATCAGGACCATGTGTTGGGGAGGAAGATTGATATGGTGGAGCCGGAGGAGAAGAGGCTGTAGAGTGTTCGGGTGTTGTTGATAGGGCTGTAGAGCGTTTGTGGATCTGAGTATTTGTTCGCGTACTTGTTTGTTAGTTAGTTTGTTTCGATTCGGCCGTGTCGTTGTTCATCTACCCACCTCTACTCATCTGCTTCCATCTACATACTTCCCGCTCATCCCTGCTTCTTTATTCCTCTTCACTTCATCTTACACTTGTTTTACTTTTCTCTTTCGCATTCGCCCACCTTCTTGTGCCATTCCATATCGTGTATTCGGGGTTCAAGTTCACTGTAGTCAGTCGGCGTAGACGAGTCATTCGAAGATCGATCGTCAAAGGCGGAAAAGGATCCATGTTACATATGCACTTTATCGTACATAGTATTCACACCATCCACCAGTTTCTGTTTCTACGGATTCGCGCTCCCTTGACCGTCGTTCGTTCATTTTCTCAAGTTTACACGTCTGCGTTTGCTCCTGTCAAGCGTACAGTATCTTGCCTCTTGAGTCACGATGCTTATACCCACCGTTGACTCCATCTATCTGTGTGCTTCGAGTCCTGCCGTTTCACAGACTATTGCTAAAATTGTGTACATGTACGTGCTCTTGTACATAGAGACTATACTTGTTTCTTTGTGTACGTGTTTGTGCTTGTTGCTGTATTGCTTGTAATCCATGGCCTTTTTCTTCAAAGCTTGCGTGCTGATGGTTGATTCGGAATGGGCCACGTGGTTCGTGGTGTCCTAGCCCGAGTCCGATGCGGTTTCTGGTCCACTTTTGCACTCATCAACTAATATTAAGTTTAAGGCCTCGCCCGCAATTTTTCGAGGTCTCAATCATCATAAAACCAACAAGACGATATTAATTTACGGGCCACCGCGCACAAAACATATTACAACCCCTCTAAATTTCAAGCCTAGTCACTGTCACGAACCACCATCATCCCCACCCATCTGTACGTATTCACAACTTCAAAGCCGAAGCAAGCTGCTTGGCCGTCTTGTCTCCCAAAGTCTTCAACGCGTCAAGGTCGATTTTAGGGCCGGAGAGATCACCAGATGGCACGACATCCGGGAAGACGATGTCTGTGAACAACCAAGGAGTAGAGATCAGCCTGCGGTCCGTGATAAGTAGTTGAAGAAGAGGACAAGACGAACAAACGACATCCTGGGCATCGTGCCCGTTGTTTCCCGTGATTTTATCGTTCGGGAAACAAGTCTATCCCATGAGGAGTGAGGCCTCGCCGATGATCTCTGGCGTGGCGCCACTAAATACGTAAGATGTTCAACATCAGGTATGGATAGTTGGTGGAACAGGTCGGACAGGAAGAGCATACTTTTCGTCGCCAAAGATACCATAGAACATCTTGCCGTTGCAGATGACGGCGGAGAGCGCGTTGCCCTTGATCTGAACCGTCTTGGTGGCGAACGTTTCTGGGAGGACGATGTAGGGAACGTAGCGAGCGTCGAGAGCCCCGAAGGCGGTGTTGGGGTCGCCTTCAGAGCTGCCCTGATAGCGTATATGAAGACAGGGAAGTTAGTGGTCAGGAGGGGGACGAGTTTGCGCGAAAGCCTGCTTACATCGCACTTGTACTGTTGAGAACCAAAGGGATGGTCAGCAAGGTGTCGTGGAAGATAGAGGCTGGCAGATAACCCACGTCTGGGCCATCACAGTCGATGTCCATGTCCGCCTTGAAGTAGTACGCAGAGACACCGCTGAGCTTCTGCCAGTCACCATAGATCTTCACGCTCTTGCTTACACCCTGATCAGGGGCATACGTAGCCAGGACCTTGGACCCAGAGGACGCGGCGGAGTAGATCCCTGCGGCGTTGATAGATCCATCGGCTTGGAATGAGGGGTTCGCACGTTTATCGATGGGTTGGGGAGACGCAAATGTGGTGGCGATAGAGCCGATGAGGACAGAAGAAAGGAGAGTGGCGCGGATGAAGAAAGACATCTTGGAAGTGAAGGATGTGCTGGTGGGTAACGATTGACATCCAGGATTGTGGCATATTTATATAGGGAAGGAAAAGACTCACTCATCGTGCTGGCAAGTCCGATATAGCAGACCAGCACATAACTGCTGTCCAGTCAAGGTCGCCCAAGGGTTTCAGAAGGAGTGTCGCCAATAGACTATGCGATGTGTAACATCATAAGAAACGGATCCCCATTAGATACACGCAGGTGGTTGTTATTCCTGAATAGTTAAGCAAGAAGAACGGTAAAGTAAAAGAACCACGGATGATCGTCAACGAGCAGTGTGAGGAGAGTCCCGCCGAGCTGTTCATCATGTTTGAACGGCAAGCGCACTGGACCCGGGGGCGATGCAGTTTTGTATATAACGAAACGGCGCTCGAGCTCTTCTAGCATCCGAGTCGCCAACAGAGTATCGCATGGACAAGTCGTCCAGCGCTGTTGTTCATACATACCCTGAAACAATTCGTTTTTCGTGGCATGCCAGAGGGTGAAGAAGTTGGTCCAGTCACCGGAAATGGAAGACTGTGTGTAGTGCCCTACGGTCCAATGGCGGAGCTGAGAAGTGACTACCGGCCAGCAAATAAGTATTTTGAAACAGTGAATTGTTGTCGTAGACTCCAGAGAGGGATAGCAGCTGGAGCAACGATGGCAGTAGTTTGTTCAAGTCGGTAGTCAGGTTGTCCGATGCCAAATTCCTAGAAAGTTTCGAGGTGCTCCTGCCAGCAGCCCCGTGCTGCAATTGAGTGTAGAGATGCGCTACACAAAAACATAAGTGCCTGCACGGTAATTCTGTTGGTGATGGTGACGGGTCGTCGCAGCGATGGTGGGATGGAGCAAGTTGCTGCAAGTTGTTGAAGTTCGTAAACATCAACAGCAACTTTCCCACGACCCCTGGACAAAGGACCACCCAGTCGAACCAATTCGCCAATCAGTATAGGCAAGTATAAATCATATAGTGTGGTGCCGTCGGCACTGTAAGACTTAAACCCTTGACACGGCGGGGGGACCAGTATTTGGAGCACGCCAAAGCCATTTGCATTGTGAAATCCATATCCAGAAAATAGATAACACATTGGGATGCTCCAAATTATGTATTTAGCGTAGTTCAGTGGGAAATCCATAGTGCTGCTTTGGATTTCGCTTTAGACTCGCCCGAATGAGACACTGAAAAAAGACAATGGTGCCCTGCAAATAATATTTTTTTGCTGAGCTTCAGAGCCCTCCGAATCAAGAGACAAAGGCTGGCTCTGGATCCCAATCTCGCGCTAGCCAAAGCTATCATTTAGACCGCTCGATTTGGTGAACCAAAGGCGAACAACTGAGCCCGATATGGTGCTCTCTATAGTTTGGCTTTGAGCACAATCTGCCACGTGGCGCACGCTGATTGGCTGTCAATTCGCAAAATTTCCAAAGTTGGACTATGGAGAGTTCCATACGGGACCCGATTGTTCGCCTTTGGTTCTACGAATCGAGCGGTCTAAATGATAGCTTTGGCTAGCGCGAGATTGGGATCCAAAGCCAGCCTTTGTCTCTTGATTCGGAGGGCTCTGAAGTTCAGCAAAACATTATTATTTGCAGGGCACCATTGTCTTTCTTCAGTGTCTCATTCGGGCGAGTCTAAAGCGAAATCCAAAGCAGCACTATGGATTTCCCACTGAACTACGCTAAATACATAATTTGGAGCATCCCAATGTGTTATCTATTTTCTGGATATGGATTTCACAATGCAAATGGCTTTGGCGTGCTCCAAATACTGGTCCCCCCGCCGTGTGAGCGAGAGGCCTACTGTGAAGGATATGGCTGTCTAAGAAGGGATGCTTCGAAAGATGTGGTTGCAGACCAACCCTGGGCCACACGAATTGCGACGATTGAAGTCTTGACTGCATTCGATTTGTGCCCGTCATGAAATCGGTAAACTCGTCGGAGGCCCAAGAAACAGCCTCTCCCTGGAAGTATGTCACTGTTTCTTTAGTTCGACATGCTCAGGTATACTCCGGTCCTCCCCCCTCTCTTTCGATCTGCGTACTTGCTTATGCCCTGGTCTTGTCGCAGTGCGAAAGCAACGTCAACCCCAACTCGAAACCTGATGACGCAGACCCTGATCCTCTGACTTCCGAAGGTCAATCTCAAGCGACAGCCCTTGGCAACTCTTACGCGCATACTCGCATCGACGTGCTCCTCTCATCCACATACGAACGCGCAGTCAGCACCGCTCTCGAGATCTCAAAGTCGAACGACAACGACGTCCCCATTACCAAAGAACCGAATCTCATTGAGCGTAAACTGGGAACTTCCATCCCTCGACTTATGAGCAAAGGACTTTTCAAGACTGCGATCGCGGAGCGAGATGGAAATCTGTATGATGGGAGCGTGAATCGCGAACACAGACCGCAAGGTGGAGGAGAGAGTTTGTCTGATGTAGAGAGAAGGTCGGAGAATGTGTTAGCGATATTATTGAAGTATGCTGTTGCTTTGGATAAGGTACCGAGCGTAGTTGAGGGGAACGACCCTGTTCGGCGGTATGAAGCGAGCACGGGCGATGACGACACCGGAGGGCTGCAAGAAGTGCCAGAGGGCATCAAACATGTTGTACTGGTGAGCCATAATGCGTATATGGGGGAATTTTACGAGATGTTGCTGTCCTGGGGCAAAGACGACCATGAGCAAACGGCAGTACATTATGGGAACACACAGTGGTCAGTCCTCGACATTTACGCCTATCAGTTCCTCTCCTTATAGCACTGTACTTGCAGGTCTCGACATCTTGTGCGATACAGGGTGACCGATGATGAAGAGACTGAGGTTCAGTTCTGGGATCTCAAACCGCCTCCCTCTTAAAAGTGTGTGGCGAACACCTAATAATTTAACTTGACTATTCTTGGTCTCCATACTCCCTTGTCAGTGACCTTTCTGCCTACATCGAAATATAAGCATCTCTTCGCGCTCACTCCGCCCGCCAGCTAGACCATCTTTCACAGGTGACTGCTACCTGACCTCATCCCGAAAATCCTCCGTTCCACGTTCTGGCAGTTCCTGTCCACGGGTGCCCCTAGGATATCACAAGGCATCGTTCTGAGCTATTATTTCCTCGATCTTCAAGCGCATGACTCAATAATACCTTCAAAACGGGAATGTCTCGTCATCTGTGGGCTACATAATGGGCGCGCATCGTGCTATGATGATTGGTCTCTGTCGCTCTGGTCTTTGCTAGCTATGAAGTTATATTCCAGTATACTAATTAGTCTCTACGCTGCTTGCCTTGCTCGAACAATAGTTATCCCCTCAGATCTTCCGGAACTCACTAGTCTAGCTCACACCGATCTTGAGCGATTGTTATCCACAACGCTACCCGTCCGCCGTCAAACGGAGAACGAGACTTGCCCAGCAAGTGTCGGTTCATTCCCGAGCCCGACCTCTCCTTCTATATATGATCTGGAGAAGAGAAATGCATTCGTGAAGAGGTATGCTTCTTTGCAGTTTAATTCGTTAGTGCGGCCCATGCTGATCGAAATATCTGTGAAAGGGTTGGGACGCAGTTGACGTTGGCTGGTGAGCCTTTCAGAATTGTTGGACCGAATGTATATTGGCTTGGACTGGACGAGAATGTCATGTAAGTCGAAGCTTGTCTGCGTCCTTTCTACTCCGCTGCTTATTCAACTGGGAACGAATTCGCTGGAGCAGTCCCGACCCGGCATATCCAAGCAAACAACGGGTCGTCGAGATCTTCGGCGTTGTATCGGTATGCTAGATCCGTGATTATCTAGTGCTAGAGAATGACTCACAAACTGAATGATTTAGGCCATGCGTGGTACGGCAGTTCGCGGCCATACGCTCGGAATATCAATTGGAAACCCATTGAGCGTCGAGCCTGAGCTGGACGTATTCAACGAGTCGGCTTATGAGTCAATTGACTTCGCAATCACGGTGGCGAGGGTTTATGGTATAAAGGTTCATTTTTGGACCTATCGCATGTGTGATATCACGAATCTGACCTACCCGATGTTCAGCTTCTTATACCGCTAGTGGATAACGTATGTTCTCCTAATAGCATTCCTGCCTGATTGAAACGCTGACAGACCTGGTGCAGTACAATTACTACCATGGAGGAAAATATCAATTCATCGAATGGGGAGGACACAACTTTTCTGGCACGGGAGCCGATATCACCCCTCCGGATGTTGGAGCCTTCTTCTACAATGATACCAGTGTCGTGGAAAGCTTCAAGAGGTATATCACGCAGCATCTCAATGTGAGTTCTTACTTCTTACCTGCTTGATACTTGTGGCGGGCTGGTGTTGATCAAGACGTCAATAGCATGTCAACCAGTTTACCAGCGTGGCGCTGAAGGATGATCCTACTATCCTGGGTGCGAATTAGGTGTTCTTCGCCACTTCGCTAAGTGCTAATGCCTCGAATCATCGAACAGGTTGGGAGTCAGGCAATGAGCTGTCTGGAGCAAGATTCGGCGATGGACCCGCCCCCGCGAATTGGACGAAAGAAATGGGCGATTTAATAAAGAGTTTAGCACCGAATCATCTCTTCCGTGAGCACATGTCTCTACGCATTCAGGTCAAAGTGCGAAAGCTGACACAATCCCAATATAGTGGATGGCTCTTGTAAGTTTCTGCAGAGATTGCTTATGAACCTCGTTTGACCATGATGTAGACGGGCTGTTCCCCGAAACTGGCCAGCTGGAGAACGAGGTCGTAGATATCTTGTGCGCCCTCTTGTGCAGACACGGATTTCTTCACTGGTACTAACCTTGACATTGACGCACAGTTCGAATCACTACTGTGAGATCCTGTCACTGCCGTTAGCCATATAATTAGTGACGGGTTCGGCGTTGACAAACGTGCTCCAGACCCTCCGAACATCACAATTTTAGAATCTGACTTGGCACTCACCAACGCCGTGAACCGCAATTATCTGGCAGGAGAGTTCGACTGGACCGGCGCGGTAGTCCACTTTCTCCTCCATTTGTGAACTGGCCACTGATTGAAATTTGAAAGCAGGGGGATAACTTAACGACATTCCTTCAGACTGTCGGGGACACCGGGACAGCAGGAGATTTTTACTGGTCCTTATTCGGGCACGATGACCAGTGTTGTCAATACGTCGGTATGTTCGTTTGTTCCCGTTCTCACCCGGAAGATGACCATAATGTCCGTCCATTGCTTACAGAACACGACGACGGAGAGTCGTTCTACTACCTGCGGGACGATGCTAATTATACTGCACAGGGTGCTATTTTGGTACGTTGTACCCTGTTGTATCTCGTCTAACCATATGTTTTACTCTACAACTATCTCCCACCAGATCAAGCATGCTTCCGACGTCAGTGGATCTCAAGGTGAGGGTGGCACATCTGTGGTGGAAGCCATGTTCTTGACATAACTTATGAAAACCATACTATTCATCAATAGCTCCGGAGATCTTACCAGAGGTTTCTTGCCCGCGGATGTCTTCTCCAGCTTCTATAATTCCTCCGGTAGTCTTCAACCTGACCGCGCTGGGATTACCTTGAATCTTTTTGGTCCGATGACATGTAACAGGTTCAAACGTACGATTATATTGCTGTGTGTACGGACTTCTTGCCTGCTCCGAGGGTGTTGGCCAATCCAAAGCCATCCGATGGAGTTGGGCCACCCCGACTATCTTGCCACACATCTATTCCGAAGTGTTCCGAGCTGATCACGGGCTGTCACGGACCAAGTCGGTAAGTGCTCACGTGTGTGCTACGCGTGAGATGTTGTTCGGGACGCGTCGCGGAGTGGTGCGGGGGCGCACCTTGTTCTCTCACCCATTCTTGTTCAACAATACCCACGACCTCGGGTGAAGCAGCGCCACATTAGCAACGCCGCCAACAGGTATTCATGGAATCCGAGGACACCCTGCGTACGGCCGCGCCGGAATGGTATTATGGATGCTCAGATGACTGTACCCGTCCGATGACATTCTCACGAGAACCGTCCTCAGGGGACTTTGCAATGGTAGACCTACTATGATCACCCACGGGATACCAGGCATCGATATATAAAGGGGCCCATCGAAACTACCCATGGTTCTCATCACAGTAGCCCTCTACCAGTTGACCCACATCGTCTCTTATACTTCTCGACATCAACGACTATGAAGGTGCGTTGCGCAGTGTAATTCCTGGCAGAGAAAAGAGTCTAATCATAGTGGTGATTAGGTTCTCGCTATCCTTTACAATGGCTACCAGGCTGCTTTAAAGGAGCCGCGTTTGCTGGGTACTGTGGAGAACCAGGTATTTTTGATGTCATTCTAAAGCTGAGCAGTCTTGACCACGGCTCGGTAGCTTGGACTTCGTGCATACCTTGAGGGGTTGGGTCATGAATATATCGTGCGTCCACTTCATTCTCGTGATACGCCCTTGCATTGACTATCTCACTATACACAGGTCAGCAGTGACAAGGAAGGCCCTAATAGCGACTTCCAGAAACACATTAAGGATGTGCGTTGCATATGGTGTTCGACTCGGTGTTATAACTGAATAATTGTGACTGAACAGGCCGACGTGTTGATTACTACTCCGTTCCATCCTGGATATCTGACCCCAGACCTTATAGAGAAGGTGAAATCACCGATAAGCACGTCCTATAAAACCTCTCACTGAATGAGTGTTGGCGCGTCATTTTAGGCCAAGAACCTCAAGATCTGTGTTACTGCTGGTGTCGGTTCAGATCACATCGATCTCCCCGCAGCCGTGAAACACAACATCGAGGTCGTCGAGGTCTCCGGCTCCAATGTCACTTCCGTTGCCGAGCACGTCATGATGTCCATCCTCACACTAGTCCGCAACTTCGTCCCAGCTCACGAGATGATCGAGCGTGGGGATTGGCAGGTCTCGGATATTGCGCGAAACGCGTTCGATCTCGAGGGTAAGGTCGTGGGAACGATTGGTGCTGGAAGAATTGGGCGCAGGGTCTTGCAGAGGCTTGCTCCTTTCGACTGTAAAGAGTTGCTGTACTATGACTATACACCTTTGCCTCCTGGTCAGTCTTCTTTTCTAAACATGCAACTGTGATTTCCCGAGTCTCAACGATATCGATGCTATAGATGTTGAGAAGTCCGTGAACGCTCGTCGGGTTGAGAGCATAGAGGTTCGTGAGGTCCATATTTCGACCAGACTAGATATTGACAGAGTGCTTTTCCAGGAATTTGTGGCCCAATGTGATGTGACCACCGTCAATGCCCCTCTTCACGAAGGAACTCTCGACCTCGTCAACAAAAACCTGTTGAAGCATTTCAAGCCGGTAAAGCCTTCCTTTGTACCTCGCTAGGTCTGCGGCCATCGCTCACGAATGGGTTTCATAGGGTTCATGGCTCGTCAACACCGCTCGGGGCGCCATCTGTAACGCCCAAGACGTCGCTGACGCCCTCGCCTCTGGTCACCTCAACGGCTACGCCGGTGACGTCTGGAACAAGCAACCTGCCCCAAAAGACCACGTCTGGAGGACAATGAAGAACCCCCTCGGTGGTGGAAACGGCATGGTTCCCCACTATTCCGGAACAACGCTAGACGCGCAAGCGAGGTATGCGGCGGGAACGAAGAGTATCTTGCAGAACTTCTTTGAAGGCAAGCCGCAGGAGCCGGGCAATATCATTGTCGCAAAAGGTAAGTCAAATCGTGATCATGTGCACCGATACTGGTATGAAGAGATTGCTGATCCTAATGCGGCTATTTGTAGGAGCATACGCGACCAAGGCTTGTCAGTTATCTTTCTTTCTACGGTCACTACTCTTTCACTGACTTCGCTGTATTTGCAGATGGCCAACGTTGACTCACTGCATGAGCCGGTCGTTAAGGATAGAACGCTCGATGACAGTATTAGAAACTTGATCAGCCAGAGCTCCAGATTTTGCCACGAACTTTTGCAACGTACCTCGTGCTGTATGTTTCTTTACGCGTTTTCTGTATGATTTGATATGTGCTGGCATCCTATCTTGCATGGCGCGACCTTCGAGTCCTTGGTGTTGAACAGAACAGCAGTAAGCGCATGTTCGAGTTCTCATTGTACTTGTGGCCATGGAAGACGAGGTGACTTCGGAGCATATTGATATTGGTGCACAGCAGCATGCCCAGGGCCTGAGTGGGATGCGGTTCTCTACTATGTCTGATAATTCAGTCTCCGTGGGCATCCACATAGGTAGAAGTATACAAACTACTTACTCGTCCACCGGAAACTCAGAGTCAGATGTAACGAAAGGGATACCTGGTAATGGAGCAATCATCTAGTCTACTTCTGAACTTGGCTTCACATCTGCCTACGTTGGGATAACGTACTCTTTCCTCTCGATTCCTTCTAGATATCTTCAAATTCTATCTTGATTCATTGATGATAACTCTGATCTACGCCTTGTTCAAGATGAGTTGTACATCACATGGAACGAAGAAGATCGGGTTACAGGGATCCCGGAGTCTACACAGTTAAGAATACCCTACAGTTCCAACCAACCCACTCTCCCACATGCATGTAAAGCGTAATCTCAACCCCTCAAGAACCCGATCTTCTGCCAATAGCTCAACCACTTCCCAACATCCACGCTTTCTAGCTTCTTCGCATTCATCAGACTACTCGAAACCTTTACCGCCTTATTCGTCGCAATGGCGAGCTCAGTCGCCGACTCCATGTCCTTCTCGAAGAAATCAAACAACTTCAACGCGGGGTTTGCCTTCTGGGTATCAGCTTCGGCGTCTTGTGCGGCATCCTGCAATCTGGAGAGCCACTCGCTGTACGGCACGATGGGGACACCGAGGACGCTGGAAGCTGTGGAGGAGACAACGGTCCAAGACACGGGGTAGGGGTGGACGAGATGCATGACGGGCTCAGGGCTGCCGACCATGTCTATCAAGGCAGACGCAGCGACATCTACGGGAATCCACGATATTTGCTGTAACGAGTGCAGATCATTAGGCGTCGACTCGTGGACTGGCAGCGGTCACGAATACTCACCTCAGTACGTTCAGGAACAGCGCCCAACACCTGCGAGCCTCTCAATAACGCAGGTAACCACTCCTTCTCGTTCCATCCTCCAACCTTGCTGTCGCCAGCCAGTTGCCCGACCCGTACCACATTCACGCACAGGGCTCGCTTTTTCCTCGCCTGTAGAAGTAAGGTTTCTGCGACCCATTTACTTTGGCTATAACCGGAGAGGCTGGCGATCAGCGGATTAGTGACTGGCGTTTCCGGCACCGGTGCAATGGGCGAGGCTGGTGGGAGAAAATCAGGTTTGAGTCCTTTGCAGGTGGAAGTACAACGCACTCATGATAGTTGATATGGAGCTCGTAAACAAGATGGGAGGAGGCGATGGGTGGGGTGAGCTCAACGAAAGGTCGATCAAGTTCCGCATGCCGACTACGAGAGGTTCGAAGGAGGACAAAGCAACGTTGAAATCCACACGCCACGCTACATGATTTTTATTCGTTAGAACACCAAACCGAGAGGGCTACGGGAGCTCATTCGGAGCTCACCGTTGTGAATGATACTAGTGACTGAGTCGCGCATCTGTTCGAATGGTCATCCTGGGTACTTTTCCAAGGAAGAAAAACAGAACATACCTCGTTGTACACAGTTTCTCCGACACCAAAATCAGCCTTAGTAAAATCCACCTCTAGTAGAACTACCTTCCCTCCGGCCAGCAATCGTTCATCAAGTTCCCAATTCTCGAAGGCCTTCAGCTGTCTCTCCAAAATGTTCTGCTTGGATGGTCGATTTAGGGCGTATACCCTGGTCACTGACGGCTTCACAAGCAACTGAGCCAAGAGATGAGCTCCCAATCTTCCCGAAGTCCCAGATACGAGGACAACTTCATCTAGCGTCTTTACTGAGCGGGCGTCACGAGGACTGTGAACTGGGAAGTCGCCGCTGTATTTACTGACCATGGCTTGCATAGACTTGGCGATACGTTCACGTTTGTTTTCCACGCTCTGTTCATCGGAGGAAAATAGTGAGAGGATGTATGAGGTGAGGGCAGAGATGGTAGGGTTGTTGTAGACGAAGCTGTTCGGGAGCCGAAGGCGAGAGCCAGATGAAGCCAAAGGCTCTCGAAGGGCGTGAATGATCGCATTGCGGATGTAGGTCGCCTGTAAGCTAATGGAGAATGGGTCAGTGTACTTCCCAGCTAATGTGACGGTTTCATCCAGCATAGCACCTACCTATCACACCCTTGCTGGAACAAGTCCATATCGCCTTCAAGTTCCAAGTCCATGACCTTCGTTACTACTCGCCTCACAAATTGCACCACGGATTCTTCGGTCCATTCGCCAGGAGCAGCAACGTCCGCTTGCGATGATTCTTGGACAGCAGCATACAGAGCCTGGATTTCGGGCTCGTATTTGGTGATAATAGCGTGGCGCCTTGGTCCACCCTTTGAGTTGAATTCGAAGGGCTTCGCAGGCTTCGATACAATGATCATCTACAAGATAGAACAGGTCAGCGTGACGCGTGGTAAAGAGAGCTATGAGGCTGACCTCCTTGAAGAGTCTGGAATGAGCCGGCGCGAAATTGTTCATTCTCTCAACAGTTGGCCTATCATGCAAGGCGTAAACCATCAATATACTGCGTACAATCGCTACGAAGCAAATGGATAGGCTTGCTCACCATATCTTGTTGCGAAACTCTACAAGTTTCTCTTCATCCTCTGGGTCAAACGCGTATTCTGGTGCTGGATCAACCAAGACTCCGTTCTGTGTTTGACCTCGTCCGAACATGATGGCACACGCTACATGAGGATCTTGCAGCAGAATCGCCTCTGAAAGAGGCAGTGCGGGTGTAGTGTCATTGTCGTGTCCCATCAAATGTACTCAGAAAAACTCACCGAGAGGTCCGGGATTAGTCTATCGTCAAGCCATACGCTCAGTCAATACTGGTTGGGTAGTTTCAGGTATAGTCACAGAGGGGACCTGCCTTCTCACCAGTGGACAACATGATCTGATCGTCCACTCGGCCATAGACTCTCCATTTCTTTGGATATCTCGGATGCCTCTGTATAAGGTCGGAGGTTCTGTACATCGGTCGCCCATCCTTCGACGTGGCATTCGCCATAGCTATGCCTTTATGAGGCACATCCTGTATACAAATAGGGTATCCGTAAGTTAGTCACTTGCTTCGCCTCCATCAATTCATCCTTAGTGACGACCCAAGACGTTCGAGTAGTAGAGTGTACTTACGACGATACAGAGCTCGAAGATATCGTTCCCATCCACGCCTTCATTCTGCGATAAGAGCTCAAACTCGGCATTCGGTGAGAATTCGAACCATTCCCAGGTATCGAGAGTCGGGCGTCCAGAGGGGAAGCTTAGGTTCAGACAACCTACTTCGGTCCTGTATCGCATCGTGCATATCAGAGGACGAAAGCAGCTCAAGAATGGTGGAAGTTAGGGTGAATAAATGGTACGTACGACCCAAAGAAGGGGATCAGAGTAAGACCTCGTGCTGTCAGTGTATCTCCCACAGACTTGGTCATTGGAGCGCCTCCGAATGTCTGCATTGTCGCGAGCAATTGATCAGCTTCGACACCGAAAAATAATCATGAGATTCATACAATCGAGTGCACAGACTTCATAGAGTCGAAAATTGAAAGGTCGTGGGACCAAGTCTGATAAACAAAACACGTATGCGGCATAATATGCGTCAGCGAGCCATATTGTAAGCGGCATGGACATCGAGCTACTGACCTCGATGACAGAAGGAACACAAAACACCACCTCGCTCTTTGTCTGGATGATTCCCTGGAGATAAGTCTCGGGTGTTGATATGACGGGCGGCGACGCAGGCTTGAATACCGCCATGATCATGCCAGGGATGCACTACCAAAAGAAGCGAGTACGTTCAGACTGGTACCGGACATGCAACAAAGTGACGATCTAATGAGCGACTCACAGTCCACATCATGATGAACATGCCCATGCCGTCTAGGTATGCGAACTCAGTTCATCGTAGTAAGCTGGACTGAGGAATGAGCATACGGTATAGCGGGCAAGTATGCGCCGCAACTATAGTACCACACATATCGACTTCGCCATAGCCTTTGAAAATGTGTCGATCAGCATGACAGCTGAGACCATGTAATTGCGGTTGAAATGCTCACATATGACCATACACCACTGTAGGAACATTCTGTGGGTAAGATAAATGGGTTTGGGAAACGACGTTGTGCCTAACAAGAGCGAATTAGCCAGCTGCTCGTCCTAACGCTACACATGCTCACCAGAAGAATGAAGTATAACCGCAGTAGTGTCCAAGTCCACCTTCGGAAACTCAATGTCCTCCGCTTCCTTTGCCCGTGTTGCCCGCGCCGACGCATCGCCATTTTGGACCTCCACGGCCTTGTCATTATCCTCAATATCCTTGAACTGAATCATTGCCAGCACCTCGACTTCAATCCCGTCATTGTCCCTCAGTATATCCCTCGCCTCGGCGATCAACCTCTGCATAGCCGGATCCGGAGAGACAAAGACCTGAAGCAGCTGCGCCTTCTTGATGAGATGGGCCACAGCGACAGGTGAGTTACGAACGGAAAGCGGAAAGGGAGTGAGATTGAGACGCATTATAGCGACTATGGTGCTGAAGAAGCTGATCGAGTCTATCAATGACGCCAAGATTAGAATAAGGGTGAAAAGACGGGGGGATATTGGTCGGCTCAGTCACCACGCCACACTCGTAGAAGAGCGATGGTGTAAAGGTGATACTCACCTGCATTCGCCAGGATTCCAATCGTCGGCGGAACTTTCTGCTTCATAGCAACGATCCCGGACTCCCTGTCCTGACGTGCATACCTATCCTCGAACCTCATATAATGCCCGTTCACGATCTTCGCCGCTCGTTGGATTTTACGCCACGCCTCGGGATACTTGATTGTTCTAGTACCAGAACCGCAATCGTCTCCACTGATGGTTGAAGAGTCCTCGTCGGCATAGATGAAAAGCGGATGCTCTGGACTATGCTCTGCGTGATACTCGAAAAGCTCGGGAATGCATAGCGTCCCATCAACAGGGGGTGGGTGAAATGTGGGACTGCTGTACCCTTGAGGCATAGGAAAAGAACCAAAAGGCGGTGGAGCAAAATCTACCTTTGACGAAGGCATGTCAGAAGAACAAGTGATGATGGGTAGATGCTGATGTGGGACACCTATACGGCGTTGCTGAAGATATGCACACCGGCGTCATTTATAGTAGACGTCCAACGTGTCCGTAGAGCTTGCTGGGAAGAGGACCCGGTTCTTCCTATTTCCGAGAGCAAGGGCAAAGGAACCATGAGTCCATGACTGTGTAGCCTATTGGTTCTTGTCAAGCGATGTCGGTCAGTAATGGCGAGTGCTTTAGAAAACTGTGACGCAGTTGAGGCAGAAGTGCTGATGCGCATCGGCATCTGGGACTCTTCTCATGGGATAGGCGTCCACTATCGAGGTTAGTGTGTCTGGGAACCCTCTAATACTGAGTCGGAACATATATGAGCATGCATCGTCACTGTGGATGACCGCATGGGAGTCCGGCAAAAGTTACTGGGGAGATGCTCAAAGTTTCACGGCCCATGCAGAGACGGCAGTTCGGCCATCTGTTCATGTGCGCCGTTCTTAGCGACCCGAGCATACTTCTTGACGATGTTATGATGTAGGTTCGCTCATGTGTTTGTTTTTGGGTAACCTAGCAAACTGCATGCCACTCACAATCACTGTAAGAAGGCATAAGCGGGAAAACGAGGACAAGACGGATCGAATAGAAGACGAGGGTACGCACCTTATGTTACTTACACAAAACACGAGATATCGAGGGTAATATTCGTAGCAAAGGAAGGCTGCTCTCCGATTCTTTACCTGAAGCCGCGTTTGAACGTACAATTACAACATCGACATTCCAAACGAAACAAGGCGATACAAAATCAGACGTATTAGACGAGCTCGACGAGGCCCATGGTAAGTAACTGCTGGACGACAGCGTATGGTGTCAGCACGATGTGCCCCTTTTGCGCTTGCAGCGTTGTGCCACTATAAAGCCCGAACGTCAGTACCTCGTAAAGAAAAGCAAGAAAAAAGGGCGAGGGGTGGGTATCGGCAGGCCAGAAAGAGGTAAAGTGACATACTCTGGTAGGATCACGGGAGGGCACTCGTCCAGTGCGTGCACGAAAACGGCTCGCATATGATCAGGCATAGTAACTATGACAAGTACAACCCATGATCCGCGGATATCAGCCTCTTTATAGGTTGGGAAGTCAAGGTAACGAGTGAACGCACCCATCGGAGGCTCAAACGGATTGTCCTTCACATCGAGTTCGCGCTGGGCTCTTGGTAGGGCATCCAGTAGTGCAGTCCTCAGGTGTGCTTCCCAGAGATCGGCATATCTGTTTGCATGGTCAAGCATAGATCGGTTTGTATGGTAAGTAGATATACCGTTTGGCATGATTCAGCTCTGTCTGAGACAGTCGCGTCTGGAGTTCAACTTCATGTATTATGTGCCGAGAATATTTCTCTATCTAACGTGACCTCGTTGAATGAGTTGGAACGATCCATGTACAGTTAGATTTTTATGAACGAACCTTGAAGAGGCGGGTCCGAAGATACGAGCGTACGATGAACTTCACTCTTTCGATCTCCGTCTGAGCGAGTACAATTCGGAAATGTTCATCCTCAGACGAATTCGGATCGCCCTTCAGAAGTGTCACGGTCTCTGACTGGTTTCAATTCTCTTCAAACTCCTCGTCTCGACGATCATAATTCTCAAACACTCACCCACCTGTCTCCGGATGTGGTCTAACAGAGTCCCCAGTACGCCCTCCTGCCCCTCGAGTATATCTGGCGAATGTCTCTCATTCATCCAATGCCGGATAAGCTGCTGCAAAGGTGTTTGATTCTCTGCTGTCGGATCGTGTGCGTTGGCAAAACCTGCATCGGGGTTTCGAGGAGCTTCGACTTGAAGCATGTCAAAGTCGTCATCGTCTGGTGCATTGATTATACGGTGGACAAAATCTTCGCCCATGGGAACGTCGAATTCATCGTCGTCAAATAGAGCATTGCGGGCCATGGTGATGATGGAATACGGCAAAGGCGTAACAATGGAGTGGCAGAGAGAGAAGACGCGCACGCGAAACAGTCTGCCCTAAAGCAACGCGTTCGGCGTGACTCTTCGCCACAATTCGTGTGGCACTGGCATGATGTCATTTCGTGCCTGAGTATCCCCTCCTCATTGTACTCTCCGCTGCACCACCAACTATCAAGAACGGTGTTGGCTCCCAAATGTATTTACGGCGCTCCTGTACCATTATTAATAGCATGGATATGTGCGTCACATAGGTTTGACATAGGTCAACTTCCCCCGGAGGCAACGTCACTATGAAAGCGACAAAGTATAAAAGTGAGTCGCCAACGGTCTTATCACGCACGACTTTCATACTCTTCAGAATGGGGCGAGTCACCTTTCTTTCTTGCTGGCTCAACCTCCGGAAACTTACAATCTCCTTCCACCATTCAGTATCATCATATCATGTATAGCAGGCATTTTTGCCGCCATAGGCGATCTCATCCTGGGCATCGTTGATTGCATTGCAGGATGCCTTGAGTGTATTATATCAGGTATTTTGTCCGTATCATCAACGCTCGTGATGTTTGTCTGAACTTTTGTGTGCGTGATTTTAGCCATCGCAGGGTTCTTCGCCGGCTTAGTTGATTGTATCACCGGCTGCTTGTGCTGTGGGTAAGTCATCGTTCTGCCATATCAGCCTCCCTACCCCACAATAGTCTGTCTTTGCCAACATTTTTTCATGTGTTTTTGTCATGTACATGTACTAATTTACTCTTACAGTCGAGTCTAAACAAGGCCTCCGGGACAGGCTGGCTCCTACAAGGAGTCATTGAAGTTCCCGGAGGCCATATATTTCCTCGATCATACCGACTTTAGACTGTCCTCAGAGAAGTGATACGTCTTGGAGAAGGGTGTTGTCATTGTGCTACGGTCGCTGCTAGCTTTATACCCCAACTTGTATCAATCACCGCTGTTATTCCCTGGATTGTACGTTTTACACCTACCTACTAATATTTTACGATGTGTTCTCTTGAATGACGCTGGATAGTTTTTGCACAAGCAAGACCGTATGCAACACAGGAAGATTATACAGAACGCTGAACAGACTAATAATTGAGGGAAATGCGCGTGCCAACACAAAGAACAATGATCGTCCATAAGCAACCTATCTGCTTTTACGCGTCCTTGCTCTTCACTTCTGGCTTCCCCAGTACTCTCCAGATCAAATTAAAATACCAGCTCCTCGGCAGCCATCTCAACACCATCAAGGCAAACGTCCCAGTCCCATCCAACACCTCAATCGGTACCTTCCTCTTCCGAGCCTCCAAACCTCTCCCGATAGTCTTTCTTAGAACACTCTCAACAAATACTCCCGCATCCATCGCCTTCCCCTCCCCCTTACCCATCTCAATAATCCTCCCGATGTTATGTACAAATGCTCCGTAAAGCGATCCAGGAGGTGCAAGATAAGTATCCAGTTTATCGAGGATACGGGACTGGACGGTGCCAGTGTTGATGTGCGAGACGGAGATGTCGAAGGGACGACATTCGAGGGAGAGGACTTCGGAGATCGTACGGAGGCATGATTTGGTGGCGGCGTAGATGCCGAACCAGGGTGGTGCGCTAGACATCAATATTGCAAACCAAGGAAGAAAGGTATTATCAGTTCCATACAATCAAGAAGAAGAGGTGTCTTGCTTGCGCATTAGGGGACGCACAATTCTCCAGCTCGAGAGCCGATGTTCAGGATGGTCCCTTGTTTTCGCTCTGCCATGTGTGGGATCACAGCTCGACAGAGCCGAAGCACGGAGAAGACATTGGTGTCGAAAACATTTTTTGTTGCATCAATGGTCCAATCTATCAATGGGCCTATAACAAGTCCAAAATACATCAAATCAGCTATGCGTACCAGTCAGAACGAGTGGGCCAGAGGAAGCGGCGGGAGCGCCACACAGCGCGCGACTGGGGAGGCGGATGACACAAACCTGCAGCAGGCATCCCCGCGTTATTGATGAGTAGGTCAATATGACCCTCATCTTCAATGATCTTAGCCACTACGGCGTTGGCCTGCTCATCGCTCATCACGTCGAGCACACATTTGCGGCAGTTGGGGTGATGGAGGTCGTCCATTGAGGACAAAGAACGTGCTGTAGCGTAGACGATGTATCCGCGTGCGGTTAGGTTCTCGCAACTGAAAATGATATCAGTGAATGACTGATATAGGAAAACAATAGGACGGAAGCGAAAACACTCATGAGGAGGGAACGCACAATGCGAAACCAATACCGCCTTTCGAACAGCCTGTGACGAGAGCGACTGATCGTTCCATCACGGAGTCGTTGGGTAGTTTACTAATATTATGGCTATGCCCAACTCTGGGCTGGGTGTACGGGGAAGTAAAGAAATTTGGCGGTTGTTCAGGCCCCTCCTAGCGAGATTATACAGTATAGGCTTGGTTGGGAGTGAGGCTTAGTGAGGCCTAATGAGGTTTCAACTCAACCTTGATGGGAGCACAGCTCTCCATCCCGATTCCCCCCTATTCGGAGCCCTTATGTTCCGACTTTACACGCCAGTGTTTCCTGGATCCAGAAAAGGGAGCTTCGATGCCAAAAGCGTCCTCTTCTAGAGGAGGACACCCAATATACGTTCATAGAGCGTCGAAAACTGTAACCAAACGGTGGCGCTTGCAGTTGACACAGGAATAAGTTAGAGTTGAAGGTAAGAACAGGGAAATGTGAAGACACACTAGACGTTCAACGAGGAGAACCCATTCAAGCTTATTGCACAAAATGACCCTAAAAATACAAAACGGAAATGTCCTATACTCACCCAAGTATCACCATAGTTATCCACCCACAGCCTACTCAAACAAACAAACAACGAAGGAAAATTAGTCCTCTTCCTCCTCGTCGAAGTTCTCCTCGATCCTATCCTCCCTCCCATATCCACTTCCATTCGCTTGTCCGTTACTATCCCCGTTCTCATAATCATACTCATCGTCCCTCAACGCAGCCCTTCTGTCATCCTCAACCGGTTCCCTATCCGTAGCCCGAGCCTCAGCCTTCGTCCGCTCAACTTTCCCCGCACCAGGTACCTTTGACGCAGACGCTTTCCTGCCCCGCCCCCTTCCACCTCCTCCACCCCGTCCACCCGCTGCTTTCCTACTCCCGCTCGCAACCGGAGCTCCATCATCATCGTCATCCGCATCGTCCTTCTTCTTTCTCCGCTTTCGCTTCGGCTTAGGAGCCTCGCCGTCGTCGAGGTCCATCTCTTCATCATCATCTCCTGCGGTGGCAGCTTTCTTACCTTTTCGCGAGCGTTTGTTGTCAGGTCCATCCAGGTCGATTGTGCCGCCTGCGGAGGGGTCGGGGACTTCCTGGACGAGCTCTTTGAGGAAATCGAGCATTTCGGTGGTTTCGATTGCATGTTTACTAACGTTTTGAAGGGGTATCGAAGGGGAGGGTGAAGCCACGACAGATGTGTATGTTCGCGTGCGATATTCCAGGTGTTGTGTAATGGGGAATTGGAAATATGTTGGAGGGATGTGGCAAAGACGGAGGAACAAAGGTAGACGTCAAAAGACTGGGTCATACCCGCCAGAAAAAGATAAAGACGTACAGATGGTATGCCTCGACCTTCTTGCTCCCCCTTGAGACTGTAACAGCACTAGCCTCGTCGATAATGAGCTGGAGGAACAGCTCCAGCGCCTTTGCTACATTGTAAGGAGCAACAATTTGAGCCTCCGTTAACTCGTCGCCATAACGATAACAAGCACACTGCTACGAGAGTAGAGAGAGTTATACAGAGAAAAGACGTACAAATAACAACCGGAGTTGCTTGTGCTACCTTGCCCACCTCTTCATCCTTCTGCATAATCTTCTTTATTCGTGCCTAGAGAGCCAAGTTCGACATAGCGTTGTCACGCCGTCGATTGTGGAGCGCGCGCGTTGCAAAAGTAATCAATGAGATAGATGTACGTTCATCATAGCCAAAGAGACCTACGACGGGGAATTTAGTCGTCTTCATGCTGCCCTTCGTGTTGCTTTGACTGTCTCGATAACTTCAAGTCCGTCCAAGCTGGCGGTCGAGAATATGCGATTATAAGATTCCCAGCTTGTGGGTCCTTTGAGTACGGAGTTTTATGTGTAGCCCTATAACGATGCTTATGAGAAAGCGTAGAAGTCGAGAAGAAAAGAGCAGAGGAAACGATGGGAGAAGGAGTATAAAGTAGCTGGCTCGTTAGCCGCTCAGATAATTCTTACGTGTGAGAATAAAACCCTAACCCTAGGTCTCCAACATCTCGGCGATGAGTGAGTACCGGCGTTCCCACCAAGCGCCATGTCCATTGCAAATTGGCGGACTTTGAAAGCTGCCGGGCAAGCCGCATCCCATTTCGACGCGGGCCACAGTAAGACTCACCGATTTGGCGGGGTGGCACCTATGTACGAGACCTTTCGCGTCTAGGGCAAGGTACACCCCACCAGTAAATCCTATAAATTCTAGTATATTATTTGACATACATTCACTTCGTTTGGTCGCGACAGAATCCTTTCACTCTCCTCGAGTGATTTGATATGAGCGTATGGCTCATTGTGTAGCTCGTTCACGTTGAAATTAGAAAATTCTGTCGCGACCAAATTAGAGAGACATATTTTAGATGAATTTATGCATAGCTATGTTGAGTGTCACTATGCACACTGCTGCCTTTGTTGTGTTGCAATGTTCGTAAGTGACAGCCTGCAGCCACTCGGCTATGGGAGTAAGCGAGACGCGGCACAGCGGAGTTTGAACCAGCACGCAATGGGTGAGTGCCGGTACTCACGATGAGCGTGGCGACCCAGGCACAGTTGCTTTTCTGTTTCTTCCTCCATTACACTCGTCGCTCGTCACTTTGACTCTATCGCTTCGTCTACTACACCTAATGCCTCACGACTCACTGAGAATAGCTGTCACTTCTCTGTCAATGGGGAAGACATTCATGACCTAGAAGCGATCCCGATGGGATGAATACTTGCATGGGCTGGCCTACGATCTATCTTTCGAAGGGATACGAACCATATACCACTGCGAAGAGGATTCATACTAGGTAAAGCCTCTTGCGGCATCTCGTTGGAAATGTATTTTTGGTCCATGAAGAAACGTCCACTTCCTGTCTATCTCAATCTTGACGGCAGTTGCAACTATTTGCAGTCGGCGCAATAGAGTTAGCCGTCTGTTTTTCTGCATCACGAGAAGATTTCTGGGAAATCACATCATAGTCCTTCCACCTCTAGTTCTCGGCAGGTGTTCTGGGTGCTCACCCTCACATGAGTATTACCACTCCCACACTGCTTTCACTCAACAGGCCGACGAGTCCTACGTTACATGTCCACGCCCATCATCACCCACATCCTGGGTCCATCAGACTCTCATCCGTCATACTCTCTCTCGCAAAATGCCTCTATTACTTGTCGCTGCTACTATTTTCGAGCGTGGAAACATGCAACCTACATCGAACGAAACCGAGGAGGAACAAAAGAGGGCGCGTACGGCGTCTTTGTTAGTCACAATTTCAGAGAAAGCTATACCTTTCACGAACTCCATGGTGAAGGTTAGTCCTCTATACTATTCATAGAGACCGTGGTATACCATCACGACTCGTGCTGATATATCGTACATCTGCCTAGGCCGTGTACTGGAGCACGAGCGGCGCCGAAATTGCTTCTATCCTGGCGCTGCGTTACCCGTCGCACGCTTTCGCACCATACATTCGTACCCTCATTTCCTTGAGCAATTCTCGAGCCCATGCATCAACTATTGGCGCTATGAGCTTTACATACCTCCTCGGAGCGCTTCTGGTCATTTCAGGCTCCCTCGTTCGCCTCCGCTGCTTCTAAGAGATGGGTCGACACTTCACCTTCCGCCTTTCCCTCCGCAAAGACCAGAAACTTTGCACCACCGGTCCTTATTCCATTATCCGCCACCCTGGATACACGGGCGCGTTGCGCCTGACGCTAGGTCAACCATTGACGTTAGCAGGAAGCGGAAGTTAGTGGGCAGGCGTTGGCGGGTGGAAGAGTGGTCCGCTCGGAAAGTTCTACACTGTGCTGCTTGTGGCGTGCGTTACGGCCTGCTCCAGGATTTTTCCAAGGATGTTGCAGGAAGATGAGTATCTGAGAAAAGTATTCAAGGAGGAGTGGGAGCAGTGGGCACGGAAGGTTCCCTATCGGCTCTTGCCTGGTGTCTACTGAAGGCGTTCTACTTCAGGCTATTTGATGAAATTCTAGGTACACCATGCATGCCGCGACCATAACCACTTGCTATCTCAGTTCGCCATCAAGTTGAACTATACTTATGCGAGCCTTTCCACTAGAAACTGATGTATGCTTCCGCCAATCAATACGATTGGCTGTTCCAACCCATCGTCTTCTCAGAATCATTCCTTCCTCTTACATGAGTAATCTCGTATGTCCTCGAGAAGGTTTGAATGGGACAGTATCATTATCCCGCGGCCACTACGGGCGGTTAACTCTCACATAAAGACTCCCGCAGTGCTAACCAGGAACTAGCAGCCACCTCATCCGGCTTGACACTTCTTCACCTCGAGAAGCGGCATATCAGACATGCTCTCCCTCGTCAAAGTCCCATTGATATTCACCACCGCGCTATTCTATGACCGCTCCTTCACGGCTCCTCCTTCACCGCCTGTGGCCGAGGAAGAGCAGAAGAAGGCCCTGAAGGTTACTGATATCTCCCTTACGGAGAGACTTATCCCTCCTGCGGGCTTCTTGCTCAAGGTGGGTCGTGTACTCTCTCGCAAATGCTCACTCGTATATAATAAGACATACTCAATAGTGTACATCTAGACGACGTACTGGACAATGAGTGCTGCGGAGATCGCGTCGGTCCTCGCCATCCAATATCCGTCGCACAATCTCGCCCAGCATATTCGCACTCTGCTCTCGTTGGACAGTCCCGAAACCAATCTATCTTCCATAGGAGCTATCACACCTATCTACCTGCTCGGGTCCGCCCTCATCATCACGGGCACTCTCATTCGCTTTCGCTGCTTCCGCGAAATGGGCCGCCACTTCACATTCCGTCTCACCCTGCGCGAGAATCACAAGCTCGTGACCAGTGGTCCATACAGCATCGTCCGTCACCCAAGCTACACGGCTGGCATGATGACGGTGGTGGGCTCGGTGTTAACCTTGGTTGGCGGTGGGAGCTGGTGGAGGGGTGTTGGGGGCTGGAACGGCGCCGGCATGTTACCGAAGATCTGCGCTGGGGTGCTCGGAGTGACTGCTGCATTTTGTGTGAGAGTGTACGCGAGAGCAGCGAAAGAGGACAGGTACTTGAAGCAAGAGTTCAGCGAAGAGTGGGAGGAGTGGGCGAAGAGGGTACCGTGCAAGTATCTGCCTGGGATCTATTGAACATGCATGGTTCCGTCTTTCTTTTTCATGGGTGGTGACGCATACTTGCTCTGCCGACCGTTCCCATACATCCTGGTTTTCGTACCTATTGTGCTGACCTGATTTGCAATAGAGAAGTCATTGATTCGACGCATTCAGCCGTCATGTGTCCACGGTGCTGCCCAAGAGCTTGCAACGTTCTCCACACACCACCGCCATGGCTGAGATCATTCGCAGATCTTCCACATATCTGACGAAGATACTTCTCATCTATACTAACAAAGTATAAAACCCAGTCACTATCTCGGATGGGCTCTGCTGTGTCTTCTCCTACGGGAACGTCTATCGGTCATGATATCCCTCGTCAAGATTCCTCTCATACTTATCACCACAGTCCTCTACGATCGAGCCTACACTGCTCCCGTATCTACTGAGACTGAGGAGGAGCAGAAGAAAGCATTGAAGGCGGCTCATGTCACGCTCGGGGAGAGGATTGTACCCGGCACAACCCTCATGGTCAAAGTTTGTCGTCTCCACCCACTCCTTCATCTGTTCTCGACCTGTCAAGAAACCTAATAAAGTCTCGGACGCTATCGTGATATCTAGGTTTTATACTGGACTATGAGTGCCGCCGAAATCGCATCAATCCTCGCCACACGCTATCCATCGCACCCACTCTCCCTCTATACGCGTACCCTTCTGTCGATGAACGGCACCGAGGCCAGCATAGCCTCTATCGGCACAATCACGCCCACCTACTTTTTCGGATCCATTCTCATCGTGGCAGGCTCACTCATCCGCCTCCGCTGCTTTCGTGAAATGGGTCGTCACTTCACATTCCGTCTTTCCCTCCGTGAGGACCACAAGCTCGTCACCAGCGGCCCGTACGGCATCGTTCGGCATCCAAGCTATACTGGAGGACTCATGACGACTTTGGGATCCGTGCTGACTTTGGCGGGAAGCGGGAGTTGGTGGAAGGAGGTTGGAGGTTGGAGCGCGAGGGGGATATTCCCGAAGGTCTGCGCAGGTTTGCTTGCAGTGAGTGCGGCGTTTTGTGTAAAGGTGTTCACAAGGGCAGGGAAGGAGGACCGTTACCTAAAGCAGGAGTTTAGGGCGGAGTGGGAGGAGTGGGCGAAGAAAGTTCCGTGTATGTATCTTCCTGGGATCTACTGATCATCCGAAAGCCCTGGTGGTGCTGTATTCTTTGGGAGAAACACGAACCACAATGAACTGTCACGCGGTTTGAATACCATGCATATCTCCAAGTTCTAATGGACTAGAACTTCTCCTGGGCGGCGACTAGGACATACGTGAGTAGTGTTTTCCATATCCTATCGTGGGCCTTGACATGCTACGCGTGCAAAGTTGCTTCGCCCTCACGTTTGAGTACATAGGATACGATCACGGTCACCCGCAGCTTCTAACGAAGCCTTTCTCTACCTCCCGCTACATCCTTTTCTGAGAGGCTAATCCAATCATGCCATCTATCGCGAAGATACCCCCCATCCTTCTCACTTGTGCATTTTACCATGCGTCTCAGAGACCACCTGGCGTCTCTGCAAATATGACGACGGAAGAGCAGCAGAATGCATCCAAGGATTCGAAGGTACCCTTCGGAGAGCGAGTTATTCCATACACGGCACCCATTGAAACGGTTTGTAGTAGACCCGTACTTCAACTATGGTAAACTCAACTTGCTGTTTTCGGCTTACGTAGATATTGTACTGGGCTTTCGACCTTACGGAAGTGGCTTCCATCGTTGCCTTGCGCTTTCCAGGCCATCCCATTTCTCGACGAATTATTCAATTTTTAGATATGTATACCTTGTCCGGCCGTGAAGCCTCTCGCCTAGGGCATACTTACATCTTCCACCTACCTCCTGGGTTCCTTCCTCATTATCACCGGTGCTCTCATTCGTTTTCGCTGCTTCCGGGAACATGTCCATCACTTCAACTCTCCCTACGCAAGAATCATGAACTCATCACGACGGGACCTTCTTCTCGTACGACACCCTGCCTACACGGGTGGGTTCAGAATATGCGCAGGACTATTCATGACATTCGCGGCGGAAGGTTCATGGATATTGGTTGGGAGACTTGGCTAGGGAAGTCATACATGTTGGGCGTATTGTCTAGTGGTATGTGGAAGGTGCGGTGTTATTCGAGAGGAAGGATGGAGGATGAGTACCTGAGAAGAGAATTTAAGGAGAGATGGGAGGAGTGGGCAAAGAGCCTGGTCAAGTATCGTTACCCGCCCGGGATTTGTTGAGTGTTCAGAAATGAGCCTTGCCGTTAACATTCACTGCAGGAGATATTACTGCTTTCAAATAAGGCTTGGAGCGATATATATAAGACCCCTTGATCATGACCAGAAATATGCACCATTGCATTTGTGAAAGGAAAAACAGAGCGCTCAGTGTGGCGTCGTGGTGAAGCGAAGGAAATGTTCCCACGCTTCCTGTCTTCCGCCATCGTCACCGGCCTAAAGCATCGCAGTCGCACGACGCAGGCCCGCTCGATCTACGGCTCCTCGCTTTCTTGTCTTTATAGGCTACCTTTTCTTATCAAACAGGTCTCTGACGGCTCAGAATCAAGGTAAAAGAACTGCAGTTCACAGATATCCTATACATAGAGCTGTCATGGCGAACCGTGGGCGCGAGTTCTAATTTAGTGAGACTAGATATGCATGATCTACTACGTCCCCTTCCGCTTTCTTAGAGTCTCACCAGCGTCAATCAGCCGAGGTTCCACTTGACGCGACAGCTCTGAGTGCGGAAGGAGACCGGACTACGATCTTCTTTACCAGCTGGAATACAGGATACGCGCATCCTCACTCGAGGCCCTCGTCGAGAGGGCTATATAGTCTTGGTGTGTGTTCATTTCCGGAGCCCACCGTGACGCCTTGGCAATTTTTCGACGTTTACGCCCACCACTCAGCTGTGATTTTGGCTCGTCTCCCATGTGTGTATTGCGACTGTCAGATTATGACTGATCCAGGATACACCTCCATCAAGGGTCCCTTGTTTACGGATACCTGCCTGTTTTCATGTGGACACCTATCCCGTTTGGCGCGTTACTCATGGTAGCCACTTCTGGTGTCATGCAAAGGAATGCAGTGAATAGATTGGAATAGAGTATGTCCTATAGGTCCCACTCCACTTCAGAACACTTTGTCAATCGACAGAATGCAGAGCACCCTTCCTCACGATGGGGCTGCGGAGAGCCGTCTCCCTAGCCTTGACAGGTTCCATTCCTTCATAATTATGCCTTCAGGAGGGCTATTGTAGGAAGTGCGTGCCATCTATCTCGTGGCAGTTCTGTAGAAACTTCAGACAGGTATAAATGGCCACGAAGATGAGGTGATGTGCACAGTAGTCAGACGAACAGACATGCCTTTGACTCTTAAAATTCCTCTGGTACTTGCGACTGCAGCCTTCTATGATCGAGCGTTCACTCCGCCGTCCACATCGGAAACCCAGGACGAGCAAAAGAGAGCTCTTCGAGCTTCTTCTGTGACGGTGGCAGAAAGGCTGATCCCAGCGGCGACGCTCACGGCGAAGGTTGGTCTCAACCTTCTGCACTAGTTGTACGGACGTGCACTCATCGCAATCTCCTATTTATCAAAGGTGTTATACTGGACCTTGAGTGTCGCCGAAGTGGCAAGCCTTCTTGCCCTTCGACTGCCGCAGTACCGAGCCTCCTCGCATATTCGCCACACATTTGCCCTCAATGGTGCTTCGCAGCAAGCACTCACATCCCTTGTCCATCCGTCTACAACGAACATCGTCGGCTCCTTACTTATCATTTTCGGGGCTCTCATCCGTCTGCGCTGCTATCGCGAGATGGGACATCACTTCACCTTCCGCCTCTCACTTCGTCAAGATCATGAGCTCGTCACTACCGGGCCATACAGCGTCGTACGCCACCCCAGCTATACCGGAGGGCTCATGACAACCGTCGGGCTCATCTTGACGCTTGCTGGACGTGGTTCATGGTTGAGGGAAGTTGGTCACAACACTGCGTTCGGGAAGGTGTGTGCCGGGGTGTTGGTGGTGACCATCGGGTTCTGTCTGAAGGCGTTCCTGAGAGGTGGTCAGGAGGATGCGTACATGAGAAAAGAGTTCAAAGCCGAGTGGGAGGCTTGGGCTAAGATAGTTCCGTATCGCTATGTGCCAGGCCTCTACTAAAGAGCCATCATGCCCTCATGGGAATCTTTTATGAGAAAGCGCCTCTTTTAACAGCGCTCCTCGGTCGGATACGTCGATGACGGCGCTTCTAGATCTCACATATGAAACACGAGTCTACATGTTTTGCGTGCGAGGATTGAACGCATTTCATACGTTTACTTCACATGCTGATGCCATCCTCGTACATTTCCTTACGGAAAGTTAATCAGTGTCAGGTGCGGTGAGGGGCAGTCGGGCTCAAGTTAGGCCATGGCCCCGTTTCTTCAACGATTCTGTCGAATCGTACGGATAAGATATTCGAATCGCAGTTCTTCTGTCATTCTCTTTTATCTCACGACTGATTACCCCGGAATCTGTGATATATTATCTATCACTAGGCGAGAGAGATATATAGGCCATGGCCTCTGCCCTAGCAGAACATCCTCGCACGTACGGACTACCGGTTGACTTGGACTTGTCCGGTGAGCGACCTGTTACACCCTCTGAATATCATGGATCCATGTATTGAAGCTCGGGCCTTGATTGTCTTCGCGACTCTTCGTTTCTGCTCCAGAATCTCGATACTCTCGCATCAACGACTTACAGTCCTCTCCAAAGAACTAAGAAGACTGGCTATCGTCATACTGCTCCTGCTCGTGTAAATGCAATCTTTACCAAAGGTCGCCCTCACTCTCCTCGCCGCTGTCCTTTATCATCATTCGCAGAGTCCGCCTGTCAAGTCTGAAGTCACTGTCACAGTTGAAGAGCAGAAGAAAGCATCGGATGCAGCATCAATTCCATTCGGGGAGAGGCTGATTCCGTATGCTGCTCCCGCAGGAAATGTGAGGCCTTCTATGCTGACACTACTTGAACGTTATTGACTCGGAGCGGTACCTCGTAGGCCATATACTGGCTCATGGCTCTTACAGAGATAGCCGCTACTCTCGCGACTCGCCACCCAGAGGGCCCTATCTCACAACACATCCTCTCCGTTCTGAAATCCCCGGTGGCAAATTCCAGTCTCCCAGGACGTCTTACTACCTCCTCCCTTTCCGGCTCCATTTTGGTCATTGCTGGCTCCCTCATTCGCCTGCGATGCTACCGTGAGATGGGCCGCCAGTTCACCTTTCGACTTACAGTCCGTGATGGCCACAAGCTTATCACGACGGGTCCCTACAACGTCGTCCGTCACCCCAGTTACACGGGTGGTATCATGTCTGTGATAGGATTCGCCATATTATTTGTGGGACGAGGATCCTGGTGGAGAGAGGGGGGGTATAAAGGTCCGTATGGAAAGTTCTGTAGTATCCTTGTGGCGGCTGCGATCGGATGGAAGTTGAAGGTCTTTACGAGAGCTGGTCGAGAAGATCATTTCTTGAGGAAACAGTTCAAAGCGGAGTGGGAGGATTGGGCGAGAAGAGTCCCTTCGCGTTATCTACCCGGCATCTACTAAACGTCAGCGTGTATGATATTTATTTATGCTTTGAACCACGATGACCAGCGTGGGCCCTATCATCTTCGGATCCAAGGCGGGCCTACTACGTATGATGCTTCACGCTTCGAAGTCATCCCTCTTCCCTGAGTAAGGATAATTTTGATCACTCTGTAGATTAGCAAGCATTGAAACACTATTATGTGAGACACTTCACGTCGACTTCATATTATGTGGATGATATGCCAGGTCGATGAGACAACATGCAAGTTATGAACACCAAGTTTACTGGTCCACTAGAACCACGCACGTCTTAGACCTCACTATGGAATGGGAGTTGCTTGAGCAAAATGAGGGTGACATGAATTAAATGCATCAGCCGGGAGTCGAACCCGGAGCTAGGCCATGGGAAGACCCAATGTTACCGCTACACCACTGAAGCTTCCTGAATGATTATTTATTTGTGTATATACATTTAAGATTATTTAACACGGACTTGATGACATAAGGTGACACAGACTGTATCCACCATCGAGTCTTTGAAGTTGGGAGTAGTGACTAAAAGAGTAGGAGTGGGAGTGCGCCGGCATATGCCGGACATTGATGTGGCGTCTCCTACTCCTACTCGACGCGTGTCGTGGACTCGCCTTCATTGTTCTCCCCACCTCCATTGTTCCTGAATCACCCTGAGCTATGCGAGACCGTTGCTTCTACAAGACAAGCTCATTCTCAATGCAATTTAAAGGTACTTAAACGGCTATAACGTGAGTGATTGATTCTATTCTACTACAGTAGTACTGGTACATGGGAGTTCACCGCTTATCCGAAACCTCAGACGTCGTAGTGTCGTGTTGTAATGACGGAGATGCAGAGGGACAAGGCTGTTGAGGTGCACTAGGTACACGATAGGGCTGTTGTCCGGTGAAGGCATATGGATACGCTGGGTGCACCATCTGCGGATGAGCATAGTAAGGATAAGGAGAATAATACCCGTATGGTGTATATGGCTGTGGCTGAGGTCCAGTTGGGGTGGCGAGGATGCTCGGCGCTGTTGGAAGTGTCGATGGGCCTGCTATATGAGGAGAGGCTCTAGGTCAGCGATGGACGGTCAGTATATATGCACGAGACGAACCTTTATGGGCTGGTTTGGCGCTCGTTTGCGTTGATTCTCCAGTCTTCGATGAGCTCGCAATGGGCTGTGATGCTGGTAGTGTGTTTGACGATAGGTGTGGCGCGTCAACCACTGTTGACTCACTGAAGGCCTCGACAGCGGTCTTGAACTTAGATGTCGCTGTCTTCTTCTTGCCCTTGGTATTGCTCTCGTTCTGAACCTTCTGTTTCTTGTTTGTGGCCCGAAGAGTGTTGTTGTGCAAGCGCTGAGCGACTGTGTTGCGGTGGTTAGGATCAATTCCGCTGGTCTCAGCGATCTTGATCTTCTTCGCCACTCCCAAGTCATACTTATGTGCACTACAAAGTCAGTTCAGACGAGTCAGTGCAAGGTACCTGGCAGCAATAGTATCAAACGATAAAAAACATACGAGTCAATGCCCTCGAGCAGCGAGAGATTAATCCCTGTATGAGCATTAGTGTGAGGGTGTGCGCTCTCATTGAGGTTGGTATTGCAGGGTGTGCGATGCCAGATGTTTCGACTCATCTTCGAGAGATGCACGTTGAGCCCCGGAAGGAACCAAGGATACGGTTTCTTGTCAAATGCCCAGTCTATGTACAGCACTGGGTAAGTAGAACATGGTGGAAGCTTGAGAGGAATCCAAACTAAGAACTCACCACGAAGCTTCTTTGAAGCGCTATAGCAGAATTCCCAGAACTCGTCCACTTCCGCTTGGGTCTCGAGTGTTTTACAACGCCGTACGACTCTCATCTCCTCTTCGGAACAATGGGCTTCCAGTTCGTGCAGATTGCTAAGTCGGTACATCAATCGTCAAGACAACACCTTGCAGCAAGAAATGACTTCAACTCACCGATCAAGATGCACTGAACAGAGCTTCACTATATGCTGAACAACAATTTGAGGGTCTGTCTCGCTGACCAGTGCATCCGAGCAAGCACGGAGGCGTTCAAGGAGCGCATCACCGCAGCCGTCTACCTGAGGCTTGCAGCCATCGACAAGAATAGCGAGGAGTCCTGCTCCGTGCATGAAGTTGAACTGAACGGGTTGTCCGGTTGCCCGTTCCACAGCGTTCCAAAAACAGGACCACATAAGGCAGAAGGCCTCGCGGGTCTCATGCTCGCAATATATTCTGGCAACAGTGACACCTGATGTCAAGTAGTCAGCTATGCACGACATAGCTCCACAGCGAATGATACGCAGCGCACTTTGGAGTCCATGCCAGGAAGGATGAGACTCACGCATATTCAACTCGTCCACCCAAATGACCACCTCCCACTCTTTCCAGTTGCCGTGAAGTCGCTTGTATGTGTTATCGTGGTAAGATGCCGTTGCCTTGTGATAGTATAAGGCAAGTTCGGGTAGAAGGGTGACAATTATGTAGAGACCAGAGACGGAATGTATCGCTTGAATGTACTGCTGACCAAGAGGAAGCAGCTGTTGTTCGGCTTGACGAGCGAACACCCCTGTAATAGAAATATATCACAATGGTGGCTATCAGGTGGGTTGTTTTAAGCTCAATACTAAGAAGAACTGACCAGGAATTCCTGTTCCGTGCGGTTGCTGTTGCTGCTTAACCTTCCGAGCTAGATCGCGCTTCGTGCGTGCATTGTTGAGGGCTGGATCAAACTCTGCAGGTGTCATGCCGTCGAAGATCTGAACTGTACTCGAAGCTGCATTCAAAAACAGAGAAGTACATCAGATAAATTGAACATTATTCTATCTCTATCACATCAGCCATACCCTGATCAACCTTCAACACCGTTGCACCGGCAGTCCCTGCCATCTTCACCGCCTTCTTATATCGTTCTTTACCATCATATCCAGCCTTCCAAGCACGAGGCATAGGATGATTGTGTGCATTCTTGAGAAGAACGATAGCACGCCTATCTCCCTTGTCGACAGGATACCATATGCTCATCTTTGTCGAGCATTTACGAACAACGAGTTTCCCGGGAAGGGATCTACCTTTCTCATCGACATGAGCATACGCTAGAGAAGTGATCAGAAGAAGGTGTCAGTGGTATGTCAATGTCAATAGGGATTGATGCTGAACGTACGGCAGTCAAGCTTGCTGTTCTTCCCTTGCGATCGAGGCCGAACATGAGCACACTTCCCAGCTAGTGTTACCTTCCCACCATCTGCACTCTTGAGAACCCCGTCGTTGCGGAACAACTCGACGACGAGGTTTTCGTCGATCGTGACCGGTATACTGACAAGGCGATGGTCGGCCTTCTTCGCGTCATCACGTCGCCATCCTTCACAGCCGAACATGAAGTGCTTGTTATCGAAGTTGGCCTGAAAACAGAGACAAATAGTTTGCAAATAGTATGCTCAGAGTACGAATTGAGTTAAGGTTTGATGAACAGAATACTGACCTCTCTCAACTTTCGCAAGACTACCCGTCCATTGCATGGCTTGCCATCGTCACCAACATACTTACACTTGCTCTGCATGACCTCGTTGTTGTAGAAGCTGTAAAAGATACAGAGATTCACATATAAGAAGCTCATACGGGTATTTCATTGAAGCAAGAGACCGGAGACGTACCTGATCGCACCACTTTCGTTCGTGTTCAGCCCGTTGACCGCACGCTCAGCGTCAATCAACTTCTGGCGATCCTCTGGGTTCGCATCATACCGCTGACAGTCATCAAGAAGATCCATGTCCATGTGCTTGCAATGAAGGACACCCTGACAGACCACGTCTGCTTTCCTGCAGAGAACAAATCCGGCTGAAGAGGGATCATTGTTGAAAGCAAAGACCTTGGAGAGATCCTCCGGACGGTCGGATCCAGCAGAGCCGTCGCCCCAAGCATCTTGATCCTGTAGATCATTGACGAAATATGTTAGTGCCACGTCAATCCAGAAATAGGACAGATCGTACAGTGCTCACCTGTGACCTAATAATTGCGGCCATTGACATTGGATTGCCACTATCATCTTCCCAAGAGCAAGGATTGTCCTTCAGATCCACCAAATAAGCTACAATTCCACCGTCGTGATCGGGTACGTCCCAGCAGAAAGGAAGTTCCGTGACATGCCGCAGCTCAGAGCAAGTTGTCAACCTAGTAATCCGAATCAGAGCACGATCCTTGCGGGCTTTCTTCTTCTGCTGACGTTTAGAGGGACGCGGAGCTGATGGGGCAGGTTCAACAGGGGACGAGGGAGGGACTGCAGCCGGAGAAGATACAGCATGCTGAACTGTGGGCGGTGAAGAGGGCGCAACAGGCGGTAATCCCGCACGGTCAGAGTCATCCGACGAGATGGAAATGACGGAACTCTGTCGCTTGCGCTTGTGTTTTGACAGAGTCTTAGCCGCTGTCGCTGTATGAGAGGATTTGAGTGGGGACGAAGCTTGGGAAGGTGACGACCGGGACAAGCTAGCTTCGAGTGGAAGAGACGGTGCCGCTCGTGTGACCGAGCGAGGAGGTGTGTGAGGAGTACCGTTGATCAAAGGTGCAGAGGCAGCCACAAGAACCTTTCGCGGTGAGCGCTGCTGCAAGCTCTGAGAGATCCAGCCCAAGTATTCCTTAGTGTTGACCCAGAGAGACGCATTTTCCATTGTGTAAAAGTCTGGAAAAGAGTCGACTAGTCCTTCGAATGTGGGATCTGACTTGCATCTCTGCGGAAGAGTGTCAGAAGTTAGTGGCAGCCACACATAATTGTTGAAGAAAGCAGAAAGAACGAACTGTATCCCTATATTCAATCAATTTGTCTTCACCGAACTGGTTTAGGAGACGCTCGAGCTGTAGATCTTGTTGCTGTGGCGGGGGAACATTCTGTGCATCGTTCGCGTCGTCGGTGTCCACGTCTGCAGCGGGCATAGTCTCAAAGCACCGGGAGATGGAGAAGAGGGAACGGAAGGGTCTTTTGTCGCAAGCATTACTGAGGAATATATATATATGCCTTCAGAAAAGTAAGAACAATGCCGGGCACTGCGCACTCATGGCAACGAATATGCCTGACACCAGCATCACGGATTCCCGCCGACGTTTGCAATTGATTGTACCGAATAAATGGTGGCGGGGTTAACTGCAGTTATATCGCCCTTGAAAACACTTATTTACGCTGAAACAGGTTGTTAAAGCTTAGAAAGCTGTGAAATGTTGGATTGGCTTGGGATCAGCCCCATATCTAGACCGGCCGAGCTCGGCCGGAATCGATGCGTCACCAAAGAAGGTGCAGTTTGGGACTCAGCGTGGGACTTGCCAGCGCACTCATTATTTTCTTGTGCGGGCTGAATTCCTTTCGAGTTGTACCACCATCATCCTCTCTTCCCCCAAATCTGAAACCTTCGCTGGTCACTCTATCTACAGCTCCAGCCTTTACTCTACGATGACCAAAGCCTTTTCTTTCACATGGCGCTATACGGCTCGGATGCCCTTGGACTAGGTTCGCGAGGCGAGCGCGTGTTGACGCGACGGTGGCAGGTGGAGTCCGTTAGCGTTGTTGCGTTCGTTTCGTTCCGTCCCTGTTTGTTTCCCTGTTCGCGCTCGCTTTCGTCTTGCTTTCGTCCCTTTCCACATCCCCTCCGCACAAGACGAAGCAGACACTGTGCTTCGTCTTTGGACCAGGGGATGACATCATCAATTTACAGCGTGAACGTCGTACGCGACGCGCTGTCGTATGCGGGCAACTACCTACATTCGTACCTCATCTTGAGCGCCTTTACGCACACTCGCATCTCCTGTCCGATGCCAGGAACTACTATATGTTTCTTACTTTCTTTGGTCTCGTCTCGTCTCTTGCTGCTGTTGCCCGATCTGTATAACGCCCCGCCTGTAATTGCTACCTCGGCCCTCTATGCTTATGTACCACTGTGTACTGTAGCGCTACCTAATACACAACGCTATTGTCTGCGAACGGTTCATTGCTCGATTACGCTGTCAAAATGGACACTCGAAAGTACAACCTGGGCTGAAGAGATGTGACCCTCGACAGATTTTGGGGGCCTATAGTAACTTGGGCACCTTTGCTATAGACCTTGCAATATGTGAATGAGCACGATAACCCAATTCACTTGTTGTAGGAGTATTTCAGCGATTGAATCACATATATGACCCTGCAAGCGAAATATATGACCTTGCAGGACTCGGCAGATTTCCGTGATGAGAGACGGCAATGGCACAGGCCAACAGTACAAAGGGTGCCACAAGAACAACGGAGCCACGCCCAGGGTGCGATCGGGTGTCCACTCCGGGGACCGGCACGCTACTCCTACTCCTACTCTTTTAGTATATACTCGAAGTTGGCCACCTTCTCCGCGCATACTCATCCAATCGAGTTCAAGTCGAACATCCTCAGGTAAGTGATCCGGCAAACTCGCGACATATATCCTAAAGCTGACCCCGGGTCCACTGAAGTCATGCTCTCTGATGACTCACACAGCGACACGTCTGATATCGCATATTCCGACGAGGAACTCCAAGCTGGACCTTCAAGTCGCGCAGACACGTCGATTCGCAGGGCGTCGCAGCCCGTTCTTTCTACCGACACGTCCTTCGACGCGTACTTTCTGCATGCCTCGAAAGCGGCACGCACATCCGCAAACGTCTTTTCGCAACTAGTGCAGCCACTCTCTCCCGAGGAGTACGCGACCTCCATCCGGACATCCCACTATCCTTCTATTGCTGGACCAGATCGGAGTATTGCTTCACTGAGCGCCCTACATCGACGTCATTTCGTGCAGTTTCTATTCGAGCTAGATCAGGGTTTCAATCTGGCATTCTACGGGTTCGGATCCAAGCGCAAGATTCTGAACGAGTTTGCGATACAGCGTTGTCGTAAGCGCGGACCCGTCATCGTCATGAATGCGTACTCTCCCAACTTCAGTCTCAACGATGTCTTTGCTGCTATCGAAAAGATACCTGGCATCTTGGATCTCCCGCTCCCTACACGAGGCCTAGAGAACCAGGCGCGTCGTATCTGCGATTTCTTCGCGAGTTCAGAACAACGTCTCTTTCTTATCATCCATAACCTCGACGCGCCCGCTCTCCGTACAGCCAAAGCCAAGGCCTGTCTCTCCCCTCTCTTCTTCAGCGCTCATGTCAGCCTCGTAGCCTCAGTCGATCATATCAACGCTCCGATCCTTTGGAGCTCCTCGGAGATGATGACACGGAGGCAGAATCTGAGCAACGGAGGATTTGGTTGGCTATGGCACGACTTGACGACACTGCAACCATACGACACAGAACTTGCGTTCGCAGACCGCTCTTCCATCAAAGGAGCCACGACAGCGCATTCCCGAAGCCACCACCCGGACCCGTCCGCCACGTCCAGTCTCACTATGACCGAAACCGCAGCCCAACACATTCTGGCGTCGGTTACCGAGCGAGCGAAGAAACTCTTCGTTCTGATGGCCCACCAGCAACTTGAGGCCATGGAGGAAGCAGGCGACGATGCCAAGGTTACCGAGGCCGACAAGGAGGAAGTCGGGATCGCCTACGATGTGTTGTACATCATGGCGAAGGGAAAGTTCGTGGCGACGAGCGATACAGCGTTGCGGGCACTGTTAGGGGAGTTCAAGGATCACAGCTTAGTGGTAACGAGGGAGGGTAGTGGAGAAAGGTTATGGATTCCGATGAGGAAAGAGAGGCTTATGAAGGTTTTGGACTCAGAGCTGTTGAAACCGGTTGTTCACGAAGTTTTACAGGGTTGATGCACGCTTTCGATGCGAATAGACTGGGTGAGGCATTTGTCGTATCGCTCATAAAATTATAGGAGTACATATCAGGTATCGGAATCAAAGGAGTCACGTATCGACCAGGTCGTCGTCAGAACTGTCGAAGCACGCAAGCCATGACTGTGAACCCGACCTGGCCATGGGGTTCTTTGCGCGACGAAAAGGTGAGTCAGGACCTATTCGGATACGAATCAATTAAACCTCGACAGGATGGCTTCATATATGATAGGGACTCACTGATTAACTGCACAACTTCCGATATTGTCAACTTCGAGCGCGAAGTGAGCATTTCGGAGACATGAGAAATGACCTTTCTTGCTTTCGCCAAGGTGATTATCGAAGGTTTGTCGCTCAAGCAAAGTTCAGTTGAGGGATCCTCTGAGACAATCGGGGCTATGAGCAAGATTGAACCATTTCAGCAGATACTCTCGCTTACCCGCGACATTAGCCTCTACAACTGCAGTGTCTCCCTTCGTAAACCCAAAAGAACGTGACATCCGGATGACAGACCGCTTGCTCCTCGAAGGCAGACCGTTTTCTTGATCCAGCTCGCATGGAGCTGATCTTGAATAAATCGGAGAGTATCCCTTGTATCCTCGCTGCCTCGCAGCATCCATCCTTCTCCTGAACTCTGGAAGAAGCTCCGGGTCGATACCCAAAGTCGTGGCAAGATTCGCCATATCCCTCTTCACGCGCACTGCAAAGTCCTCCTTGGCCTTTTCTCTGATACGAGCTAGTATTGCCTGTTTCAGCATAGTTTTAGACCCCTCAGTTACCCGGAACCGACGCGCATGAGGGAGAGGCCTGAGTTTGGCGGACTTTGGTCTGAAGGGTGTGATGTCAAAAGATTCGGTTTCCACAGAGTCGAGAATATCTTGAGAGAACGAGGAAAGCGAGATCAAAGCAGAAGTGATAGATGATAGAAGCTCCGTGTGGTCGTCGAGGTCGAGTGAAAGCGGTTTGAGGTCGACCTTGTCGGGTGCGAAACGACATGTCTCTGCAGAGGTGAGGAAATGGGGATGTACTGAAGGAGTTAAAATAGACATGACTTCTTGGTGGCGAGAGGGACAACGTAGAGCTCGGTTCTATGGTGAGCAGTGAATACCCATCTGGGTCATTTTAGTCTGGCCTGGCAGTCTCAGACGAACCTCAGAAAATCTCAGACTCTGAAACCGATATGACGCAGTACCATTATTTGGTCCTAGCAGTACATCTCCCAGCACTGTCCGTTTGTTATATTCCCAAGTCGAATATAACTGTGAACGAGCGTCGTCAGTGATGGCAGGAGGAAAGTTCATCTTGAAATGAGGATAACGCCACACGATCGAAACTCCGACCACAGGAATCGCCGCATCCAAACTTCGCCGTTCTCCGATTTAGCATCGTAGAGATTGTCTGCGATGTTTATGGTGCGTTTGGAAGGTGACATGATTACATATACAAAGAATATGTTACAATGGGAATACCGACTACACCCTCCACTCAATAAGGTCCTACAATAGAGTCCAATGGGTTGCTCGTACCTCCAAGACGTTCGGTTGGTAATGCCATCCACCAGGACGTACTTTTGAATCATCGCACAAACAGCTTCTTCGATCGGATCGGTCTCGCAGCACCTACTCTCCCTGTCTCCTGCTGATAGGATCGGTACGCCTCTCTTAGATGATCGGGAGAAAGTGGACCAGTTTCTCCTCGACGGGCTTGCACTTCGCGGGCTGTTCAGGACCACATCAAAACGAGGGCCGAAGAAAGCGATGTTAGCTAGGAGGACGTACCCTTTTCAACGATTTCTCCCACGAAGACCTTTGAAAAACCGGCGACTACCTGCGCGACAGGCATCGAGACTTGTTGGCCAAGGGTCTGTTGAATGACCTGCGTTTGCGCCAAAGGGCAACAAGACATTGAGTATGATCTCTCTGAGGCCGAATATAATCACTCATATGTACCTTTCGGACAGCCTGTTTAGGAAGCGCATGTCGTCGGTATGCTTCGAACCGCTCGTACTGTTCCGGTGTAAAGCTGTCCATGAGCACCCTGAAAGGAAGTTTACCACCGTCAATTGCCATAATAACACAACAAGGCAAAGAAATGGCGCACTTGAGATTGTCTTTTGATTGACTCTGCCATGATAATTGTGCCGAATAATCGTCGTCGGCCATGGCAGGCAAAAGTTCGTCCTCACCCTCGGCTTCCTCTTCAGCAGCTCCGGGACCAGCCGTTCCTATCCTCTGCCCGGTTCCTGAAGCCCCTGTAGGAAGTACAAGACCCGATGTAACATTTCCTTCCGATCCAGAGCCACCAAGACCACTAGGAGCTGTAGTACTCGGACCCGTTGTGGAACTCTGTCGATATGGAGTCTGCGTGCTGGGCCCCTCAGCGGTTGCACCTACGCTCTGTGACGCGGACGGCATGGTGGATTGGGAAGTGGAGGGAGCGGGCATGGACGGTTGCGTCCATTGCAATGTCGTTGGTGTGCTGACTTCCTGAGGAGTAGATACTGTCGTGTTTTTGGGCTTTCGACCGCGTTTGCCGTTGGCTGTGGACTTGGTACGCTTTTGAGAAGAGGTTGGTGTTCCCGCATCAGAGCCAAGAGTAGAAGTTATAAATTGATGTTCTGGCGAAGGATATGCAGACATTGTGAGTGAAATCGTCGATTTGGTAAGGTCGCGACTGAGATGATGGTGGAGAAAGGAGAGGGACGCGTCGCCACGGTGCCACACAACGCGCGCTAAAGGCACGTAAACAAACATCAACACCTGCTCGTCGTCCGCCTCGACATTGGGCCACTCTTTCTTCGCTCTCGCCACAACCTTCGCCAACAAATACAGCCTCCGTCTTCTGAGAGCTTCACTTTACCTCACGCTCGTACCTTCCAGAATCCACGCACGCGCACGCATTCGAATTAATCATTCTGATTGTCCCCATCATGGCACGGACCTTCTATAATTCCCCCACACCTGGTGGACGAGGTCATTCTCTATCTCCAGGCCCGACATCTCGCTCTCCTGCTCTATCAGACTCCTCTTTGGACGACGATACTATGGAGCAATCTCTTGACTATAATGTCATGGCCCGTGTGCCGACCAGTTCGAGAGGCGGATCACCCAGTGCCGGTGGGAGTTACATACCTGAAATCCCGGGTGTGAATGTCTTCGACGACGACACCGTTACTTGCGAATGGGAGGATTGTGGAACTGTGTTTGACCACCTTCCCTCACTCATCGACCACATACACAATGGTGCGTTACTTATTTTTAATACCAAGTCAAACCTTGCCCCTGAGCTAGTCAGTAATTAACGCTTCGTTCGGCAGATCACATCGGCGTACACAAGTCGAACTATACCTGTGAATGGGCCACTTGCGTTCGTCGTGGACTTGCCCAAACATCCCGCTTTGCTCTCATCTCTCATATTCGCTCACATACCGGCGAGAAGCCCTTCATCTGCCCACGGCCAGAGTGCGACAAATCATTCACTCGCTCTGACGCCTTGGCCAAACACATGCGCCTGCAACACAATATCAGCCCACCACTCCCTGGAAGAGGCGCGACTAAGAAGCGAAAGAGAGGAGAGAAGGATGATGTGATAGATGTTGAAGGCGGGACCCCTGGCGGATCAGTGGGGCCGGGAAGAGGTGCAGGAGATCGGGATGGGTATACGACGTTCAAGTTGCATGAGCCTGGTTCTCCGCTTGATGTGACGCCGGGAAATGGAGAATACGACGACAGAGGCTCACCACAGCCCGACGATTACTTCTCCACACTGCCCCCTCGCCGTTCTCCCTCACCCGAAATCGACGATCCCCATGACGGGATACCTCGTCATCTGCTGGAGGCTATGGACCTCAATACCGGTTTGATCATGGGTCGTAGTCCGGAGATGGTGAAATATCTGATCATGAAGGCGAAACATAGGTTCGCGCTTAGGGAGAATGAGGGTTTACTTGAGGAGCTAAGGGTCGTGCGGATAATGGAGGATGAGGAGAAGGAGGCGAAGGATGTGGCACTGGATAACGTGTTGAACCATGAGATGGGGTGAGCTTCTGGTACTTTGTGTGGCCCTTGTTATAGGTCTGATTCATGTACCTGTTACAGCCCAGGAGGTAGTCATCTACTTTCGACAAGGGCGCAGACGAGATCATTCAGTCCTTATCCGCCCCCACAGCAGTATTATCCTCAAGAGGTGTATCGGTAAACACGAGTAGTCCTCCGTATCTGTGAGCTGCTCCACTAACGTCTGTATTGCATATGATCTTTGTCGTTGACGTGCTCTTGTTCTCCCACAAATGGCATCAGGCTATTCCAGTCTCGCTATGCATCCCGGTGGTGACCTGCGTCCATACCAATGTTTTCCTTGCACGTACATATCGCTGTTCTTGACTACTTTTTGACCCAGTTGGACCAAGTAGTCCATGTTGTTAGCTACCCTAAGGGTATAGCTAAGATCGAGTTCGGAACGGCTCATGTGGCGACGACATGTGAAGTGCCACTTGCTGTAAAGCGTGACGTCGTGGCATCGACTTCACCAAGCAAACGAGGTTCATCTGCACTTAACAACCTGAACGACCATTTCAACACTGCTCAAGAGGTTACCTTCCCTTAGCCAAACAAGTTTCTTGTTTCCGTTGCACTCCTGGATAGAGGTATGTACGTTCCCGCTTAGCGTTCGTTACGAACGATCCATGCGCTATTAGTGGGTTCAAAGTAGCCGCTCGTGTTAGCGAGTTGCGGCGCGATCATTTTTTTGCGCTCGATATCTCAGGTTTCTGTGTTGGAGTATAATTCGGCAAATCCTGCATGCTGACAGCCAACGTTACATTATATCCAGATAAACAGAATATTAGCGCGTATGCAACATGCTGGGCTCGAGGTGAGCATCACTGAGATTGACACGCGTCTGGATAACTCACAGATAATTGCCCATGACCAGCGATCAGAGATGGATCGATTTCACGTCGTCCGTCCTGGAAGCCTGTGAGACGCCCCCTGTCTCGCCGTGTGGTCGTCGAATCAGGAACTGATACGAGCTGTCGAGGACGAGATCGAACATTCCCGGCAACTTACGTCTCCTCGCTGCTCGGAACAATCTCACTCCCGTCGCTCAGCTCCCTCCAGAGCTTCTCTCCCATATTTTCGAAATCATCATCACCGCCAATTGGGACGACTTCGTTAGCGTCATTAGACCCAGACGAGTATTTATATTACCCATCTCTTCGCCGGTTCCGCCAAGGCTTCGTCACCCTCGCAGACGTCACCCACGTATGTCGTCGCTGAAGACAAGCGGCGAATACCCAGCCTTGTGGAGAGATATCCTATGGGAACGCTCAAGCTGGTCAGCAGAAATGCACCATCGAACGAAGGGCATCCCGCTCGATATTCAGACGATCGACGTGGACCCTGACTCCGTTGGGGTAGTGAACGCCCAGGAAGCATTGTTTATTGCCCGTGGTACATTCCCTCACCTGCACAGGACGAGATGGCTCACTCTTCGCGGTTCCGCGCCTGACCCTGATGCCATAGAGCAGCTCTATCAACCCGCACCTTTGCTCGAATCTGCCAGGTTGGAATACACCCACTTCGGAGGGTCCGACGACCAGCCTCAATGGCGATCGACATTGTTCAGCGGACAGGCCCCGTGTCTTCGTTATTTGTCCATCAGGGGCAATATCGAGCCCGCCTTATGGTCCTCTTCTATATCCAGTGGTCTAAACGTCTCGAAGATGGTGGTCGAACGAACTGAAGACTATGAATTTCGCGAAAGGCCGTTTCCGTGTCCTCTCCTGGTTGACTTCCTTCATGCTCTCGCGCAGATGAAGCCACTCGAGACCCGTATTTTGCACCATCACTTTCTACCTGTTCTCCCACCAGCCACTTTTTGCACATGTTGGTGTGGCCTTTGTCAATGAGTGGTAGATGCAGAGACGTGTCAGTCCGTTTTGACCTCTTTATCTTTGGCGAGATTTTTATCTAACCTATCTTTCACCCAGCCAAGACTTACAGTGCGCTGCTGACGGGAGTGTGCAATGAATATGTGTGTTCGTGCCGTGCGCTTGAACCTCTCTAATACCACAGGTCGCGCGTCCAGGTGCGTGGATGCTCTCGTATTAGCAGAGTTCCCTCGCATGTCGAACTTGAAGCCAGGAACTGCCTCCCACCCGCTCATCCCGGAACCGCGGGGCCCTTAAAGTGGCCTTAACTGTGAAAGATCTTTCGCTGTAGCTATTTGCGTGTCGAGCACGTTTGCAAGCGGTACGTGAATGGTCTTCCGTCGCTCGTTCTGATGGTATTCGCAGAGCGGTTCTGTATGTCAATAGGCCCAAATTGATGAGATCGTGGATGAGACTTCCTCGTTAAGGGCTCGTTGCCCAAATTTGAGCACAGTCGAAAAGAGCTCCCTAGATGTCATTGACCAGTTTCTTCTGCACATAGTACCTCTCCCCTTTTACATTTCGACGGACATTGATAGGCCCTGTTTCTATCTCAAGTATTTTAGGACCAGTGGTATATAAGTATAACAAGGGCTAAATCGCTCAAGGTACTAGCCACTGAAAGGCACCAAAGCTTTCGACGGCTTGACCATACCCTAGGTCACCGGTCATCTCAGTTGATGAAGCGTCATTGGGGAACGTTGTATGTGGAGAAGATTGACACGACCTCATCTAACAGCCACTCTTTCAACGCATCGGAGGCCAACTTCTAACCTCCCTTAACTCCATCTACTATTCAGTAGTAGGACTTGCGTGCGGCCGTACCAATTCTCTCCGATCTCTCCCCGAGCACTGAATGGTGCCATACTGTTGCGTGCGTCACCTTAAGCCTTATTGTCCCATTAGTCGTACTCTAAGCGGACATAGCATCCCATCCGAAGATCGGAACAAAACGACGCCTGTGCCGCTCAAATGCTACGCCTAAAGGTTCGTAAAGCATTTTTATCTTCAGGGCTGCACTCGTATCTGAACGAAATTGTCATTGCATGCGGAATCGTATAAAGTGAACGTCCCTCTATGATGGAGCGTTAAGATCTTTATCCCATCTACAATTGCACCACACCAGTTTATCAATGCGTTCTTTCATTGCCATTATTCTAGCGGTATGTTCCGTTACCCCCTTCCCTTTACCTATGTCTCCTCTAATCCTCATCCCAAGTTCGTCTCTGTGGTGCTCGCAGCAGGACCTCTTGCCGTCTCCCTCGGTGAAGCAGGAACATTTGCTATCCTGGCTAAGGCAGGAGTGTCAGTCATACCACCGTCATTAATTAGTACACATTGTTTCGATATATTCTCACTTCGAGTGCTCATCGTGTCTGGTTTAGATGGTAACGTAGGCTTAAGCCCCGCGGCGTCCACTTTCCTCACTGGCTTCTCAATCACGGAGGACAGTACCGGCACATTTGGCAACTCGACCCAAGTGTCTGGACAACTTTTCGCTGCGGATTATGCGGCACCAACACCAGCACAACTTACTACCGCGGTTGGAGACATGGAGACGGCATTTACCGATGCTTCAGGTCGTCCTGGCCCTGACTTCATCAATCTCGCCGATGGTATGTTCTACTTGACTAGCCATTCCATATAGTACACGCAGACTGATCTCTGCGCACAGGTGACATCGGTGGACTGACGCTCACGCCTGGTCTTTACAAGTGGACCAGTGATGTCTCTATTTCATCTTCAGTGACCCTCTCTGGCAATTCCACCGATAGTATGTCCGCTATCCTTCTCCGTTTACATGGACTGACTATCGCTCGTCACATCCTACGGCTACCAGCGTGGATTTTTCAGATATCTGGTGACCTCACCTCCGCTGTAAACACCGACATCAATCTGCTCGGTGGCGTAGGCGGCGTGCCAATGAATAACATCGTCTGGGTTGTCTCAGGTACGTATCACAAACCAGGCAGCTAGATTTATTGAGGTCCGGAGAATTTTCTTGACGCTGGTGTTATGCTTGTTGCTTAGGTGCTGTCACGCTCGGCGCGACGTCGCATCTCGAGGGCATCTTGCTGGGCGCCACATCTGCAACGCTCGAGACAGGCGCGACGATGAACGGTCGGTTATTGGTCCAGACTGCAGCTGCGGTTCAGAAGGGCAATGTTGGCGTCTAGTGTCACTGGTTCATCACAAAGGATTTGCTATTTGTATCGTTGTACCGTTGTGAGATAGGTGTGATTTCTGTGAGATCTTCGCGATGACAATTACGGTTCTTTCAATAGGTTTATAATTCCCCTGCCCAGAATTTTTTTCTCGTTCATTTGTTCGTTTGTATTCAGTATGAATAGGTTGAGAATGTCGCCCTTGGTCCTGATTTGGACAGGATAGTATGAATGGGGGGAGCCTACTCACATACAATGGAGTGGTACTACGGTAATAAATAGAAGTACGGAGATATGGTGTAAGCACCCGACGTATATGTGCAGCCTGTAGACTTATGGTGATGTTAACTGAGTGACTAGCGGCGTTCGAGAGCAATGTTTCAATTTGAAGGAAACTGTTCAGACATGAAGCAGTAGGGACGTGTTAAGGAGTGCTACTAGAGGCGTGGGGAATGCGGTAAAAAGGGGAGACAATCTTCTTGACATAATAATATCGACCACATTCCTTCCCAGATAGAGCTTGGGCTGATGAATCTACCAGAGTCGCATTGGATTCCTCGCTCGAGCTTACACCTATGCAATTGAACTACATCAGCGCACCGCTGAAAACAGACAGCACTGATAGGTTTTTGGGCACATACTGGAGATGCTATTCGAGAGAGATGTGAGCGGTCTATGCCCTCCGTTCAGGTCCTCAGCGATGACAGAGAATGGAGGATTGGCCAGAGCTTCGGCGACATGAGCCTTGCCACCCGTTTCTGAAGGCAAGGCCTCCAGATCAGACGGTGTTGCACCTATCCGTCCCTCCTGAAGTTTCAGCTTTGCCTCAGCAGAGGATCTCTGAAAATTCCGTTAGATAAGACGTACAAGGCTGGATCATGGTCTATGGGACGTACAGATATGGTAGCGCGCAGTTCCTTGACGTCGCGGTATATCATAGACACCTTGCTCGTCAAGCCGCCGAATACGGCGACATACTCATTCAGAGTCGAAGTGCTTGCAGAGTGCACTTTGCCGCGAATAATGAGAGTGGAATCGCGAAGTCTGTTCTACTTCATATTAATTGACGGCGAAGGATAAGTAAGCTTCGACGATCACGTACACCGAAAGCTGAGTATGTGTGTCACGCAGAAAGGACTCGTCTGTGAGCAATCCTTCCTCTACCGCGCTTCGAAGGAGCTCTTCTGTCTCCTGGAGGGTGGCGTCAAGGTCAAGCATCTTCTTCGACGGCAAATACGCCTGAATCGCCTTGAGCAAGGCGCAGATGATAGAAATGATGGCAACGATAGCGCCGAACCAGGCGAGACCGGAATCCTGATTCATGGCCTGCACAAGTCTGAACGGTATACGTATAGAATATTGTTAGAGAGTAGTAGTTGTACGGATCCAGTTGGAAACGATTGGGGCGCTACACTCACTGTGGGGACTTCGTAAAAAGAACCTTGATATTTCACAAAGAACTTGGAGCCCTCTGGTTTGCGGGAGGGACTCGAGTGAGCAGTTGGTGAGCAGTGGATGATGAGGTACTCTGAGAGAGATGGAATAGTCTGAAAAGGGTACGCAACCATCGCGCACTACACCAGCCCTTTTGTGAAGTCGTGAGCTCGGTATCATTGAAAGCTTCTTTTTCCTCGAGGCAAACTGGAGGCAAACGTGAGGGTGAAGTGAGGAAGGCGGTGAACCCGGTCCGGCGTGTACCGTCTTGGAGATGATTTCAAATAAGGACATATATCTGTTTCTCGGTCTGCTTCCGACGAGCCTTCAAGGAGCTTTCCTACTAGTGACATTCATCTTTTACAGCCATCACACCAACACCATTTGTTAGAATCACATTTCACTTCAAGGAAACCCATGACTATTGATGAATCTCGTCTCCCTTTCTATGCTCTTCTCTCACCTGAAGATCTACGGGTCTATGAAGCAGCAACAGCGAGGGGCCTGTTCAACGTCCAACCTGCTGAGGAGTTCTGGCGAGATCACTACGAAATGTTGTACCGTAGGGGTTATCAGCTCAGACCGCGATATGACCCTGACTGGACACCTTCCTGGATCGGTACAAGGGCCGATCCCATTTTTTGCGAGGATTCCATTGCGCTTGTGGTACGTTTCTCATCTTTCTTTTGCACATCCTTACTGACATCATCTCGCTCCAGAATCGCGATGTGATGGATGCTACGCGTAGAGAGGACGGGAAACTCGTCTGTATAAAGCGAATACGCAGCAATGAAGCCGAGATCGACATCGCACTTTCGCTTCTTACTCCCGACCTCATCGACCACTCTATGAACCACTGTGTTCGTATTCTGGATGCATTTAAAGACTCACTCCAGCCCGAAACATATCTCCTCGTCATGCCGTATTTGCGTCCATTTGACGATCCCCCCTTTGGAGCAGTTGGCGAGGTTCTGGATTTTGTGAGACAGACATTAGAGGTATAGTGTCTAGGCTGCCGCTTCTTGTCGCTTCATTTGCACTGAACAGCTCTAGGGTCTATGTTTCATTCATAGCCAAAATGTTGCACACAGGCATGATCTTTCCTCAGTTCAATTCGGCTCCAGAGTTTAACGCGATCCACATTTCCGCAGAGATTGCGCCTCCGAAAACATCATGATGGATGCCACCCCTCTGTACCCTCATGGCCATCACCCTATCCGAAGATCATCAACTGTCGACGGGATCTACAATGCCCACCCCCTTTCCCGCATCGACCATCCCGTTAACTATTACTTCATTGACTTCGGTATATCCACGCGATTCGCCCTCGGAGAGTCCACTATGGTGGTTGGGGCCAAAGGTCGCGAAAAAGGATTGCCGGAGCTGTCTCGCACCGTAAAATACAACGCTCTTCAAGCTGACATCTTCATTTTGGGCAACCTCTATAAACACAGTCTCCTGGAGGTACGGATGTTCTACTCGAAATCTGGCTCATCGCTCATCCTATGACCACCAGAAATATTCTAGTCTAGATTTTCTGACACCTCTCATCGCAAGCATGACAAAACTTGACCCCTCCGCGCGACCTACTGCACCAAATGCTCTTTCTCAGTTTCATGTCATCCGGTCAAATCTCAGCCCCCTTATCTCACGCTGGCGGCTACGCCCGCGGGAGGAATCGGTACCTCAGCGCATCGTCTACGACACTGTGGCCGTGGCACGCGAAACGTTTCACCATCTGAAGAAGATCGTTGGACAATGAGTTCAAGGTGTGTCGATGTCTTCGTTCGCTGGTAGTGCAACGATGATTGTGACCAACAAAATTGACAGGTTCCCTGATTCTCCGTTTTCTGCCCTGGTCGCTTTTTCGCCATATGCTGTCGCCACAAACGGAGGCGTTGATGGTCCTTCCAGCTCTCCGGTCGTGATATGTTGTCACTTTTGAATTTCGGACCGGGTGCTCTTGGGAATAGATGTGGTATACCATTTCATCAATATATGGTGATTGTTGTGCGCGACAGATTTTACTTGCACGGTTCGTCCATATTTATGCTTTATGTGGGCCTTCATTGCCTCATACTCTTATGTCGATCGAATGTTGTACGTCGAAGGATAGCGACCCGTCAATGTAACTTTACTGTATGTGGCTTATCAACCAGCTTATTTCTCTGTGGGCAGTCGTCCTCGGCACCAGCAAGTTTCCTTCAACTAGACTATCCCCTTTATTGTTCCATCGCTGCATCGTGCCAAATGTACGTATTCCCTTTCACTTGTGGACTTTTTGGAAGTCTTCTTGATTCCTTGCTTTTCCACCTTGCGCTCTGTCAGTAGACGTCGCCCTATATTTGATTCCTCTATCAACACTGGTGTTATACTTGTTGCTTGGGTGCTATCTCGCTCGGAGCGACGTCGCGTTTCGGGGACATCGTTTTGGGCGCCACATCTGCATCGCTCGAGACATACTTGACGATGAACGGTCGGTCATTGGTCCAAACTGCAGCTGCGGTTCAGAAAGGGATTGTTGGCGTCCAGTGCTATTGGCTTATCACAGATGGTTCGTTATTTGTACTGCTCAACCGCTGCGAGATAGATATTGTATCTGTGATTCCTGTGAGATTACTGTACGGTTCTTTCAATAGGTTCTTTCAATAGGTTTATATTGCCTCTGTCCCCCTTTTTCCGACCACGATAGGTCTATGGTCCACTTCTTGCATATATCAAAAGTTTATCGGGTGGTCTGTGAGTCGGTTTGAAGATCAGTTCGGGCCACATAGAAATCGCCACACCGCTTACAGGTCTTGGTTCAGTCGCCGCCCGAAGCGGTAAACCTAATGGGGACTGTTCCTCATTCCCTTCCTATCTCATTGCCTCAATCCCCTCCTTACTCGTCGTCCTCTCAAATGAAGCCTCTTTTCCCATTGGAGCTACTTATAGAGATCATCATATGTTCCTCGAAGTCTGACCTTCCTGTTTTATGTCGCACGACCAAGGCACTTGGGTATATCGCAGAACCCCTCTTGTATCGCGATATTTCCATCTCCTGCATCAGTGCAGATACCCTTGAAACTCCCAACGATGAAATGTTCCGTCGTCTTCTCTGCCTATACGGTACAATTCGGAATCACAGTGATAAGGCAGCGAAGGTATTAAGGATGGAGGTGATGATAGGGCCAACGTGCGTTCAAATAACTTCCAGGATCATTCCAATATACGTCGACTACCATCTAGGAGAAACTCACTCTCATTCACCTTTAGCACAGAAGAAATGTTGAAAGAGGCTATCGTACCCGACTTCACCGTGATCGACTATACACCTAACACCAATGACTCCTACATGCTCATCCGTTACAACAAGCAGCGCATGGCATCTATCGCGACAGCCATCGCTGCCGTTCTATCCATCCTCCCCCGTTTGACGGTTCTCCATCTCTCCGATCTCAAGGAAATCGATGGCTATCGCAAGCCATCTTCCTTGATCGCCCTTCTCCGCTATGTCTTTTGCCCCACCCTCGAAGAATTCCAGTTGTCCCTTGCCGTCGAGGGCGATTGCACAAGAGCCTCTATGTCCCACTTCCTTCAACGGCATCCTAGAATTGAGAAGGCTACACTTCGCTTTGGATGGAATGCAGAACTCCAGGTTGCCTTAGATGTCCCATTGAAGATGCCGAAGATGCAATATTACGAAGCACCCGCAGGATATTTCAAGTGTTTATCAAACCAGACACCACTGTTACATGCTTCGATGAACTGCTTTCACCTGGATATCTATCATAGCGAGGTCGACATGGAGTTAGGAGAAGGCCTCATCAACCTGAAGACTTTTTCGTCGCTGAAGACTTTGACGATCAACCTGGGGACTCGTCTCTCACCCAAACAAATCATCACTTATGTGGCCTCTCATCTGAGCCATATAGAGGAGCTGGAAATCAGGCACCATATACATCCTATCAAAACAACACCTGAGGTGAGTCCGTTATCTGCGCGCCGACCCGTCATCTAGTAGCAAACTCATAGACTGACTGTAACACGAACGTGTGAACTCTGACTTTAGTTCTTGCAAAGTGTCATCGATGAATCTTCTCAGGCGTTATCCCCGTTCTCCTCTCTTCGCCGGGTCACTTTTGTCGGACTTGAGCTCGTGGACGGGTTTACTGCCAGCGGAGATGTGGTCGAGGTCCGAAGCGGATTTGGTGGGCTCGACGTTCATTGGGCGTCCGCATGCCATACCCTATGTCATTGCGAAATATGTGAGTCCCTGAAATATATGTGTATAGGTCTTTTTGTGTACTGATCTCTCGTGGGGGTTTTCCGATCAAGATGGAGCCAAATGGGAGCGTGTGCAGTACGGAGAATGGACGGTTGCTTCGGTATGAAAGCGGGATTTGTGTGGTAGTCATTGCGTGGAATGGAGAACGTAGAAGCCGATGCCAGTGGTCAAATAACCTGATGCTGCGGGGCAGGAGGGTAAAGCATACAAGGCAGGATGCGGATGGGCGGTCAACAAAAGATTGTGTGCCCACGAGAGCACAGCCACATCCCCGAAACGCAGGTCACATCTCAAGGGTAAAGGGGAATAAGGAAGGAATCTCTTCGAATCAACTGACTTGCAACAACTACCATCTCAACTCAATAAATTCGGGTGCATCTCGAGTTCGCCACACACGAACGCCACACCATTTAGAAAGTTCGACTTCAATCGCCGCTTGAAGCGGTAGGCGGAATAGGGGACTTCCTCTCCTTCCGCCATTGAGTCTCTCATTCGCCGTCCTGTCAATGGCACCCCATCTCCCAGTCGAACTCATCGAAGAGATCGTCTCATTGTCCTCAAAGTCGGACCTCCCTGCACTATGTCGCACGAGTAAACTCTTTCGTGAGATCGTGGAACCTCTCATCTACCGTCACATCTGCATTCCTTGCGGCGATACCCTGACTGATGGTCGACGGACTCCTCGAGCCGACGACGACCGAGTAGTCGAGATGTTCCATTGGATTGTTGGCTTATATAATTCGTTGAAGGGCGATGATCGTAAGGCAGCGATGGTTGAAAGGGTTGAGGTGACAGACTTACCGTGCGTATAATCCACCTATATTTCTCTCTAGGCGATTGCAACTTACTTGGTACTGTCCCAGTGAATACCTATCGAATAACTCTGACATTGTAGAGATACCGGGATTCAGCCTTGTGAACTATACACCAAGCCACACTTCTAGAAATCTCGACAAGATATCCACGGTCATCGCCGCTGTTCTCTCTGTGCTCCCCAACTTGCCCTTCTTCCATCTCACCGGCGGCGCCATCATTGAGGAATCACTGGATGATGATGATGATTATGATCGTTATGGCCGTAGGCACTATCTTGCGCCTCAGATCCGCCAACATTTAGCGCCCTTGCACCTGCTCAGCCACGTATTCTGTCCAACCCTTCGCGAGTTCCATTTGGATTTCCCGCACAACCCGCCCCAGATTGAACCCCCACTTCCCCATTTTATTCGACGCCATTCTAACCTTATAGGCGCCGTACTTCACATCAGCCAGTATGAGGTCCCCCGTGATCGGGTTGAGCTATGCATGCCGAGCTTGGAGCGATTCGAAGCGCCTGCGGGATACTTCCAATACTTTGCGGACCCGATGCCTTCGAAACTCTCGCATGTTTCGATGGACTTAACACACGTCGCCGGCATGTCACGCAATGAAATCCTCAGCCTGCTGAAGCGCGAGCTCGCCGTCATCCGATCCTTCCCGTCGTTGGAACTTTTGACGCTCATAGACGAGAAGAATCTTCGTGATATCGAGAGTATGGGCGTCGTCGCCGCTCGTTTTCCGAATATCGAACAATTGGAGATCAGACATAAGTCCTATCCATGTTTATTGGAGAAACCACGAGTAAGCCTTTCATTGTCATTGTTATTTTGTCTCTAGCCCCGATTCCACGATTGTCTTGGTCAATCTTATGCGGGATCATCTTGAACTTTTCATAGGAAAGCATCGAGAGGATGACGCAAGCGTTCGCCCGGTTCAAGGGCCTACGTCGCTTCACGTACGTCTCTCTTAGAAGCGACGGCCGGGCGTCTGCGAGGGTGAATACTGAAGTCGATTTGAGTACGGTGAGGAGGTGGGGTTTGGAGTGCCCGACGTTGATGTACTGTGAGATATGTGAGTGTCCTCTAGAACTTTTGCGATGGTATGTGTACTGATGTTCACTTTGTGGCAACTTTTTGTGCTCAAGATAGGACTGTTTGGCAGCGAATGCAAGGGGAGTGGGTTATCGCTTCTTTGTGAAGTTGTGGCCCATGATTCGTCGTATTCGGTTTGTGTGACTAGTCTTATTGCTTGGTCCTATCTGCTTTCTTCTCATCTGTGCGCATTGCCTTGTCGGCATATGTTGACTTCTTGGTTGTTCGTGATTTATGTTGCACGGTGAACGTTGCATTGTATCTAACGCCCCAGTTCCTGTTGGTATTGCTAGTCTCCGTGGTCCGCTTCTGCCTGGAGTCAAACGAATTGAAACCCCTCGGTCCACCGTCGAATGTTTCAAGTTGACTACTCCCTCTTCGGTTCAAGTTGTGGCCCATGATTTGTCGTATTCGGTCTGTGTGGTCAGCTTTTCTTGTTTATGCGCATTGACTTGCTATCAGCGTATGTTGTCTTCTTGGCTGTTTGTAGTTTTTGTTGCACAGTGACGACAGAGCATGATTGTTGTATTGTGTACCTATCGCTTCCAGTTCCTGTTTGTATTGTTAGTGTCCACGGTCCTCTTCTATCTGGAATTGAACGGATCGAAAACCCTCCGTCGAATGCTTCAAGTCGACTACTCCCTCTTCGGTTCCTGCTGCCCTGTTTCACCCACGCAACCGAAAGTGCCAGGTGGGAAGAACTCGGGAATGGATATGACCGTATATGACCTTCGCTGGTCCACAGCTGAGGACGTCTGTCAGGCGTGGTGAATAGATTTGCTTCCGTCGCCGCGCTCGCGCTGATCGATTGACGGAGAAGGATGAACAACGTCGGAGTCAGGTTGCATCGCCATGGCCCGTCGTCCTCATCACCTTCGCTGGGCCTTGAGTGTGAGGCAAATGCTAGTAAAACCCACGCTCTGCATTCCTTCGTTCTGTGTGAGTATCATGGCAACGAATGTACAGAATGTGGAGAACTCTTGTGAGGACAGCATTTTACTTACGCATTGCATCTTGTACTCGTACCTCTACCATCGTTAGACTCCTCGACCGCCGCTGTCCTCGACATCGGCCGTGGCGTCCGGCACGTTCGCTAACCGACGTTCATTTTAATTCAGTTTATATCGCTATCGTATTCTCGAACTAGAGATCTTTCCGTCAGAAGCCGGGGAAATATTATGCCAGGATTTCCTAATCAGGGCGAGGTACGTCTGACGCGAACCGTGTTGGGGACTCGCTTTCGTCTGCGCGGCCATCTCGTGCTCGCTCTTTGCCCTCGTTCCCTAGAGCAGGCTACACACGAGGCTACTAATCGCCCAGTACACGAGGCGATTATCCAACCTCGACGCCATTCACCCTCGAGCTATCCTTCTCGCTGCGCACCACCAGCGTCCAGCTCGAAGTTCAACCATAAAAATTCCACAAAAACAGTCTTTTCCTCTTTACGTGTTCTCTTTTTAATCGTCTCTTTACGATTTATCCTCTTGTTTTCGAAACGCTTCAATTGTACGTTTATTCATGGCCCCCTTTCGTCGACAGCTCTCGTCGCCCGCCCCGACGAACCCCTCGCAGGGTGACTCGCCCGTCGACCCCGCCTTCTACCACGGCGGTGACCGTCGCTCGATGCCTTCGCCGTCCTCACCATCTCCGCTGCCTACCTCGGACGAAGGCTATCCTTCTTGGCTCCCTAAACGGCCTCCTCCGCCAGCGCCTAGATCTACTTACCATTCATCTAACGCAAACATGTGGGGTGCCGATCCAGGTCCGAGCGAACCCCCTGTCTTCTCTGCTGGTCGCAAGCCTACTCCTCGCTCCGTTCGCATCGTCAGCCTCCAGGACGAGTTCGGTCGACGCGAACCAACTGAACAGACGAGAATCAGCTCCGCTGCCCATCCCCATGGTCATCACCGCGTTTGGTCTCGCGCAACACCGACTGGCGTGTCCCCGGGCCCGACCGTCTTCTCTCCCACTCTTATCGACGGGAGCAGGATAGTAGGTCCCCCACGGCCTCGGTTCAGAGCCTCAGGTCTTCACCTCGAGCTGCTACGGAACCCATCGTGGAAGTCTCGTCTTCATTTCTTTCTCTTTCCTCTCTTCGTGTTCGCGCACATCCCACTTCAAACCTTTTTCGACTTCAATGCCGTCTTTATCCTTATTCAGTGCGTATCTCTCTTTCAACCATATCTGAGCTGTCTTTTGCACCATGCGCAATGCTGATGGAGAGTATGGAAACTAGAATTGCTTTGTTTCCGAATCCGATTGCGTCTGGTGTGCCTGGCTCAGGTCGGAATTGGGCCCTCGGCGCTGCGGCCTACGTAGCTTGTTGGGCGGTTTGGATCCTGGGGGTCTTCATCGGCTACGAGCTCATCTACTCCTTTTACCGCCGTTGGCGATACAGTGCGTCCCGTTCACTCTTTACCTTGCATTCGTTACTGACCCGAACACTCGGACGTTGCACTAAAAGGACGTCCTCTCATGCTCCCACTTTATCTCTCTTCTCCGGCCTTCAATCTTGTGTCAATGACCTCTTATAGCAATTTCTGCTTCATGCAACATATCCGCAACTCTGCATTTCCCTACGTGAACCAGCACTCCGCTCTTCCCTCTTCCGAATCATCACTTCGCGACGGCCTCGCCGAAACCTGTTACTTTTACTCCCAGAACCTACCCACTGTGTCTCTGCTCCTCCCCCGCGCCGGACTCGCACTCGCGCTATTATTGTCGTTCTGGAGCCCGGAGCAATTGCCTGGAGAATTGACGTTGAGCGATTTCGATGCGAGCGTGGGAAGGAGGGACGGGACGTTCTTTGATCAGAATGAAGGAACGTTGAGTGGGTACGCGAAGGGTGTGTTGTTAGCGAATGTGGCATGGACGGGGTGGAGAATATTGGTCCTCCTGATGAGCTGGTGAGTGTCGTGTGGCCCACTCTCCTTATCTTCCATCTCACCCCTTCGCACGGTTTCGTCACTTCTGACCCGCACATGGACTAACTAAAATCAACCTTACACTTCTTTTCTTTCAATGCGCGCATGGATGACTCGTACTAACTGTATCCTACAGGGTTGGCGTGTGGATCTTCAGCGGATACGGCTGTGCCGGAATCTGCGGACCTCGCTTCCGCTGGGAAGAAGAAGACGCCGAAAAGACCTTCTCCATCTACTCCGAAAAATCCATCGACGAAGCAGGCGAATCTTCCCTCCCCTGGACCTGGAAAGAGTGCACCCACCTCCGTATCCAAGAAGCCTACGATTTCTGTCTCACGACACGACCGCCGCGCGGGGTCGCTAGCGCAGATCCTGCTGGTGGTGCCGGAGTTGGAGTTGGTGCGAGGAATAAGGGGAAGGAACCGTCAGAGGTGCCGTTTTTGCCTAGGCAGGAAGATATCGGGGCGGGCGGGTTTGAGGGGATGGAGCAGGTTTTGGCGGCGGTGGGGTTGGGAAGTCCGGGGCCCGTACATCATGCGAGACGGGGGATGCTTTCGCAGGATTTGTTCGAGAGTCCGAAGGATGAGGAGCGTGAGCGGGAACTTCCTGTGCGGGAGATCGAGGAAGTGCCGGCGGTGGAGAGGAAGGCGTCGACGGAGGTCAGTGTCATTCCGAGGGTGGAGAGGACGCCGGAGAAGGACGAGGGGCCCTTGGCCGTTGGGAGTCCGCTTTTGGCGGCACCGTATCCTTTTACGGGCTTTGGCGGCAAGAACGGCGAGAGGAAGAGCTCGGATAGTCCCAAGTCGGAGCAAATTCCGTTCCCTCCTTCGCCTGGAATCCACCCGGAGGAAACTGATGAGGTCGATGAGGATGAAGAAGAAGAGGAGGGGGAGGGGGAAGAGGAGGAAGATCTGACAGGCTCTCGTCGCGAACTGGGATACGTCAACGAGGATGAAGAAGAATCCTCCGCCGAGCCTCGCACCTCCAACTCGTTCTCCAATTCCGGCCGTGCATCCAACTCGCTCTCCTCCCTCGGCCAACCCATTCCTTCTCGTTATCCCTTCCAATTCCGCTACCCAGGTCGCGGCGCTTCCGTCGCCTCGTCTTCCGGCCACACCGGTACGGGGACAAACCACTCTCGCGGCACGCCCCAGTCCAAGTCGACATCGACGAGGAACTCGAGGAGTACAAGAAGCACAGGCAACGTCGAGAGCAGCTCAGACTCACATTCGCCTAGGAGCAGAGCCGGGAATTCGAGTAGTGCGCCGAGTCCTGTCGTTGGGATCCCCATGCCACCGAGACACCCTGGTTCGTCAGCTGGCAATGCAGCGCAAAGAAGGCAGCGTTCGGGTACGGTGCCCATTCCTGCGTCGCCCACTCCTGGTCCACTTCCGCTGTCCTATCCACCAAGTCTCCGTCCCCGCGCACGCACGAGGACCGAATCGGACCGCTCCACTGGAATCTTGTACGAGTCCGATATCGAAGAGGAGCCCGTGGGACGCCTCGAACTTGGCTTGGGCGAACCCTCAGAGGGTCGTCGTACGCCCTCTCGTACCGGCCAAACGGACTCTCCCGATCTCGAGGCGCTCGAGCAAGACGACAGCGTAGGCCTATTGTCTTCCGCCCCGAGTCCGAAATCTTCTTCTGGTGGGTTGAGGGCCAGAGCCGGAAGTATCGTGTCGTTGACGAGGAGAGCCAATGACTCGAGATCGAGGCATAATAGCTCTGGGAGTGGGTCTGGGTCCAGGAGCGATTCGAACTCGAGACATCATTCCACGCATTCCAACGCTGGCGGACCTACCGCTTCGGCCGTCTCTCTCGCTCTCGCACGTGGAGAACTCATGCGCCAACGTACACAATCCCTCATCCATAGCATCGGATCTGCTTCTCGTTCCAGTATCGAACTCGTCGCCGGCTCGGGAAATCGTCGAAGTCGGGCGCAATCCGTCGTGAGGCTCGAGGATTACGAGGAGGCTGGGATGTCTAGTCCCAGTTCACCTTATTTCTCGGAAGAGGGTGGTTTGAGCAGTCCAGAGAACCATACCTTCGGACAACCGAGTGCGCCGCTTGCGAGGAGGTTGATCGAGAGACAGCAGAGGAGGGAGGTTCACCAGCAGAGAGAAGGTACGAGAAGCCTGGAGAGGTCAAGGTCTCACTCTGGTGGTGAGAGTGAGGTAGAAAGATCGCCGGGACACGAGCATGAGGAACGCGAGGTCGAGATCGAGACTGATAAGGAATACGATGGCCAGTTTGGAGAGGATGACCTGACGATGTCTCAGCCTGGCTCTATCTTGGCTGGTTCAGGATCTGGGTCGCCAAAGTCTAGCCAGTCTGGGGGGCGTGGTCGTAGTCGTCCTGAATCGCCACGTACCAGAGTGATATCCACCGTGTCGCGCACCGCACCCTCCGAACGCACTATCTCGCTCTCTGTCGACCCGGCACCGCATCAACCGACGGTCAGCATTTCGCCACCTCCGACCCAACCAGTCCCGACGCCTTCAGGCTCAGCGCACCCGACTAGACCGACCGCGCCCGGCCGCACGAGTACCGCGTTCTTCTCGTTCGGGCCCGGAGACTCAGGCAGCGAGCCAGAGTTGATCAGTACGGCGGCGCCTTCGTTCGTTACTGCTCCGCCAACCGTCGAGGAGCAGACTGAGTCCAGTGGGGCAACGCCTTCGAGCTGGGGAAACATGGGGCATTACATGGAGGGAAGAGAAGGAAGACCCATGTAATACGACGTCCCGAACCCTTGCCCTGTCATGACGCTGTCATGATCAGGGTTCATTTGAACCTGCCTGAACCTGCAAGGTAACCTGCCCGCTTCTTGCTTGCAGGCAGGTGGGCGCATGTTTGTATCGACTTTTTTCTTGCAGTTTTTTCTCTCCATTTCTCGTTCCCTCTGTTCATTGCTCGCAACCCTCTGTGCTCATACCTTTCCTGCATTGCTTATTAACCTGTATATTTACTTATTGTTTCAATTGCCTTGTAGACTGTCTCTCATACTTCCTCGTCCTCGTGCTTGTCCTCAACCCTGCTTCGATACTAATCTATGCCACCCACTGCCCCGTCGACCATGTCTCCATCTTCACACCACTATCTTACGTTTCCCACCATCTTCCACCGGTCCGCCACACTCTCACCCGTCCAAACCTGCGATTCCTTCTTGTTTCATGACCTTGTCCCATTGTCTCCCTTCCTCTGGAATATCTTGGTCTCCCTGCGATACCTCTGACCACGGCCTGCTACAGCTGACGACCTCATTCGACGATCGAACTCTCGGCCTTTCTCCATACCTCCGAGCTTCTATCTATCAGCCTCCTTATTGTCAAGTTACGCATTATATGATCCTACGAGCTTGTCCTTGGGTCTGTCAGAGTCTCTGTACTTATCCGTGGTTTGCATACCACACTCTACCGCGTACATAACACCCGTACGAGTACCATTAAATCAATGTCCCCCCTTGAAGTTTCCCCTCCGCCCCCTTCTGTTACGGTACTGTTAAGTAGTTGACTAAGTATCACCGCCCCTACTTATATCGGTTTGTCTTGCTTGAACACGATGTGATTCATTTGGCCTTTTATGGCGCGAAGTGTGAGACATGGCCTGCCATCGTTGTGATTGATTGTCTGTGGACACTGGATGGTGAGTTTCGTGAGAGAAGCGGTGCCACACTGAGGGGTATTTCTCGGACCGGGTTGATCCGTGTGGCGTGAAGTTGAACATCTCTGTCAGGTTTTTGCTCTTGTTCCTGAACATCATCCCTCCAGATAGCGTTTTGCGACCCACCTCGCAGCATTCTGGCCTCACGTATGCTCTGCATTTTCCCGATATCCCTCAGTCTTGCCATATTCTGTTCATGGGTATGACTCGGGATCCAAGAGAAGGACAAACATTCAAACAGGCCTGGCACTTCACACTCAAGCTTGAAGTTAGGAGCTTCGGCTTCACTTCCTTCCGCACCAATGCTCCAAGGACGGACATTTCTTGGATCTGAAATAAAGCTCTACTCGCGAAACCCGGATCATTCAACTGCAAGACGACCGTTCGACGTATCTTGGCGCGTTCACCTCGTGTTCTTTTTTTGGCACAGTGGCGCTGCACCTGGGCTTTGCACCGATTGGATTTTGCCTTCGTCTTGGATCGTCTTGAGTCCTTTCTTGGCGCCCAGAGAATGCTATTTCCAAAACCCATTCACCCAAGGCCTTGATGTAGCTTACCGGGCGTTTGTAATAGGCTATGTATAGACCTCGTCACTACACGGCCAGAGGATTCGAAAATATGGCCATAATCATGAACAATAGCACGCTCTAACGATGTATCCTTCACTTGCCCATAGGTCAACTTCAGAGCCAACAGCTATCCATTATCTCTCTACGATGGAGAGCATACGGCTATGTTTGGCTCATGCCTCGCGGTCGTCCTTGCCTCCGTTCTATTTCCCCAAACTTGTCTTTATTGCTGCTGACACTGCTCTTAGATGGGCGCTTGTTCGACATCCCATCAATACTTCCCCAGGCTTGGCGCAGGAATGCTTTATCGATATGAAAACACTTTTGACAGGTAAAAAACGACCGGATTCCTTGGTAATGCGTATGTGAGGAATATAAAAGTTGTATTGGAGGTTGGGACGGGGTAGACTCGCCGACGCCTGCTAATACTGTCTCCTGCCCTCAGAGCTCCTTCCTAGTCTTCATTTTCGACACGATGCTCTTCACCAGTATTCTCCTCGTCGCCTTGTCCGCTGCAGGATCCGGTCAGCTTATGGCCCTCCTCCTTGTCAGTATATAAGACTGACGGCTTACGCTGTCGTGATTTTTTCTATGCACAGAGGCAGCTGTATCCCGACGCAGCCCTTTCCTACCCCTCGGCATTTCAGGTACCTCCTTGGTGAGAAGGCAGGTCGACCCCAGTGATATTCCAACCGAGGTATGTTCACCATATTGGCCGTTCTACACTACCTTTTCTAACCGGTATTGAATAGTGCCAATCTGCCTGCACGAGCCCTCTCAACAGCATCAACGTACGTGGATATATTTCTGGCAAATTCATTCATAATCCAACTTACTTACCCGCGATCTTATTCGTATATAACAGAGCTGTGTCACCGCGGAGTGTGGATGCACAACCAGCATCGCATCGGGCCTCGAGGACTGCATCAACTGTGTCGTGGATCTCGACCCAACCTCCGATAACATTGAGTCGGGACAGGAGACCCTAGATGGTGTGTTGTACATCCAGAGGACTACCACTTCCCGTGATACTGATCATTGACCTATATAGCCTATGACGAAGTGTGCTCTGAATCGGATATCCCTGTGGGGTCGTTGACGGTATGTCCCTACTCTCGTCCAAGGCCTTTCCCCATGTATTCAGAAGTTGGTCTCACTAGGTTACCGCCGATCCCTCCGACTCCTCTGCCACCGGATCCGTCAGCTTTACCGACACGTTCTCTGACTCCTTCTCCGACCTCACTACCTCCGCCGCCGCTGCCTCTTCGACAAGGGCTGCCGGGACTATCACCTCGTCCAGGTCGGCCGCCACCTCGAGCGCGGATAACGAAGATCCATCTGCGACTTCCACGGGCTCCTCCGACCCTCTTGGTAGTAATGCGAACGGTGCTCGCGTTGCCGGGGCAGCCAACATTGCTGGAGTGGTTGGTGCTGGGGTTTTGATGGGTGTCGTGGCGTGCTTGGTGTAAGGGGCAGTAAAGATTATACCAAGTCGGCGATGGATGCGAGCAAGTCTGGTGGCTAGTCTTTCTTCGTTCTACCTTTACGAATCTGGAGTATACCTCGGACATTCCTAACTCGAGTCTCGTCATGTCTGCTCCGAACATAACGTCAATGATATTGTATATTTATGGTGTACGGAGTTCCAGTGCGTGATGGACTGTGAGGAACAATGGAAGATGTCCGGATGCAAGAGCAAGTATGGTGATGGATGGACGAGGGGATGCGAGAACATGTGAGTGGATACGTTTGGGTTATATACGGAAGAAATGATAAAGAAGTCAGCTCTGGGCGCAAAGTAACCGATTTCCTCCCGTAAAATAATGGAGGAAGTAATGAAATCTCTTAGCACGAATAGACCCAGCTCGTGTCCATTCGCTCCCATACACTTCCATCTGAAGGGGTTCATATTCAGTCAAATGGTTGGATTGGTTCTATTTTAGAGTTTGCACTCACAGAGTGAGCAGTAAGTTAGCGTAGGGCAAGCTCTTCCCCTGGATGATACGGTCGCTCGGTCAATCGCTTCGGTTCGGTCGGCCATAGTCTGAATTCGACCGTGACCGGACCAGCGGTATGTCAAGCATTGCAAGGTCTTGAACGAGGAGAGTGCTGAAGCGAATGCCTCGATACGTTCCTACCATGAACTAGTGAGGAAGCGTTGCGAGTAAACAAACTAACCATGGAACTCACCGGAACCAAGGGAAGCTTGTATGTCAGGTCAGTATGCCTCAGCTCCAGTTCTTCCAGCTGAGGTAGATACGTGGCAATCAAGGTGATGGTCTCCACTTCCTGCGGGCTTCGAGTGATCGCCAGCGATGTGAGTGATTCGAAGGATTGTAGCGCGATGAGTTCCGGTTCAAGTGGTAATTAATGCGCCCCATCAGGCCTCGGTCTGAAGTCCAACTCCGCCTGACGTAGTGGCGTATCCTTCGACAAGTGTTCGAAGTATCCTCCGGCTGGCGCTGCAAATCGAGTGAGATTCGGAAAGTACAAAAGCCGATCTGCGTTGGAGAGAAGGCCACGACCAGTCGGTTGCTCTATCTCGAGTGTGATATCGGTAAGTTGAGGATGCCGCTCAAGGAAGCCAGCTAGGGTCGGTCGAATTGGAAACCAGCTACTGTCTCGGGAGATTTCTAGGCGAAACTCCTTGAGAGCAGGGCAGGTGGCGTATTCGAGGACTTCAAGTGGCGCGAGATGGTTTCCCAATTTTTTTGTGCCGGCGATATGAAACACTTCCAGGGAGGGAAGAACTGAGAGGAGAGCGGCGACCGAGAGCTGGACCATGACTAGCTGGTCGCGTGGTTCGGGTTCAGGTGCGCTGTCGGCACTGCTGAAGGAGTCATAGTCGTGTGTCGATGCACGGTGTCTGATAGGTATGAAGCTTGGTACGACGCAGGCAGGAGAGACAGTAAGATGACTACGGTACCACGGTGTGGTCAATGATTGCGCATCCTGATGTTAGCTAGGATATAAAGACTGGAGAGTGGGTAAACGCACTTCATCTCTCTGACCTCTAACCGCCGTACCATCGCAGCCTTCTCTCCGTCCAGGCGTAGTTGCTCATACAGCCCCCTGATCCGAAAGAATGTGCTCTCGGCTTCGGTCATAGTCTTCGCGTAGAAGTCGAAGGAGATATTCCGATAGAGGAAGTATTCCGATGCATCACTGAAAGCCTTGTTTGTGAGTCGCAGAGCAAGAAGTTCGTGTTTGGAGCAGTAGTGGACTATAGCTACGAGTATGTCGAAATGTAGATATGAGGCCATATTTCAGCAGAGTTGTCCTCCGAGAGTCCACAGCCGGAAAGGAAGAAAAGCAACTAGATCTGAGACTTCCAAGAGGACGTCTCAAACTTGTATTCCGAGAGATATGACGAGCCTAGGTTGACCTGGTTTGGCCCTGCGCTGCGAGATATAGTGCTCTGTGTCTATTGATAATATAATCATTCAAGTGGGACATAAAAGTCGAGCTAGATGGACAGACAACTTGAAGGTTCTTTGCCGTCGACGCGAGACTCGGAGTGAACAAGTCGATCTCATGAAGATGCATCGTCAAGAAGCATTATTTATGTGATATGCCTGTTACACAATGATCAAGTGGCAAGATTTCACCAATGAGTAGCACTGAGGAAGTGCAGGTACGCCGCACTCATGGCAAGAAAGAAAGAGAATCCAGGGTCCGGTCATCCGGTCCGCAGTCAGACACAGCGTGGGAAGGATCCCGGATGAGTCCGGCACGGTCACCTCCTTCCAACTTGTCGCGACATCTCGGTCGCTCAACTCTGTCATCGCGCACACGACCTTACTTTTCTCTCGAGCCCTCCTCCTTCGTCTTCCTCAGGGAAATGCAGAGCTATCGAGTGCGCTCAGGCCTCAGGGTCGTTGGCTGCCGAGGGCACCAATGGTTGGCCACGATAACAGTACAGCATCCCATCAGTCAAAGTAAGTATATCAGTCTATTTTTGGACCTGGCTTGCTCCTACCACAATTTTCTGGTGATTCTTGCGTCAACTTCAGTATTCTGGCGGCGTCAACGGACGTCACGTATAACTGGAACGTTATAACAACTAAAGCTTGAAGAGAGGACATCTCTCTAGTCTCTGCGAAGTCTTTCGAAGAGCTTTACATTCATGCCGCTGGCCGCCGGTGGTGAACTCGCCTCATGTAGTCCTCAAAGCCATAAGTATCATATCTCAATCTCGGATCTGCTTCTTGCTTGCCCATCACAGCACAATACTTTCCGAAATAGGCTTTAATCTTGACGTTCAACCGTGATGTTGGACCTCGCAATCGCTGTTTGAGCGATGTCAACGATCGTTCTTGACAGAAATACAGAGGCCGGCAATGCTTTTGTGAAATCCCATACGACCTGATAATTATTTTGCGCTATAAGAGCAGGGGGCTTGGCAAAGTCGTACGGCGAGTCTCCCCGTCTCGCTGTCTCCGCCGACTCCGCGTATTCGGGTCGGTCGAAGTTTGCCCACATTCACAACTTGAATTCTCGATTGTCATCATGCTTGACTCTCTTGTCCTGATTGTAACATGGGCTGTTGGCTCAGGTAAGGACACACTCAACATTATCTCGATTGTCAAAATGTCTAAGTCAATTACCACGCTACCGTCTTCGTCAGAGGCAGCATTGGCCGGGCGTGTCGTTGTTCCGTTCAGCCCCCATTCACAGGTGGCGAGGGATTTCAATCCCGACGACATCCCATCTTCAGTACGTTCTCTTCATCGTGAACCGCTTTTGGTCAACTCTCACTCGCTTCTTGCATAGTGCAAATCGACCTGTACGACCCCAATAACGACCATCAACGTGCGCCTCTGTTTATGACGTCTTGGGAGTTACACGTCTTGAGACTTCTGTGATAGGATTGCACCACAATCTCCTGCGGTTGTACTTCTGAAGTTGCCTCCGACCTCGTCAATTGCGTCGACTGCGTTGTGTCTCTCAACCCTACTTCTGCTAACCTAGAGCTCGCGCAAGATTATCTCATCAGTCAGTCTGACATATTCTCGTCCTTCCCGTCTTCCCTTCATTTCGGTATTACACTCACTTCCCTCGCCTGAATTACACTGATAAACTACGAGTCATATTGCGAGGAAGCCGGAATCTCAGTCGGAGCGTTGACGGTGCGTCAGGTTATGACCTCCCTCCACTATTTATAGTAAAGCAACCAGCAACGTTTAACACGATTGTTGAAACAAATTCATCTCGTTATATCACAGGTTTCGATTGACTCTTCCTCAATCAGCGCAACTGCTGCTAGTGGCTCAGGCGTGGCGTCTGGGACCCTCGATGCTACTACGACCGCCACAACCGCAGATGTAGCCACGACCTCTGATCCCCTTCCAGGTTTAAAGGCCGGTACCGCGTTCCACATCGCTAAAGTGAATCCAGTGGGAGCAGCAGTGGCAGGTCTTGTGCTTGGATTTGTGGCACTGCTTGTTTGAGGGGCCCGTAAATGTGGCGTAGTATTTATCAGCGACAGGCGGGAGTGGTGTAGCCTCACAGGCATGATCTCCGAGTTTTGTGGTGTGTTCAGAGTTTGTTGTGGGCTAGTAGGGATGCTTATGCGCTGATACAAATATCATCACTCCCATCGAGCTATGTACGTGTATGGTCAGTATTTGGAGTGTGATTTTGAGTTAAGTATTCAAAGAGCAAAGAGAAGCCTTCATTTAAATTGAGAGAGGACAAATCAGATATGGGATGGTGATCTCCACGTTGATGAAGACAATTCTGAATATCGCAACTCGACTCGGAGGACAATTGGTGGCTTTGTGGCGGCCGCAATACTTATGTTGAGTGGCACTCGGAAGAGTCGGAGCTTAGTCAGAATAAGCGTCGCCTTATGAAGTTCGACGCGGTTTGTCCGATTCGTTCACCATCATCAGAAGTAAGTACTCTACATTCAGGACTCTGCGCAAACTCGTAATGTGCTCAACTGTACCGTCAATGTTCTGGATGCTGCATTCTTCTTGTCGAGGCTACCCTTCGTGATTTTCGGAAGCAACGAACAATGGTGGTACTACGTCCGACTCCGACGTCAGCACTTGACCAAAATCGGGGAATCATTGTTCTCATACCTTCGATCTCTCTCGCTATTGGCACTTATAATAGATTGCATTGGGCGAGCACAGCCAACTCAGTCAATGACTTTGTACTCTCCTCCTCCGGAACGCCCCATATTCTCTTCAAGAGTGTCCTCTTGCGCTCCATCTCCGCCGGCTCGAGCTGTCCAAGTGCATTGTATACGGCTCTCCACGCCGAATTCAGGGCCCCCAGCACCCATCCATGATGCACCGACGTCGCCTCTCCAGCGATATGGAGCTTCCCGTTCGCCGCAGGAGCCTTCATACTCGCGAACATGCTGTTCCCGCCCCTCGGCTGACCGAACTGGCCGGGCCCAAACTGCGCGAACGCGCCACGAGCGTTCTCGTTGTTTGACCAGTTGTACGCGTAGTGGTCGACGAGCGGCCCGAACTTCTCTATTGGGACGCCGTGAAGTTGCGATAGGTTCTGAAGCGTGAGATCGATGAGGAGCTTGTCAGCGTCGGTGCCCTTTCGCTGGGCGAGCCCACCGAGGCGTTGAGCATCCTGAGCCTGGGCGTAACTGGCGAGTATGACGCCTGGAACCTTTCCGGTGGCTTTGAAGCCGTATGATGGATAGACGCAGGTGCGGATGGGGAGATCGGTGGAACTTCGTCCACCTTTGATCGTCCGGTCGCCCATGACTGCCGGATCCTCCCACCAGCGCGACTCGAACTTGAGAGCAATCTTGGTCGAAGTGTCGTAGTTCAATGAACGAATCGCCGTGCGTTGCATGTAGAGGAGATCGTTCTTGGGTATCTCGATCGTGGCGAGGCATCCCAGAGGAACCGTAGTGATGACCTGTGAGTATCTCTTCTTGACCGTCTTGCCGTCTGGGATGTGACGAAATCAGTTGTGGCTCTTGGGAGAAGATCATTGTAGTGGGGCGTACAGTGAGTATGATATACCACATTCATCTCTCCTGAAGGTGTACTCTCGATCTTTCTCACCCTTATCCCAGTTACAGGAGCGGCTATGACACTCTGCGCCATTCTGGTGGTGAGATGGTCACTACCTCCGTCAATGCAATACCACGAATAGTCAAGCTCCTTCTCTCCTACCCCAGCCTCCCTGACCGCGGAAGACGAACCGAAGTCCATCGCGTCCATCGCACTCTCCACAAAACCACCGTTATACAGCCCCGTAGCAGTCTCAAAAGTCTCCAGCCATTCAACAACGGTTTCTGGGTACGCCTTCTTCGCCAATAAGTATCCGCGCGTAGAGTATGGATCCTCCGCCATCAACAACTTCCACGCCTCGGGGAAAGGCTCTTCCCTGAACGCCTTGGCGTACGGCTCAAAGATTTCAGACGCGACTTTGTCTACGCCCTTCCCGACGAAATCGTCGGGGACAGCGCCACCTTTGCCTTTCGAGACAAAGAAGGTGTCCACGTCTGCGGGCGTCGAGTTGGAGGTGTTGTGGCGTACACCGTTGAAAAACTGGAAAGTATTCGCTGCGGAATACTTATACTCGATGAGAAGCTCGCCCTTCTTCATGTCGAGTCGCTTGAACAGGTCGAACACCCGGTCCATGAATGGAATGTTTGGGAAGCGCATTGCGCCCATATCGACGTAGTCGTAGCGTGCGGGGTCGTTGATAGGTGCGTATCGACCTGTGTCCCCGTTAAAGCGGTGGGTGTAGACGCGCCCACCGATGCGGTCGTTCGCCTCGAGTATTTCGTACGGGATGTCGAGTGTATCGAGGATCATTGCAGCGTAGAGCCCCGCGCATCCAGCACCGATGATGCAGATCGGCAGCGGGGACTGCTTGCCACCTGGATGGCGGGGAGGGGGTGTCGGTAGCTGGGGACGTGGTACCACGGTAAGGAAGTTACGGTGTGGGTCGATGGTGGTCTTCACAACGAGCTTTGCTGCGTTCCCTCGGATGGACGTGTATTGTGGGGAGCGAACGGCGTAATTAGCTGGCATCTTGTGTTGGCAATGAATGATAGAACGATCAGAGTGTCTGAGACGGAAACGATAGTCGACGACGGGCGTATCTATCTCTTGGCTTTCAGGGTCTTTAATTATTTGGCATACATAGTGCGTGGATTGACTGTACTCGCTGTCGACTTCCGAGTTATTCTGACATCGCCATACGCATCGCTCTCGACTCGACAACGAATATTATTACGGACCCATCGCAGCGACGTTACTCGGTCATCTCATCCGATCTCAAGCACACGCGCGAATGGATCCATAAACACGTCATCGGTGTAGGTCCGCACCCAGTTACAGCATTGCGGGTACGTGCCTCCAGACGAATGTTTCGGACAACATGCTTGTTCCCGACTTTGTCCCCGAGCGGTATCCACGTGCGGAGAGTAGAGGCGGATAAGAGCATCATCATATTCACGGTTGAGTGGGCGATAAAGTTCGTGCCGGTCCTCGGTCGAGTTCTTCGTGAGCTGCTTGTAGGGGGACAGACTTCCAAGTATGACGTCAGGCCATTTCTCCATAAATCGTAAACCTGAAGGGATACCTATCATTCGAGATGGACCTGTCGAAACGGATGCCTTACCTACTCATCACATTGGATCCTCTCTTCGTCGTCTGGGTCATTGACGGTGCTACGTCATGGTTCTTCTTCTTTTACCTTGTACAATATTTGACTTGGGGATGTCGGCGTATTGGTGCTAATGTCAACACGAGTATGATTCGAATTCAGAGGCTTAGAACGGAGTTGAGCGTGGCTGACCGGGTGTAGAACTTGATAGTTGTTGAAAATATATGTTCGACTGGAAGGATCAGCTGCAAGCTGAAGCATCTAGGTCAAGAGCAATCGGAAGTAGTAGAATGTTAAACCGAGTCTCGCTGCTCCACATGACGAGACAGATTACCTCGAATTACATGAAGTTCCCTGTGGCCGGTGAGGTAGTGTGGTCCACTTGCGGACCAGACGAACGTTTGTGTTGAGGTATCTAGAGACGGCACGAGACCACGTGAAAGCGAATGGTCTATAATAAGATAGCGGAGCAGTGGCCTAGTACATTACACTCCTGCGTGGACATATCCAAGAAATCCGCTCATAAATCGACTCAACAAAATACGACCACCTCTCTCAACAATCAGTGAAAGTCTACAGCATCAATAACTCTCTCTATCCTTCTCCGCCATCACCTCCGGATTTGTGATATCTACACCTCTCGACTCGGCTACAGTGGCGGAAACGAAAACGAAAACATTCGAGATCAGCTCCGCAACGCAGAGAAGTAAACTCAAGAGTCAACACGCACCTTCGATCTGCTTCACTGGTCCAGTGAACCACTTCCTCGCACTGAGGAACCAGAATCCCATGCTGTACGCGATGACGATACCCACAGCGACAATCGCGTAGTTCAGCGTCTGGGAATCTACGGGGTTGAGCTCGGGAAGGATGAAGACGATGGAGATGAAGGCGATCCAGACGACGGCGATGATTGAGACGGGGAAAGACATGACACCGAGGTGGAAGGGGCCGCGGACGAAGTGTTTGGCGTGGATTACGCGGAGGGCGATGGGAATGCCTGGTGGAGACGGTGTTAGTATCGGTGAAGAGTAAGAGCAGGGGGGGGACAAGAGATGCGCACCGTATGAGATGTAGAGACCGATGGTGGCGATAGAAGTAGCCGCAGAGAACGCGACCGTACTTCCCAAACTCGGCAGTCCGAGCAAGAAGCTAAGCGTGCAAGCCAACCAAACTGAACGCAACAGGCCGAACGGTCCGTAAGTAAAGTGCGGCAATGGAGAACAATATACGAGGAATCGAGGGAGAAGGGGCTTACCGGTACGGATGGGGGATCTCCACTTGGAGTCGACTTTGTGGAAGAATGTGTGCCCGGGGATACCACCATCACGCGCGAAAGCGTACATCATACGGGAGTTGGACGTCACGGAGAACGTTCTGAAACATAAGAGACGTTCCTTCAACACGGAACTTTCTTGAAAATTGCAGGATTGAAAATAAATGTAACATACCCGCACAAGAACATGCACCCAATAACGATGACCTATGATGAATTCATGGGTCAAATTAGCCACCTAGACCCTTTCGAGTAGGCAAAAGGCAAAAACGACGCATACCATGAGAACGATAGCACCCTTCTCTCCTACAGTGTCGAGGAAGATCTGAGTGATGGGTTGACCAGTCGCAGAAGCAACCGTGTTGTCATAATCTTGTATCGAGAACAGAAGGCCGAGAAGGAGGAACCATCCCTAAGACAAGAAAAGAAACATCAGTACACACGAAAAAATCGCAGAAATAGCGGAGTTGACAGAACTCACGAGAACAGCGGAGACACCAATAGCCATAACAATGCCAATCGAGCCTGACATAGCTGCATTATGCGTTTCTTCCGTCATCTGCAGCAAGATACGCCCGTTGGTCAGCGTTTATCCGTCATAAAAGTGCCGCAACCTACGAGCCCATAAGGGTCTACGTAGACATCAAGAACCTCTAGGCTCTCCTATCAAGTCAGGCACTCACATGTGCGCTAGCGTCAAACCCAGTCAAAGTATACTGTGCCATCAGAATCCCGATAACAGCAACATAAGCCGGACTGGCACGCTCTGACCACCCAACTCCATCGACGCCAGTGCCGTCGATGAAGGTGGAAAAGACGAATTTGCCAGATTGGTGTGTTGGGGCTTTGACGAGGACTGCGATGACAAGGGCGACTGTCCCAACTACGGAATGATAGTGATGTAGATGTATGGTTAAGCACAAGGGGAAAAGATAGCTTAGAATGAATGATGACTGACTAGCATGCCACCATACGGCGACGTTATTGAGGTATTTCAGGAGATGGACGCCGAAGGTATTGATCATGCCTGGCGGGCAGGTAATCAGACATTACGTGGAACACGACGATTTGAGGGACATACCTTGGGTGCAGAGTACAGCAGCATAGATACCGATGGTCTTTCCTGCGGTAGGGACATAATCGGTCCCGAGGGTACTTGCGGTCGAGATGAAGTTTGCACAGGCATAACTGCGACAGCCGGAAGTTAGTTGGCGTTACCTGCGTAGAAAGGTGTGGACGAACCTGATACCCGTAGTGACAGCGACTTGTCCTAAAAGGTTGAACCAACCAGTGACCCAAGACGCGAGCGCTGCGTTTTGTGGACGCGAGAGCATTGCGGCCCAGAAGTATGGGCCACCACTGGTAGGATGTGCGCTGCAGACCTCTACTCGAAAGTCATGGTCAGAAAATGGGCAATATACATATAAATATAGATGACGTACCTCCCATGGCGAAACCAACACACAAGGTGAAAAAAGCTTGTGGATCATGAGTGCCATTTCCAATCACGAGCAAATGTAGGATGTTCAACGTACAGACAACCACCCAACCCCATACCATGACAGCTGGACCGCCCGTTGTCTATAGCAGTATTTTTAGACACATATCTGCTAAGACTTGAGCAAGGCACGTACCAGACCATAGGCAAATAGAGAAGATGTCCCGGTAATGACGCTGATGATCGAAAATGATACACCAAAGTTCTGCGATATAGAACTTAGCCTTCGAATACACATACGACAGCGGCTGAGGGAAGACGAACCTGGAGAAGACCAAGGTCACGCCTACAACAACGGATCAATTAACACTTCTTCTCGAGCGCGTTTGCGGACAAAGACTTACTTGAGTTCCTGCTTGTATCCCATCTTCGCCAACTCAGCCTCGTCTCTCTCCTCCAGATTCACACCTGCTTCATTGACGATAGTCTCATCCTTGACCGAGCTTCCCATCGTGTGCTACCTGCTGAAGTTGCAGGTTTCGTATTGAGCGAGGTTAAAGAAAGATGATGGCGTCCGCAAGAGCTGAGAGAAGGTCAAGAGCAAACCGGAAGTTGAGTGAAGTTGAGAAGCGCGTGTGCGCGTCTACGATGTTATGCTCCAGTTTATTTTTCTCAGCCCATGACGATAAGGACACCTATATGGTGTTGGGCGATAACATTTTCCCTCTGGGCGAGGGCGTACATATTCGTGAGACAAGCTTTTTTCGGCGCTTCTGATCATGATGGCAGTCGCCCGAAGGGGAACGATAAGGCCTTTTGCATGTCGGCGACGCCCGGCCAGGCCACCGGCTACAGCCTACGACCTGCTACGACGCAGCGCCACCGAGCCAACGACGTTGTCTTCCTTGTTCACTTCCATGTCCTCCAGCACTTCAGGACCTCTGCATAGTCAGTGGCTCCACGGGCAAGTGCAAGAGCTTCGCCTTTCAGGATTTAATGACCATGGAACTTTTACACGGGTGCCCGTATACGCAGCTCGTCTCGAAATTTTTTTCGAAGGTCTGTTGTCAGACCTCCGTCGATAGCCGGCCGGCGGTACTGTCGATACGGCTTCAAACCTGCATGCTCAGCAAATAATTGGTACCGATGATACAGTAGAATTATAGCACTCTTCCAACAGAGAACTGGCCCGGTAAGGCCGATGCGTGTCCTCCTAACATGCACAGTTCAAAGGCTTTCCACTCTTTGTCGACGTCTGTGTTACTTATGACCAACTTATTACTAGCTGTCGTTGCAAGGTCACTCAGATCGAAGAATATCGCGGACGGATGGGATTCACACCGCTAGATTGAAGGCCGATGGACGACAACGACGAGGATACATCGCCAGTGACATCAGTATCTCCTGACTTTCCCTGGGAGCACTGACACAGGAGGAAGAAAGGGCTCCAGGCTCGGTCGACGTCACTGCCGGTACCGCCCCCGTGCATTACCGAATGCGGGAGGGTTCGGGTCGCTCCTATTGTTGTCACCGAAAAGGAAATCGCTCTTGTCGAGGACTTCTCTGTGACGCTAACTATGTGCTACACCAACTATCTTGCTATTTGGCTAGAAGCGACCATGCACCACCGACATTTGGCTCGTTTAAATGCTTCGCTAGACACCGTGTTTCGCGATTGGCGTGCATCCATGGTGGATGTCTTAAATGGAGCTTGATCCGAGTCTTGCTCCCGAGGGACCAGAGACAGCTAGAGATTACATTCCGACTTATTCTTTGCTTATTGCGTACTTCCGACAGTCATTATGCTTTCGCTCCTGAGGATCTCTCAATCAGAACTCCAACTACTTACCGCTGGAACGCTTCCTCGCAGCGGAAGCTACGCCATCTGTTTCCGGTGCATTGGTTGTAGTATTTAATCCGCTCGAAGCTAGAATATACTATCACTTCACTTTCTGTCACTCGCCTTGCTTGCTCTCCTACCAGTCGCTCTATCTACGTCTATCCATGGCCAACGTTCCAAACCCATCCTCAGGATACGAAGTCAGAGACACCTCACCCATCCGAGCTCGGGACAGCGTCGCCTACTCTACCCCTTCTCACAACTGCGAACCAGAGAAGGGTCACAGTCACATTTCTCACCAAGATAACCTTCACCCCGCCGTCAATGGCATCCACACGCACGGCCTTGCTCCCTCCCCAACGCTCAACGACAGCCTGCTGCACCGCACCGGCACGACCGGCACTGTCCATCTCTCCACCGAACAGTATGAACGTCTCCTTCTTGGGCAAGCAGCCGGAGGAAACCTTGGGGGAAACTACGGTGGAAACACTCAGGGGACGCAGGGCACGGTGACCAGACGCTTTGGTAGTCCGACTGTGTTGGGGGTTATCAGTTATCTGATGGTGTTGACCCCAACGGCGTGCTTCTTCATGGAGTGGGCGGGAACTGGGCCATCGAGTCTGATCACGATCATTGGGGACTTCTACTTCTTGGGCGGTTTGGGGATGGTTATTGCGGGCGTGATGGAATGGGTGAGTTTTGGAAAGGAAAGAATGGCGAAATCTTGTTTGCTGACTACATATTCAACTCTTAGGTTCTTGGAAACACGTTCTCAATGGGTACGTACTTCAATTAGCCAATGGCTCTGTCGTGCTGAAGCCGTCTTACAGTTGTATTCATCACCTACGGTGGCTTCTGGTGAGTCCCCTGCATGCCCCTCGTTATTCTCTACGCATGGCGCTCATCTTCTTTCATTTGATAGGTTGAGCGTCGGTGTCTTCAATGACCCAATGCACGGCGTTGCCTCCGCACTTGCTGATGGTGGTAACAACCTCGAATACAACCACGGAGTCATGTTTTACTTTGCGTTCTGGTCCTTCCTTTCATTCCTCTTTATGGTCGGGTCTGTGAGGACACACATGGTCAACGTCGTAAGTCGCTTTCCATCCAAGTCAGTCGAAGAACATTGCCTGATATTTATTTTGATAGTATATCTTCTTTACACTCGGGATGTATTACGCTTTCAGTAAGTCACACGTTGTTCATTGCCTTGGGTCGATAACTCACTTGCACCACACAGTTTCCGCTGGATTTGGAGCTTTCGGTGACGGCAATTCCAGGCTTGGTACTCGACTCCGTAAGCTAATTTCGCTTTAACACAAACGACGAGAACCAGTACGCTCACGACATTTTCCCATCTTTAGTGAAAACCGGAGGAGCCTTCGCTTTTGTGAGCACATTTCTTCTTCTCTCGCCTCCTTTCCATTTCTCCGCCACATCCCCATGTACTGACCGTCGCGTTGATTCAACAGGCGGATGTCGTAGGTGGTTGGTACCTCGCCCTCGCCCTCATCTGCGAATCCGTCGATATGCCGTTCCGACTTCCTCTCGGTAATTTGTCCAATTTCTTGAGACGCAAGGACGGCCTGAGTGCACGATCGTCGACGAAGAATCAGGAAGATTTCACAACGAATGGTCACAATGGCCACGTTGGCCACGTTGTCTAGGGGATTGAGGTATCAACTTGGTCTGGCACGCGGTATTGATGGAGACGTTGGTGCTTCATGTACACGGGGACAGGTTTGAGGGGAAGGGCAGAGAGTGCCCAGTTGAAGAGACGCTTGCATATCAAGACCCATTGTATAGTTTTGTTGTATGATTATGGAATTCGATCGACAGCTTTGCATTGTACATATTATTTTTATGAATATATGTAAACAAGACTTAGTCTACTCCTTCATGAGAATTGCGCGGTATATTTGAGACGGGGTACAGCAGAGAGGACAAGGATCGATATAAAAGGCTGACAAGTAACGTCTTGATATTTGTACACGGGCGCTGCTACAACTGGCGAACTCGAAATGATGAATAAGCATTTGAATGGAACAATTGAGGAGGCAGGACAAGTAGCAAAGTCCCAGACTACGAACGAAGACGATGCAGCCGGTAAGACGATATCGACGCGAAAGTTGATCACACTTCCGCGCAAGACGGGCGTCGTCTTCACGGTTGTACATGCCTCCATTCACCATGCCGGTGTGGCCTCTCCCAAACAGTTCCGTCTTGAAGAAACATCACGAAAAGGATCAGTCACAGATGGTATACGACAGAAAACTGAGGCCGCTCACATAGTTCACAACGAGAAAGTGTCGGACATGCAGAACCCCAGCTAACCACTGCGCTGAAATCGTGGTCATCATCCTCGACAATCTTATCTGTTTCTCCACGAGGGCCTACGATCCAGACGAACGCAATACCACGTAGGCGATCGAACCGCGAAAACTCCTGCGCAAACGTACTGATGGTTTGCTGCGGGTACAAATCAAGCTAAAACAAAGAGATGTGAGTCAACAGCTAGCAGTGCACAGTATAAGGCTCACTCACTCGTGATATTGGCTGATTCGGTGCGGTTGGGAATCTGATCTCGAGTTCTTCAAGATGGGGGAGATAATTGGCAATGATGTGTAGTGACCTGAAGGTCGTCGTTTGTGTGATCGTCAAGCCTGTCAGGGACGAAAGGGACTCGAATCTGTTGAGGGCTAGCCTCAACATGACTCTCTCGATCACTTCTTGGCCATATGAGTCTTGGTAGAGAAGCCGATCCCTCCTCGGATCCCCAAGAACGACTAAAGCATGTTGCAAAGGCGTAGTCTTCGCTAAACTAGAGAAGAATGCCATCGGAGCTTCCGCCTGCTCCAAATTGGGCAAATCTAAAGGCCCGTCGACCTCCAGCACGAGTTGCGTTTGGAGCAGGATGAGGAGCTTGACGTTCTTCAGCTGCGAATGACGTTGGAAGAAGTAAGCCAGCGTGGCTCGGTCCGGTGAATCGTCGTCGGGTACGTTTAAATAGAATTGGCGAAGTGCAGGGCATGAGACAAGTCCCAGAAGATTGACTGCTGGAAAGCCTCTTCGTGTTTCGTGACTTTTAATATGGAGTGTAGAGAGTTCAGGTAGGACGGATAGGACGGCCGCGATGCCCATGGATAGCATGCCAAGTCGGTGGTAGACATGCGATATGAAGGGTTCTGAGTTTCCGTGTGTATGCAGTACTGGGGTAAAGCCTGGTATTTGATGGGCTTCAGACACGTCACGGTGATCACTGTGAACAGGATGTGATAAACATCTCAGTACACATGAAGGATGCAGATTGAGCACACGCACTACAATTCCATTACTTCCAGCCTCTTCACCATAGCCGCTCTATATCCGTTGTTCCTCAGTCCTTCGAATAAGCCAACGATACGGTCAAACATGTTCCTCGCTTCGGTATCCGTCTCGACGTCTCGGCATGAGATACAGACATCGTGATAAAGTAGAGGCTCAGTGATATCGTGAAAGGTCTTGGACGCGAGACAGAGAGCAGGGAAATCAGACTTTGCGCATAGTGAGATTATCACTGTGAGAAGCTCCACAGGAAGGCTTGCAGACATGAAGTCTACGGACGAAGGAGAGCAAGGTAAGATTACTCGGGATTTTTTAGGATGTACTGCAGCTGAACACCAACAGCAAGTCGATGGTGAGTCTTTCGGTACTGGGAAATTCAAAACCGACGTTGGACGCGTGTCACGTCCGGCGTTAGGCGGATCGGAAAAGATTACAGTGATCCACTCCTTTGGGCACCACTGTTCCTTTGGGCAATGTTGCTCACGAGTTGGTATCTGATTCGTCAGAGTAAAATAAACTAAAATTCAGAATGAAATACGTTAGCATCGAAAGTGGTGGATACATCTTTTATTTCTGCAATGAAAGGCTCGTGGCGTATGTGAACGAGTCCTCGCAAAGGTGTTGTTTTTGGCGTTCTCAGTTTTCGGCAAACACCGGTCCTTTGGGCACCCCCTTTTCCCCTCTGCAGATTGAGAATGTCATCGTTATCCTTTGTCTCACTAAGTAAATGCAGTCTTATACACATTTATAACAATATGAATTAGAAGAAAAAACGCGAAAATGCAACTGTGCGATGAAGCAAGGTCGTCGCATTTCTCTGCCCAAAGGACCGGTCCATCACTGTAGATAGCGGTCGAGATGATCTTGAGGTTGGTTCACAAGAAAGAACTCGACAGATATAAGAACTCTCGCTCAGACTCGGAGCTGAGGCGCGTCGAGCGATCAAGGTAAATGTGTGCAGACAAATTTATTTTATATACAACTATGTAATCTCTGCTTCAACTTCTTGAAGACCGTGTGATTCAATCTGTGTCGTCTCTTCTGGCACGAACAGGGCATCAGTAACGACTCTCTAAATAGATACTACTCGCCAGTATCCATAGGATGCAGTCTTTCCTGGAAACATGAGACGAATAACTCCACAGCGCGCCTCTGGAAGAGGCCACTCTTCTTCTGGCAATCCTAACTCACGATTGTCAAGCCACATACGCAGCCCGCAAACGTGCTTATGTTCCGCCCAATCTCTGCAAGTTCAACAGAAATGTCAACGGCGTACAAGGCGGATAAAATAAGATAACGTACACCTTCTGACACTGGGCCGTGCAATACTTCACTTTCTTACACGCACTACACTGCGATACCCAGCGCGCGGTACACCCTCTCCTCCCACATTCGGGCCTTTCGTACCGTTTACTATTCAGTACGAACATAACAACGTATGGCCAGTGCATATTGTGGCGGTGATCGAGAACCTCGCCATAGCAACGCTGCAGGGTAATGACTTTGCCGGGAGGCGGGGGAAACTGTTTCATCCTGACTAGATCGCGGTCAAGAAGAGAGCGAAGAAGACGAGGACGAGGAAGGTGAGGGTAGAGCGCCTCAAGAAGTGTCGGGGTTCTAGTCGCTTTGAGTGCGTCGTGTATAGTCCTAAATGCTATCGAAAGCTCCACTGATGGTGGTGGAATAGTCAGTTTAGAACACTACCGCTTCCGTTGATTGAGTCGGACTGTCACTTGCTTAAAGTATCGATAGGCTTTGCCCACTTGTTGCCTACGCGCCACAACATGCTCTCATGCGCCTCCAACATCTCCAGAATCTCGGCGTCAACCCAGGCAATCACCACCCGCTCCTGTTCTTGTTGAGGCCTTATGAAAAACAGTGCGGAAGTGGTGTCGGCCATGACTGTTCTGAGCGAGTTTACAGCTGCCGCCTGGATGTCGAGGGATGCGCTCGTCGACTCGCCCACATCTTGTATGCTCTGGAAGCGGGGTCTCCAAAATTCTGCCGAGAGCTTCAATTCGCCATAGGCAGTGTCGTCCTGCCACTCGGGATCGTTTGCAGCCATTCAGATGTGAGGGAAGCGGGTGAAGGTAGATATACTGCCCAGGGAGGCGACTGTTGCTGTGAGAGACTATGATAAGAAGTCGAACGACTTGATGGAAGTCGAAAGATGAGAGTGAGCCAAGGGTGTTGGTTGACTTTTAAGCAGCAGGCGTGTCACAGGTGGCGTGGGAAATGCAAAGTGGCCGGTGTCTGAGCCGAAGAGTTGGCGCCGGTCTGTGGCGGTAAGTCATGTCGCACTCTATCCTCAGCAAACACACAGTTGGCCAGCACAGGTGTTATAAGAGTAGCCTTGGTATGTACGCCAGAGACATCGGAAAACATACTAGACTAGCGAAATCGTGCAATAGGGCATTTGTAGTTTTACAACTTTGGCATCTCCGCCAAAAATGATATGGAAACGCCCCAAATATTCGCCAGTACCAACAGCTCAATCGAAGTTGACTTACACAATCAAGTTTATCCTAGCATTGTGCGGTACTCACTGCACACCATCGAGCCCACCGACCCGAAATCCGTGAAACCGTTGGTGTCGTGACGAGTACGACGAATGGAAGCCCGGGAATAATGGCGAGAAAAGGATCATAATTATAGCGTAGAATTTCGACAGACGCAAACAGGACGCTACCACAGAAGCCTAGGTCAAGAAAGGAAGCACAACGACGTTATAGCACCAAGATAGCAAAATGACGCGATGACAACTTGTTCAGCTGCGCGAGACGCTCTGGTATTGCAACGAAGCGGACTCGTACTCCTGCTGAAATATCCGGTGTCGCTCTTGAAGCATCCAGCTATTCTCATGTAACGCAACAAGTGAGAGCGTGTCAGTAATGGATATATCTAAATGTTCATGACGAGGAAAGGACGACGAGAGAAAGACAAAATCAAGGAGGCTCACGTCATAAGTTCCCCGACATAATCCCTCACGTAACCGATGCTCTCCGGATCCATAGTCGTCAACGCTATCATCGATGGCAAACTCACTGAACACCGGACGTTTCAGCACCGTGTGGCAACGATTTTGCTCTTGGAATACCAGAAACACACCTATCATCCTCAGTAGATGCTCTGCTCCATATACATGGCTCATCTCCTTCTCCTGCCCCACCTGCACTGTCGGGCCAGTCACATATCGTCTTCGAATCTCAGCATACTGGGCACGTTCAAAACGGTAGAGAAGGTTGGCGCCCACGGCGCGATCGAAGTACACTTGAAGGCCTGCAAGAATGGTGGGGAGAACAATTTTTGGGTCGCGAAGACTGGTCAACGATGAAGGGGTCGACGGTGGCAGACGGTGGGACCAAGGACATATTCAAAAAGCGTTAACTCGTGTCAGCACAGGAGAAAATGATAGACGAAAGGGGGCAACACGCACTTTGGTGATGGGTTCGCAAAAACATGTGCTTGAAATTCTTGCAGAAGTTCGTGTACCGTCGGTGATCGTGGCAGAGTCACAAGCTACAAGAGGCCAGATCCACCGTCAGTCTACCATCCAGGCATCCGCAACAATATCGAGGTGCACAAGGCACTTACCTGCATGTTCTTCGTGACTGCTTCCCAGTCGTCCACAAGCATAACTTTCAACGCCTCCGGCACCGCCAACTTCAACTCTGGCCTCTTTCCAGCATCTTCATCCTCCCTCCCTCTCTTCGTGCCCCTACCTCCTCCGTGCCCGCCTCCACCAGCTCCAGCTCCACCAGCGCCGTCCTTCCGGCGACTGCTGCCACCTGGACGCGCTGAAGCTGAGGCCGAAGCTGAAGATTTGTGGTTTGCGGCCGAGGACGAAGCAGAAGCCGCATTTTGGGCTTGAGTCAGCTGCTTTTGAAGTTGGATGTTTTGTTCGTTATACTTAAGGAGACGGGTAGGTGGGACCCATTCATCCCAGCTGTTCAAGGAGAGCCACAAACACGAGAAACAGAGTCAGCGTTCGAATTGCTTATATGAGAGACAAAGAAGACGCACGTCTGCTTCCAACCCTTATAATGCACAAAATAATGGATGCCCCCGCTCCCCGTCTTCGCGTTGCCGGTCTCGAGGACCTCTGCCTTGAGGACTTTGGCCTCGTACATGAGTGGACCATGGTAGCAGAGAACGCGTTCGTTCTGCGCGTAAGTTGTGGGTGTGACTGTAGACATTGTGCTTTCGATGCTATAAGAATGTTCTGGTTACAGAGGCTAGCGTTTGAGTGAGGATATAGAAAGTACTGGTTCTCGATACGATGGATGTAAGACTGTGGCGTGGAGGAACCTGATGATTATGCAAGTCCCAAATTGGGTTAGAACACGCGCCACAGGATTGCGCAGAGAATCTGTTTCAGGAGGAAATGACAGAAAAGCACACGTATTTTTGTAGGCATTTTTCATGAACTTGAACGTTTGTGCAGAACTTCACATTGTCCCGTTTCTAACCACCTTCATGACACCGCGGCTGACCCATTTCTCATAGGCCTCTGGGCACGAATCGTCAAGTCAACGATCAGTTATACATCACTCTTCGGGCTCTGAAAGTCTTCACTTTGCTTTCGACTTGCTGTCGTTGTCCTCTCGTATAGCCATCTGATATTGGGCCACTTTCACTCCAAAAGACGCGCACGCAGTCAGCCATATGAGGCACGAGGAATGTCTTGTCTCTCGCACAGTATCTCCACTATCATGCCTGGTTAAAGGACTTCGACCCATATCTGTGCCCTGCTTCCTACAAGAGACAGCTCCCGACAGCTCCCGATGTTCTACTTGTTTAAGCCTCTTCTTTCAACACAGGATCGATAGTTCTCTTCCATTGATTCTCTTCATCACGATCGACACCACCAATCCGCCTTCAAGTTTGAAGCTGAAGGATATGTCTGCATTGACTCGGACATGCCGGGATACGATGGGACAGACAAGCCGATCAATTCAGCGATGTATGCGGGCATGGGTCTTGCTAGTGATATAGTGGATATCGTGGGCCTCGTTTCGTCGTATGCTTTGTGTAAATTTAGTGCAATAGGGGCTGTCGCGGCGTGGGTCGAGAGCGGGAGCCTGACGGACCCCAGTGGTCGACATGTTGACCGAGTTCCTGCTCGCCAACAGCTTCGCTGCTACCTCCATCCACGGCAATCACACCAGACGCGAACGTGAAGAAGCGCTCAACGCTTTCCGCCGAGGGCACACTACCATCATGGTCGCCTGCTGTGGCCGCTCGTGGTCTCCATATCCCCAACGTCATGCACGTCATACACTACGATCTTCCAGGCGATATTGATGAATACGTCCACCGTGTTGGTCGTACGGATCGTGATGGTAACACTGGTTTTTCCAGTGCGTTCTTGAACCGTGGTAATGAGAACAACGTCCGGGACATGGTCGAGCTATTGAGAGAGGCAAAACAGTATATTCCGGAATGGTTGGAGACGGTGGCTCAAGAAGCTTCGTTTGGCGTTGATGGTTTCCGTGGACGTGGTAGAGGAGGAGAAGGCGTTCGTCGAGGAGGTGCGACGAAGTACCACCGTGGTGATCATAAAAGAGGTCGCGGTGGTGGAAGGGTTTAGTGAAGGTGACCCCCATACGTTTCGCGTGGATAACGAATGACTTTGGCTGTTAACTTTTGGCTGTTAACTTCATTTATGTTCGTATCTAGCAAGCTATACGGTTCTCCCTGGCGGAATGAACACACACTGTATACAACGCCGTCGTTTCTGTTTCATTTAGCGCTCTTTATGCCAGTGGATACCTCGGTGAACAACATCCTTAGGCGTGCTAGGACTTGGACAGAGAAACTCCAATCACAACATTGTCACATCTGCTCCGTCCCACTTGCCCCACACTTTTCTGTCTGAGTCTTTGCACCTCATCATATTTGGATGAAGCTACAACTGCCTACTATATCCCAATTCATCTCACTGCTCAGCTCCTTCACCGCACATACATGATCAGTGTCCTCCACCTATGGCCTCGCAAAATTGTGCTTGTCCATTCACCTTTCAAATAATCACATTTCAAAATTATTCTCTTTGTGTTATACAGTTGAGACAGGGTATAACGTACTTTAGATATGCTCACCAGAAGCTACGAAACGTAGCCCAGTCCTTCCTCTCCCACTCTCTGACCTGACAAACGGCAGTGCATCTCGTTTTATGCCCGCTCCTCCAGTCTTTTGCCTGACAGCCCTGCACACATATATTTCAGCACGTCGCCAGGAACTAAGAAAAAAATACAGGATGCACGATGTGAGAGATGCATACCTTGTCGCAGTACTTCACCCCGCATCTTGAACACTTCGACAGTGTGCCGCCGCCTTCCTTCCCGCATGCCTCGCAATTGACTGCCTGATCAAGTTCGGAGACGTTGACTTCTATGAGCGCCTCTAGAGAGCAACGGATGATCTTCGATGTAAAGGAAAGAATGAAGACCAAATTAGAATATGGTAGGCGAAGACTATAGGTATGATTGAGACTGACCTTGACGCTCTCTGTAGATTCAATCCTCAAGCCAATAGTCCCATCGACGAAATTATGTTGATTCGCATAATACACACAAATAGTCCTCCCGACCTTATAGTCCTTGCGCTCGTTCATATCAAAAAACATATCATCAAGAGAATCAAGGTGAAAGTGGATAGGATGCCTGTTTCCCACTTTGTCCTTGACGAGGTAACGCGGGCGGTCCCCGATAAATAAGGAAGTGTCGTGGGTTATCTCTCCGAGGAAGGCCCAGTGAAAACTGGGTCGAAAAGTACCGGAGGACTCATCCATTGCGTAATATTCTTCATCGAGGTCGTTCTCGTGTGGGAGGGAGCGAAAGTCTGGGCAGTGTCGCTGTAAGACATATTGAGGGTAAACGGCGTTGGTCAATTATCGCAAAGTGAAGGCGTTGTCAGCTCACTGAAGACTCAATGCGTATATTCGTCATTGGTGTTCTTGATCCGCAGAGCACGATTTGGAGTGTTTGCTAGTATGCGGTCGGAATGAGGATTCGTGATTGAACTTGGCAAGCTAGCGGGGACTTCGCAAGAATTGCCCCTTGCATACGGCTTCACCTTTAGTATATACACCTAGAGATACTGTGGCGGCACCACGTTGACTCTACGAGCTAAATACCTTGCGCCATCATGGCCCATCGAGGTTTCATGTATTTTTGTCCACATATGAACTTGTGGCGTCAAAACGTGGTGAAGGCGAGTCTCAAGGATTGCAAGGGACTCACCCTGCAGTGGGCAAACGACATGTGCTGTCTTCATATCCCCGGATCCTGGGCCGTTCTGATTAACTGGCATAGATATATACTTGGGCCTACAAAAGATCAGTTGCATCTGTTCTGAGCAGAAACCCTGAGTCTGTAAATGGAAAATGATGAACATATTTCGCCGATCCCTTGTAGAACGTTTTCTCTGTTCGTACCTTGTGTCTCGCACGGTCAGGACGAGGAACTTAATGGAGCTAGATATTAGGATCAATCCAAGCCTGAGCATGAAAGTGCTCGCTTTAGGTCCTCCTCAAGCCTCAGTGGTCACCATCTAGAGACCACCGTTGTCCGACCGTGGAGTTGAGAGCAGATACACCTCCCTCCACGAAGACTACATATGATCGTCCCCCGTAATCAAAGCCGGTTTAGAGGTTGTATCATTGGTTGGCGTACTTTGAAATCGTATCGGATACTTATGACTGGACGAGGCGCAGACAGGAATACTAGCTCCAGAGCTTCAGCGTTTTGATGGAGGGTCACGATGATTTGGGCCCCAACTAGGTCAACCAAACTCTCACACCGCCCAGTAGGTAGTCTACCTGGAAGCATCGCATCACAGAGGTGCGAACGGAACTGGCGATTCTCTGTTGAATATGAGCCATAGCCTCCAGTCCTATGCCGTGTATTCATCTGATCCATACTGGAACATACCGACTCTCGAGGACCCTCATCTCCTCGTGGTTCCTCGTATGCCGCGATCATCAGGCCTCTTTTGCTAGGACGATTTGACGCCAGCTGCACATTGATTCGGCATGGCCTGTTTCGCAATATAGCTCCGTCCTAGGGTTCGAATGTATATAGATACGTGGTCCTTGATCCAAGAGTGCTCGACGCTCTATCGAGACTCAGTCCTTCCCCACCCTTTAGCACTTGCGAGAGACAAAAATATTTCACAACCAGACGGTTTGGTAAGTCGTGTCTGAAGCAGCTCCAAAGAGGACGTCTTTACCGATGGCAGACTCTGCACTCATCCGGTAGACCGAGTTCAAAACGATGTGCAACGCAGACTCTACGATAGAGCTCAACGCCTATCTCCCGGGCCGGTCAAACGGACTTGAGGCAAATTGGAGGTTCACTCACTGACAGGGTCCCGCGAATGCACCGACCCATACCGCTCACTTGCACAGTGAGTTAATCTCTATTTCACTGACTCACTCCATTAAAATCCGCGTCTGACGAGGGTACTGTACGACGCCTGCATATATAGTCGGTGGACAGGAAGTGTCTCGAGGTCAGAGCACCTTGAAGAATGCGTCCAAAGCCTTAGCAGCAAGAAGCTACCTCGATTCGAGAGATTGCGGAGGACCCATGCTCGATCGAGGTGCATTATTGGATGCGAGAACAGCGGAGATGAGCACTCGCACGCGAGAGGGCTTGGTGCGGACCACAAACGACATGGGCTGGAACGCGAAGATATGAAGCAACAAATGGAGACATACTGATGTTTTCCTGGGATCTTCCTACATACGCTCGGAGTTGGCTCGAATTAACGCACAATTATGCGTACGGTCGTAAAGGTCCCGATGGAAAAGAAGATCTGCATGACCAAACAAAGCTGAACATACAGCAAAAACAAAATGACAGAATTGAACAAACAAACGAGAAGTCAAAGCCGATGAAGGCCGTTATACAACTTCCTCGCTCTTTCTGCATCCGCAGCTCTACTTCCATCAACTCCAAATAATGCAATGAGACCAAATTTCAGTCCTCGTCCTCGTCAACGTCCATCGAATCGTGGCCCATTCCGGCTCCTCGCCCACCAAACGAGTGAGCCACTCCTCCATCCGCCTCATCAACATCAAACACTCGTTCATCATCGTCCTCCGCCTCAGGTTCGCCTCCCTCCTCATCTCCCTCGTCTTCCTCGTCCTCCCCACCCTCATCCTGCTCCTCGTCTTCCGCTTCGCCTTCGTCCTCCTCATCATCATTCATCCCCTCGTCTGCCCTCTCAGCGCCATACCGCCCTGCCACTTCGCTCATATCCGTCATAGCAGATGCGGAACCCGGTCCTTCGAGTTGCTGCGTATGAACAGGTGCAGATACCGGAATCGCTCGCTCCTTTCCCTTTCCATTCCCTGCCTGAGCCTGAGCTGCCGCACCTGGGCCAACGACTTGATCATGTTGTCTAGGAGGAGCGGGTATCGGGATCGCATCAGGGTACGGCTTGTACGGCTTCGCTCGTGGTTTGGCGTTAGGGTGTGAAGGTCCTGGGGCGGGTGCGGAGGTAGAATGGGGGTGGGGCTGGCCGTGGGGTTGTTGCTGCTGGGCCCGTTGCTGGGCCAGAAGACGTTTCTGTTTTATGTCTTCACGATAGGCTGTGGCGGAAATTAATCAGTCAGTGCGTGTATGAGACAGGACAGATCATCGGATCGGAGGCGGGAAGTCTATGTTTACCGGTGAGTTCGATTTGGAGGCGCGGAACGAGGTCTCCGAATTCGACGACTTCGAGGGCTTTGAGGACGTCGGAGGCGGAGATGGATTTGTGTTGTTTGTTTTGGGATATTTCGTGTGCGCTATGATTATACATGAGTACATATTGATGTGCACAGCAGGGAAAGAACGCACGTAGCAGCTGTCAACAATTAACGAGACATGAGTATGATTAGGCATGAAGTCGGCTGGCAAACACAGACGAACCGAGGTAATTGATGAATACGGTCGAGCCTTTGACGAGCGAAAGGACAGTATCCTTCTGCATCTTCACATTCTCAGGCAGCTATGGGCAACCAAATAAATATCAGTGATCGCGTTTTCGACGCGTCATCCACGCAGGAATCACATTCCCGACGCGTATAAGATATGGAGCTAGATAGATATGATGAATATAAGAGATGCGCACAGCAGATTTGGCGATCCTGGTGACGAGCGCGCGAGGAAGCTCGTAGTTCTCGATGCCTTCAGAGACAAGGTCCTGTTGAGCCTGAGCATTTGCGGGAGCACTAGCGTTCTCTTTCCTAGGCATTTTCGGTTCTTTTGAATATAGCGGTATTAGTAGACGTGGGTGTCGATAGCAAGGAGCTGTACCGCTGGTGAGAACAATGTCGAACGCGGTGATGGGCAACAAACGAATTGGAAAGACGCGTGTGTGGCGAGCATGTGTGGCGTCTTCTGGCGGGCCGATGCCGAGTCCCGGCTCCGGCGAGGATCGGAGCAAATATGCTCGACGCGCGCCGAAACGCGTCAATTGCGGTTGGACGGCGAGCAAAACGTCCTCATCCTCATCCTCTTTGCTAAATCTGTGGTTTCTTTCTTACCACCATCATCTCCGTCGTCGAAAATGTCGCTCATTGCACGGACGTCGCGAGCGTTATCCTCTCATTCACGAGCCTTCATAGTCGCAAGCTCTAGTGCTTCGACCTCCGTACCGACTCTCAAAACTGCTCTTCAGCATCGACGAACACTCGCCACACCGACGGGCCCAGCAAAACCTTATCATCATGAAAAACCACCACCGCCACCACCGACATGGCTTACGGTCCAACTGAGGAAGAACCCACTCGCGATGAAGCTATTCCTGAACATGATGAGTGTGTTTGGATATGGAAGTGTGAAACAGATTGCGGCCAGGAGGGCGTTGAACATTTACGATCAACATTGTAGTGGTAAGGCGGAGGAAGAGATGGAGTTTTGGAGAGATGGTGAGTTCTATCTTGTCTTGAGGAATTCGGGTGGACGATTTTGCAAGTGCACGCATGCGAGGTAGAGCTTGCGGAGAGTTATAAGCGGCCCCTATTCCTGGGTTACTTCGTCCCTAGATCCAAGATACTGTGCATGCGACACCTTGTACATGCGTGAGCTCCTACTTCATCCTTTGTGGATCATGTCGAGTATGTCGAAGCAAATCTTGGCTTGGCATATTGCAAGAAGTTAACACGAATACGCCATACAACTCTCTGCTGCATGCAGTGCGCGTAGACGTTTCATGGATACGAATAAACGATTGGTTTACCATGCTGTCTTGCAGGAATGCGGATGAAGACGTTAACATAAGTTTGGACGTAGAGCGAGTCAGGTGGCGCGCCACAATTGACCGCTACGAACAGCGCCAAATCTCTGGATCTGCTCAACCTCCGTCTTTAAATGTCTATCTATTTGATGCCAGCCTGCTGACCCCTCACACTGTTTCTCACTCTTCGCGAATCACTTTGATAATTCCTGCATCATCACTCTATTTCCCGTACAACAAAACTGACCCAGACTTTCTTTCACCACCTTCGCTTCCTCCTCCCACCACCCACTTCACAACTCACAGAATGTCACCTACCACCAACCTTCCAATCCTGGTTTACAATAACGAACCTCCACATTTGGATCCTCACCACTCGTTTGCGCGCCCTACCCGCCCCCGAAGCCCAGCACCTCGTTCAAGGCCTAATCGACCATTTCTTCCTAGACGTCGAAGACCGAATTCGAGAAGTCCTCCAGCCTGCCACCCCTCGTGCCGTGTCCTCCCCTTCCTTCTCTTCCTCCTCTGACTCGACCTCATCATCACAAGAAACACAACCCGCCAGCAAGCAAGACAGTTTCTACGCCGAAAAGTCTAATTCGTCGACGGCACCAAAGAAGAAAGGAAAAGCGCCTGAAGCTCTAGTAACGAAACAGATGAAAATCTTCAGGGAACAATGGGCCGGTCTTGGTCTCGCGTTCGATCTGGCGCTCGTGAAGGGGGACGAAGAGCTCGCAGCGGCAGTATGGCGTAACCTGCTCGGTGCGCGTGGGGCGCAGGGGATCGCTTATCCGTCTTCCTCATCCCCATCCTCCGTCGTTGATGGGCAGCAAACACACTTCAAACGCTCCATAAACCCAACTGCCGAGATCGAAGGTTACTCCAAACTCTCGCCCGCAAAGCTTCGCGAGCTCGAATCGAAAGACGACGGCTCTGGCGTGCACGATTTCGCACCTCATCAGGCGGATCTGTATTTGAAGTATCCGGAGACGATGGCGAGGGTGGTCGAGTATGTCAGGAGGGAGGTGAGGAGGTTGGGGCAGATGAGTGATGAGGAGGTACGTGGTGAGATGACGATTGGGAGAGAGTGGGTTGGCGTCGAGGGTTTGGCATTCGGGAGGATTCCGAAGGCGGTGAAGGTGAAGGCATGAGGAGATGTTGCGCTCATAGATGGCCACCATCGAGATGCGACAGGGTGTATCGTCAAAATGACCTTCTGAGGTCCTCGTACGTATATTATTCTACATTAATGCTCTCATAATCTAGATCACTTGCCCAGTGGCTTGACCGACCCCCCTCTATTGAACTCCGCATGAACGTGCGAGCCCTCGGCGTGGCGGTGGCGTCTAGCTAACTGATCTTTTCGCATGTGCGATGAACAACGGAAATTGACTCTGACTCGACGGCGAGTTTTTCCAGGACGCGCGGTGCATGGAAATCTTGTTTATTCTCTCACTTCCGAGGGTGCTCTGTACGTTTTCTTTCTTCTCATACACGATGTGATTCATCTTGAAGCCGCTGTGTCACCGCACCTCTCAGTCAGAAGATCTGAGTTCTCGCTGCTTCTCAGTGACCTACAGCATCGATAGCGTACACTAACACCATAGGGTCAGAACTATATCAAGAATATTCTGTGTAACGGTGAGCGACGTCGACAGACTGTCTCCGGGAAATAGCACGATTTCTTCGAGCGGTGAAAGAAGCAAACTTTGCACGTTATTGTCTGCCAGTCCTAAGTAAGCATTCAATGCTTATTCTATTTCTAGACATGAGCAGTACACAGCGATCTCACAACAAGTGGCTTCTCTACATGTGACACGTAATGTGTTACGCGGTTCAAGATATACGTATGTACCGCCTTTCATCCATTGCTCCAACCGACCTCGGTGTCCGCTTTCTCACTATCATAGGTATCAGTTATATATACACCACCAACCTCGACTGCATCCCCCACTGACATCCTTCACAAGATGGATCGCGCAAACTACAAGACCCACGTCACATCTCGCAACCTCACATACTCTTACTACCGCACACCTCCCTCCGACAACGGTCCCAAATCGAAACTGACCCTCATCCTCCTCCATGGCTACCCCTGCCTCTCAAACGACTGGCGTTACCAAGTATCCTTCTTCGAGTCAAAAGGCTACAATTTGATTGTACCGGACATGTTAGGCTATGGGGGGTCGAGTACTTCCGTCGAAAAGGAGTTGTATTGTGGGAATGGACTGGCGAAGGACGTGGTCGATATCATGGATAAAGAGGGAGTGCAGAAGGCGGTTGTCATTGGGCACGATTGGTGCATAGTTTCTCCTGGTTTCTTCTTGCCCAATAGTGGCAGTATAGTGATGCGACGGATGCATTGATTGTGGTGTGTAATAGGGGCTCCCGTGTCGTCTCACGCCTCGCAAACCTCTACCCAGACCGCTTCGTCGGTTTCGGATTCCTCGCACTTGGATATCTCCCACCCGCTCCCGAAATGTCGTTTGAGGATATGTCAAGACAGATCAAGGCGGCGTTGGGAAGGGAAACGTTTGGCTATATGCCGTGGTTTGCCGCAGATGGGACGGCGGATGTGCTCAAACAGAATGTAAGTATACTTAATACTCGAATGCTTCTATGCTTGATGGATGATGGAGATATACTTACCATGACAATACGCTTAGTTTGACTCGGGATACAGTCTTTCGTTCCCCAAAGATCCGAGCATCTGGCTTGAGCACGTCAATCCTCTTGGCGCGATGGCAAAGTGGGTTGAGAGCGGCAGGGTGTTGCCTGAGGAGGAGTTGATGGAGTACGCTCGGGGTGAGGTACGTGCTAGGCCATTCATTCGCTCCTTCATCCTGGCAGTTCTTCAGCGTCCCAGTGGTCTTGGTGCGATTCGATGTATTGACGACTGGTTGTTCAGGCCAAGAAAAATTGGCTGAAAGCAAGGATGAACACTAATGTGGAAGCTACACTCTGCTGGTACAAGTTCTTCGTTAGCGATCTGCGCGTCGAGGAGGACAAACGTATGTCTTCTTAATTACTCTGATCTCTGCTCTTCTACCTACCGTTATCTGACTCCCAACCACTGTCGACTCTAGTCATCCCGGAATCATCCTACACAATCAACGTTCCCGTCTTCTACGGCTCCGGCCAACTCGACACCACATGTGTCGGTTCGTTATACGAGCCACCACTCAAAGCGTACGCCAAGGGTGGAGTGACGATCAAGCACTTCGAGGGCTCCGATCATTGGATGACATTCAATGATCAGAGGGATAAGTTGGATGTGGCGTTGTTGGAGTGGATTGAGGGCCTCTGATTCAGTCGTAAGCTCTTCTAGGATACGGTATATGTGCAGAGAACGAACGTCACGGGAATATACGAGGGATGTGTTGGGGTGACACAGTGAGTGCTCGATGACAATTGCTACCCATGTTACGTTTTCGAGATGGAAGTCATCGCCATTTTTGCGATTCAAGTGGTACGAGTGATACTGCCCTTTGTTTTCGTCACTCCGAGTCGGCATGCATAGTAAGAAAGATCTTACTAAGAATCGAACGCTGAAACGATTCTCGAGTGGACTGAAACATCAGACATCTTTGGTTGCTGCTCTGTCATCTTCGGGCATTTGTGTTCACAGTCCAAATCGGGCCATCCCTTACGCGTTCACAATCCAACTACGGTCATTGTGCTCCGCTTCAATGACAAAATCGATTCAATCCAGTAGAGCTCAGTAGAACACGGATATTCTCCATTCCCCATGGAGTCACTTGTCTGCGGGTCCTTAGCGTTTAACATTATCGCCGAAGCGCCCTCTGTTGAAGTGAATCCAGTCTACGTACGAGGCAACGGGGACGGTCTCCAAGTATAAATACTGTGAGCTGCATCTGGAGAACCATCCACCATCTTTTGAACTCATCTACAGTACCACATCACTTGTGCCAGCACATCTCTAACCATGAACACTGTGTCGTACAAAACCCACACAACCTCTCGCGGCTTCATCTACGCGTACTACCGCTCTGCCTCTCATGGCGAAGGGTCCAAGCCGACCCTCGTGTTTTTGCACGGCTTTCCATCCACATCCAAGAGCTGGCGTCACCAGGTTGCTTTCTTCGAAGCTCGAGGATACGATGTCATTGCCCCTGATATGCTAGGCTATGGAGGAACAGACAAGCCGACTGACACGGGATCATATGGGAGCACTGGTTTGGCGAGGGACATTATCGATATCCTGGACAAAGAGAAGGTCGGCGTAGAAGGGAACAGGGCCATTGCTGTTGGACACGACTGGTACATCTTATTTCTGCTCTTTGACGAGACATAATATGTTCTAACAATCTTGCGTGGCGTGGTGTGGTATGGACAGGGGCTCCCGTGTCGTTTCTCGCATTGCGAACCTTTACCCGGAGCGCTTCATTGGCTTCGGGTTCCTCGCCTTAGGATATCTCCCACCTGCTCCGACGACGACGTTCGAAGATTCTACCAGGGAAGTCGAGAAAGAGTTAGGGAGGGAGACCTTCGGATATCAGCTTTGGCTTTCGGAGGAAGGAACTGCTGAGATCATCAAGAAGAACGTACGTTCATCCATCTTAAATCCTGTCAGCCGTTGTCGTCATCCCTTCGCTGCTAAAAATGCTCTTTGACTTGGAGAACAGTTTGATTCCTTCCTGAGCCTGGTCTTCCCATTGAAGCCTGAGTTCTGGATCGACCACATGGGTCCCAGAGGTACTATGCAGGAATGGGTAGAGAGCGGAACGGTGAAGGGAACAGCAGACTACATCACGAAAGAGGTATGTCCTGCATTTATGTGCTCAGCGTTCTCGCATGTGCGAAGAGCCTTACCAACTGTCATCCTCACAGGATCTGAAATACTCCAAGGAAGCCCTGCTCGTGGGCGGGTTGGAGGCTCCGCTGCTCTGGTACAGGTGGTCCACGTCTGAGTTACACATGGAGGAGGATAAAGGTACGGCTGTTCCACCGATACTCCTTTCTGCGATGACGATGACACTGATCTGCAAAAATAAAACAAACAACCGCTACCCTACAGTCATCCCGAAGTCGGCTTACACGATCAACGTTCCCGTCTTCTACGGCGCGGCCCAGAAAGACTTTATATGCGTCCCCTCGCTCTACTTACCAGCGCTGCAGAAGTACGCGAAAGGAGGACTGACCATCAAGGATTTCCCAGAGTCTGATCATTGGTTGCCGATTAACAAGAGCAGGGAGGATTTGAACAATAAGTTGCTGGAGTGGATCGAAAGCATCAGAGGCTAATGGTACGGCAGGATATAAAGTAGAGAGCACTCAGATGTGAGAGCTATGATAGGTTAATAAAGTCGATCCGACGAATTGGAGCATAGTCTCATTATTGAAGGCATGAATTTCAGAGTTTGTCGATAGTCGTATGTGTCGAAGGAACGGACCATACGAGGCACAGTATTTATCATCTCTATCGTAAAACCAGGTGAAGTAATAAGTCTGCAACCTGAGCGTAAGAAAAGGGAACTGAAAGGTCGCTAGCTCTAGTCTTACAAGATTAAAAGTCAGATCGAATATCCAGGAGAGTTAGCTAGCATGTTACGGACCACAAGACAAAGAAGTGAGAAACGTGATCAGTATCCTCGTCCCATCTACGTTTTCAGCTCTAGTTGAACCTCTGGGCGCCTCAAACTCTCCAAATCGCGCAATTTCTCCTCCAAAACCCGATACCCTGGAACGATCAACTCCACCAGCTCCGCGAGGCCCTCTACCTGCCGCTTCACCAAGCTCTCTACGGTCTCCGCGAACAGCCGTCCTTCATCGTACGCATCGCTGTCGTAGAATTGCCTCCTGAGCTTCAATCGTCTCAGCGATGGGAAGGATGCATCCCGTGTTCCACTTGGCGCATCCAGAGTTCGTGGAGAAAGAAATTTGGCGACGGCCATCAACAACCCATAACCAACCAATTCCAGGGTCTCAACCTGGGGCAACTCTGAAAGAGCAAACAACACGGGTGATGTGCCTCCTTCCTCCCCTTGGTATGGCAGGGAGGACTCCGAACAGCGCTCCGTAATGGTGAGCTGGTGCACGTCATGCAGGTTCAGCTGGGACAAGAGCCCCTTGAAATCACGATTTCCGATGCGGCGATTCATTTTGAGTACGACGATGCCTTCAACGTGGTGATTCGTAGAAGAGCCTTCGATCTGGAAGGATCCGTAATTGCGATACACTGCGAATGTACGAGGTGGACCGAATTTGCTATCGTGGCCGAAGTATTGTCGTGAAATATTGGTGAAGGTTCCGAACGAACCCGCTCGTATGTCGATGTATGCTTGGGGAGACGAAGATATGGACGGGACGAGAGTGGCACAGATGGAGTTATCTCCAGCGAAATGAAAGTTCATCAAGGATGGGATGTGTAAGGTGGTAGTTGGTTTCGTAATAAGGTCGTTGTTACCTTCCAACAGTTCCAGGTCTAGAGAGCGAAGAGCGCAGAGTAGTCGAAGAGTGTCGAGAAGCTCTTGTATGGACATGGTGAGCGTTCCGTGGAAGGTCAAGGATTCGAGAGTCACAAATGATGTCATATTCGGCAAGGAGACCTTTTCAAGGGTGAGGTGGCGAAGGTGGGGGGCGTAGTTGACATGGTGTCTTTGTAGATCAGAGGCGAACGGCTGTTGGTAAACATCTAATCGAGATCCTTCGAGGCATAGTTCCTTCAGATATGGAACTCTGCACGGGATAACCATGGTTTTGCTGAGCCTCTCCGATTCTTTATCAGAATATCGGTAAGAAAGATGGACAGCGGAAGCTCGATCGACATGCTGCATAGCAAGCTCAACGCAGGGAAGTAAATTCTCTGCGTTGTGGTATATCTCCAGGAATACATTGAAAGGTGCGGTTTTCGATAGTTCTAGCATGTACTTGACCCCATCGGGGCGCGTGAGGGCGACATTCGTCCATAAAATCGGTGTCGATAGAGCGACGTCACGCCATCGGTGGCAGACTTCAGTGATGACTATCCAGTTTGAATCGAAGGTTTTGTGGCTCCAATCACCACGGACTTTGATCATTGTTGGTGCCCTGGGTACGCATTCAAAGAATATGGCGGAAAGCAACTCCACAGGAAATTCTGACACGTGCATGAGCTGGGATGTCTGGCTGTATAAGTGACCGAGTTCAAGTTGTCAAGTTGGGCGACATAGTATCTTACCGATGAGTGAGTGATTATGATCTTCTTTGTGAGGGAACAGATACCGGTCGCGATGGTAGGTTGAATTGAGTAGTGGTCAGACGCCCTCGCCTGTCCTTGATACGGTAAGATGTGGGGATATCAGCACTGAATTGTTCTGTGATGCACAGAGCATTTGACACCGCACGTACCCGTGCGATAAGATTCTTGATGTGGAATCGAATACACTGAGAGATATGCTACTACTCGGGCAAGGGACCAGGACGGCTTAGGAGTTGTGAGCGTTCTCGGAGCGATTGCCACATCGATGGCCGTGCGAACTGATTTATTTGCGTCTATTTGTCCAATCAGGGCCGGGACAGTTGGAATTCGAGCTCCGCGACCGCCGTCGTCGAAGACTTGCTCTTGCAACATGCATCTTTGAAGTTCATACGTGCTGCCCTTTATTTTGCTTCAGCGAAGCGATCTGGATGGTTGACGCAGGTCTTCTATCGATTGTGGTCCCGGGTCACTCATGCAAACTGATTTTCCCTTTCTTTTCTGGCTCACTTGTTTTGACGACCAGTGCACTGCCACTGTCTACTTAAGACTGATGAAGTCAGGAACCAGCACGGCTTATGTAAAATTCTTTGGCGGTGAGAATGGGTGGCGAGCAGGTGGCGAGCCAATCACAAGCCTGGAGAATTTTACATAAGCGTGCTGGTTCCTGACTTCATCAGTCTTACTGGACGCGGCTCGGATTGGATGGCATGTTCAGTACCCCGTAATAGGTCACCTACTGTTTACGGCGAGGGCTGGCATCGAAAGGCCAAGAATGCTATGATATCATGCTCCAAAGCTTCGAATGGGAGCACAACTCCACCATATGAGGGCTTCGAGCGCCCGCATTTGGAAGGTGACCCATTACGAGGTACTGGCCCACCACGGGGTAATTGACTGTAACTATAGAACTGATGAGGCATAACTACTGCTATCGGAACGATCTTCCGCAATTCTTGTGGCGCTAGAAGAAAATCGATATAAAGAGATCGCAAGGAGAGGGCTCAACCCCAACATCCACACAGTCGTCGCGTTGTAAGTAAGCTCTCAACCATAGACCGTCGTCGGCCAGTAGTACTGTCATACGCTAATCTCAAGTCGATCGGGCAGCATGTCCATACAATTATTTTCATCTTCGAAGTGTCGCGTATGTGGAACGTCGACCGAGGCGCGCTGTGCAGCCTGCAAGCAAGCGCACTATTGCAATCGACAGCACATGAAGCAGGCGAGCCTGAGACACTTTTAGCACCAGTACGAAGGTCTTATATGCCGCATATGTTCTTCGTCGCAGGATTGGAAGCACCATAAACCTGAGTGCCTCGCACTCAGGGCTTCACTCGCCCCACAACTTCAAAGCACGATAACCACACCACCGGCTTCTGATACCGGTCAACAACTCAAAGAATGTACCGCCATTCTTCTTCCATTCGATTCTGCCACTCCTCGCCTCATCCGTCTCAGTTACACCGTCGAATATGACGAAGACGATCAGCAATGGAACCACCACGCATATCCTGCGATCGAGAAGTGGATCAGAACGCATAGCTCGATAGGGCTCGAGTATGCGACTTTCATACCGCGAGATCTCCCTTATACATTCTGCATGTACCACGACGACTGCTTTTTGATCGACGGATCGCCGTTCAATCGATGTGCACTCGCCCTCGCCGGACCAGAGCTTGGACATAGATGGGGAGATAATATGATTTTTGCGAAAGTTGAGAAGCCTACAAGACTCATCCATCGGTTCTTGGACGTCGAAATGGGTGACTTGAAGTACGTCAAGAGCTTTCTTAAGCTGTACCGTACTACTACTTAGGGGGGTCAATTGATAGGAGGTATGTAAGTTAGACCTGATCCTCACGGATAGCGTAGGCGTCCGAGCTTATGCGCTGACTACTTCTCATCTATGAAGCAGGCCTGGGATCCAGTACAAGGATAAAACGAGTATTATTTTGATTGCATATTAGTTTAAATTTTTGTACATTCGTTTAGTGTTGACCGTCGATGACGGTCTGTACGCACAATCTTTCAGGGTCGCTCAATTTCTCGTCCAACTCCACGACCTCTTTATCTATTCGCGTTTCATCGCGCGATAGTCATGGTCCCGCTCTGGCAGTCCCTGCGTAGCGACAGCCGTAATGTGCGGCGTCTCGACCCCTGGGATTGGTTCGAAGATAGTTGGTCGCGGTGGAGGCGGTCTCGGTGCGGCCAAGGTGCGGCAGCTAATGCGACAGTGGAGACCTGATATAAGGGTTTGTTGTGTGCGAACGAGCGCAGATGCTGCGCTCGGAACGTCCACGCTATGCGTTAGCGACTGAGGGCTCGGTCACTCCGAATACTGCTCCTCATTGGAAGCAGATATTGTGAGACTAAACGTACGACAAAAACGATGTCAGCAAGAATTCGTGTCGAAGACTCGGAAAGGGCTTACTCAAATTCGGAGTTCACCTTTCGGAAGGCACGTATATCATATCACTTCATACTCCAAAGGGTCTCCTGAAAGCGAGGCATCCAAACATCCACACCCTTTTGCTTCTCCTCGTCCCACTCCCAATCTTGTTTCTGGGAGAAATCTGGCGTCCTCGTCCGTTCGTGCAGCACGATCCCACCATGCGAAGCACCCATCCTCTGTGTCCTCTGTCGCGAGCTGAACTCGTATCCCCGCCTCTCACGCCTCCACCCTTCCTGATCCTGAACCTCTATTTCACGTTCGACTTGCTTCTCGTCCGCACTCTGCTCATGTACCGCCGTATAGTTCCCTCCGTCCACGCGTCGAGACTCCGCAGCATCGACATACCCAGGTAACAGTTGCTCGAGAAAGTATGGTCCGAGGCCAGATATGGACCATCCAGATGTGTTGTCGGAGAACCGGAGCGGTTGCTGGTGGTGTGCAAAACTGGATCCTCCAAAGGAAAACGCGTGAATGCTGTCGAGAGGAAGGGCTTGCCTTGGCGGTCCCGCTTGCGCGCCCAAAACCGTTCGTCCTGTCGTCCTAGGTGCAGAAGCACGCCTGGTGTTCCTATCGACGGCAGATTCTTGGGCCCCGAGCCGAGATCTCTTGGGTGGCGGTGGTAGCGGCTCCTCTTCGTCAGGATTGGGATCGTAGTTTGAGTCGTCCCCGTCACCCTGCATAGCCCCCTCGTCGCCATCCTCCGCTGATCCGTCTTCGTACTCATCGCGACCACGTTTCAAGGAGGGAGATGGATTTTGATAGGTAGCGCTGACTGCGACCGGAGGTGGCGGTGGGTGGAAATCAGTTGCGTTGCCCTGGTCTTGATCACGTTCGGAAAGCTGAGAGGAGGAACGGCCGATAGCGGACGAACGGGAGATACTCAGACTGGGACGAGGAAATGCATTTTCTTTATCTTCGCCCATTTCGTGATCGGATAGAGGAGCGGAAGTGGAACGAGCCGGAGAGGAAGGAGGAAGGTCATCATCGAGAGCCCTGCCCTTGCCACAGATGGGTTTGAACCGAAGGTTGGCTCCGAGAGTAGGGGCGGTACGGGGATCCTCGTCGTCTGAGTGCTCGGGATCAGGAAGTGAATATGACGGGTTTGGAGAACGCCTTTGCGCAACAGGGCGAGAGGGACCGGCCTCAGCGTTCTCGTCATGTCTGGCACGGAGATGACCTGGACCATCGTATTCGTCGAATGGGTTGGATCCTTGGTGATGTCTCGCGTGCCAGTGAGATGGGTCGAATGGAGCGTTCTCGTCGTCCCGATAGCCGTGGGGACCAGGCGCCTCCGAGTCCAAGAACGGGTTCACGTCCGGTCGGTGGGGAGATGACGTGGGAGCAACGTCGAGATAGTCCCCTGTGTCCTGATATCTCTGAAGTTCAGGCGGACCGGGCATGTCACCGCTAAGTATTAGAATAAACAATATCAGCAATGAGCATTTCCGCCGAGGGCCAATAGATATGAAGGTGAATGAGACGCACCCTTGGTAGAAGAGGTTATCGAGCCAGTAATCGTCTGTTCTCTCATACGACTGCCTGCCCCTCCTGTCATCAACCGCTTCATCTGATTTCGTATCGTCCGAGTCCGCAGAAGCGAGCGGTGGGTTACGCCTACGATGTTTGTCGTCCCGCCCCATTTTTTTCTGCACATTCCCGGTGATCTCCAGAGCCCGTTGTTCTCCGAACCTCTTGCCGAACTTTTTGAGCAGCTCGTCCCATAACCTGTCCTCCTCAGCTAATCGACCCTTTGTGACGAACATTTCGGTATATAGATCCTTCAGTCCATCGATCGCCCGCCGGATTCTAGGAACTTTCGTGTCCCTCGAGTTGGTAAGGTCTTCAATGTAACGGTCAAGCCATATCAGGTCGACGATTTCACCGGGGGGACGTGCAAAGGGAGGTAGGCCCGTGACAGGGGATGCTTTTCAAGGGCGGATGATTAAGCACGCTATGAGGAGAAGATACAAAGAACAACAATTGACCAACCTGGGCGAACATCAGGAGTGGGTTCGATATATGAACTCGTTGGATTTCCAATCGTATCGAACCCCGTAACGCTATAGTTGTGCCAGTCTCCGATCGGCCGAACGTTCAAGGCAGGCTCGTCGGCGACGGCCCACGGAGTATCCCCCTCACAAGGCGACAGGGGTCTGGAAGCCGAGTACTCTGGAGAGTCGCGAGGATTCGGATACTCAGTTTCTTCCGCTTGATGTTTGGGATCTCGGTGACGGTCGGTTTGAGAGCGTCGTGCGGGGTTGCCATGAGTGTGGCGTTCTCTCCAGCTTTCGGTGTATGCGAGTTGGTTAGGGGGAGGCGGACTGAGGGTGGATGTCGTTCGGAGGGTGTCCTGGGTAGCCGCAGGTTGGGTGCCGGGATTCGATGGCCCGGGTATGTCGACGTCGTTATCGTAAATATCGATGGGGTTGAGAGCAGAACGGCCATCGGCTGGTGCACCGGCGGCGCCATCGATGTTCGAGGCCTCATGACCGTTGTTGTCGGGTTGGGCGGAGCCGTTGACGGGTACGTAGGAGATATCGTTGAGGATCGTCAGCGCATTGAGGGGAAGACCTTGCGGACGCGCACGCGGTGGCTCAGGTATCGAGGGAGGGAGGGGAGCCTGTTGAAGAAGCGACAGCGTGAGCAGCTCACTATGACACAACCAGAAGAATGACACACGTACCACACCGGGAGCCGCACTCGATTGAGCCGGGAAGATATCGTTGTCGGGCAGCGGCATGTCACTCTGATTAGGGACACGGGAGGGCGTAATAGGTAGGCGTCAATGAACGGGATCAACAAAGGAAAGACTAAGGACGCACTCTTGTCGCATCGTTGCCGTTCGCAGGATGCCTATCGTGGTCATCAATTGCTTGAGTTTGATTAGCGCCATTGCTCCTAGAATGGCGGTTGTCGCCAGTCGTAGGGCGGGGGGCACCGTGGATGGGCGCTTGAGAACGCCCTCGGGCAGTGCGTGTTGAAGAGCGTGTCGTAGGGCGTGTCATATTGATGAGCGGAATAGAGTGATAGTGCTCAAGAGGATGGAATCTCAACGGATGAGATCAGTAGCGTGAACGTTGGTGGTGGATGGTGGTGGTCGGGAGTCAAGAGGTTGGGAGTCAAGATGTGAAAGGGAGTGCCACTTATAAGCGGCGTGTCAGGACACTGAACGTTCTGTCAAAGGGAATAACGTGATATGCCGGCGGGTGGCCACGCCGCGGCATGATGCGGGCTTCTTTTGTTCAAAGACCTTCGCCTTTGTGGTTGGAAATTTGACATCGACGCTCTGACCATGAAAAGACCATAGTCTTCGAGGCATTATACACCAAATATGTGCTTGTAAGAGATGTGGTCAAAATTGAAGAGAGATAAAGGAATAAAGAGCGCAGACAAAGCAAGATATGACGGATATTGACGACTTACCCGATCGGGAGTGCTTTGTTTTCCGCAAAAGGAAATGGTTTGGACCTGTATGGCAGAGGTTCAGACAAACGTGCGCTCCCGTATGCAGCCTGCAACAGAAATGAGGACTGTATACATCTCAGCGCAGATCGAGGTCGTTCGGGCTCAGATGGAATGGCCGCTGGCGGCTAAGTTCGAAGACTGATAAGTATCGATGAGGCCCCCTTGTTCGTCATGTTGCTACTGCGGCATTAACAAGGTAAGGATGCGCGCCAGGAAGTAAAGTTCTTCGAAACAAAATTGTGCAACCTCGACCGGAAAAGTTGTCGAAGACACATCGAAGCAGACGTTTCAAAACAACACTGAGTGAGATGATGTGGCCAAATTCGTCCGGCAAACGCCGACGCCACCTTCAAGATTTTTGAGTCAGATCAGGACTTGCACGAGCTTGCACGGCATCCTCATCGTTCACCTCGTCTCCTTCAGTCTCCCAGGGATCCTTTTCTCCTATCTATTCAGACTTGATATTGACATCCTCCAAGTACAATCATTTCTGTGCACAAAACAAACTACCCACTTCAAGCATCACGATGGGTGCCTACTACGATGAAATCGAAATCGAGGACATGGCTTGGGACGATGTCAAGCGCGTCTTCCACTACCCATGCCCTTGCGGCGATCGCTTCGAAATCTCGAGAGCGCAGCTTAGGGATTGTGAGGATATCGCGACTTGTCCCAGCTGTTCGCTGATCATTCGAGTTGTTTATGATCCGGTGAGTCTTTCGTTCACCCGCCGAACATCTTGCCACCCGCCTCGGAAAACACACTTTTTTGAATATTAGGTGAGCTGACTTGTGGTCTGTGATATGATAGTTGGATTATGAAGATGAGCCGGATGAGGACGATGATGAAGAGGGCGAGAGCGCTGGATCTGAGGAGGAGGACGAGGAGGACGAGGAGGACGAGGAGGATGGTAGCTCCGTGGACGGAGAGTTCGTTGATGCACTCGAGAAGCTTCACGTTGACGACGACAAGTCCTCGACTGCTGATGCGAAGGAGGCTTCCGACCCTGTCACCACAGTCCCTGTCGCTGTGGCCGTCACCGCCAGCGCCTAAGTCAACTTACCCCCCGTACCAGCACACATCTCAGCGTCTCAGCTGCACTCGACATCGTAGACGAACGCATTCACCGATTCACCCTCCACCAATGGGCAGTCTCGCTCGTGCCCTGATCTACACTCTTCTCTGCGTCACCGTTCGTAGGATCGATAGCTATCCTCTACTGGCCGAGTCAATGCCTACGACATACTCAGCGTCCAGTACTCGCCTACGATTCCTCGCCCTTCATCACGAGAGGACCGCGATCACCGTGTCTCCAGAGTTGATGACGAAGCGTCGGTACCCTTCCACCGATCTACCTGTACATGGCCTTGGGCGGTTCAGCCTGCAGGATGTCGGGCGGTGAGGACGACTTACTAAGGGCCTGTGAAGAGGTGTCGGAGAGAAGACATTGGTGGAGAGGTTGCACGAGCGTAGAGGGAGGCAGGTTCGGGGTCGTAGGTCGTTGGATGTTGAGCAGTTCATACGTCGTTTACGATGCAATGCAATGAGGTTTTTACTGTCGCCATACATCACACATAGATTATCGTGGGTGCTGTACGTAGGCGTTGTCCCGTATACGATATAAAGCAAGAACGAGCGAGAAAGCAAAGTACATTGTCAAATGAGAGACCAAAGGAATAAAATACAATGCATCATGAGTACGTGAAGACATCGCTGCAGAACACTACCACACCCACACGGGTCAACCAAAAGAGCAAGCAACGTACGAGGAAAGGCCTCAATGCACGACGAGAGCGGCGCTGCTTTGAGGAAGAAGACGGCTGTCGACAGTGCATTGGGAATGCAAGACATTCAGTAGCGGTAGCGTGTCGAATAATCTGGAGGTGTGATCGGTAAAGGGGAATCAGTATGGTGGCGCTATAGTACAAGGAAGTAAACCAACCCTTGGGAGAAACGACGAGACCACGACCCTTGGAGGCGCCACGGTAGACTGTCTCTATGATGTCAATCATCTAGAAAAAGCATGGCCCATAACGTCAACGATAATCCAGACAACACGTTACAGCGAGAGTGGGGCACAGAACAGGGTTGAGGGTGGTAGAGTGGGAGTGGCGCAAGAGAGCCACATGCTTACCTCTTGTTTGTTATCCATTGCCCAGTTACTACACCGTCCAGCGATCGAGAATAACACGAAGGATTAGTATCACTAGTCAACAGATGTGATAGAGAGCGGTGTGGAGGATGGTGTGCTTACATCTTGTTGTTGTTACCAGTGCCCAGATCAATCATGATGTGTTTGTTCCTAGTAGTACAAACGCAAGAACATGAGTATTCAGAGCCATTTGGAAGACGGAAACAGCATGTATGCACCGATAGAAGAACATGACTGTGCAAGGATCATACAGTTCGTACATCTACAAACCATCGTCAGCTCCACCCACAGTTCAATCACTTCACTCCTGCCTCGACCAAACGCACCTTGTTGAAATCCGGAACCTCCGTAATATCTACGAGATACACCACCGCAAAGTTCTGTACCTTCTCAGCGACAGAGTAGAGGGTCTCGTCCATAGTCATGCACTGCGTGTCCCAGTCGTGACCGAAGCGGAGGACAACAACGCGGTCTTCTTCGGATTTGATGGCTTCGTCGACGTGCCAGCCAGAAGGAAGATGAGGCAGGAAATAAGACATGTCGTTCCGCTACTTTACACTGAGAGCAAAGCAAAGAGGCGCGTTTGGTTTGTTTCAAATGTGGTGGCGAGGAGGAAGGGAGGATGCTTGGGCGCCTATTTCGATTTGAGAAATCGAGCGATGGGCGCCTATTTTCCCGACTTCTAGGGCTTTCGAGGAAGTGTGGCGTTGACTACTCTTCATCTCGTACTACTGCCTAGCCGTCCTTGCTTTCGCCACGCTTCCGCATACGAAACTCTTGTCGGACGCACAAATCATTCACAATGGCTTCGACGCAACGACCTATCGTGTTCATGGACATCAACATCGGAGAGACGCCAGCCGGAAGGATAAAGATGGAGCTTTTCAGCGAGACTGTGCCCAAGTGCGCAATACTTATCAGTATTACCAGAACGGTGGAATGATAGTCTGACGAGTATTTGTATATCTACAGGACCGCAGAAAACTTCCGACAACTGTGTACAGGGGAATACAGGTAACGTCCATTCGTTGAGTCGTGTGCATGGGACGTCCAGCGCTGATGATCCTGGTGGAGATCAGAGTAAACTCGCGTCCGCAAGGATATAAGAACGCGACCTTCCATCGGTACGTCTGCCTGTCTGATCTTCGAACTGTCGTTAAGCTTGTCTCATGCGTGCTGACTAGTTTCACTCTGATATAGAGTGTAAGTCCACACTTCCCCCCTTTAGCCTTTCCAACCTCGCCACCTCCAAAATCTTGTCGTACTGTCGGCTGACGGACGAGTGTTCTACGATCAAGAGTGCCAAACTTCATGTGTCAAGGTATGTCTAGACCTTTGTGTTCCTATCTTCGCGTACGAATGTGGCCCAAAAGTTCCGAATGCATTGTAACCGATGTCATTGCCAGGCGGCGACTTCATCAAGGGTGATGGGACAGGAACATTCTCGATATACGGTGACAAATTTCCGGTAAGTCGCATGCCACGCAACGTCATCTTTCCTACTTGTTCGCCGCGGAGTCCTCTATCTTCTTGATTATCATGCTGACGTTCGTCACGATATGCAGGACGAGAACTTCCAAGAGAAGCATACAGGCCCAGGCTTACTATCCATGGTACGCCCCTCATGCCAATTCCCAAAGCTAGTTGCTCAATACGTCTCATAGGCAAACTCTGGACCCAACACGAACGGTTGTCAGGTAAGCACTCCCCGCTGCTTCACCACTCCCTCCCCGCCGGTCGTTCAAGACCTTAAAATTCATGTCCAAATGGCGGTATTTCGAATTTCTCACTACTCAACTTACCCTGGCAGTTCTTCATAACCACCGCCAAATGCGACTTCCTCGATGGCAAACACGTCGTCTTCGGTAAAGTCATCGACGGCATGCTCACGCTCAGGAAAATCGAGAACGTACCCACAGGTCCCAATAACAGGCCGAAATTGGCAGTCAAGATCGTTGGTGGGTCCTTCCATCTTCGGTGACAACGTACTCTTCTGATTTACTGATGACTGGTTTTCTTTTGGTGATGGTTTGGACAGAGTGTGGGGAGATGTAGACGTAGGTGATGGTCTCGCATCAACTTGTCGCAATACAAAGTCTGGTGGGTTCGGTCAATCAGGGCCCCAGATCGATGTTATGTCGTGCTGTGCGCACTGGCTCCACAGAAAAATGACCACAGAGCTAGGGCGGAATGAGGCCGAGATAGTTGCGACTGCAAAGCAGCCCTAGGCATCAATGTGGCGTCGGTGCCACCCCAATCGAAGGTGTGTTGGTGACCCCACGTTTCTTACGCTTTGCGACTTGTCCGAGGAAATTATGCGCCATCAAACTATCGTTCCATACAATGGGTCTACGGCCGATAGACTCGAGCTTGGAGTCTAGAAACTTCGAGTGATGGTACTGCCTACCCAGTGAACCAGACATGGCCTGTGGCTTAGGTCAAAGGTTGGGCTCTCAGGTTTTCTGTTTGGCTGTATCTGCCCGAGGCCCTGCGAATCGCCATGGAAGTCAAGCCGTGACGCTAGGCACTGGTACGGTGGCTTGTAAACGAAGGAGGCTTCGAACTGCGACTGAGATGTCGCCTGCGCCACGGAATTGTCTGGCCGCGGAGTTAAATCGGAACTCTAATTGCCAGATGGGTTGATACTGTTCTTGCCGCTCCGGTCTGTTGCGGAAACCTGATGCTTGTGATCAAACTTGGGATGATTGTCAGGGAAGGTGAAGTAGTCTTCCAAAGGCAGAGTAGAGGGGTTTTCAACCGTTGGGCGGCTGCTCTCAACAGTTGAGAGACTCGATCAGAAACTGAAGTCGGAAGTTTCCTTCACACTGAGGCCCCAACGGGGTTCGCCCGAGCGCTCTTTGCTCCGAAGCATTCAGTACCGCGCGGGAATGCGCGTGGCCTTATTTGTTCAGCTCCAAAGCTAAACAGAAATCCTGAATGGAACGGAGGAGAAAAGCGACTACGATTTCTTTAACGGCTGCAAAGCGATGAAATTTTCGCTCCACGCTATTAGTATGTCCGAGGCTATCTTGTCGTTATGTACAATAATTTGGAGTCCAGATCGCAATACCGTTGTTATCACGGGTGGCCACATCATCTCACCGCTATTGGCAGGAAGGAATTCACAGGACATCATATATCCAAAGTAAAGAGTGCTGCAGAGCAAGATGCATCCAACGAACATAGAGCACGCAACCGGCCAGGCCCGCCAGCCATAGACCAGGATCTTCCATGCACGAACTGCGGCCGCGGAAGTCGACACTTTTTCTTTGTTGGGTTACAATGCCCTTTCGAAAGACGAATGGGTCTTCATTGATGGTGGGAATGGTCGACGACCCTGATCAGAGTATTTCTGATTTTCGTCACGTCAGGAGGGCGTTCAACTTCCAGAAGCCTAAGTTGTCACCGCCACTCGCAACGGCGAAGGGAAAATGGGCTTGGAAGAGCGCTGATTCATGATTGTCGACGTTCAACAGATGTGTTCCCGCCGACAATCACAGTCAGAGCAATGGGCTGATATGACAAAGGTAGAAAACTATACCAGTCAGTATGGTCAAGTGTATTCGCGTGTATGACTGCGCCACAATCACTCTGATGGGACATATGCCTGACGTGCCAGTTCAGTCCCATTTTCGTCAGCTGCCAGTTTAAATGATACTGACATTACAAGGAAGCCCAGGAAAACCCAAACTAAACATATTTCTCGTAAGGCCCTGTGTATTCGACGTGCTTGGTCGACATAAATAACGACTAGTGGCTCGACCTTTGTTTTTTTAAGGTCCTCTCGTTCCACCCCCTTTGCGACGTCTCCCTTGGGTTGTCTCATTTCCACCCGTTTCCCAAACCTCTCATGGCGACCTACACCATCATAGTCGATGACAGGGATCCGGGCATCATATATTCACCACAGACAGTTGGTTCTAGTGGGAGCCAGCTTGATGGCTGGTTACACACAACAGGTGTGCATTTCGAGATTACAGCCGTTTGCAGTACCGATGGCACGACACTGAGAAGTCACCAGCGGCGAGTTATTCTTATCTAGAAACAGTAACGCGATCCGGATTGAACGGGTCGACTCTGACCTACACTTTCCTAGGTAAGATAAAATTTTATCTGGCTTTTGCACTTTATTCATTGTGAGTACCTCATAGGAACTTCCATATCTGTGTGGGCCATAGTAAACGGCTCGAAACCCAACACAGATATCGCTTACACTCTGGACGATAGTGCTTCTACATCCCACACCATCGAGTCAGGGTCTCCAGGCGTAGTCCTGGGTCATCAAAATATCTTCACAATCGATTCACTTACAGGTGGAAACCACACCATCGAAATCACCATCCTGACGCAGACAGACAACACCAATTTCGAGTTAGATTACTTCCTCGTGGAAGCACCCTCCAATTCATCAATCGAGACCTCCCCCACGTCTGTTCTCTTCATCGACGACACCAGCCCTTACTTGAACTACAGCTCGCAGGCGGACTGGACCAACACAACTCCGTCCTTAGATGCGCCGCAAGTCAATCTCGTGATGAATGGGAGCTCCACGGGTACCCTGGCAGCAGGCGCTACTGTGTCCTTCACTTTCACAGGTCTGTTCACCGATCATCTTGTATCTTGTTTGTCTGGCCGCCGAATGATGTCTCGCTTCGTTTTCGGAATACAGGCTGGGCAATCATCGTGTACGGAATAGGCGTTGATAATACAACGCCTATCGCCACCTACAGACTCGACGGCCATACTCCAGACAGTGTCCACGTTCCGACCTACTCCGGAGCCACCCTCAATTTTGCTTTCATAAGCGAAGTCTTTCCCCTGAATGCAGGCGAACAAGAACATTTCCTCGAAATCACAGCAAATTCTTCCGACCATTTCTACCTTGATTATATTACCGTCCAATCATCGAAGGCATACGTACCTACCCTTGGTGCCACCACACAGTCGAACGAATCAGCCACATCAGCTGCGTCGGCACACACTTCGCATGTGGCAGCAATCGCAGGCTCGGTAGTGTCTGCTACTCTTTGTATCATCGCTTCGGTCGCCATCTCAGTCTGCATTTGGAGAAGAAGATCTTCTGTGCGCCGACAGAAGGCGTTACGAGATACAATCGACCCTATGTTACTCGTCAACAGAGCCCAGGAGCGCGACATGAATGAAGGTAAGTCATACATACCGAGTATTTACTTCCGCAACCTATCATGATCGCTCATGCGGCTTTTCTTTATTCGTGCAGCCAGCTCAGAAACCATCACACCATTCATATTGCCTCCCTCTTCTGCTATGCTCCTCGATCCAAAACCAACTACAGCTACTCGAGCTCTGTCTATAGGCTTGTCACAGCATACTTCAACGCCACCAGCACCCACACGAATCGACGTCCCAGAAAGTAGTGTAATCGATATTTCTCCGTTCGGGATTGTACCTCCTCCTAGTTACTCGACTGCGGCATCTTCATGACGTTGACTTGCTTTCGTTTGCCGCACCAAGTTTATACTTATCTGTGACACCCACAAACCCTAGCCGTTTTACCCCTACCAATGATCACATTATAAATATGTGTACATGCCGCTTCGAACACGCCATCGCGTTTTTTGACTTACTGCGCCTTTCGAAATGATGCGGAAACGCAAGCTTCGCGATTTCGCTCCAGCCACAGGCCAGCCGACGGGCCGTGCTTCGGCACGGCTGTCTCCAGGACAGTCACTGTGGCCAGCTGTGGCCCAACTGCAAATATATGTTTACAAGTATACAGTTGTGACAATAGAGTAATCCAAATAAGTCAATATAGCTGTTTGTTCTCCCATTTGTATGGAGTACATTTTATATGAGGTCCTAAGGCTCTCGAGTCGCAAGCAATGCTTCCAAAAGGCAGAAGCCTGCCCGACATTACCCATCACATCCCTCGATTGGACATTTCTCTGGGAAGCAACCTCTCATATGCTCCATAATATTTTGAGTATGACTGAGACATAGATACTGCTTGATATACTGTCCAGGTATTAGTCCAATGAGGTAGCATGAGGGATGGGCCACAGTAGGCAACCATCCACTCGCCACTCTCGGACACGGGAGATTCTGGAAGTTCCCGAGCCGGAGCACGCGCCGTCGGCTGGCCTGTGGCTGGAGCGAAATCGCGATGTTTGCGATTCCGCATCGTTTCGAAAGGCGCAGTAAAATTGGTCGACGTTGAGATGTGGCGAGGTGAGGCCTTGAGGCCAAAGCTTGGGAAGGAAGGAATTGCCGAGATGATGCTGAGCGCTTACTGGAGCGCTTTCGGCGCCGGCTGCACGTGGAATGTTGGACTGCTTTTCATCCCCTTGACTTCCGCCGCGTCCTTGATACTCGCTTCTCTACACCGATGCTTTTTGAGTCGACCGTTATAATGGAACTGCTTAACGACTCTGTACTTGTACCAGCGCGTCGAAGCTCGGCATTGTTTCGAAACTGCCCTTGTATAAAGGGATTGAACCGAATATACAACGGCAAGGATTTATCTCTTATTCATGAGACTACAGGTAATCCCTTGTGACACCTTTTCGAAATCTTTATTATCGAGCCTAACTAAATGTTAGTCTACCAAAAGTTGATCCACTGTGGTTGTCAGGGGAAGTGCACGGATCCGCACGCTTCAATGACAGCGGTGCAGCAGGTTGGCAACAGGGTGCAGCGGGGCGCAAGTGACCCGCGATGTGCGCCGAGCATGTCTGCCAGTCGATCTCACTTGCAGCTTTGAGCCTTCCTGGATCTGAATGATATCTTACTGCTGTCGCCCCTCCTAATGACCAATTCCGATGTTTTCAGGTTCAGCATCTAGTAAGGTTTGTCGCCAGAGCTCGCCAGAGTCATACTATAATCTATATACTTAAGAAAGATTGGCTGCAGCGGCCCAACCCTGTTTTTTCACTAGGGCGTGGTTGCCGAGTTGTACAGAGCCATTTTTAAAGAGTCCTCCTGCTTCACGTCATCTGCTTCGAGTTTCCATTCCGAACAATTCCTGATATACATACCCCAAGGTAACCCGCACGAAACCAGCAATCAACGTTCCATGTAACGCCCATTGGATGACTTCCCGTAGAGAAAAGATATGTTTATTTGGGATTGATTCAACGCGATCGCTGTTCGGCAACGCTCCGAAATGAAGATCGCAGCTCACTGGTTGGCTGCAGGTGGCTGCCGTCTTTGTTTCCGAGCGTTTCCGGGCGGTGATCGTGTCGAATAAACATATCATTTTGTCTACGGGAAGTCATCCATTGATCCAGGATGACAACAACGGCTCATACGCGACTAGATAAATACCAGCTCTCTTGCTACACCCGCTGACCGAAATCTTCCCCGACATTAGTCCTGTCACTCATTCGTCAGACCCCTCATGTCGACCTATACGATCATAGTGGATGATAGGGATTCAGCGATAGTATATTCACCACATCCATCGCAATCTGGCGGAAGACAAATCGACGGCTGGGTGTACAACCCATGTATGCAATCTGTCGTTAAACATCTACAGGTGCCTCCGAGTCGCCACAGGACTGATACGGTCTCCAGCATCTAGCGCCACCTACCTTGGAACGGTAACACAATCCGGGATGAATGGGTCGAGCTTAACGTACACTTTTCTAGGTGAGTAATTCTGTGAGCCTCAATACTAATCGCTCACCTCTCGTAGGAACTTCCATTTCTGCGTGGGCCGCAATAAATGGATCAAATATCAACACAGATATCATTTATGCATTAGACGATGGTATTCCTACGCTTCACACCGTCGAGTCTGAGACTGCGGACGTGACACTGTCTCATCAAAATATCTTCACCATCGATTCACTATCAATTACTACCAATCACACTATCGAAATCACTATCTTGACACAGACGAACTCGTCCAACTTTCTTTTCGATTACTTCCTTATCGAAACGGCCTCCAATTTTTCAATAAAGAACTCGCCCGCGTCCGTACTCCTCATCGACGATACCAGCCCTTACTTGGAGTACAGCTCGGAAGCAGACTGGACTAATAACACTCCATACCTCAACGACAATAACGTGATGAACGCGAGCTCCAAGGGGGCCATGAAGGAAGGCGCCACACTGTCCTTCAGTTTCACAGGTCCTTTCACTGATCATTCACAAGTCTTCTTTATTCTGGCATATGCTGACGTGTTCAATTTTTTGTGGTCTAGGGTGGGCGGTCATTGTGTATGGGATATCCTTAAATAGCACGGCACCCGTTGCTACATATACACTCGACGGTGGTGTTCCAACCGGTGTACGCGTCACGCCCCACCCAGGAGCATGGGTAAACTTTGCCTTCATAAGCGCAACGTTCCCTCTATCCCGAGAAGAGCAACAACATACACTCGAGATCACCGCAAGCGAGCCGAACCAATTTTACCTCGACTACATTACAGTCCAATCGTCAAAGGCATATATACCCTCGCTCAGTCCCACGCAGTCGAACGAATCAGCTTCATCTACCAGCATGAGCATCAATACGGCTACATCACCTGCGTCGGTACACCATTCGCACGTCACATCAATCGTGGGCTCGGTAGTGCCTGTCATTTTATGTATCATTGCTCTGGCGGCTCTTTCAGTTTGTATTTGGCGAAGAAGGTCCGCCGCGCGCCGAAAGACAGTATTACGGGAGACAATCGACCCTATGCTCCTCGTCCATGGAGCGCAGAGGAGCAACGTGAATGAAGGTATGTCAAGTACATTGAGCTTGTCTCACAGCCTATTGGGCCTCTTATCACTTTCTGCTTACGCGATAGCCACGTCGGAGACTATCACACCGTTCATATTACCTCCAACATCTGCTATGCCCAGCGATCCAAAACGGACCACAAATACTCGAGATCTGCCTATCACGCACTCCCGGCATACTTCGCTCCCGTCGCTCCCATCCCAAAATGAGGTCTCAGGAGATAACATCATTGATATTTCCGCATTTGTTGACCAGGAGATCCCATTCATGCCCGGGCCTCCTCCCAGTTACGCGACTGCATGAAGTCATAGACTTGTTCCCGTACACCGTACTCATTACATTCACATATCCCATGAACCTATATCAATCCAACTCTTCGAACCCTTATTTGCTGGAAATGTCCGGGACTGTCGACAACTGTCGACACATATCGACTGATACTCCACATGACAATGAAATTCGAGCAAAAGACTACGAGTACATATCGGACAAAACGAGAACGTACATACAACTTCCAACTTCAGCGGTTATCGCATCGTACACGGTCGTACAGTGGAATCATACAAAACATGGATAGTGGTAAGGGACCGCGAGCAAAATGACGATAGGAAAAATAGGCGAGGACAATGTCATTGACACAAGACGATCATACAGCACGCAGACCGATGAACGTCGGGCTCAGTCACTCAACGCCTGTGCAACTGGGTGCCAGGCTTGCCAGTCGGCACAGGGGCGTGAGGGACAGCGGCGTGAGGCGTCTTGATCTTCAGGCCTGTTTATGCGAGGGTGAACAAATATGAGCGAATGCAAGTGATACAGACGGATAACAGTAGAAAGCGGCCCGAGGCGTACCCAAATCTTCGGCCAACAAGCTAGCGCCCTTCTCGCCGACGAGCAAAGCGGAGGAGTAAGTGTTCGTGCCGAGGTTGTCCTGAAATGCGTGTGAACTAAATAATGGTCATACAGATGGGCAAAGGCAGACGTACCGGGCAGATCGACAAGTCGCAGACCTTCAGGTTCTTGGTGCCAAAGACGTTAAGCCTAGAGTCAACAACGCCACCCTGTTCCCTGGGCTTCATCGCTACGTATCGTCACCAGTAAGTCAAACTCCATCCAAAAAGTAAACTATCAGACGTACCGCACGTTCCCAGACTGTGCCATGTAGTCTCAACATGGTCCGCGATCCAGTCGTCTATAGCCTGATCATCCTCCTTCGTGTATTTGATGTCCTCGTGAACCTTCGAGGGGTCGAAGGGCTCTCCGGGGCGATGCCAGGTACCCATGTGAATGCCGACGGTAAATCCATCAGGGAGGATCTTCTTCGCGGTCTGGATATCAATATCCCTGCATGCGGCCGGGGAGGCAGGGTGGAAGTGTGGATGATGCGAGGTGAGCTCGCCGCGGAAGGCTATATACAACACAAATCAGGTAAGGAGCGTTAACGACCAGAGGAAGAAAGACGGCACGCACCATCCATACGCCTCGCAATCTCGCGGGTCCTCTTGTAGCACCAGCGGATGGGCGCGAAGTCGGCCTTGTTGTTCATAAAACCACTGTCGAAGGTAGGCTCGACGTATGGGCTCTGCGAGGTGATATGGATCCTGCCACGGCTAGCAGGGTACTCCAGGTATTGGAACCTGTGGGATAGAAGTGTTAGGTGCTCATAAACGCGGAGGGAGCAACATAGTGGTACATACATAGTGATATACTTGCCCGGTGGAAGGAGGGCGTGGTCGGCATAGGCACCCGAGACGATCGAGCCGAACCTAAATAGTAATGTGATTAGTTCTTGATGCTCATTAAGTCGAGCGGAAGGCATACATGACGGGCTTGTCGGGTTTATCCTTGAAGTACCTGTCCCACAGGGCGTTGAACTCGGGGCCCATCTCTTTCAGTTCCTCCTCGCTTGGGCGGATCTTGAAGCCGGCATCGATGGCGTTCGAAGAGAGGCGGGCTTTCTCAGGAGAAACCTCCCACTCTTGGAACAACTGCGGGGCATATGTTAACAGGATTTATGGGGGAAAAAAAGGAGAGTAGATGTGAACACACCTCTCTTCGCGCTTCTTTGTCACCACGCAAGAAGTCATCCAATGTGAAGCTTTCCTCGGACACACGGTAAACTAAATTCATTGTGAGATACAGTCAGCCACACGAAAACCGTGACTTCGCTGAGACATACCAGAGAGGGTTGTGTAATGATCCTGGTATTGCTCGCTAGAGTGATAGACGGAGGATTAGCGCACGAACAATGAAAGAAGTGAAGATGAACAGGACCATACCCTACACCAGGGAGGTCGCTGACAACCTTGATATCCAACTTCTTCAACAGATCTGAGCTACCGACACCAGAGCGCTCGAGGATTTGCCTAGTTATCGTAAACGACATCAGCTCGTGTTCATGGGGGGTAGGGAAAAGATGAAAATAACTGACGGAGTACCGAGAGTACCGGAGCTAAGGACGACACACTTGTTTGCCCTCACCTACGGATCACCTCGTCAAAAATGGCCCAATGAGAACTCAAGAAGGAGAAAGCTTACTATGGTCTCAATCAATTTACCACCGTGGGCACGGTTGCGCGAAGGAACGTAGGCTACACCCACAGCCTTGTCGCCCTCGAAGATGACGCGGTTGACGCGAGCATTGGTTCGAAGGTAGAGATTCGTCTGGACATCCATGACGCTGTGAACATAGGCTATACACAGATGTTAGAGAGAGAAAATATATCAAGAAAAAAATATTACCAGTAGCGGCGTCACTTCGCCTTCCGGTATGTCTGTTGATATACTTGGCCCAGATTTCGGAGGCGTTTGCGGTTTTACAGTCTAACGGAGAAGGTAAGCAAATACCGAAATTGAGCGGCAAAGACGGTAGAGATACCCTGGATATCATCTGGATCGAAAATATATTTTCAGAGATAGTTACGACGTCATATCGAGACGAAAACTTACCGCTGTAGGGAATACCGATAGCGTCGGACGCACGAAGGAAATCTTGAGCAAGTGCGGAGATGCAGCCACCGTTACTGATGGCGATGGGGCCGTCGTAACCGTGCGTGTCATTGTTGACGGGCTTCTGGTAGTTCTCGAGCTGAGAGTCAAGGTCGAAGACATCAGCGTCGAGAGAAAGGAGGTAGCCGGAGGAACATTTACCCGCTTCATCAGAGGAAGGAGATCCTCATAACTCCATCCTTCGGTCTTGAAGTCATCTGGACGATCAAATCGTGAGAACTGAAAGTGAAGTCACAGACACGGTAGCACACTGACCCCAGTCGGACGCCGAAGCCCTTGTGTACATCTGGAAGTTGATGCTGAAGAAAGAATTAACGGGGAACTCGACGATGAGGGAAAACAATGGAAGGAATTCTACCTGCTTCCACCACCGAGAATGTTGGCACAGCTGGAAGATGACGGATCAGCAGCGGTCTAATGAGGTTGGTAAGTGGGGCTTACGGCACGATACTACGGCGGCCCCTCATGTAGGATGACTCCATGGTGTCGGTGTAGAAGGTCGCTTTGTCATTGCTGCCACCAAAGGGGTCAGCAGTCACCAAGATAAGGACATTGGAGAGTACGCACATTCCGTCGCGTTGCATGTTCCTCACATAGATACCAGGCCTATATACCCACGGGTCATCGCGGTTGTTCATGCCGCCTAATAGTGATTTGAGTACGAATATACAACATAATCAAATAGCGCGATGGCCCACCTTCAATGAGCATGACCTTGAGGTTTGGGTCGGCCTACAGAGGGAGAGTCAGTGCGACGAGCATGTGAAGTAAAGGCGCAGACGAACATAGGCCATTCGTCCAGCAACAACACATCCTGCAATTCGGGCAGCTTAGAACATAATTTATCTCCGAGAAAGGTCTAGTAGACGAACCTGCAGGACCGCCACTACGAGAGAAGTAGTTCAGAGGGGAGACTCGAAGGTAGGAGAGCGATGAACGTACCCAGCTACGATGACATCGACTTCCTGAGGGTGGACCATGTTGTTTGGGTGGTGAGAGTACGAAATGAGGTAGAGTTCTGAGTGGAGGTCAGGGGGGTATGCGTCTGACCTATCCTTGGACGAGGGTATTTATGAGAGAGGAAAGTACTGTGCTGAGCCAATCATGTAAGAGTGCTCGCGAGAGAACCGGAGACCTGACCCACTCCCTTTCGTCATGGGGTTGTTCTAGGACAGAAACCAGGAGGGGATGGTCTTGAACGTGACTGTGGTGCTCCTATCGTCTTCTTCCTGGTAAGATTCTGGATTGGTTCGTGCCAGATTCTAGCGGGCTCCCGTTGACGAGAATTATCATCATGAGGCCCGCCTCTTCAAAGACGGTCCAGGAAGATCCCTCAGCCTCTACTCCCAAAGTTGTCAGTCGAGAGTCATGAAAGAGAAATGGTTAGCTGTAACAAAACTATCAATATTGAGGACTGCCGAGATGAAGTCATAGGACGGTGGGTCCCAAGGTGAAGTTGCGCAGGAGACCTCGGCATGAGAGATCAGAATGATCAAGTGAATGGAATTTCGGCTGAGACGGGCTCAAATGTTCCGTGGGTACGTGAAGAGCGCTATGCTGCTCGCAGTGGCGTAGAGCCCAACAAGAGCATTGCATAGCATTTCTGTGCAGCTTCTCCATGACCCGTCCGAGAATGTAATTGTGTCCATATTTGGAGTGTGGACAACGCCAGCCCCTATTGGGTCACACCGCTCGCGCTTCACTCAAAGGGGCATCTGGTATGGCTTCCCGCCTTCCGGGTGACTTCAGATCAAAGTGTGGGGTAATAGCCTTCCAGGGCCAATGCGGGGTATATCGCTTGGCTTTTGACAAATTATCGGTGTCAGGATTTTCCCTCCTGATGATGATCTCTGACCTGCAGTTGAGAGTAGAGGGGTAACGTGTCGCACTGGTTTCGCAGGATGGGGATAGCTCCTTCACAGATAGGCAAACAATTCTTCCGGAGGACAAACGAACGCTATAAACCTGCGAAGCTTGGGAATGCCGGTGTATTAGAGAGGTAAAGTTTGGATTGGGCGCAACTGACCAGCCAACTGCCTGCCGCTTCGCCTACGCAGACTTGCGTTCTTCTTCCCGAAAACACACGAACAAGCCCGTATAATTGAAACAGCAGGTCGCTTGACCTCTTGTGCCCTGGTGGTTTGCGTATCCACCCCAGTCACGGGCAAAAGAGAAGGGAAGTTAAGCGCTTGTTTATGACAAGTGACTGCACTAAAAGAGTCTCTTGACTCCCTGGAGAGTCCGAGGACGCGGACATGTCTTGAACGCTGGGTCTTTTGGAGAACGTCAGGCGACCCATGACGAGCGTAGAGTAAGTTTCCTTTCTAGCCCCATGCAGAGACTTTAACGAGAGTCATTGGTTGAGCGCGGCCATAGACAGCATTCGCTTGGGGAGCAGAAAAGCAGAAAAAACGCAGCCGTCAAGCAACACTTGCCTGCGTGCAGAGACAAGAATTTTGAGCAAGTCGCATGGAAAGAAATACTGCCTGATATTTGATACTAAATTCTGGGGCAAAAATCTGAAGAAGCGATGAGGAGAGCACGCAGCATAAACATTCCGCCGTTTATCTATCTCTAGCGGTGGGCGCACATCACAGAGAACCGACCTCTATAAATGATCCACACGTACTCCATAACAAGAGTGCAGGATCCGTCAAGTTTATCACGAGATGCATGAACTTGGTGGGAGCTTATTTGGGGAGCGTGTTTTAGACATTGTCTTTGCACTGTCTTCGCTCATTACAAGTGATATTGGTGTTACAGTGATTGCAAAAAAGAGATAGACGCACAATCAGTATACCTGCTATTCGAGGTCTCCGCTACAACCCATGGCTAGATAGCAGACGAGAGGACGATCGAGGCAAGGTGGAAGGACCGAGCGCCTGCGATTGGTCGAGTCATCGACCGCTCTCGTGGCATGACGTAATTTTTTTTGAACGATGTCTGGCCACATCGTGTGGCGTTCCTCAAGCCAATGCTCAATTTCTTTGCAGGACAGCTTTGAGTCACTATCTCAAAAACCGGACATTCATATACAAGCAGATACAATGTATTGTCGAGGCTCTTCATAATCTATGCTTCAGTACTTTACAGAAGGGTTTACACAACATCCGACATTCAAACCTTGCGTCTACCATTTCTCGTGGGCAGGACGGACTATCGCAAACGAAAAGTTGAGCGATGACTTCTTCACGCGTCGAAGAGAGGGATACACTCACGATCAAGCTCCCACGTCCATGCTGACCTATCCTGATTCGTGAGGTAAAGATAGGACTGCCAATCCAGTGTGAGTAGAGCCAAGAGTAACAGCAGTCAAAAGGCGAGAACATATGTCTAACCTTAGCGATGCTCTCAGGGTCCAGTCTAACGTCGGGATTGGACTCCCACTCCTCCCCATGTCGGGATCGGCTACGCTCGGTGAGAATACCTGTAGGTTGCGCAGTGAGAACGCCGCATCACCTGCAAGAAACTTGAACTGACCTCCATCAATTATGGCCTATGTCGTCGTGCACATCCGTCAGAAGCATGAAAGGAAGGACATTAGCTTGATACTCACATGAGCAACCTAATTGCGAGAGCAGATGGGCCTGTCAGACAATGTTCACGAATTATACGGGAGCGACGACACTCACGTGGATGTTGTCCTTCCCAAACTCCTTCGCTAAACTCTGCGACAACGCGCGCTCTCCAAACTTTCCAGCAGCGAAGCCAGACGTCTGCATGAGGATAAATACAATCGAAGAGGTTCGGATAAGCCACGGGTTATTTTGGAAGGAAGATACGACTCCGATGCGCAGAGACTTCGAGAAGACCAAGTACCCACCGTAGTGTTACCTCTCAGCGAAGCCGTTGCCCCGGTAAACAGCAGAGTTCCACGCTTCCCAAGCTCATTCAAGGGGAGCTGTTTGAAAGCGAGAATGACCTCGCGAGAAAACGAAAATGCCGCTGTCACGTTTGTCTTGACTGATTCTGTGACCTCTTCCTCCGTGAGCTCCAGGAATGGTTTCCAAGCTCCATAGCCTGCGTTCCAGAGCGCTGCACGGATCTCAGAATCAGGCCATTGTTTCTTGATGGCCTCAAAAGCGGAGTGGATATCCTTGTACCCGTACTCTTTGATAGGAAAGGCAGCAACCTAGAGAACGTGGGGATCAGTACAAAAGACGACCTTATGAACGAGATTTTGTACCTCGCCGCCTTGAGAGTTAAGTTCACTGGCAAACTCGTTCAAGCTATCGGCGTTCCGCGCGATCAAAGCGACGCGATACCCCGCCTTAGAAAACACGCGGCTAGAGCCATGTCAGCCGTATATCTCAAGCACCTAGGGCTGGAGATGAATAAGCATACGCGGAAGCAGCGCCTGTCCCTATAGTCATAGATACCATCCAGTCAGAACTTTGCCTTCATGAGAACGCGTGCACAAAGAGTAGGGCTCACCGTGCCCGGCGCCTACACCAGCTACAACGAAAAGCGGGCGAGCGACCATATTTGTTGCTGTTTAGCCTAGAATGAGTAGCGAAGATGAAACCAAATAGGCTTGTCCAGTCTTATGTGCGAAGATATTGTAAACATCCAGAGACAACTGTCTCTATATAAGCCAACCCGAATAACCACCAAGAGCTCTCGACTTGCGTCATCGCAGCTCACACCGGCATCGGTACATGATCAGTCATCGTACTTCCGAATGCGTCTGAAGTCTGACTGATGCACACCAAGAGCACGACAGAGACAATTGGTAAACATATTCTACTCAACCGTCTGTGAGTGACGATTCGATCCTCTCATAGCACTTCTGACGATCCAAATAATATCTTGGCTGGGGGCAGAAATTCACCCAAGGCTTCAGACGTCTATCTAGCGACGGCCAGCTTATCCACGGCTCAAGCGGGCTTGTAGAAATACTTGAACTCTGACTAGACGAAGTGTGGCGAAGTCCAATCGGGCTCTGCCCGAGGCGTAACACCTATTCCAGTCCTGCCTTGAAAAGTCATCCTGTGCAAGGAAATGAAGATGAGCATGAATGACAACAAGATTGCGGTATACAGAAGTTCAGTGCAGTGGAATGTAGTTTACAACAATTGCTAATCGATGCGATGCAAGGCGTGACGAGTGACGAAAAAAGAGTGAGAGCAAGAGTACATAGGAGAGCAAAGAGAGAGAAGAGTCAGACGCGTGAGTGGACTACTCATAGGACACTGGAGAGCTGCATTGGGTCGTGAGGAAGTTTCTTGTCGTCGGGAGGTTTCGACCATTTATCTGCATGGCGGCGAAGTTGAATAAAGAACACCTCGACCACCAAAGAGCGAAAGACGCACCTGGACATGCAACAAAGTAACTGTCCATAGACGAAACGAACCGTTCTTCGTACTCGTTCGGAGGAATGACGGTGACGTCTTTGCCTGTGCCAGCGAGACCTTGCTTGGCTTTGTATTCCAATGTCTTCGCGAAGGTGTAGCTTCCAATCGTGTCGACCAGACCGCATACAATTTCCTTCTTCTCTTCGTTGATCCCAAGAAGAAGCCTGAACAAAATGACATCAGCTAAGAAGCGAATTGAAACAAGGATCATCGGACTCACGAGTAGTCCATGATGTTACTCTTGGTGAGGAAGTCGCAGTCATGCTTGATACCTTCTTGAAGTACGACTTTCGAGTGTGGGTGAACGAGAGTGAGAGCACGCTCTTGACCTGTCCGACTAGCTGTCAGTCTCGGAGCAGATTTCCATGCTGTGAGCACTCACCTTCCATCCACTCTCCATCGAACAGTGTCTTTGACGTTGAAGCGTTGGTATTAGCCTTGACCTTCCTCCCCTGTATACCCTTCAAGTCAAAAGTCTTGCCAATCTTCTGGTTATAAAAGAGGTTCTCCATGACGAGAAGATCCGCCTTCGCCTGTACAGTCCCGGTCTCAAGGTTCCGCACTTCGACGGTATAAAAGCCCAAGAGCTTCGCCAGAATAGAAGCCCTGTTGGACGTCGACTCCATATACCGAAAATACGACGGTCCAAGCTCAATTAACACCTGCCTAGAATGTTAATGTTTCGTTAAACGGGCGCCACACATACGCACAGAGGGGGGATAAGACTCACAAGTCCGCCACGTTCCACGCATTGACCAGCGTCTTGATGATAAACCTATCATCCCCCGTCTTGAAGAAATTACTCTTGCTCTTTCCACCATCCGCCATCCAATTCTCGCTCCATGCCATACTCTTCACGAAAATATCATCGATTCCACATCTTCTCCTGAGCGCATCGAACTGCTTCGCATAATACACCGTACAACTAAACTTCAACCGCTTCCCAATCGTCCAGTCGTATTTGATGTGCGGCCGTTCATCGATCAGAAGTGGGTCGGTGGACAGTAGACCGTGGTGTCTCTTGAAGTTGGAGACAGGAGAAGGGGTACGAGGTACATCGACGGGTTTCAGCATGGAACGCATAGCTTGAGTAAGCGTATTAGTCCAAGAGAGGGATACATTCGCGGCGTCATTAGCGGAAGGGACCGGGGCGTGGACGTTTGAGTTGGCGGTAGACGCAGGACTAGTGATCTGAGTGTCGCTGTTTCCAGTCGAAGACGTCCCAAGCGACGGTTTTGACGATCCCTCGGGAGATTCATCCACGACATCAAGACTCTTCGGCGGTAACGGCGGCGGCACACTTGGAAACTCAATCGACGACACCGACGTCGAAGTCTCCGGCCCAACCGTACTATTGCTCTCCGTAGAAATAATCGAGGACGTCTTTCCCCTCCGGATATTCGCCTCTACGAATGCAGAACCCTCCAGATCCGAAATGTTTCCCTTCGTCACCGCCGAACCACTCTCCATATCCTGAAGTATCTTGCCCGCAGTCTCAGAATTCTCTCCAACGGCAGAGACGTGCCCGTCGGCAGCGTGCGTATCAAGCTCGACGGCAGGTTTGGCCCAGGCGGAAGGTGGCGGATTACTGATGTTTCGATTGGACAGGGAACCAAAAGCTGTGAACATGGACGATGGGAGGCCAGCAGTGACGTCCAAAGGTGCTTTATTCCGTAGCACGTCTCGAATGGAGAGGAGTGACGAAGGATCTCGAGGGTGTTCTTTGCGAGTTATGATAGCTGAACATGATTCGGGTTCGTGCCACACGGTGTCTTCCTTATCCGGATTAGGTTTCGAAGGTGATGAGAAGAACTTGAATGATGAAGTAGCAGCAGTTGAAGCAGGGGGCGACGAAGGTAAGCCAGGAGTAGGGGACGAAGGTGCGGCAGGACTTGCGACTCCACGAGGAAGCGACAACTTCGCCAGCTCATGTTGATAGTCAGTCGAACTGTGTGCCGCAAAAGGTCATTCAACAGATCAACAGTCAAGATGAGTGCCACAGAGGAATTAGCACGGTGGGGTACGGACGCACCTCAGCGTAAACGCGATGATACTCCCCCAGTCGTCCTCCTTCACGATCACATTCCCATTGGGCACAGCGTGGCTCTTCGCCTCCCACCACCTTGGCTCCTTCATAGCCTCCCTCTCCTTCGAAAATACCGCCCTCGCGGCTTTCGGTAGATGTTTCGTCTCCCAAGCGGACATCCTCTTATTCGCACCAACTGCTGCCGAATGGAACGAGCGCCTCACATTGTTCAACGTTGCGTTGGGTGTTTGCGAAAGCTGAGCGTACAGCGATTGCTCGGTTCTCTGGAATGTGTGGCGCATGCTCGCGAGGAGGGTAATGGAGTCGGTAGAGCTTGCGTTTGAGTGGCTGGATTCACCGGAGAGGGAATGCGAATCGGAGGCGGAAGAGAACTTGACTGTGTCAGCGGAAATAAAAGAGCCTTTGTCTTCGCTTGCAGGTGTGGGGGGCATAGTCGAAGGAAGGGAAGATACGCCAGCTCGGGGGGTGGCGAGGGGAGTGATGGAAGAGTCGTCTACGGATAGTGAATCGTAAGCCTCGTCGGCGGAGGGTAACCGTGGAAGACTTTTATGGAATGATTTTGGGTCTTGATCGGAAAGTTGCAATTCCTGAAGCACGAAAATTGAGAGTTAGCTTGTCGAAACATAGACCGGACTCTAAACACATACTAGTTTGTCTAGATGCTCCGCCACACCTTGCCACCATCCATTAATCTCCTTCCTCAACTCCCTCTTCTCCACATCGCCCTCAACACTGGCTCTCTGGAAAACAGTCAAATCCCCAACCCTATCCTTCTCCGTCAACTTGTCAGCTCCATTGGTCCCTCTCGTGATCTGCAACCTCGGAACCCGCAGCTCAAAGATGTCCTCGATAGGTGAGATGGTAAACGAGACAGTATGCGATTTGAACGAGAAATGGCGAAGGATATTGAAACGAGACGATGGTAATGGAACTTTGGCGTATGCAGAAGGAATTGAAGACGACGAGGGTGAAGATGTCCATGGTTTCGGGGAGGCATTGGTGTGCGTACATAACGAGGGTATAATCGTGCAAATTACCGGAGAGTATATTAAGAACTCGAGAAACTTGGCAAAGGAAAACAAACTGCGATATTTCGCATGAGTGAAGAAGACGGCTATGAAATGAAAAGCAGGAGACTCACAAGGTCCCATCAGTCATCCTACACCGTGCGGTCGTCTCGCCACACTCCCTACAACTTTGCCACATCATAACATGCTCGTCATTCGGCGGCTCGACGTGATTACCTTTCGCTTCGGTCGAGCTCACCCTCGCTACAATCCTCACCCCATCATGGATCCACCTCCTCTCGTGCTGACCTTGCGAAGACTGGCACCCAAACCTTTCGCAAGGTTCATCCGCCTTGCCACACAAATCCACGACCACCTCACCAAGTGAGTCCGAACCCGAGCCATAATACAGAGCGGTGTCCCACCTCGCCCTTGGGCCGCATCTCAGGTACCTCGTCCGTTCCATCGCTGAAGGTTCGGCCGGTTCGGAGGTCTTCGGTTGTAGAGCTGGGACATGCTCAGAATACAGCACCGACAATCGCTGCTGCCGGACAAAACCAGGTATGCCAGCCATGCCGCGACCCCGCGAGTCCTTACCGTCCCATCCTAGAATACTGCTTAACCCTGTCCGTTCCTCTCCCGTCAACTTTCGCGTCGGCCGTTCCTTCTCCTTCTCAGCCAATCGCACGAGAAGCACTGGTGGTACGAAGATAATGCCGGGCGAACTGGAAAGCAAGGTCTTGCTCGCCTCTATCCGGCGAAGTGCAGTCTGGAATGGAGGTTCGTCCTCTGAATTGGGCGGTGGTAGAGCAGCGACCTGTGGAGGCGCACGCGTGGGGCCAAATAATGAGAACCGACGTTCTCGACGAGGACGATCTTCAGAAACGCGAGCAGCTGATACTGGTGGCGCCATGGGCGACGTCGGAGAACGAGGGAAGTCTAGAGATGACCTAGGAGACGAAGTGGGACTGAGGGTGGTCGTGCGCTGCAGCAGCCGTTCCGTCTTTTTCGAGAAGAAGTTCCAGAGGGTTGAGGTAGGCGAGTCACGGTTCTTGCGCTTGTGGTCGTTGAAGGACGCGGGTCTTTGGGCAGACTCGGCTGAGACGGTGACGGCCATGGGGACGGAAGGGATGACAGGATGTGCAGGTTTTGGGAATTCTAATTCAATATGCGAGTCGGAGAGGAAATGTTGTTCGAGGAGGAGAGAAAGATGAAGATAAATAGCGACACGCAGAATCTTGGACAGCGTATCGTGATGCGCAGCGGAGAGCGTTCCCTTGAGAGTGAAGGTACCTCCGACGAGTTGAAGTGCATCCTCTGGATGTGAGACTGATGGGAGTATCAGTACTTATGATCGCATGGAGGGAGACGAGTAGTATGTTTACCATCCCATTCCTTGAAACCGAACAACACGAGCCGGGAAATGGTGTCAGGATCCAGTTCGGAACCAGGCTTGGGCAGTGAATACACTCCTGGGGCAAAGGTGCAAATTGGACCCTGCGGAATTACCTCGTAGTCAGAGGGTGTACGAGTGTGTGCGTTGGAATGCAGAGGGACAAGAGTGAGCAAGAGGTGTTTGGCAAGAGGCTTGGGCGAAGGCGAGACAGACTGCGTCGCAAGTTCTCGAAGCTGTTGGATGGCTAATTCGCACTGCATTCGCGAACGTGCCGCTGCCTCCTCTGGATCAGGGTCCTTCTCCTTCACCCCCGTCAATTCCATCGTGGAAGCAGTTCCCTTGGACCTCGTCCGAAACCGACTCTCCGCGTCCTTCTCCTTCGCCGCCAGCTCCTCCTTCTCCCGCTCCTCTCTCCTCGCATTGGACACTGCATCATCCCTTCTCTTCTTCCGCATCCCCCTTGTCCTCTTCACTCCAGCTAACCACCCATTCCTGGTCACCGCCTCCCCCACTTCACCAAGCGTAGCCATTAGCGCGTCCTCCCATCCTTCCCGCGCTATCTCAGTGAACTCCTCCTCTAGTGCGCGTCTGATGAAATTTGCGAGATGCTCTTGAGCTGGAACAGTGAGTACCGTGTCCGGTCTTGATTGAAGCGAGTTGATGTGTGGTCGAGGCGGTACGGAGGGCAAGGGTTTCTGTGCGGCCGCCATGGAGCGAGCCAAGGCGGGTCAATCAGTCGGTGTAATGGTCAACAGAAAGCAGCCATAGGTTTATAAGGATGGAGAGCAGCGATATGGTGATCAAGTCGTCGGGCTTTGCTCGTGCAACGCAGCACGGAAAGGGGCAGACCGGTTTCCTGCAAGTGCTATGCTCAGCCCTAGGCGCGTCATCGAGGCTCGTCATTCGCTTCGGCAACGGACGGACCTTGTTCAAGGATAATTTCCCACGCTCAGTGCTCCCTCGCCACACGACGCCATCCACTATCACTAATAACTCATACGGAAGTTCCTATTCTAAACTGAGGTTGCAGAGCACATCGCGCCCCAACGCCGTCGTCCCAGTAATATGCAGTTCGTAGACAAATTCGCGATTAATCTGTATGCTGAAGGACTTTGCGGTCGCGGGGAGACCGCTGGTGGACAAGTGTGGCGAAGACGGTTGTCATCTGTTGCGGGCTCCTGAAGGGTAGTCGGTACCTAGGACTTGGTGAGATATAATTTCCGCTCAATGGCGTATTGAGCGCGCTTTCATAGAGCTGGACGCCAAGGTCGCGTGAGCCCATCAACGGCCAAAATGGCTATCGTGGCTCCATGGGTATCGATATTGATCAATTGTAATGCGGTGAGCGCAAGAAGTGCTTTGGATATGAGGTTGAGTGAGATCTTCAACGTTCTATTCGTCGAGAGTGATCGAGACACGGCCAGTGGCGGAAGGATAGTCGACTGTAGATTCTGAGAGAGAGTATGCAAGCGTATGTGTCGTCACTATCTGTGATGTACGACGAGTTTTTATCGATGATCGGCTCTAAGAATAAGTCTACAAGCTAGTGAGACGATCATGAATAACCTGAGGAATCCGCATGCCTAGGAGACAAGGTAGCATCGCAGATCAGGCAGGTAAATCAAAAGGATGGAAAGGGAAGAAAAGGCTGACTGAGTAATGCTTCCTTGAAAAGGTGGAGGTTTTGACAAGCTTCAAGTTCGTATCCATTCATAACTAACGGAGCACTGGCGACGATGTACCGCATTTCTCATAAAGAGCTTGTGATTGTGTGGCATGATGTTGAACCGCATATATACACTGTTATGTCAAGCAGATGAAGCGTGGAGTCAGCGAGTATCAAGGTATCTCTGACATGACGGCTCAAGGGTGAGGAGGCGGAGATGAAAGAGTTTATATGACATACCACTGGAACCCTGCAGAAAAAATCATGCAACGGTGCATATATGCGCATTGAACATGTGTGCTGCTGCATTTAAGGGCATTCAGAAAGTATTGAAAGCCTCGTTGGTCTATAGGGTGCCATTTTTCCAGTCGATTGAGACCAGAAAATGAGAACGGACCTGTGGCAATTCGGTGGAAATTCCCCACAATAGGAGGATTTAGATGTCAAGCTCGGAGCCTAGTTAGACCCACTTCTGACAGTATTGTATATCCCATATCTCAAGCTGGACCAAGGAGCAGAAGTCATGCAAATGGAAATCGTCTGGCAAGGTGCTGACCCTTTACTACATAATACGGAGCAAGGAGGGCAGAAGAGACAGCCAGAATACTGAAGCCGAGTAAGAGTTCATGTGGGCGGTTGTAAATTGAATCCACGGTAGTTCATCAATTAGACAAATGAGCCTCAGGACATGCGGAGGATGTTGCAGCCAAAGCAAACGGGGACATGACGATATGAGGGAAATGAGAGAGAGACACAGCGTGACACACATACGCCACAGACGCGTCCTGACGCGTCAGGTCACTGTGACCGCCACTTGCCGGGGCTTCACATGAGTCCGAGTCGCGTAGCGGTCTTGTGTTTCGACGGTGACCGACATCATGAACATTGACGAATCAGCCAGATCGTCCTACTCTTCGCCTTTCTTCGGATTTGATTCATCTCATAAAATCTCAGAGCCGAACTCAGGCCTCCAAAGCCCCTACTTCGAAGCCGTATTCTCTCGCAGACCAATTTACGACAACATCTTATCATGCCTCGAAGTTCCCGACCTAATCCATCTCGGTCGTACTTCGAAACTCGCTCGAGCAGCTCTCGCAGAATACTCTACGCGAGCATACAACATTAATCGACATCTGTTGAATTTTTTCAACAATCCACTCTCGTTCAGATCTTTACAAGCCCGTACTGGCACGGTCATCTCAGGATCGAACGCGCTCCAGTTTCTGGACAGGACGTATTATCCCGATGCAGACATAGATATTTACGTCCACCCGGGACACGCTCTCGATGTTGGAAAGTGGTTGATGAGCGAGGAAGAAGGGTATACGTTTGTGCCGCAGAATAACCAGATGCTTGGTTCGACTTTCGAAGAGAATGTCGGGCAGTGGGACCCATTTGTGAGAAGGTTCAACGAGGAAGAAGACCAAATGTTTGGGCCCCGTGGAAACCTTTACAGGATGGCTGGCATTGCGCAGGTCTACTCATTTGAGAAAATGGTCAGGGGAAGGGACATGATGGATATAGAGGGTGGTCAGGCTCCGGAGGAGATACGAACTGTTCAGATCATCGAAACGAAGCAGTCGCCCTTCCAGAGTATCATGGGCTTTCATTCGAGTTCGTATATTCGAGTTTTCCTTGCACCCTTCTTAATCATCCTGGAGCTCCTTTGCGCGTTACACCGACTCACTGCATCGTTTCTCTTTCTTACCCGCTCACAGCCTGTGTCCTGAATCTCATCACTTTCGACACCGCTTATTCCCTCTACCCCCGTGCTACCTTCAAAGACCGCAGTATGCAGCTCATGAAAAGCCTGCTCACTCATGAATATTCCGCCATTCACAAATATGGGCGCCGCGGCTTCCGTATTCACGCGACTTACTCCTGGCCCCGATCAGAAATCGACCTATCTGTCATGCTCAACACCCACCGCAATCTCAACGACGAGTACACCTGGCGTCTTTCGCTTGATACCACGGGTGTCTCGCCACGTCCCCGGCTCACGTACACGTCAGCACTCATGAAAGAGGATCCGGTCGTGCACAATTCATGGACTTTGCTGGGTTCCGATGGGTCGGAGTTGGTGATCAAGTACTATGCGGTAAAGAGCACACTGTTCAGGTATAATTATGTGGTGGCGGACCAGGAATATGTGTCGCATTTAGGGAGGTTTGCGAGGTCTCAGGGGCGGATGGAGCATCAAAAGGTGAAAGGCTTGAACGGCGAGGAGAAGTTGAAGCACTGGACCTGGTGAGTCCCCATTTGCTTTGATCTGTTGACAGTGAACTGATTATTTCGTGCTTTGCATTCCGTTATAGGTGGGATTCCTCCTTGCCGGACCTCTGGATGCAGTTCAAGTCGCGTCGATAGACGTGATAACAGAGCATACGACCGCTGCTGAAAGCTAACCATTGAGTCCTTTATTTGTTTCCATGTAAATGGTACAGTCTGTCCCTCATTCTACAGCTCAGTGCAGTAGCAAATATTTACCTACTGATATGTGACTCTATCGCTAGGTATCCGCTTGTTTCTTGTTTCTCGCCGCTGAATATGATCAAAAGAATGGTTGTGCTGTATTTTGTACATTGTACTTCGTACGATAGAGTTTTGGCCGTAGATGAAGTCAAGGAATGCGGTTGACCGCCGAAATAAGGCTGAAAAAATGAGCCACGACTTCGGGCCTGAGGCCCAAAGTCCGCTCGAAAGCCCGCAGTGTAGCCTCCTCAAGCCTCCTCGCTCGACCCCTAACTCCTGACTTCGATCACAGTCAAGACAATCATCATGAATCCCAACGACCCAGCGAAATCGTCGTATTCTTCGCCTCTCTACGGCTACTCTCTAAAGAAAGTCTCAGAACCCAACCCAGGTCTTCAGCTGCCTTACTTCGAGGACGTATTCTCTCGCAGACCAATCTACGACATTATCCTATCATGTCTCGACATTGCCGACCTGATTCGTCTAGGTCGTACCTCTAAGGTCGCCCGTGCAGCCCTCGCTGAGCACTCTATCAGAGCTTACAACATAAATCGCCATCTTCGTTGCTTCTTCGACGACCCGTTATCGTTCCGATCTTTGCAAGCCCGTACGGGCTCACTTATCTCGGGGTCGAACGCGCTTCAGTTCCTGGATAGGAGCTTCTACCCTGGCTCAGATTTAGACGTTTATGTTCATCCAGGGCATACGCTTGAGGTTGGGAATTGGTTGATGAACGAGGAGGGCTATACGTTTGTGCCAAAGAATTTGCAGGAGCTTGGGTCGACATTCGAGGAAAATGTGGAGGAGTGGGACCCTTTTCAGAGAAGGTATAATGAGGAGGAAGACGCCTCTTCCTATCGTGGGCAGGTCTATAGGTTCTCTGGAGTATTCCATGTCTACTCCTTTGAGAAAAAGGTTAGGGCCGCGGACGCCGAAGGGCGTAATGTAGAGGAGGTGCGAAAGGTGCAGATTGTAGAGGCGAGGGAGTCTGCTTTCACGACGATTCTGAGCTTCCACTCGAGTGCGTCCCCTTGTTTTCAAGTTGGCATATGCTGTTTAACTGACTTCCTCACGTTAGCGTGCGTTATGAACCTCATATCCTTCGACACGGCTTATTCCCTCTATCCTCGTGCCACGTTCAAAGAAAGGCGCATGCAGTTGATGCGAGAAATCACACCCGAGGAAGTCAAGGCCATTTCCAAATACGGCCGTCGAGGTTTCCAAATCGCAGCGACCTATTTATGGCCCTACGCCGGCAGTGATCCCTGCCTCGTGCTCGATACCGTCCGCAACGTTAACGATCGCTTTACTTGGCGCGTCGCTCTCGACACCACCGGCGTCGATCCGCGTTCCAAGCTCACCCCGACCTCTAACGTGATGAAGACGGACCCCGTCGTCCAGAACACATGGGAAATGTGCCATCTGCGCGGGGACAATCTCACGATCACTTATTTCGCGGTGAAGAGCACGCTGTTGAGGTATAACTATGTGGTGGCGGAGAACGATTATCTATTGCAATTGGTGAATTGGTTGCGAGTGCAAGGGTTCTATGAGCATGAGAAGGTGGAAGGATTGAGCGGTGAAGAGAAAATCAATGCCTGGACGTGGTGCGTTTACTTCACATCAGTATCAGTCCCGCTGGCGCCGACTATAATCACCGAGTGTTTGTGAAATCTCTACTGACATTCAAACATTCGTTACTTTAGGTGGGATGCACTGCTGGTGCGACAGCGAGCACAATTCATCAGGAGGCGTCATTGAACAATATACGGCAATAATAACTGGGAATGCTTTGAATCGCCCGAAGTTGCTTGAATTCAGTTGCAGTGTACTTACACAATCGATGGCAAAGACGGAAGCCAGACATGTATTCTTGACTCTCTTTCCTCGGTCTTGTTTCTTTACTTGCACATCTTGATCACAACGAAGAACCGTACTCCCACAATTCTGCAGACCTTTGATACACAACTTGTATTTTGTAAGGCACAATATAGTATATTTCACGTTCTTCCAAGACCCTACTACGAACACGTATAAATGAACGACATGCGACTCAGTCCAGAGTCGACTACAACAGGGTATCGAATGAGTAAAAAACAGCGAGACGAAAGCGAAGGGGACGGTCATCGGAGACCATGACGAGACCAACACAAAACAAAACCAAGGGAACCAAAGTACTGCACTGAGGTAGCGAAAGAAGGTATATGGGACAGTACAAAGAAAGAATGTTGCTCCGATGCCGCATATAGATAGCAGGGCCTGCGTGCGTGAGAGAGTAATGGTGAATGAGGAGGGGTCGGACATCGAGTCGATGAAGAAGGCGAAGAGATGGAGAAAGACAGCAGTGATGCTAGAAAGACGTTTTCTAGTTGACGACACCGAGACCAGCGTTGGCCTGGACGTAGGTCGCAGCAGCTGATGCAGTAAGGGGTGTGTAACCGGTGATAGCAGATTCTGCGAAGAGAGTCACAATGCGTGAATCAACCGTCGTTGAGGCCCCAAATGAGAGCTGTGGAAATACGTACGGGAAGAGAATGCGCTCAACACAGAGCTATCCACGACGGCGGTCACAGCGCCGGAGCTGTAGAGCGTGTTGGTCTGGCAAGTCCTTCCGAGTGAAGAGCCGCAAGTGGAGGCATCGGTGCTGCTCTGGATGAAGTATTCGCTGCCGTCGGGGACGTCATTGAGCGAAGGGGTGGTGACCGTGTTCTGAAAGATCATGGTATCGATTTTTTTAGTCTCGAAACGACAGAGGTGCAGGGCCGGACAGCGAACAAAGAGATGTCACTCACGAAGTAGTTGCCCTCAACAAGAGTAACGGCGCCGACTTCAGCATCGACGGCGTGACCGTCAACGTCAACGTAGTAGTCTAGTTATTCATATCCATTAGCAACGCTGAAGACCATTCCACTCAATGTTGGCGGTTACTTACTGTTCACGATGTCTGATCATCCACCAAAAGAGACGGATAAGTAGTCAGAATTCTGTGCTCAACCGAAGTATGCAGGACTCGGTGAAGAGAACGCACGGATATATTGTGTGTATCCACTGGTACCACCGATATGGGGTCCACGGCCAGAAGTGTGGTAGACGTAGTTCTGGGTGAACGTGATGGTATCGGCCTCACCAGTGAAAATGAATGCCCAGTAGTGGTCACTGTTGCACCTAAATAGAATGAAAGTGAAAAAAGTAAGAGTCAATACGGCATGATTAGAGAAACTCTTATGAGGAAAGGGGCTCACAAAGCGGAGTAAGTCTCCCTTCCGTCGAATATATTGTTACTGATTGTAACGTCCGTGGCGGAGTCATAACCAGTAGCGATGAATTGACGACCGATGTTCTCGATGTAGCAGTGGTCGATCCCTAAAAGACACAAACCGCTTGTGTAAACACCCTAAACGTGGACACTATAAATTTCCGAGACAGGAACTTACAGACGTGGGTTGAGCCGACAATAGCAACTATGTATCAACCGGGACAAAGTCAGAAACTAACAGAGCACGGACGAAGGAAATATATTCATACTAGCATCACCACCCCAGACATACTCTTGGCTGCAGATGAAAGACGTCAGCCCCTTCTAAGAAAAACTTGATCGATAAACCGAGCCGAGAAATGAGACCCACTTGATATCGGAGATCTTGATGTCTAAAAAGCAAACGCAGGGTAAGTAATACGCAACCGGAATCAATCATACGGCCAAGAAGCTTACTCTGGATGATGACGTTGTCCGCATCCTGAATCAACAAACCAATGCCCTTACTAAATGTCGAAAAGCGAGGAACAGTCTTAACAAATTCTGAGGTGAAGTCACAAGGAGAACCCACATTCCACCAGAACTGCCCGAACCGAGCAGCGTCTTCTGGCTGGCGACCTTCAAGCTATACTCGTAGCTCGTTCCGGAATTATAGTACGTAGCAGTCGACTTCGATCTAAGAACGACGAGATGAAGAGGAGGAAATGTCAGGATACATCTCGCGGGATGACGGTGTAAGGTAAGAACGTACGCGTCGGGCTCGTAGTTCTCGCACCAGTCATCCTGGTCAATAGCGAGTTGCGGGTCCGGACTGCAAGTCCAGGGCGCGCAAACGGTGCTGGGGAAATATGTAAGTAAGTTCGGTATATATGATATATATTACTAGTCGTTATGGCTGCTTACCCAGTCGTCGAACCGTAGTAATCGGTGAAGTCGTAGATAGACTCGAGCAGAATGACTCGCTATATAGCATGATAGCGCGGCCATGTCAGTCTTTGCTTTTCCCGAATAGTCAAATAGTACGGACCGCAGTGTCATCCGCCAACCATTCCAACAGCTCTGCGGTGGACGAGGGAACAGCAGCTGTTGCGGAGCCACCACCAACCGTAGCTAAGGACTTCGTCGTTAGAATATATCTCTGGCATATCTCGGTCCGAGTCATTGCACACACGTACCAGAGCCGAAACCAAGAGCGGTTCCAACAGCCAACGCCTGAGGAACAATCGCAGAAAGTGCAAGAAAGCCAGCAAGTGCAATCATCGTCAAGTAATGTGCACCGTCAAATGAAAGGAAAGGTAAGTATGGAGGTCGAGAAGGAGAAAATGAAAAATAAGATGGAAAATGTCAATGTCATCGTCCATCAGTCCTTATATACTGCGCAGGAGAAACTTCGTGCTGCACAACGACCGAACAAGCATGACCGAGACCCTCTGAAGCATCGCGACAAAGCAAATCCACGACGTAATGGCACCGCTGGACGAAAGGCACCGTGCGTTGGAAACGCTACTTAGAGCAGGGTCAGGTACCCGAAGTACGCTTTGCTTTCTCCGAGCATCTTCAAAATTGCGACTCAACGGATCGCATGCACGTGGCCAAGAAGGACGAGAGACGACTCCGACCAGGTGCTATGAGCCTTGCCAGGACGAAGTGGACGGAAGACCGGATCGCAACAGGCATCAACTAGGCTGTAAGCACGTATGCATGATCAAGTCACAGTGGGTGTTTTCCTCGCGAGAGAGGTAGAAGGATGATTTTCGGCGGGCCACCTACGAGTAAAGCTACCCAGAAAATCTATCAGAGAGCAGGGTCCGAAGGTGCAATGCGGTCCGCCAGTCTACAGAAGAACGCAGCTCCGAGCCGTGCAGCACAATGCATGCGTCCCTGGTCGTCACGAAGGTTCGGTCCCATTGTCAACTTCCGTTCTGGAGGGGTAAATGATATTTCATTTAGATATTAACGGATGCTCTGGCTGACGACGCGCTCACGGTTCGACGATGCAGGACGACGTTGACGGCGATGGCAACCGGGTACCGCTTCTAGGATTGCCGGATCAGAGGAGGTGAGTCTGATGAAAAAGGACTGATGTCTGGAGAAGGATTTTCTACCTTCGTCGCGACAACGATGATGCAGATGATTGACTGCGAACAAGCTGCGAAGGAACGACCGACAGGACCAAATTTCTGGGCTCCGTTGGGAACAAGACCGGGCGGCCCGGAGAGGGCCGGGAGCTGCGTAAGTGGCACAAGCAAGTTCGACGCCACAATCCGTGAACAAGCCAACTTTCTAAATTCTGGCCCATTATTCGCAGACTCAACAAACGAACACAAACGCGTAAGTATATATGCAGAATTATGTCAAATTTCTAATGCATTAAGAGAGAGAGGGCAGCACGGACCGTCGACTCGCTAAAGGGACTAATAAGCAGAAAGTGGAAGAACAGGCGAATTAATACAGCCACCGTGAAGACCACGCTGGACATTGAAACTGACTCTTGTCTGGGGTCAATAGAAGATGGGAGGTGGAAACATGACATGCTGTTCGCTGCTACAACTACCGTGAAGTTTTCCATAGTTCGTCCGAAGAACTGCGGTACGATACTACATGTGCTCCAGTGCTCCAGTGGACTATTGACGATCAAGGTCTCATACTCGGGAATGTCGAATAAGATCGATTGAGCATCAAATATCCAAGAAGAGTTCCATGAGATATCATACAAGAAACCCAAGCCTATCTTACACTCTCAGACCCACCTACCCACATCACGAACCCTTACGCAGCCCTCCTCGCATTAAAGACATACCCCCTCGCATCCTTTCTCCCCCTCTCCACGTCCACACTCACCAATAGTGGTACCGCGGCCCAAATCATGAACACGAGAAAGAAGAAAGCATAGCGGATATTTCCTGTCGTATCTGATATGAGACCGACGATGAGAGGACCGAGGAAGGACGAGGACTGTGATTTTTTGCATGAGCGTTAGTGAAACTTCAAGAGGACAGATAAACGAGGGCTCACTTTGTCTGTTATGGAGAAGAGGCCATACCTAGATGAAAAGTGACACAATGAGCGAGACGAAAACGCATTCGATAGTAAAGAGACAATTCAAGTCGACGTACCACCTGGCCTCCTCCCCAGGCGGTATCAACTCTGCATAGAGCGCCCTTGCATAGCTTTGGAATGCACCATAGACTGAACCTGAAATTGAGAGGAAAGAAACGGGTCAACAAGACATCCAAGCTGTGTACGGCCAAGTTTTCGGAGAGAAACGCACCGAAATAAACCGCCAACCCAAACATCTCTCCCTCTGTAGTCAATCCACCAAACTTCGCCTTCTCCCTCAGCACGCTCAAAAATCCTAGACATCCATATGCTGGAATCAGACTCGCCATCACTACCAGTATCACTATAACCTTGAGGTTGGACCACCCGAACTTTCTCTGTAATGCAGGCCACAGTAGCGAGCCCAGGATGCCTGAGAGCGGTGTGAGTACTCCGATGAGGATGAGTGAGGAGGGTGACATGTGGAGTGTCGTTTTCCCGAAGAGGATGGCAGTGGACGTTATCGTCGTGAAACCTGTACCAAGCATGAAGATATACGGTCAGGTTAAGGATCCTAATTGACTCATCTAGAGAGGAGACGCACCATCCGAAAGTAAGAACCAGGCTCCAAGATATCTGAACGTATTCTTCAATTTCTTGATTTCCCTCCACCTCAGCATCCCACCCAGTCTTTTCCAAGCCCTGATAACCTCCCTCCACATACTCCAGTCCTCCTTCACATCTCTCTGTGCGCCACCCACCTCTACACTTCGTACGTCCCATCCGTCCTCGCCATCCTCCATCACTGCTCCATCTCTTTTATTGAAGTCATCCTTCTCCCCACTCAGCAACCACCAAACTGCCGGCACGGAGAATACAGCCCACCATACCCCACTAGCCCCAATCGCGCACCTCAACACCAAAGTCGATCCCTTGAGCAGCGTAACGGGAACTAAAGTAAGAGCCAAGAGGGCGATGCCGGAAGAATAGCCAAGTGCAATACCGAGGGAAGAGATATGTGAAGTCGAACGCGAAAGAGAGGTGTTATATTTCTCGTGGAGCTGGGCGAGGTGGGGGTCGTCGGTTGAATTATCATTAAGGCCAGAAGAACCGGAAAGCAGTGGAACGGTATGCTCGTCGCCTCCCTCTCTGGTACCATGATTCTCTTCTTCTTCCGTGGGCAATATCCCTCCGGTATCCCTGTGTCGTTTTGTTAACTCCTCATCCAAAGACTGCCTTGCCATTACAACTCCCTCGCTGTTCTTCGCTAACATTGGTAGGTATGCGTTCATCGCAACAACTGACGCTCCGAAGCCGACGTTTGCGAAGATGGCGAAGAGGCCGGATAGGGGCCATACTGGAGAGGACGAAGGGAGAAAGAAGAAAAGGATAGCGGAGAGGGAGCCAAGGAAGGCGAATGTGAAGAGCAGACGTTTGCGATGTGGGGCTGCAAGATGGAAGGAAGACGGCCCAGTGTGTTGAGCGAACGGGACAGTGGGAAGGCGTGAGGGGTAAGGGGGACTCACGGTGGTCTGCAATCCCGCCCATTGAAATGACAGTCAACGCCTGCAGCGCAACAGAGATCGAATATACATAGAGGCTACCCAGCACACGCATCAGCACACGTCTCATTCTCGATGCTATGATGTGGCACCCCAACGAACTGTACATTTCCACACACCTAAAACTCGCAGTATCAATCCACACCCAACCTAATTTCACAGCACATCTCTGCTCCGTTTCCGTCCCATTTCCTGATAGCGTAGACGTTGAGTTGGAAAGCGAAACACCAGCGGAACAAGGTGTTTGCTTGTCAGGGAGGAGGTAGCCATTATCTCTTGCGAATTGTTCGAGACAGATGGGTAGGAAGAGCGTGAGGGAAACGATGACGAAAACTTCGCTTTGGTTCAGTTCAGAGGTTTTTGGAGAGCGGTAGTGACAACAGAGGGACTAGTCAGTGACGCTGTCGGATGCCCAGGTAGTTCACATACCTCGCAAACGCGTAACTGAGCCATCCCCATAGTTCGCGCTTGTAGCGTCTGGTGTCAAAACCACTTGGTGGTGCCGAAGACTCTGTTGTCATGCTCAAGCACGCCGAGCAGAAAGATAGAGAGTAAGAATGCTCTTAAACCAGTGGAGATGTTTAGTGCAAGCGAGACAGACCGCCGGGCCTTTCAAGTTGATGCACGTTCCAACTTCGGCGCTTCACAGTTACGTTGTAAGCAGATCGGCTGGCTACAAACGATCATTGAGGCAGAAATCCATGAATCACCCCAGAGAATGAGTGTTCTTGTACAGCGACCAAAAACAGTGAAGCTGGCGAAGATGAAGGAACAAGAAGTCTGCAGGAGTACTTACTTAGGTGAAGCGGGTCTCCAGAGGTCTCCAGCAAGCGCCCAAAAGAGTCGCGTGGCGTCGTGTGGCGTCTCACGTTCAGCGCACAGGAATATTCTCGGTATGTGATAGTCAATGGCACACGCCCACGAAATCATACGTGAGCAGTGATATTTCATGCGTCAGGAAAATAAGAGGTCTCTAACAGCGTCAAGCAACCGCTGCCGCCTCCACTCTCCCCGCATCCGCAGACCCGTCCGCCTCCAACTCAGCCACCTCCCCCAATACTCCCTCCACCCCTTCCTGCCCCAGGTTTCCAGCCACATTCGCGCCTACACCGCCCTGCCCATCCCTCCCCCAAGTCCTCTTCGCATACCTCAAAAGCATAACGATCCCCTTCGGCGTCATCCCCTCCATCCTCTTCGCCTGCCCAATATTCCTCGGCCTGACCCTGCTCAACCTCTCCTTTTCTTCCGAACTCAACCCCTGCACGACAGAGTAATCCATCCTAGGAGAAAGAAGCAGTGATTCCTCGTCTGTGAAGTTTCGGAGTTCGGCTTGTTGGCGGGAGAGGTAGGAGTGGTAGCGGCCTGTATGAGACCGTATATCAACGTTTACATCACGTATAAACCCTCATGGAAAGGCGTACCATCAATATCAACTCTTTCTAGAACACCCTCCTCGATCGTCCCAAGCTCAGGTATGACCTCCACGAAGTCTCTCGTCCTCAGCTTCGGGAACCTGAGCATATCGAACGCGCTAGATTCAACAAGACATGGTTAGGCCTCCACCCTTAGTCCATAGTAGACCGAACAGCTAACCTCCTCATGACCCCGTCTCTTCCCACCTCGTTGAACCCCCTGAGCCACCATCCCTGCGGCGAGAGTGTGTATGATTGCATTAAAGAGGTGGCGAGGTCCATGGAACGTTTAGTGCGACTGAATGAAGCCCAACGGGTGTCGGAGACAGCGCCGAGTGCATGGGCTTTTAAGGAGAAAATGTGTAAGCGAGGAGGATGAAGGAGACAGGTGAAAGGCAGAGACATACCTTTTGCCGTGAGCCTTAAATCCGCGTTATCGCTCCTGAGCGTCATCCTGTATTCCGCTCTCGTCGTGAACATCCGGTCTGGACCATTGATCACACCAGGCGATGGTTAGCAGGATCGAACGAGAGTACAGGAGGGCTAGGACGGGAGAGAGAACTCACAAGGCTCCTCAGCCCCCTTCATCACCAAATCGTCAATCATAACCCCCACATATCCCTCCGCCCGGCTCACGACCAATCTCTTACCCCTCCCCAGGGCCGCATCTTCACCACTAACAACGTCACTTGAGACTTGGGCGCGCAAGTCGCGAGCCGCGAGACCCGCGTTGATCCCAGCTACGATTCCCTGCGCAGCTGCCTCTTCGTAACCCGTCGTTCCGTTGATTTGACCAGCTAGGAAGAGGCCTTGGACGCGTTTTACTTCGAGGGTAGCTATATCATTCGATGCATTATACATTAGAGGGTGTACAAGAAGATGAAGAAACGAGAGAGGGTAGACATACAATCCAATTCCCTCGGATCCACGAAATCGTACTCGACCCCATATGCAGGCCGCACCATTTTGACGTTCTCCAGCCCAGGGACCGTGCGCAACATCGTTTCTTGGAGTTCCTCGGGCATGGAGTTCGAGAGGCCGTTAGGATAAATCACGTCTGTGGTGATTAAGGGGTAAGTACAGAAGGTACGTGGAATATGACGAGTGGGGGACGGATGGAGCAGGAAAATAGAGATGCACCGGAATCGTACCCCTCTGGCTCCAACCAGACAGTATGTTCGTTCTTCGCTGCGAAACGTGTGATTTTTGCTTCGAGAGACGGACAATACCGTGGACCTATTGAGAACGAGAGTCCGCCACACGCCACATGAAAAAAGGTAAGCATCAATATTGCAGACTGTTAAGGTGGAAGCAGCGCAGGCGTACCCTTCTTCGTCTCCTGAATATGCACACTCAAATGCAAATTATCACGCACGAACTTATGTGTCTCCGGCGTTGTGAACGTCTGCCACGTAACGACCTGATTATCCTACACACAATACACGCATCAATACGATAGCCCCTTTCAAGCTTAGATGTATACCTAGAAAATGGAAAGGAACGACGGACACACCTTATTCGGCAGCCCACCATCCTCACCCTCCCCAGTCAAAAAACCAAAGCTCTTCGGCTTCTCATCCCCCTTCATAACGATAATCCTCGGATGCTCGAAATTGATCGTTTTACCATCCAAACGCGCAGGTGTACCCGTCTGGAGACGAGAGAGCGGGAGGGCGAAGGCATGTTGGAGGGTATGGGAAAGGCCGGACTGGTGCGATATCGTGGGGCTAGGAGGGATAGGAATAGAAGAAGCCGTAGGAAGAGAGGAGGAGGAGGAGGAGGAGGAGGAAGAAGAGGAAGAAGAGGAAGAAGAGGAAGAAGAGGGAGAGGAGGGAGAGGCGAGGGAGGAGGGAGAGGGAGGTGAGGCGGGGTCGTTTATTCGACCGGCTGGGATGCGCCGAGAGCCTATGTGGATTTCGCCAGATAGGAAGGTACCAGTGCAGATTACGATTTGTGAGCAGTGTATTATTTCGCCCGTATCTATACGCGCATTTTGTCAGCAATTGACGTGTTGCAGCGAGAGGGCGCGACGACTGTAAGTAGCCGTGGAACAAAAAGAGTCAACATACCGAGCCTGACACCCTCAATCCTCGCTCTAATATCCTCTGGTCTCGAACCAGAATGCGTATGGGAGTACACGAGATCGTAGACGCTTCCAGTGCGTATGGAGAGGTTTGGGCCGTAGTTGTGCAGAGCATGTTGCATGTGTGATTTGTAGAGTTTACGGTCCATTTGGGCGCGGGGACCCTATTTCGATGGTGTTAGGCCACATATACGACACATAGGCAGAGAGGGATGGAATGGGAAAATGGGTATGCATCGGAGGAGCGAAATAAGACCGAAGCAACGAGGGGTTATACGCACCCATACAGCAGCGCCCTTCGAGCGATTCAATATTTGAAACTGTATCCCCGCCTTATCTTCGTACCAAACGCAGGGTCCTCAGAACCAACACATGGACACAATTATCGAAACGAAAACCATACCTGCGACTTTACCCATCAACCCATCCATAGCATCAATCTCCCTGACCAGCGTTCCCTTTCCGACGCCTCCAATAGACGGGTTACACGACATCTCGCCTATAGTGTCTAGTTTTTGTGTGATGAGGACTGTCCGGGCGCCTGTACGGGCTGCACCAGCGGCTGCTTCACAGCCTGCATGGCCGCCTCCAATGACACACACTGGCCATGGCAATCAAAATTTGAGAGAAAAGTAGTACGATTGAGCAGACAAAAAAAGTGAGACGAAGGGCTACGCACCATCGTAGGTATAATCGGACGAGCGCGCCTCAGACGCGAATGCACGAGCGAGAGAACGAGAACGAACAGATGTCCGGTGTACGACGCGTCGTGAGAGCTGGAACATGCTCTCTAGGTGATAAGTTCGCCGTATACCGGCCTAAAGAACCCGTAACTGTAAAGGCCTGGTGTAGTCGGGAGGAGTCGAGACGCGCTAAAATATCTGAGTTTGAAATTTACTGGTTTGGGCGACAAGCGGTTGTTTGGATCAGAGGCTCTTGCCAAACAAATACGTCATCGCTCTTACGCGAGGCCGGTGTTTTCAAACGATTTTGAACTCCTTTCGATTGCCTTTCGACCGCGTCGAGCATCTAAGAGATGACTTCCCCTCACGAGACTCAGTACGAGCCTGCTGCCTGTCACAAGCGCTGCCTCTAAATTTCACAAATCGGTAGGCGATATTCACCAGAAAACCATGAGTTCGAAGAATGACTCGGAGACCTTGCCAACTCTCCTCCGAAGACCATCCAGACAGCATGCACATACTCAGACAGGCCCACATTCGAAAAGCTTAATCCAGAATCCCAGAAGGGCCATGAATGTCATTATGAATGCGCATAGACTATGTCCAAATTTCAATCACCCTCTCGTGCTACTCGTTAACCTTCCACCTCCCGGCCACATTCCCTACTCGGATCATCTCTTAAGCGTACTCGATACCCATCCTCTGCTTGTTGGCGTCGGTGTAGTCAGCGACGTTGTCTCCGTAGGTGGAGAGGCAGCTGACACGGGCGGTGCCTATGGGGGAGAACGGATCAAAAGGTTTATTTAGTATTCGTTGACTCGTCGGGAGGGAAGATGGCAACGGGGAGCAAAGTGAGAAAGTATCAAAAGGAAGCGTGGGAAGTGGCGGCTTGTAAGAGCGACAAGGGCTTGTGACACGTGGCAACACAAGGAAAGGAAAGAAAATGAGACGGGGGACAGAAAACGTACCAGAGTTGGCTCCGGTGTCACACTGAGCGGACGCGGTACCAGTGGCACCAACGACGGAAGTGCAGCTACCAGTCCACTGAGGGCAGAAGACGTCGGTAGTCTCGCCGTTGGGCATCTAAGAAGAAGAACAGACCGGTTAATGAGCAAAAAGCGAAATATGTGTGGATTCAGCGGGACTCGGAATGATGCCTACCTTGACTTCACGGGTGACGTCCGCGGCGTAGACGAACGCAGCAGCGGAGAGGGTGACAGCGATGATGGAACGGAAGAACATGATTAGAAGGATTAGAAGAGGATTGGTGTTTGAGTAAGTTGCGGTTGAAAGGCGATGAGATGAGGGATGGGTAGAATACCGACCTGCCTGCCCTCCTTATATACCCTCCACCATCGACAAGACTTCGTCGTGTGATGGTAAGGAAGTCATGCTACGGAGAAAAATGACCGTGCCCAAGCAGTATGAAAGAGTATGAAACGTATCGAAGTGGGGTCCGTTCGTACAATTGAGCATCGTCCGCCGATCCCCGTTACCGGAAATGATCAGAAAGAGGAGGAGGATGGGGAGAGTTGTTCGTCATGGGTGCATATGTAAATCAGGAGGATTTTTGAGGCGGTGAGATGTCTTCATATTCACACTCTTGGCAGAGTGATTTCGGAGGAGTATGCTCCGTGAAGATGGCGGTACTTACAACCTTGAGGTTGTGAGGCGAAGGCAAGAGCAGGAAACAATCAATTCGGTGACGTAGGCCGACCGGAACTATCCGCTAGGAAGAAGGTTGGTGCTGGCTGGTGCCACATCCACGCCACCCGACGCTCAGACTTTGAATCACATCAACATCGTACCCAATTTACCCCCGTTATTATAGCCATCCCTATAATAGTCTGAACCATTTTCCGACTCTCGTCCATGTCCTCTCCACACGCCTCCCAATTACTCGGCCCATTCACGCACAGTTTCACGTACGATCAGCAACTCGGACTTCTCTCTCGATCTGCGAGAAGCCCTCATCCATCCTCGAGGCTCGCAAATCCTCTAAGACCCGAAAAATCGTGGCTACGAGTGCCGTATGTATAATTATAGCGGTTATGTTACTTTACGATCACAAACATAGCTGCCTCCTGAATTTTGATCGACGGTAAAGCGGGAACACCGAAACACGGGAATACGGGTCGGACCGTCAGAAAGCCTTACAAGTTCAACATTCGGAGAGACTCATCGCAGAGTTTGCAAGCTTAAGGTATTGACTTGACTCTTCAGACAAGAAAGAAAGACTTGGATGCATCATGCAATAACAAGTGGGTACAGTTCCAGACAAAAATCCAGAAGGTCATCATTTCTGACTAGGACAGTTCAACTGATACGAATGAATTATAGAGCTGTCGATGCCTGAAGGCGAGTCCATTCATAACTTAGCCAACGATCGTCGGTTAGCACAACGTTTTAGGCACAGCCACTCCTGGACATTCACGTCCGTATAATCCACAGTAACGTTTTCAACGACAGACAGGGTGGTTCCTATCGACTGGAACACGAAAATAGGTCCATTCTCATCATTGCTCGTGCTCATGGAGCAAGAAAGATGGATCACGGCGGGGATGGAGGGAACGAGAAGAGTAAGAGGTACAGAACTGAGCGGGCGACGATAATTGTCGACGTACCCGTCGAGCTCTTAGTAAGTAATAGTGACCGGATAGACACAATGATGTCGTGAACGGGAAGGCCGATATCAGCACGAACGAGCTTCGTGTGGAGGGGAGAGCGTGCGAGGGAAACACAGGGAACACAAATATGGGATTCACACGAACGAGATACATGAATCATACCTTCACCATCGTAAGCACTCACCTCCACCATTCGCAGTACGTGAGCCGTACGTGAGGTACCAAGTCCACGAACGTATCCGCATGAGCATTCCAGATCCAAAGACATAGTAAATTCGAAAGTTCAAACCAGCACCGCGAATAGATATACAAAGTACATGAGCGCGATCGGAAGATAGATAGAGAGGTGATGACAGATCCAAGCACAGTATATTGTTTCGACCACGCTTAGTTGCCCTTCATGATGGAGTCGATACGGGCAGTCTGTATCCTGCTGCGAAGGTCCAGCAGGACTGGGAATCCGAAGAGGGTGACGGCGGAGATGTATGATATCTGCAATGAGGGTTCATTTAGTCAGAAATCAATGCTCTGCGACCCAAGCCATGCCACACGCCACACGCCACACGCCATCCATGTCAACCAGGTAACAGTAAAGAGAAAAAAGTAGTGATAGGGACTTTGTGATGTGTGAAGGAAGAAATATATAGGTACTTACCGCAACTCCCAAAGGCATCTGGTGTTTCCTAGCCAACGTGAACGCGAACGCGCCCTCGAGCCCATGCGCGACGAGCGTAAAGCCCCAGATCCATTTCAGCGCCGTCGGTCCTACGTAGCTGCGGATGAAGTTGGCCGGGATCCAATAGGGTGAATTGGACGAAGAGGTGGACGGGGCCCATGTGGTATAGGCGAGGAAACCGAGGAGAAGGGCTGTTTGGATGGCTTTGGTGGGGAGAACGAAGGATGTGATGTGTGGGACTTTGGACTACGTGGAGGTATTGCAATATTAGAACAATCGATTCCTCGCAAATATAACACGCGGGATGAAGGAAGGGTGATTAGTGAGATACGTACCGTCCCTAGCGCCTCGTCTGCGTCCGCCTTCATCCCCAACAACCTCGGCTTAACTTCCTCGTACCCACTCAACGGTGGATCAAATACCACCCTCACCACCTTTTTTTCTCCTTTATAATTCGGTCCATCTTTCTTTGTCACGTAGGATAGGTTCATTGCTTTGGAGTCGATAGACTCCATCTTGGCGGAGAGGAGAGATTCTGAGATGTGCCCGAAGTGTTTGGCGTAGGAGACGAGGGTGTCCGGGTGGGAAGACATGTACATGCATAGGAAACCAGATTTGTCGGCAACGGGGTCGGACATTGCGATGTTTTGGGGGGTAGGGTGGTTGAGTAAGGGGGAAGGTGAGAGAAGAGGTTGTGGTGGTGGGAAGCAAGGAGATGGGTTGCGGTCAGCGTCTTATTTACGGGCACAGCTCATGTGCTGTCCATTTTAGTCACGAAATCCTGACTCGAATACAGAGGAAGTCAGTCGTACTCATTCACGTCCATTTAGCCAATTATCCATATATGTAGCGTCCATGGTACTGTTCCAAAAAACCATTTACCCAAAGCACCGAAGATGTTTGTCTCGCAGTGTCTTGCCCATCAATGGCCATCAAGTGCCACTGTGGCGTCAGTCGGAGCGGACTTTTGAGCGGACTTGCAGATCTTGAGATTGTTCAGAAAGTGCAGTGTTTCCGGTGAACAATGTCCAGCATATAATACTTAACTTAAACTGATTCTTGTTTAGCTTGCACAAGGCTACGGGGTATTTTCCCTTCAAAGTCGCGTATTCTCCCCAAAAACTTATGAAGGAGCAAGAAGAAAACGGAGAACCTGGAAATTGGCCATGAGTGCCATGGTGCCGGCGTCGAAGTTGGCCGAATTCACATACAGTACGTACCCTTTTACAAACTCGGAAACGTATGCAGACGATTGAACGCATGTTGAGTGTCTGCAAAAAAGTGAGCCCAGATTCTGGCGTTCGAGAAAACCATTGGCGTATACTGCTGAACACTTGGCTAGTGACAAGCTAGTGACAGGAAGTACACTCATACTAGTACAGTATCGTTGTCTCAGCTATGAGTGTCCTTGTCGATCGTCGGTCGAGCTTCCAGTGCTGTGTAGGTAAAAGTGCAGCAGAAATAAATATAATCCATCTCTCACGACACTTCGCCGTATTGCACATAGTCCTCTCAAACCCACTGATCTCGTTTGTGTATGTTTTGTGGGTCCGCAGGATAACTATACCGACTAAGATGCGAATCCGTGACATCTAAATTCTGTCAGCCTGCTCCCTACACGTACTACTCCGTAATCTTGCTGTGGCGTTGGTAAGGCATGACAAGTTAGTCAGATACAAATCCGAGAAGGAAATCTCTGAAGTGATGCGAAGATTCTCAGTCACAAGGCACTGCAACGCAGTGTGGCGCACGAGGTTATGAATGAATGACAAGAGCATGTGCGTGCAATGATATTAAAAGAAAAATATTGTCAAGCGCAGACGCGAGCGAGGATAGAGTAAGGATACAGATACAGTCAGTCAAGCAAGAATCAATACATCCACAACCTCCACTCCCCTGCATACTCGTACGATCGCGTGTGTAACCTCTCAGCAAGTGTGGGTATCGGTGAAGAATAAAGAAAGAGAATGCGAATGGAAGACGGGAGTGAAATGAAAAGAGGATGAAGGATAAAAGGAAATCATGAGTCTAGCTGGAACCCTCAAACGCGAAGACTTTAGTAGGTCGCAGCCGTCCGTCGGCGACGGCGACCAAATCCTCCTCCACGGGTGCCTGCGCGTCTCCTTCCTGTACCGCAGCGGCAGCAGAGGATGTCGAGGATGACGTCGAAGATGGTTACGATGACCTGGAAAGCGCAAGAGCATGTTAGAGGTGAGGACTAGAGGTGGGATGTAGGAGGGTCAGGACGTACCATGACGATTGCACCGACGATGGTCTCAAGAACTCCTGCGATAGCAGAGATGATGGCGATGATGCCGGAGCCGATTGCAGAGAAGATTGAACCCTATGGAAAATATTGCAATCAGGACGAAGAACGACAGGGAGTACGAAGAAAAGGACGAACCATTATAATTGTGAGTTTGGGTGTTCAAGTGGTTTGTTTGATTGGTTGGTATGAAGTGGGGGTTTGTATGAGATGATGAGCGGGGTGGTTGCGAATAATGTCGAGACCAGATCGACCGCGTCGCGTTTTTATAGAGGAGGCTCCTGAAGTCGTGGAGTGACGACGGGGAATTAGGCGCCACAGTGCGTCACTAGAAAATGAACGGAAGCGGCGTCACTGGCAATCTACAACGACGTCATCCATGGCCGGAAGTTGTACGGCTTGCAGCTGTCGCGCCTTCCGTCCGGCTTCGGGACGATTCTAGACGATGACGGCGCCATCTGTTGGCTCTTTCGTGGAGTCGAAAATGGTATTCCGAGAGCTGTTGCGGAGCGATCGAACGACGGTGGGCAACTTTCCTCTGGGGCTGCTCAATTCTCGCAGGTCAAACTGTCAAGTGAAGCTGGTCAAGGTCAAGCTGGTCAAACTCTACGCGGTGGCGCACATGGGCTCGTTTGCCGAGTTGCGCCACTCTCGATCTGCTCATTCTGCCACAGACGTGCAAATTCCATCAAGAAATTCTGTATTGCATGCCCCTCTTCGTAAAAATCAGTAAAAAATATGTCTAACCCGAGCACGCACAGGTCCGCTCAAAGAAAAATCCTGGACTTATCCTACCTAGTGAATACAAACTGCATTGGACAGTGTATACAGTATGCGTCTCCCCGTGAGAACCACTCGATGATGAGGTGTTCGCGAAGTCGCGGGACTCTTGCCGACTCCACCTGCATCGCTTCGCAGAGTTTGACCTGCTCGAGTTTGACTTGACAGTTTGACCGGCCAGAATTGAGCAGCCCCTCTTGGTACCGCTACTGCTCGCTACTGACGTCATTTGCTCAATTCCAACAACGGTCGGATCTAGCCGGCGCTCGGTGTTCAACGCTTTGAGGAACCTCGCCACTCGAAAGGCCTCCTCATTCCAAACGTCCACCACGCCCTCTCTCTCTCTGACGGCAACTTGTGTATGGTATAACTCACAGCAAAAACATCTAGGAACTTATATTGGATTTCTCTATATACTGGTCTATCGTCGCTGTGGCGAGCCCTCATCGCACACTCGCTCGGATTGACCACTTGTTTCAAACAATGACAAGCCTAGAATAGAATGCCCTTTGTGGCAAAATCCTGCGACTTGATGAAACCCCTACTATGCGAGCATCCTGCACGCGCACCCTTTTTGCCGTGGGTCGTGGGTTAGTACCCAAGTCTCTCGGCCACATGCCTAATACTCACAAACATTTTCTCTACCATACAGGCAATGCATTGTCAGCTCAGGGCATGACAGCTGGTCCTGAGTCCATCTGTCAGCCCTGCTGCTGTAACACGACAGACATTGACACGTAAGCACAAACCGGTCTCGAGTTCGTCCATGGGACAACTGTAAGCTCTTGGCAAGTGCACTTGCCTCCAAACCGCAGCCTTAGTTAGGCATCCTGTCGATACCCATGGCGAACGCAAGCCTACCCCAGCGCTGGTCCAGAGCCTGCTATTTCAGTGCTATCGTCTTTCCTTTCTTTTCGCTTGAGCCTCGGGACGAGTGGCATTCTCGTCAGCCGCCCTAACGTCGCCATAGTCGTACGACATGACTGCACGGAGAAGTGGACGACAGTTATAGTTATCTTCGTCTTGGCTTGGCTTCTCCTTCCCTGTGGGCAAATGGATCCGATATAGCTTTTCATGCCGAACGATATCCGTCGTCGTCCGTCGGGCGCTCTGGTCCATCGAATTCTCAATTGAACCGTACGCATGCTCATACAAGCCCACACCCCATCGTGCCCGCCACGAACTGTTCCACTCATCGCTGCATACGCCTCACGATCCGCCCACACGACACAGTGATCAATGATCATCTATAAGCATATGTCTGCGCATGATGATGATCTTCCTTTCCAGTCCTCACCAGAATCAAAAATAAAACAAATATACCTCCGTACGTCATCCGGACGTTTCCTATCCTATATCGGAACGTAAAGCACAATGAGTATACGCGGCCGCCCGGCCAGCGAACCGTGATCACGGTCCTCCCTCCCGCCCACTGGCAATGGCATATTGTATTCGTCCCAGTTCCCAGGTCCCTCTCGGTAGCCCTCGGTCCCCCGAACTGAACGGTCGAAGCGGATTGTGGCCTCGAGGCGCTCCGAGTGTTTTCATTTGCGTTATGAAGGGAAGGACGGGGTGAGCATGTGTGGGGGTCGGGCAAAGTAGGTGTGATATATAAAAGGTGTTGGGGTCGCTTCGCGCTGCGATTGTTCTTCCTTCCTCTGCGCTGTTCTGTTCTGTTGTGTTGACGCCTTTTGGCTGCACCTGGTGCTTTTCGCCGTCGCCGTCTTCCATCTGTTTGCTGCTTCCTGTTCTGTCCGTGCTTGGATTGGACTTGGTGGTGTATAGTTGAAGTTCGAATTCGGAGTTTGCAGCGAACGAGAATATTCGTAGTTGACTATGGTGCGTCGCTTTCGTCTCTTGCACCACTCACTCATTCACTCACCTGATTGTTTTTTCCTTACGATAATGACAATGACAGGGCTCCATATTCTCTGCCATCGGCTCCGGCATCATCGCCATAATCTCAGCCGTCGCATACCTCCTCGAAGCCATCGTCAGCGCGATCGTCCTAGTGCGTATTCCCGTCTCTTCTCCCTCTCCTCTCTTCTCCCTTCTTACTTCAAGTCTCATCTCGCAACGCGCAAACCCCACACTCCTCCCTCTCATCCCAAACTATTGCACCCTATCTCGACATTCAACGAACTCCCATCCTCTTTCAACATCCAACGAACGCGTCCCCCCCTCCCCCCCCATCCCCTCCTGCACCCACCAATCCACCCACACAGATCCTCGTAACGATCTTCGACGTCCTCCTCGACATCCTCTGCTGCCGCTGCGGGACTGGCCGCGCGCGCGCGGGCCATCGGCGGAGTGACGGGTATGGCTGGAGCTCGAGGAGTAGGAGACGGAGGGCTGCGGCTGCTGGGGGGACGTATTGAGTGTTCTGCGGGTGTAAGGACGTCGAAGTTGTGAAACGAAGAAATGTGGTTCGGGTCGGTTAGAGGGTTTGGCCTTGGTCTTGGTTGGGATCTGCGGCAATGGAAGGGCGGATAGAATGGAGCTGCGGGCGGCTGGCAGCGAGGCGTTCATGCACATGCTATTCGGTGCGGTGCGGTGGGACTATGCAATTGCAATCGTAATCGGGAGGGAGAGGGAGAGTTGAGCTTGAGCTTGGACGTAGGATGGGCACATTGGGTTTCGGGGAATCTTCGGAGAATTGGAGGATTGCAATAATGGTTGGTCGGGTGGGTAGGTCTGTTGGCCGTGCTGAAGAGAGGAGGAAAGATGGGCGGGAACGTTTGGAGGTGGAAGCTGTTGGGCGTGCAGGTGCAGGTATGCGTGACACGCCGAGTGAGTGATTGAGTGTGTGGGTGGAATGGCTGGGAGTCTGAGGAAGGAAGAACGGGAAGAGTAGACGAGGAAGACGAGGAGAGTGGGGGAAGCTTAAGGAGGGAACGGGGAGGAGAGGGAGTTATCATGTTATTTTCGTGTGTATATTATTCTCCATTATAGGATCCTATCTATTGCTTCTATTCTCTTTATCTAAATAAAGTAAATAACATTGCAGCTGCAGTCTAAGGAGGAGGGCAGCACTGGCGATCTACCTCTATGCAGGAGTCGTTCGAATCAGCCACAAAACTCTCGACACCTCTTCGAGATCTCTATCCTCACCTCATACTAATCACCAGCTCCCATCCCCATCTCTCACCCTTCCCGTCATCCCCCGCCCACTCACTCACTCACTCACTCCTCATCCCCCACTCAACTCTCCCCAAAAAACACCCTCCCCAAAAACAGCCCCACACCCCCCTCATCATTCGTCCCCGTCTCCCAAACCGCAGCCTCCCTCGCCACGCGCATCGCATTTCCCATGGCGACGCTCATCCCCGCGACGCGCATCATTGGGACGTCGTTCTCGCCGTCGCCGAAGACTATGACGTTGGCGGGGGATATTGCGAAGGTGGGTGGTGAGGAGGTGGAGGAGGCAGTGGGAGAGGTGGAGGAGGAGGCAGAGGAGTTAAGGTGCTCGAGGAGGAAGGCGAGGGCGGTGCCTTTATTGTGCGCTGCGGGGATGAGCTCGAGACAGAATGTGAGAGCTTGGGTGATCGCGAAGGTTCCGGAGGATATCAGGTTCGGTGGCCAGTTCTGTAGGAGCTCGCGTTTCGCTGTGTGTTACCATCAAGCATCAAGGTCAGTTAATATAAGTGTGCATCCAAAGCGATAAACGGCGAAGTGAATGCAGGGCGACGGAACGCACAGTCAATGATGCTCTCGTCGGCCACGACCGCCATCTTAATCACTTTTATCTCTCCGTTCCGTATCTGTTTCAAGATCTCCTTAGACCCGTCGACCGTATACCCAACCAGATCCTCTCCATACCCCCTCAACTTATCCGCCCAGATCGATTCTCCCGTATACTCTCCCCCCTCCCCCTCCCCCTCATGCCCCTTCACCCCAGGCAAAATCTCATAAACCCTCTCCCTATCATAAACCATAAACGCCACATCCCCCCAGCCCCTCAACCTCTCAATCACCTCCAACACCACCTCCTTTTCGAATCCGCTTTCCCTTAAGATCGAGCCGTCGGGGTTGTAGATCACGTTTCCGTTGAGGTGGATGGAGTGGAAGGCGTGGTTGAGGGAGAAAGTGTCGCGGAGCGAAGAGGTGGCGCGGTGTTGTTTGCCGGTGGAGATTATGAATGGGAGCGTGGGGTGGGTTTGGCGGAGTTTGAGGAGGGTGAGGTGGGTGGGGGAGGTGGGGGGGAGGGAGTGCGTTGAGTCGAGGAGGGTTCCTGGGGGATGGTTTGGTTTATGGTAGATTAGATGTCTATTGCCAGCAGAGTTCCGAGTGTTTTTGTCCGAGAATAGGGTGTATATTGTTGTCCGAAAAAAATTAAGATACTCACCGTCTACATCAGAAACGATCATCTTGATATCCTCCGCCTTGGGCAACGGCCTCGATGGCTTCGGCGTCATCTCCTGTATGCTGACTGACATCTGCGAGTATCGTTCAAGAGCTGGTGACGATAGAGCTTGGTGAAGGTTAGATAGAAAGAAGAGTAGATGGGTCGAGTCGATGTAAAACGGCGTGTTATATAGGGCTCGAGCTGACCACGCCGTCGATGTCGTGAGCTCGAGTCAGAACGTGCATCCATCGGAGCATCGTCCGTCGTTTCGTCGCCACGTCATTTGCGTTTTGAGTGCCTCGTGGGTCGGGCGTATTGAAGGCCTTGTTATCTGGGAGTTTCAAGAAATGTATTTGGAGGTAAAGTATGAAGCGAAGGAACGTTCGATGGGGGTGCCACACAATGATGGTGGAGGGCTACAGTGGCGCTCCCCAAACAGGCACAAATATTGAATATTCGCGTCTCGCGTTCCTCCAACGAAGGAAGTCCAGTCCTCATAGCTCTCTCCTCGTCCTCTGTCCTTCTCTTCTACACTACAAGTCTCTGATCTGCTCTGTACTACCACGGTGCTAGCGTAACTATGGCATCAACCACAAGTCTGCCTCCTCTGGACCCGCTGTACAAGGCGAACGCGAAACGGACGTACAGCGTGTTCGCGTCATGTCCGGAGCAGGGTATGAAGGAGGAGGAGAAGAGGTGCGTGAACATGCTCTATGGACCGTCTAGACGTGTATTAATATTAAGCATTCATAGTGCGCGGATACGGCTCGCCGTGAAGATCAACGACGAGTACAAACACTACAAACAGCTGCCCTCTGCTCTGCTCGAGCAACAGATGCCCGTAGGCCCAGCCCGGCCAAAACAGCAGCTAAAAGCGATCACAGCCGGCCGTACGTCTTCCTACAGCTCTTTACCCTTAAACTCAACTAACTCGGCCCACTTCAGCCTCAGCCTCCGCCTCCGCCGCCACCGACACCTCCCGCATGATCGCCACAATCGACAACACACCCACCCAAACCCCCTCCACCTTCTCCAACTCCTCCCACCTCTCCCAAGCCCTCTCCCTCCACAAAACCACACGCACCATCAAGCCCACGTTCCACCCGCAATGGAAGCTCATGCGCGTCATCTCCGGCCATCTGGGCTGGGTACGCTCCGTCGCCGTCGAGCCGGGCAATAAGTGGTTCGCGACGGGCGCGGGCGATCGGGTGATTAAGATCTGGGATTTGGCGAGTGGGGAGTTGAAGTTGAGTTTGACGGGACATATTTCGACGGTTAGGGGGCTGGCGGTGTCGAGTAGGCATCCGTATTTGTTTTCGTGTGGGGAGGATAAGGTGCGTTTGACTCCGTTCAACTTCAACGCCCTCAGAATGGGAAGAGGGGATGCTGATGTTTTGTGCTTGTGATAGATGGTGAAATGTTGGGATTTGGAGGCGAACAAAGTCATCAGGCATTATCACGGCCATCTGTCCGGCGTCTACTCCCTCTCGCTTCATCCGACGCTCGACGTGCTCGTCACGGCGGGCAGGGACGCCTCAGCGCGCGTGTGGGATATGCGGACGAAGGCGCAGGTGCATGTCCTGGCGGGACATACGGCGACGGTCGCGGATGTGAAGTGTCAGGAGTCGGACCCGCAGGTTATTACGGGTAGTATGGACTCTACCGTTCGGTACGTTCCCTCCATCCCCTCTCGTAAGAATAATCCACTCACAACACAACACACGAACGAAAACAGCCTCTGGGACCTCGCAGCCGGCAAAACGATGGTAACCCTCACGCACCACAAAAAGTCCGTGCGCGCGCTCGCGATCCATCCTACAGAATACTCCTTCGCCTCGGGCTCGGCGGGGGGGAACAATATCAAGAAGTGGAAGTGTCCGGAGGGGACGTTCGTGTTTAATTTTAGTGGGCATAATGCGATTATTAATACGATGAGCGTTAATGCGGAGGGGGTGTTTTTCTCGGGCGGTGAGTGCTTCGTCTTTCGTCTTCCTCTTCCCTTCCTCCGTTCGACCTTCTCGTTATTATGTCCTTCGACGCTTGCGTTGAGACTTCATACTAAACGTACGTCTTTCGCAGGCGACAACGGAACGCTCACGCTCTGGGACTACGACACCGGGACGCCATTCCAGCATATGGACGATATTCCCCAGCCGGGGTCGTTAGAAGCCGAGGCTGGAGTGTTTTGTTCGACGTTCGACGCTACCGGGACGAGGCTGATCACGGGCGGGGCGGACAAGACGATCAAGGTGCGTTTGGCTCTCTCCCTCCCTCTCTCTCTCTCTCTCCCTCCCTCTCTCTCGCTCGCTTTTCTTTTGTCCATACGCCGTTGGAGATGAAGTTAATCATTGGTTGTTTTGTGTACGCTTTTTTTGGGGGATGTAGGTTTACGCTGAGCAAGCATGATTCTTGATCATGATGGGGTGTGGCGCGCCACATCGTGCGGGCTGAGGTTGTCGGATTGTAACCTTTACCTACTGATTCTGAGACTCGTTGCTCTGCTTTGTTTGCTTATTTCTGCGTACTGGCATCCTCAACGCGAACATCAGTCAGAATACTCGTGAACGACTTTTTGTTTGTGTGAAATAAGTTCGAGTTCAAACTTCAGGGGCCTGTGGTCGACGCTGACGCGGGGCGGAACGCGGAAGGCGCAATGCTTCCTACACCCTTATCAATAATCGTTCACTACACCGACTCAAGCTGGCCACTGGGGATCGAGCATCGTTTGTAAATAGATGTACATTTCTCATCCCGCCTCTCGCGTCCACGTTCTTCTCTTGCCTGTTGACCACGACCACGACCACGAACGACTGACCGTGCGCACAGGACTCGGACTCGGGCGACCTCTTGGGATTACTCATTCTACGCTTATTATAACCTGAATCTTGACTTAGGCGAGCCCTCAACGTTCGACGCTGAGAGCGAACAGTTGAGATCTAGCGAACGATACGATGTCCGATCCTGAACGTCAGCCTTTACTAGAGGCCACGACCGACTCCTCCCAACCCCCTTCCTACACCCCCTCCTCCTCTTCCTCTCCAGAAGATCAAGAGCAAACCAAAGCCCAACCATCCACAGAAATCCAAATCATCACCGACTCCTCATCCTCACCCTCCGGCTCCATCTCACCCGACCCCGAACTCTCAGATCTCGCCTCATCAGGGGCAGGAGGGCTCCCGAAACCGAGCGTGAAGCAGAAAACGAGCGGGTGGATGATGGCGTGGTATGTTGTGTTGGGTGTTGTGTGTGTGGGCGCGGTGGGAGTGTTCGTTAAGGGGTTTATGGATGCTGATGATGTTGAGGTGAGGACTTTCTTGAGCTTTTCTTGCTTGCTTGCGAGATGATGGATGAGGGATGAGGGAGAGTGGTGGGTGGAAGGGAGAGAGAGAGATGCGGGAGTGCTGATTAGTTGGGTGTGTTCATAGTTCGATCTCGGAAAGGCGTTGAAGAGCGCGTTGGGAGGAGGGTTGAGCGGTGCTGCTGGTCAGTTTCTGTTCTCGGTATTTATGTTTGCTGGGATTCGGACGCGTTGCTGAACCTTGTTGTGTAGCTATGGTCCTTCAGGTCTTGACGCTTATGGTGAGTTGATTCGGTTCCTTGTCAGTTTATCGCTGTAGGTCGGAGGCATGGGCCTGTGGGCCACAGTGAGCTCTCGGTGGTCGAGATAGACCACCGTCTGCTGTATGGTTGTTTAACAGCCGCACCTGTGTGACTCCCCACAAGTCTCCATAGGATATACAGAACCAGCCCACGATTCGACCACCCAAACCGACCCCTTTCCCGCTACTGTGGCACTCGCTGACCCCATCATCTCTCAATCTCTCACAGCCTCTCCGCACCGTCATGAACTACCAATACCGCTACGGAACGACGACGACCTCCGCCATCAAGACCCTCTACCACGAAGGCGGCTACGCACGGTACTACCAAGGTCTTCTCGCCGCGCTCGTCCAGGGCCCCGTCTCCCGCTTCGGCGACACCGCGGCGAACGCGGGCATCCTCGCGCTCCTGCAGTCGAACGCGTATCTGAAGGATTTACCGGCGCTGCTGAAGACGGTATTCGCGTCGGTGGCCGCGGCGCTGTTTAGGATGATTTTGACACCGGTGGATACGGTGAAGACGACGCTGCAGACGCAGGGGGCGAGGGGATGGGGGTTGTTGAAGAAGAGGGTAGGTTCCCGGTGTTTTTTTTTAGGAGTGAGATTGGTGCGAATGGCTGATGTTTTGGATTGATGTGCGCAGGTCAAGACTTATGGCGTTAGTTCGTTGTGGTACGGTGCTTGGGCCACAGCGGCCGCCACCTTCGTCGGCCACTACCCCGTAAGCATCTTCCTCCCATAACTTCTCCATTTCCTCTAATCCTGACAACCGTCATTTCCGGCCCAGTGGTTCGCAACCTACAACTACCTCTCCGCCAACCTCCCACCCGACCACACCCTCATGCAAAAACTCGCCCGTCAAGCCTTCATCGGCTTCGTAGCCTCCGTCGTCTCCGACACCATCTCGAATTCGCTGCGCGTCGTGAAGACGTACAGACAGGTGAACGAGACGAGGATAGGCTATTTCGATGCGGCGAAGGCGGTCGTCGCGGCGGATGGGTTGAAGGGCCTGTTTGGGAGGGGGCTGAAGACGAGGATTATTGCGAATGGGTGTCAGGGGTTGATGTTTTCTATTTTGTGGAAGTTGTTCATGGATCTGTGAGTCTGATATTTTTCGATGAGCGTTTTGTTGTGGCTGACGCGAACGGTTGAATCATCCCAGGTGGAACGACAAGACGAAGTAGACTTGCGTATACTTCATAGACGGGTCGAATGTTCCTGTAAAGTCTGTATATGGTCTGCTCTACGACTGATCGTGCCAGATCATCGGTACGTTCAGGTCGCCGATATGAGCATATCTTCCTTTGGGGAGAGAGTTGTATTCTCATCTTGAAACCGAGAGCTTGGCGCACTACGTTCCTCAATTCGACTCGGAAAGACAGCACGGAAGCGGAAGCAGAAGAAAAGCAAGCGCCCACTGTGGTTTTCCCTCGCACGCGTTTTTAGCCTCTAATGACTCCTCCGTCAGATTCGAGTTTCTTCGTATCGACCGCACGACTACACGTTCCGTTCCTAGTCTCTACGGCTTGCTCGGTCATGCTGGGGTCGACTGGGCAACTGGACCTTGCGCCCTAGGAGCGACGAAGAATACCTTCAAGTCCAGTTCTCGTATGTGTGCTCGATAGAGAGGTCGGTGAGTGCAGTTCAACGAAATTATTATTATAGTGGGCTTGGATATCTCACTACATACACTCGGCTTCTAAAAGATACATATCAATCACTGGTGCCGCTTCAAAGTCGTGGCTGTACCTCGGCGTGCTACATAGATCTCTCTTGTAAGCCGTGCCGGGATCTGGTGCTGCATGAAATGTTGATATCAACATTGGACATCATCATGGTTACCGTTCACACCGACGTGATGGATCCGCATTCGATTTCTGGGACTTATTCTATGTTTTTGAAGTGTTGCGCATGGTTTGTCGTTGGCCACTTGCATGTGTACTTGCACGCAAGTTATCGGAGGACTTTGTGTAGAGTTTGAGTTCAGGATATTACTGGAGAAACGCTTTGAACGGAAGGTGTTCCTCGATCAAAATTATGACGGCAATGTACGTACGCAATTCTTTTGCATCGTCGACCAAGCGCTGGATCTGATCCTACTCTCCTATCTATAACAGGATAATTGGCGGTCGTATTCCTCTTCTGTTGTTGTACCTGGTTGTCTACCTATCACGACGCCGTTTTCGCACAGCCTACCATAGAGGCGGGACGAACGAGACCCTATCATCATGCGTATGCTCCTATGCCGCATCATATAGTCATCTATCGCTGTGCCCCCACGTTGCGATCTCGTCTCCTTGTGGTTGCTTCGCTTTTCGTGGACGAAAGGCGGCTCCATCACTCTCCCTCGGACGTCCACCAGCGTTCTCGGTTCCATTCTTCTCTTTTCTTCAACTTTTTCTTTCCTTTCTTTCTTCCACCCTTCACCTGTTGACCAGCTACTTGAAGCGAGTGGCCTGCTCGTGCCAGGTGCACAAGTCAGCTTTTACCATCCTTTGAACGATATAATATCATATCACACACTACCCGGGTTTACACATGACGTTCACCCACCGCCTGTCGTTTCTCGTCCTCTCCTTTATCTATGCCTCTTCTCTCTGGTGGTCGCTATCCCATGCGGCTCTCACACCCGGAACCCTTCCCCTCGCCGTCCGTTCGCCATACCTCAACTGCTGGGAGTCGTCACAGTCAACCGAGTTCCCCGCGCTCAATCAATGGCCGACGATATGGTCTACAGAGGTCCGTCGATGCGCTCTTACTGTTACTCCTGATTGCTCATGCTACGTGTCGTAGTCGCAAGTCCTAGGATGGGAGGGCCTCATCCGAGTCGACAATACCCCCTATCGGTGGCTCGGACTCCATTCCGACTCGACGAGCTCTGCGGCGAATGCGACGAACGCGACGGCTGTTAGTATCACCCCGACACGCACTATCGTTACGATCCCGGCTGGCCCAATGACTTTGAACGTTACATTCTTGAGCCCGATCGAGGTGAGTTGGATGATTTCTGTGCTGTGGAGGTCGCGGCGAAGGTGTTTACAGAGGGTGGTGGTATTGTGTGTTGTGATGTGATGCAGCCGGGAGACTATGTGCGACAATCCATGCCGTTTAGCTATCTTTACCTCGAAGCCACGTCGAATGATGGAAAAGCGCACAGTGTACAGGTACGTATTCACTTGCATCTGTCGGCCATTCCTGATCACCTTAGCAATGCGCTCATTGTGATATGTGAATGTTGCTTTGGTTCATGTAGGTATATTCCGATATCAGCGGAGGTAAGGGTTTATTTTGAGTTGTTGATGTGCCGTTAGGTCGTGAGCGTGATGACAAGTAATTCTTATTTGTGCGCGCCGCCCGTCGATGTAGAATGGAACTCTGGTAATCGAAATGATGCGATTAGTTGGACGACCACTTCGGGCACGAATAGCATGTTCCACGCTATCACGCTCGACAAGCAGACACCTTTCACAGAGACGGCAAACCAGGCGGAATGGGGAACGATGTATCATGCTGGGCAAGCGGTGCGTATATGTCTGTTTTGGCTATGGCATTAGATATGCAACTTATTTGGGATGCACGGCGTCGGACAAAATCGTTTTGACAGAGCTCGACAGCGACGTATCAAATCGCCGCCGATGCTACTAATCGTGGTCAGTTCACTAGCAAGGGTAACCTGCTCGACACCGTAGATCCCAACTTCCGGCAAATCAGCAAGTGAGCCCATATTTGTTCCGTCACTTAGCATGTCCCTTGTTCTCATTCACAACCGGGACTTCAGTTCCTTCCCTGTCTTTGGTATCTCACAGGATTTGGGAACCATTACTTCGACGCAGAAACCTGTGGTCTGGGCTGTTGGATTTACTCGTGATCAAGCCGTGCAGTACACAGACCTTAGCGGTGTGGCCCAAAACCGCAGCTTGTACTACAAGGCCAATTTCACCACGGACGGCGCACTCGTGAGTGTTTACTTCCCTTTCGCTTACATCAATATTGAGATGAACGCCGAATATGCTTGGTGTATCTGCTCAGATCGACGAGTTCATCCTCGACTTCCCTAACGCCGTTCAACGTGCCCAGCAACTCGACTCGAAGATCCTAACCGCCGCCCAGAACATCTCCTCTGACTACGCCGACATCGTCTCGCTTGCAGCACGTCAAGTCTTCGCAGCGACAGAACTCACTATCTCGCAAAGCTCCGATGGTTCTGGATCGTACAACACTTCGGATGTGATGATATTCATGAAGAACATCGGAGGCGCCAGCGAAGGGTGCGTCATCTCCTCCGTTCTATACGTTCGCAATTGACCTCTTTCCTATCCATAGTCGAGTAAACGCCGTGGAAACCCTCTTCGCGTCGTTTCCGATGTTCATGTTCATCGATCCAACACTCGGCGCTCCCCTACTCGAGCCTCTTCTGCGCTTTCAGAACTCTCCCGCGTACAAAAGTGACTTCGCGGCCGCCGACATTGGTTCGTAGACCTGAGTCTTCCATACCTTCTCGTCCTTTCTCATGCCCCACTACTCCCAGGCTCTGGCTACCCTGTCGCGAAGGCGACCACCCAGGGAACATCCCAACTTGCGGTGGAACGTGAGTCTGCTTCTGCTCTGTTCCTGATGTTCAGTTAGTGCGACTCGGGAGCTAAATTTCTCGAACAGAGACGGCCAACATGATCATAATGGCGGCTGCTCATGCGCGAGCTACTGGAGATGGTAACCTAGTCGCAACCTACGTAGGTTTTATTATTTTTTTCTTGGCGTCAGCGAAGGCTAACTCAAATTTCCCATCCAGTACGACTTGCTGAAGGGATGGACAGACTATCTCGTCAACAACACGCTCTTCACCTCCGGGCAGTACGTCTCCAGCTTCCCAGATTTTTGCACCTTCCTTTCACTTACAATTCGTTCCTATCAGGTTCTCAGCCGACCAGAACACGGTCTCCAACCAGACAAATCTGGCGCTCAAAGGTATTGTTGCGATCAAGGCCATGTCTCAGCTTAGTACGGCCTTAGGAAACGGCGTGGATGCACAACTATATGCGGTCAGTACTATTTCTTCAGGTTGGAGAGCTTCTATATTCATTCTATCCCTCATGGTGGCCATTTTGATGTAGACCGAGTCGACGAACCTCTTTGCGCAGTGGGAGTCATTAGCAGTGGACCCTTCGAGCCAGGCCTTATTGGACGCGTTCGGCCAATCGAGTTCATTCACGCTTGGATACAATCTGTTCGCTGACCTATGGCTAGGAACTAACCTTGTCAATTCAACGGTGCGTCGCACCTCACCGCCCATGTCTAGCTCTGCATGCCCATCAGAGACGGGCGCGAGCGCTGTGATGCTGGTCGCTGATACGTGCGTTCCGCTGTGACAGGTCCTGGCCGCTCAAACCGCGAGCTACGGTACACAGGCTCAAAGTGTGAAGTTCGGCTTGCCAACGGACTCGACAGATACCACAGACGCGAATGCTGGGTGGAACATGTTCGCTGCTGGAATTGCTACGGATCCGACTGTTCGTGACCAGATCGTGTCATTGGTTCACGCTCGGGCATCCTCAAACTCATCAGGTTACGGAGGGTTCCCGAGCGTTTTCAGTGCTACCGCTGAGACCACAACTACTGGTATTGCAAGGTATTGGTCTATAATTATCATTCCCTGGTAATTATGCGGGTGCTGATGCGATCTCATACCCTCTAGCCCTGCCCAGGGCGCTCTCTTTGCCCCTCTAGCCTTGACGTGAGTGTCCTATAACACCGGCATACCTGAAATGATTATTTACTGAGAGCGAGCTCGTGAATGTAGTGTGGCACCCAAGACTATCACAGTCACCGCTTCCTCATCGGGTGATACAGCATCAGGCGCCCTTGCCGGAACAAAGAAAACCAGCGGTGGTACCGTCGCAGGCGCCGTCATCGGTACTCTCATCGCTGTTGGCGTGTTTGGTGCCGGAGGCTTCTACTGGTGGCGTCGTCGCCAGAACGCTCAACGACAACAGTACCCACGCAGACAAGACGTCGAGTACACTAGTGGTTATGGTGGAACTGCGCCTCCTATGGAATCGGTGGACGTCCCGCCGGTCACGATCCCAATCCCCGTGGCACGGACGAGAAGAGTTCGACTGGCACCCAATGAGCCTTTTGATCCACACGTTGCAGAGGACACCTTGTCACCATCCGCATCCTCGTCATCTTCGTCTACCATTCCACCAGTGTCTGAACAGATTCTCAGCGCCATGCGAGCTGTAAATGTCAACTCGAGACCGATGGGAGATGTTAAGGGCAGGATGAGTGCCACCTCAAATAGTTCTAACCCTCGATTACCGTCTCATCCTGCGATGAGACTCGCCCGAGGGACATCCAGTGCTTCATCATCGACGCTGTATTCGACGGCATCGTCAAGCAAAGACACACCCGGTGGAAATTCAGATACCAGTGGCGGCGCGGGAGATGGCAGCAGATCAGGGGTAACGAGTCCATCAACAGAGAGCACAAATCAGCTTTTGCACGAGGTCGTGGGATTGAGGAGGGAGATGGAGGAACTGAGACAACAGAGGCTGGAGCCTCCACCAAGTTATGGGGATTAGGAGTGGACTGGGACTCGTTTTGAACGTTTGTGGTATACCTCGTTTTCATTTTCTCTTCTTTTCTATTCTTGCTTTCCCCTTTTTTTTTGAGCCACAGCGCTTATTCCGGGAGACGTTTAACATTGTTGGGCGACTTGATGTCGCGATGCAGGTCGTCAAAGGACTTGCCTCCCGATATTTATCGCTGCTGCGCGTGCGTGGGCTATCATGATGGTTGTAGGTTGGAATGTATCGATATTTTCTTTGGCTCATCTGCGTGAATGCTCGAGGCCAGAGACTGAGATCTGTCACAAGCAAATGGATTCAAGCTTTCTCTCCTACCACCTGATGTTGGCCATGTGCTAATCTGTGTACGTTTTGTCTTCAATCTCTCTTACCCATGAAAGACTAACCCGACAAACCACCCCCAGTGTCAGACGGCCCTTTGTGGATATTCTTCGCTGGAATGGCGAGCGAATTTACTAGGGAATGTTGCGACACGGTCTCTATTCGGTTTCTGAGTCTATCTGTTGTCCGGACCGTCAAGATTTTCCTTCCCCGTTGGCTCATCTCTTGGTACGGTGAGAACTTCCAATGTACGCCACACGAGTCACCCATGCTGGCGCAGAGATTCCTCCCCTCCATACGGCCCGCCTAACGGTCCTCTCCAAGGTCCTCCCTGAACACCCTCACTGGCATGACCAGATCACACCGACGCCAAGTCCTTTGGTGTTTTCCGGCAACCCGTTGCTACCGAACATCGTCGCCACATGGTGGGTTTCGTGTAAGTTGCAAACTGATTGCATATGCTTCCTTCGGATAAACCAACCTCGGGACCTGGTAGGACCTGGTTCCTAACGTCTTTGAGGTATTTGACTTGGTGAGCCATTCATCTGCTGCTTTTCGATATCCCAAAGCCTGGATGCTTAGGGATGAGGCAAGCGTTGCCAGGTGTTCAGGCTATTGCGAACGATGTTCTTCCTGGCTCGGAGGAAATTATGTACACTGAGTGCGGGGCTAGTCGCATGCTTTGGTGGTATAAAGAGAAGCTTGCTCAGATGCTTCATGCATTTCTTTGTTCACCCTGGCCCTGTCCTATCACCAAAGAGGCTTCCAAAGCTCTGAACAATGCTCACTTTCACCGGATTCAGTGTGCTTGCGCTTGCTCTTTCTGTCACACAAGTACTAGCTGTTGGTACCGCTCTGGGATTTGGTTCAGCCACGACGGGTGGTGGTTCTGCGACCGCTGCTGTACCGTCTTCTAACGCCGAGTTGCTGTCGTGGTTGGCTGATAGTACTCAGGTTCGTCTCTCCATTGAGCTCTCGGAAATATCACGAGCTTATCAGGACTTTCTCTTATATGATGTATAGCGTGTGATCTTGCTCGAGTCCGTCTACGACTTCACTGATTATTATGGCACAACGACTGGGTATGTTTTATTTCCTTTTGTTACACGTGTATTTCCCTGATTGACGACTCTTGTACGGCGGCAGTAAGATTTGCAAGCCATGGACATGTACTCCGGATCCTCAAGTCGCTATCGACCAGAATGATTGGCAAGTTACCAAGGTCGATCATACAGAACTCTTCAACTCACATTCCATCTCTTCTCTAGGTGCGAGAACTACGAACCAAGCGCGTAAGTACTCGTTTCCAACCTCAAGGAATATACACATTGCTCCGTAGCTGACGCTGAATCAATTGTTCGTAACTAGTTCGACCGGCACAGCGACCTGGTACAACTCGGGGACCAGTTACTCTTACAGTTTGAAAGTGGGGAGCAAGAAAACGTTGCTTGGGAAAGGGAGTTCGGGTGGGATGTAAGTGAAGTTATACTTCGAGAGTGCTGATACTTTTCTAAGTGTTGATCACAATCATCGTGCTTTCAGTAAGGGCATTGGGCTGCTCATCGAGGATGCAGATAACGTCATCATCCAGAGTGGGTCTTTAGAACTTTTGGATATTATCCGCTTCGATCTTGCTCATGGTCTCCGGTTCACACCCTGCAGATATTAAGATCTCTGACATCAAGTGAGCTGTTTTCTCCGTGGACCCTGCAATCGTGGGCGATGGTAGCAGGCGGCCAACTAACTGCCTTCATTCCAGTGCTGAATTTGTTTGGGGAGGCGATGCCAGTGCGTGATCTCAGCCGTCTTCTCTCAATCTTGCCATCGTCTAACCAACAGTTTATTTCATGACTAGTCGCCATCGTCGGCTCCACTCACGTTTGTTCGTCAAACAATCCTCCATCCATGGTTGAGCTCTGGGCTGATTACTGACTCGCAGGGATTGATCACTGCTACGTCGAGAACGTCGGTCGGCAGTTTATTGCCACTGGATATGATCCTGCTAAGGACGTCACGATTAGTGAGTTCTGGCTCCGAATCAGTTATGAACTGCATCTGACAGAGCAGGATTATATGACAGGTAACAACATCTTCGATGGTCGGGTCACGTACAGTGCTACGTGCGTCTGATCTTCCGTGTTACACTTCTTCGACCTTGTGTTTACTTTTGTTATTTGCTGCACAGTTGCAACGGTTCGTTTCCGGCGTCGGTCACATCTATGAGCAAAATGGTGCTGACATCCCCCAAGGTGACCACTACTGGGGCTTCATATTCACTGGCACGTCGGACACCATCACCTTCAACCAGAACTACGTCTATCATACTTCTGGCCGTGGGCCCCATATCGGTGGAACGAGCGGATATACGCAATATCTCCGTGAGTATACCTTCATCTTGTAAGTTATAATTTGAAGTTGTATTGACCCAATTTTGCAGATATTGTCAACAGTATGTATAGGCCTCTGTTCTACTCTGAGGTGCTATGATGCTGATTGGACCTGCGTGGTGGCCTGATCTTGAAGATTATTATGTAGACGTTGGGGGACATGCTGTCGACGCTGAAGTTGGCGCTGTTACTCTCGTGGAAGGGAATTACTTCGTACGCTCACATCTAATCCGGCCAACCTCTGTGCACACACACATGCATCCCCAGGGCCACCACCTCGCGCCACACACTTCGTCGTCTTCCCCTCCACGCATAACTGACCGCCACTTTCTTCGATGGCATCATAGAACACCGTAACAACACCGTCACTCAACAGCAATCCCGACGGTAGCGAATACTTCCTCCAAAGCAGCACCGACGCCAGTAGCTGTGCATCCTCCCTCGGACGGACGTGTCAGACGAACACCTTATTGAGTTCTGGGAGCGTGACTGCCGTTCTGGATAGTGCAGTTTTGAGCGCATTCAGCTCGCGTACGTCTTCCCGTCTCCCCTTTTCCCTTCATACTTTACTTTGAGTGGAGGCTCCGAAACCCCCTTCTCATCTGTGTCATGAGCACGAAGGAAAATTGGCTGACTGGGAGATTATTTCGTACATACAGAATCCGCGATTACAGGATACTCGCCTCTTACTGCTCAAGCTGCGGCGACGTACGTCCAAGCCAACGCCGGTCTCGGGATAGTCAACTGAGCGTAGCAGCGTCCTGAGTGTCAGGAATGCATGTTTCGACTGCCTTCGCTGTTTGGGCTTTTGAGTAAATTATTGGGTGGTTCTGCCATGCAGGTTCAGGAGCTGTGGAAGACAATGGTTCCGGTCCAAGTATCAGGTTCAGAGTAGTAAACAAAAATTTATCAGGTCATTCTGCTTTGGCATGAGGGCGAGAGGCTGGCAAAATCCAGTGTTGGCACTCGACCGGGGTCAAGTCCCCCCGACACCGGGGGTCAAGTCGACATCCAGCTGCCTCGAGCTTGCAACTTCAAAGAAATCTCCCCCGTTCTTGTTGGAGGGGCCTCATATGACGGCTCTGTAGATGTTCATATTGAGAGTTTGAGCAAAATCCGTAGATTTTTCAACTTGACCCCCCGTGTCCGGGGGACTTGACCCCGGTCGAGTGCCAACACTGGCAAAATCCGCTGGTGCAGATCATATCCATTGGCAGATGGACTCTAGAGACGCCAGAGCAGAAACACGTCGCAATCCAGCCCCAGCGTGATACACATTAGTACAATGAGCAAGAAGTCCAGCAGAACAAAACGAGAACTGACACAGCTGAGAAAGAAAGGCGCTGCCGTCACTGGACACAATAGCATCGGCCGTATTTTGGTCTATTTGGTCGCGCGCACCGCGCCGCTTCGGCCGAGTCTGCTCTCTGCTCTGAACCGCCACGAAGGCATAACCGTGTAAGGGCTGTAAGAGGTTGAATTCTCGAACAAAGGACACAAAAAGGTCGAAATAGGGAGGAATAGCTTGGAAGAGGTCATGTCGGACGTGATTGAGCTCAAAAAACTCGTGAAATCGCTGCAGCAAGCGTCGTCTGACAAGGTGTGTAGCGTCCATAGTCTACCCATAACCACCCCTTTCATTTTGATTTTTTGCTCATTTTACTTTTCGTCCTTTCACGCCATCCATGTGGGATCGATGTGCTGGATATGCGTTGGGTTGGTTAGGAGACGATAGATGTCTTGCAGGTGTTGAAGAAGGAGGCGAAGATTACTGAGGCCATTCTCAGGGTGCGTCCAGTCCTCGTGTGCCTTGTTTCCCGCTCTTCGTATCCCTCTCCCTCCCACCCCAACAACTCCCACCTTTCCATCTCCAAATACTTCGTCTTGATATCTTGTGTCTTACTCGGGTTCGATGGTTGGTGGTGATGGTGGTGCGTAGGAAAGCAAAGCCGGTCTCGCTGTGGGAAAACTCCGTTCACACGCCACAAAGGAGGTCTCAGAGCTTGCGAAGGAAGTCGTACGGCAATGGAAGACAGAGGTTGACAAGGAGAAGAAGGCAGCAGGAGCGAAGTCGCCAGTACTGAATGGAAAACCTGCAGGTGCGTTTCTTTCTGTTTCTTGAGACCATATTTTGCGGAAATGGTGTGGCGTCGGCCATCGAGGGTATTGTGGCGTGAATACTCGACCACCCATCGAGGACCGTGGTATTTACGGGAATGACGCATGACGACTGTAATCGCAACTATGGCTTGTGCTTTATGTGCTTGAGACCGAGGTATCGCTTCGTTTGTGCCAGTGTAATTGGTTCAACTGCACGTTTATAGCCCACCGAGTGGAGGTGAATCCAATACTTGTCATGGCCAGTCATTCATATCACAACGAACACCCAGGGTTCAAACCAATGACGGGTCTTTATCGGCCTACGATGGTCACCATCGATGAGCTGATTCCCACCATTTTCCATGCTACCTTTCATCTGGTTGTATATCTCACTTCTCGCTTTGGACGCAGCACCCAGCCGGAAAAACTCTGTAGCAACACCAACAACGCCCACCGTCTCAACGCCAGGCAGCATATCCAATGGTTCGACAACCCGAACGACCAAGACGGATGGAATCAACACCGACGTAACACGCGATAAGACGCGTGACAAGTGTATTGAGCTGCTGTACGATGCCCTTGCCTTTGATTCAGGAGCTCGTGAGTCACTCTTTCACACACACATCCATCAAAGATCTCATCTTTCTACGCTTTTCACCCTCCCACAAATCCGCCGCCATAAATACTGACCGTCGACCGTCCCACTTCATCCGTTCTTAGCATCGGAGCTCATCTTCCAACGAGCTAAAGCTGCTGAAGATGCTGTATTCCACACCTTCAACGGTACCACCGGCGACTACAAAACCAAGATTCGCTCCTTGGTTGTCAATCTGAAAGACAAGAAGAATCCAGGTCTCCGAGAAAGCGTCGTCAGCGGCGATCTACCAGCGGCGAAGCTAGCAAAGATGACTAGTCAGGATATGGCCTCTGAAGAGAGGAAGAATGCGGACAAGAAGATTAAAGAGGAGAATATGTTTAAGGCGCTTGGGGCGGAAGAGCAGCAGGCTGAGACGGATGCATTCCAGTGTGGGAGGTGTAAGCAGGTGAGTGGCGACTTTTGGTTTGCAGGAGATGGGTCGGTGTTAGGTGCTGATGGATGTGATGCAGAGAAAATGTCGCTACCGCCAGGCGCAGACGAGAAGTGCTGATGAGCCGATGACGGTCAGTTCATTCGAGAGTTCACTATGCTGTCACCTGAGCTGACTATCACCCTTCGTTGCAGACTTTCGTGACGTGCGTTCACGCTGTTCCTGATGTCTTCCACTCCAGATCATTAATTCTATAGTTTCCTACAGCTGCACCGTCTGCAACAACAGGTGGAAATTCTCTTAGAGCGATCCACCGTGTTCCTCGGGGCCATCTTTCTTTCTTTTCCCTAAATTCAATGCTACAGATCCACGTTTAATCCTTCGAGTCTGTCTCTATGCTCTGCACTCCCACGTCTCTGGCACCATGCTTCGCCTGTCTCTGGTCTCCTCTCCTTTATTGTCCACAAGACTCCTCTATGTTGATCGTTGTATGTATAAGTTACTGATCGTCGATCTTTTTTCCTCCCGTCTTTATCTTACGTGCTCCAGGGCGGGCGCGCACAGATCTCGTATATTATACCACTTTGTGCCGTTTTTCTTGCTCATTTATCCACCGCTTACTTATCGCCGCGTCGTTTTTTCGTTACCCGAAACGACGCATTGAGAGGGTCCAGGAAGACAAGAGGTGTCACCTGGCTTCAGTCGCCGCTCTGAAGTATCTTCAGACTGGTTTGTTCATGCACGGGAACAAGTACAAGTTGAAAGATGGAACCAAAGAGTGGAGATGGTGAGTATGTCCAGCCAACGTAGACACCAACAAAGTCAATACGGTGGCATTCTCTTTATTCGACGAATCTTCGGTGGTTCTTCCTGGTTGAGCAAGGCGGGACTCCATAGGAGACTTCGTTTGCTGGTCTATCGGTATCCATATTTACTCTCAATGACGAAGGATGAAGATATCAATGTCCCTTGTCGGGTGCACCGTTGTATCAGATACCCATAATTGTTTTCGTTACAGATATGTATCGTATGCTAGTAGAAATTTAAAAGTATGCATATATAAGATGCACTAGCTGTGTGTATACGTGTAAGAGTTCGTAAAGGGATCGTATCTCTCGTTTCGTTTCGTACGTTGGATCCGGCCATGGTCATGGAAATTTATGAAGGTCCAGGGATGTTCTCAAGTGCGAGGCGCCTCAGCTCCTGAATCGCCCGAACCTCTGCTGCGATTCGACCCTTGACATCTCGCATCTGCTTCTTGATTGCCTTTTGACTGAGGTTGCTCGCAGGATCAAGAGAAGCCTGCATCATTTCGCGGAGATGGAAGTGTTCGGATCGATAGTACAGATCCCAGAGGATATGTTGGGACATCTGGTGTCGGATGCAAGGCCAACGGTCAGCGAGTGGAAAGGTAGAAGAGATGTAGACTAGACCAGACGATAATAGTACCTACCCATAAGCGTCTCACGACCTCCCATATCACCCGGGCGTACGCATGGACACGGCGTATGACTGTCGGATTGTCAGAATCATATTGGTCGAGTGAAGACAGGATATTCTGCAGTTTCTCCACATCGCTGTCCAAAAGAGAATTGGTGTGGATGCAAGAAAAGGATTAAAACCACGACGTACTTCACGAGTCGCTCTCGCCAGACCTCCTGCTTCGAGCGCCATTGCCTGATCAGATTGGCCACCTTATTACTTCTCGTCACACCCTCGTCGCCACTGCCTAGTCGAGATGAAATCTCGAGTACCCGAGTGCCAACGAACGCGAGGAAGATGTTGATAGGACGCTTCGCAAATGCCATGAGAACTTCAGAGCAGGCGTGCTGTAGCGCAGGCACGGTGGCGATCGAGCGGATTGTCTCTTCTATATTCTGCAGAGCGAAAGGAAATCCAAATCAGCACTGACGACATGGAACGACGGTATAGACACCAATATTTACCATCACAACTCCTCGGAATCCGTAATTTTCCTGGCCTGCCACTATATCGTCCGGGTACGGGTATCCATACAGCGGGGACATTCCTTTCGTAGGACCTGTCGTCCATGGTGATCCTGGTACAGAGTCGGTGGATAGACGAGAGTCGTAATCAGGTGCCTCAGAGTCTAGTGAGTCAGGGAAGGCACCGTCAGGTATATCTGGAAGATCGTCCATACGGACAGTCGAAGGTGGTTCGGTGTGGATAGGGAAGGATCGCATAGCACTGCTAGAGGGACCAGGAGTCGATTGGGCAGGAGTCGACTCCGGAGAGATGAAGTCTTCCGGCGCCTGGATTGACACATTATTTGTAGCAGCATTTGTGGCGTGCTGTGCGCGCTGAGGATTGAGTATCTCGAGGGTGATCGCCACAGTCAATCCATTCCCCAAATCGACCCTTATTCTGTGGCCGGGTGCGACGACGGGGTCGACCGAGCTGTCTTCACCTCGCAAGCTCGACGGTGTCGCAAGGACATCGAAATCCTAAATCACAATGAGGGGTGCACAGAAAATGATACGAGACAGAACTCACAGATAGAGCGCTTCCTGTGCGGCGACCTTCTGCTTCGGTAGACAGTGCTGAAGGCGAAAGTGTCACATGGACAGACATCTCCTCTTCATCACCACCCAGTGTCTCTCCACGTCGTCCCCAAGACTGAGCCTCCAGATGAACGCTGTCGCTAATGAAGTCGGGAATGGTTGGGATGGAGCCATCCGTAGACACTGAACCCGTCCATCGAATTGGCAGGATGATGTCTGGCCTGCGCTCCCGTACCATCGCCACAAGGACCTGGTATTGCTCAGGGGTCAGACGAGTGGTTTCGACGAAACGATAAATGTAGTCTCTCGTTTGCCCGTGCTGCTGTCGAGCACCGTAAAGCACAATCACCAGCATATGCAGGCTTCCGCGAGATACGGGACCAGGCGGCAATTGGTCGATGAATTGGGTGGCTATACGCTCCCTCGTCTCATCTTCGCTATGGAGGAGTGTGCGGAAGGTCGGGGTCTCGGGAAATGGAGTCGTGGAGGAAACGCCATTGCCCGTTCCACCAGATCCTGAGTGAGAACTAGCCGTATGTGTTCCCTGTGCGCTTGGTCGAGAGCTCGCAGGAGTGGTGGGGATCACAGGTTCATCGTCATTGGGCAAGGAAAATCGTACCGAAGGACTCGTCCGTTGCTCCGGCGAGTTGGTATATGGTCCAGAAGGAACGATTCTAGGGTCTCGGGTACCAGAAGTGGGAAGGGGTCCCGACATCGTATCGATACTAGGACGAGTGGGGCCGTGATCGGAATGCCCGTTGGTGAGTATGCTATCTCGACGATGCTCACTGGAGGATCGTCGACCCATAGCCGGAAGACCAGGTACGGAACCTGTCCCCACAGACTCTACCCCGCCGAGCAGTCTGTGACGTGGGTGAGTGGGATCGCTACAGGCGCAGAGATGAGGAGGAGATTGGTCATCGCGATCGCTAGAACCGACGTTGGCGGAAGTTGAATGAGCCTGCGTTGCGGTACTTCCGGTCGGTGCAACAGTGGGTGGGGGAAGAGAGGGTTGCGCGGTCCTGGGGGCTAGGCGTGGAGTGGACGAAGATTGGTCCCAAGTGGACTCGTCTGACGAAGTGCGTGGGAAGGCGAGGACGAGTGGAGAAAGTATTGAAGGGGATTGGGGTCCATGTGAAGGATTCTCCTGACGCTGTAAGAAGAGGTACGGCCCTATCGGTGGGATAGGCGGTAGTCCACGAGAAGTAGGTGATTGCCAAATTGCGGGATTGGGAAAGCCTGCATATCTACCTGGCGCTGTCTGTCCAGTGGGGATATACTGGAGAATGTCTGAGGAATCCTCCACAGTCCATGTAGATCTTAGCGGACTTGGATGGACCGGACGACGTCCTGGCCACTGAGAGTATAGATCTTGTGGCGAAAAGGGCGCTCCGTACGATCTGCCTTGTGAGGACATAATGGGAATACGGACAAAAACGTGCGCTTCTGAAAGCGGGAGTACAATAATGAGTTAGTTAGTGAGGCGTCAGATGCTAGTAGTGGATGTCGACGTACTGAGGTAAAAAGGTCGTATGAGAGTAGAAGACAAGTGTACGTATCGTGGACAAAGCGTACGAATGGCTTATATCGGGGACATACACGCACTGCCATACCCGAGAACAAAAGCCCACAGCCTGCAGAAATGCCACTGGGCCGTGGCGCCCGACAATAGGGAAGCTACACATGGACCAACCTGCAGCAGCTTAGGGAGCAAAAACCAGGGCGCAGTCGCGACTTCTCGCAGCTTCTTGTGCCAATGAAACGCTTCGCGATTGATGCGGGAGGTCGGCTCAGATGGATCAAGAGTTCCAGGGACTAGTCGTATGCCTGTTCTCGGAACAATGCCCTTCGGTGGCCATATGACACCCTAGTGATCGATAGCTGATATCTGACCCGTGCAGCATCAAATTTATGGGGAAGTTACTGGTCTTCGACTATACCTGTGACCATCTGTACGAATTAGGAAGTAAAAACAAACAGCTGAAGCAGACCATCAACATTCACTATCAGTTGGGAAGATGAAGGCTGTTCGTGGGCCGGGTTCAGTGAGACGCGATGGCGTTGAATATCCGCACCGAACGTTCAAACGGAAAGAAAAGAGGATATGGGTGGACACTCGTTACGAGTAAAAAGGAGTTGTGCAGCGTGCTCAACCCACAAGTGGGGGTTGCCAGTGGCCACTTGGCACTGAATTCGAAACTCCGCAAAACTCCGCGGATGTTGCGGCCACTTGGCCGCCACAGATTAGGTTGCACCGAATTCAATTACAGTAACATATACATTGAGGCCAAATCAACGGTCCATACAATAAATCACATATCATCTTCCTGTGTCATGCTCGTTTGAGGAAGCCACTGAGATACGCTTGCAAATGGTCTGCCCCTTCTACTGAAATAGGCGCTACAGCACCAACGTAGCCGTCAGGCCGCACGACGACGACAACGGGTGCTTCAGCACGGATACCGAAGGTTTTGTATGCGTCACCTCCACGAGTACCACTGATCTCTTGTAGGTCGATGAAGTGTCTGTTTACATGACCATTAGAGTATTAGAACATAGCAGGGACCAGTGTCACTCACCTCTTTGCCGCGACGCCGTTGAGTGGTGGAAGCATCTCATAACCTAGAGTCACATCTCCGTGGTTCGCACTAGGAAGTCCCAAGTGATAATGAGCATAAAATTTCTTAGACAAACAAATTGTGGCATACCTGATTTGGGTGAAATCAAATGCCTCTTGAACCTGTTTACCCACGAACCCCTTCAGCACCCCATACATCTTCGGGAAACACTCGACCACTCCATCCCTCCTTTTCCTCCTCTCCTCCTCCTCTACCGATAGTGCCTCGTCCTTGATATCAGCTCGCATGTCGCCCGCAAAGATCAAGATCTTCCACTTCGCGTCAGAAACTAACATGTCTTGCAGCTCGAATGGCTGTCCGTCGGTCGCTCTGATGACAAAATGACTGGGCATTCTCTTCCCGATGGCGAGGTTCTGAGCGAGAGATTGATTTCTTGTGTTGGTTAGGGTGGATGGGTGGTATTGGATTCCAATGCCGGACGTGAAGCCCGCGAAGAGTTTGAACGCCCTACAATCACAGTGTCGCACGAAATTGAGTTCACAGTCGATATGGAGCAATAGGAGGAAACATACTTGAAGAATTCTTCAGGAACGCTCGCGGAACCGTGCTCTTCTGAGGTCTTCCGGAATAGTGCGCCGGAATAAAGTGTTGAGTATTGTCGGTCGAAGTCGATGAGGTCTTGAGCATTGCGGCGACGTTCAAACTGATACTATCATGTACAAAACAGTCATGTTCGATAAACGAGAAGGTCAGAGAAAATTCTCAGTGAGGTTACTCCGGTAGAACGTACAGTCGAAAGTGTTGAGGGGTCCGCCCATCCTCTAAGGACGTGTGCCAGCTTCCAGGACAGGTTGTGTGTATCATTCATAGAGGTGTTCATTCCTTGTCCCGCCATAGGCGAATGTGTATGACCTACAGTGGAGTCCGAAAAAAAGATCAGTATGGAAGCGAGTTTCGTAGTAGAAACAATACGCACAAGCGTCTCCGGCTATGAAAACGCGGTGATCTCGCTGGAAGCTGGTTGCGACCCTTTGTCCAACTGCATCATAAAACAAGGTCAACTTCGACTCTACGTCTCAATCCAGCTCAATCCTACTTGCCTTCGTAGACGGTGAACCATTCGATTTCATTGGGCCACTCCACTTTGTACGGGTACATCGCAGCCTTAGCAGCCTGTAAATACGGATAATCAACGCTAGATCTAGAAACACAGAGCGGCGAGAGAAGCCTACCTTCAATGCATCCTGCACGCTAAACTGGCTGCGGTCGACCCTGCCTTCTCTCGTGGCGTACTGGCTCGGGAGTTGGACATAGAATCTCACGCTGTCATTTTCGCGGGGCACGAGCATCACGGAAGAACGAGCGCCATGAATGGCGCACTGCAGATCAAGAAAAGCAGCCAGGATAGTGTCAGTAAGCTAGTGTTCGACGTTTTTAGAGGCTATGATGGAGGGTGGGCACGGTGTACAGAAGAACCTGAATCAGAAACGAAGCCGGAGGGAAAGTTTCACAAACCTGAGCTCGTATGTCTGGGAAGTCCGTCTCCGGGACGGTGTCGCATACGCCCCATACGAAATCTATTGATAAAGGAAGGGGTAATCGTTGCTAAGTTGACGACCCACAGATGTGGCATAGGAAGCAAATAGAGCGTACTCAGTTTGTCACCCTCGAGGGGTATCTCCACTGCCTTGCGAGTCCAAGAATGCGCGCCATCGCATCCAACGACGTACTTTGCGTGCACGGTCTCAACCTCGTTTTCGCCGTTCTCGCGCGAGCGCTGGAGCTGAACCTACGACAAAAAATGTTCAAAACGAGTCAGAAATCTTTTGAGCTATTCATTTGACTATCGGTGGATTGACCTTGACAGCATAGTCGTTGGAAGACGAGGATTTTGATACGATCTCTATCGAGGCAGGCGCCGTGGACCGTTCAACGTGTATTCCGTAAGATGCCATAGAGTCCAAGAATATCGACTCAATCGCCCCTTGATGAAGGGTGACCTTTTCGTCAACAAAATGATGTTAGTGGAGCTAAAGTGGGCAAACAGGGAACAGCGTACCTTGTGAGGATATCGTGCCGGGACTCCGATGACTGGCTGCTTTCGTGTTCTCTGCGTCTCGAATGTTAGTCTCACGAAACGAGAAGAAGGAAGAATACCCAACGCACCGTAAGATTGCCGTGTGCGTCAGCATTGTAGAACGCCTAAGGAACGCGGAGAATCAGGACGGAGTTAGATCGCGACTCGCAGGTATTCGTGCTAACCGCCAAATATATGTGGTTCGCTTCCCGCAGAAGACGGTCCGCTAGGCCATAGCTCTAGAAGATGTTTCAGCATCAGTTTTGTGCTCGCATCTGCAGAAATATGAAGGGGTAAAAATAGGGGCGGCAGGGAAGGGCCTACCTGCATAACCTCAATGGTGCGAGGTTGAATTCCTGTATAGGCAACCAGTTCATGATCAGTCACACGTGAAAACAGGATCCGAAGGTCAGACGGACCATCTGCTTGACCCTTCGCTACAGCTTTATCCCTGACGATATGTAAGAGAGAGATTGTCAGTCTCAACCGTGGGGTGCAAGAGAGAACACTGCGAACTTATTGTCGATTATCCGGACGTCAATACCATATCGCGCCAGACCATTAGCGCACATAACGCCTGAATACCAGGACACAGCGCGTTTGTCAGTAATACCACTCGTCTAAAACCTGAATAGGGGCTCACCTGCGGGACCCGCGCCAATCACGAGAACATCAACGTAGGACACCTTCGGCGGTGCGATCGTCATGGTGGCGTAGCGTGTATAAAGAGAAGTGAGACGAAGGTGTAGTGAAGAGAAAAGAAGAGCGGGAAGTCAAGGGTAGGTACTGGTAGGTATTGAATAAGCGAAAGCTCTCAACAGGCTTTATAGGACGGCGGGTGAATGTGTTAGCTCAGATCAGGCGGTCTCGGGAGTATCGTGCGGGTCGTTCATGATCCGAGACAAGTATGAAAGGTACTACATGTATGGAAGGTAGGCCGGTTCTACGTATCGATTGACAGAACCCCACGGACAATCGCGCAGGCGCCTGTACTCCTACCGTACAAGGCTTTACTGTACTACCCTTCCGGTGCGGACAATGAGATCACTTGGCCAGCTGAGCTTCCGGTGATCGCGAGTAGTATATGAGCCCTTTTGGCGCGAGTCCGCTCTGGTAGCTTTCGCGACGAAGATGAGCCGAAATATAACGTACGGACGAAGGTGTTCAAATCGACACTCGTTGTTTTGATCGTCATGCGAAAACACTGCAAAGAGTGTATCGTAGATAAGCCATGTATCCAAGACCCCAGCGACCCAGACGAGGACATGAGCGATGAGACGTTAGGAGGATTCCAAGGGTAGATGACTTGAAGTAGGCGATCCATTACGAGACAATCGTGGAGGATGATGTTCAAGTTACGCTCCGAAGACGGATAGGGGAGTGGGAATGGGTGGGAAAGTCTGGGAAAGTATGCTTGCTAAACGCTGGTATTGGAGAGGGAGGCATGCTGATAGCCCAGATTCCAGTAGATAACCCTTACGATGTGTGAGACTGTTCATTCTGCACAGGAATGCAATCCGTAGTTACCATCTTGCTTGAACGGCTCATCTGATCCCCAAAAGTGTAGGCTCGGGCGGAGGTGCAATTGATAATGAAATGGAGCGTGGCTTGACATATATGCCAGGAGGTTTACTACCTTGTGTTGACTGAAGAGATGTTACTTGGATGTAGTACTGTGGATGTGTGTGGATGTAGCAGAGGCTCCTTGTGGCGCGACGTGAGTAAGTTACTGATGCCGTCGATAAAATGAGTTTTCCTATATGATCCTAAGAGCGATGGAGTGTATTGTCAGGATACTGACCTATATTTTCCGCAAGCAAGCGATTGCTTCCAAAGAGTGCTCTCCAGTGAATGAACGACTGAGTCGCAACTGAGTCGTATTCTTGATCACTCAAAGTTGATTTTGAGGTTGAAGCGGAGATTCGGAAGGCACCGATGTCAGCGCCACTTGGCACTGTGGCAAATTTGCCCAGTGCCACACCTCAATTCTTTCTTGATCGGCTTCCGTTCAGGAATCTCCCCCATGTACTACTATGTCTCGTTTCTCAGACCACCGCCTCTACAATGTGCGTTGAATACTCCCATAATCATCACGCCACAAGTCTCCAACGACCTCCGCACAGAACCTTACGAATCACCCCTCGATATCTTTTACTTCTGGACTCCGTCATGGAATGCTGCTCGACCTCATCCCACCCCAATCACTAAACCTGTGAAACTTACGACTTGGCGAAACGCGAATGCGTACAAAGAACTCTCAGTAGCGCCCCCACCGCGAGTGAAGAATGGAGATCAATGTTGTCTAGTATTGACGGCGCATTCGAACGCGACCATGGACATTGATTTGACGCAAACTGGACGGGGGAACGGGATACGGAGTACTGTGTTGGCGGTACCACTGCCAGTGTCGTCTCTTCCCATCACTTTTGCTGCTCGCTTGCCTGGGGGGAAACAGCGGAAGCAGGAGTCTATCTTGCGGTCGTTTCGACTTTTCGACTTTTCGAAGGAGGATGCGGAAGTCAATGAGAACACGCTGACTATAAAAGAGCAGACATCTTTCGATCTTGACAAAGTACGCTTACCAACATGAACGACTCATAATTACTCTTTCTGACGAACTGATACTCAGCTGTGACATAGAAATTATGGGACAGTGGGTTAGGGCTGAGTGCATGGCTTGTAGAGCTGTCGAAAGGCATAACCTCAACCACAGAAAAAGATTCGCTCGTTCAGCAACTTCGAAGAGTGCTGTTAGAGAAGGAAGGGTGCGATATCATCGAGCTAGGTATGTTATATTTTTTGAGTAAACTTCAATCGGTTCTCATATCCGGTATAGGTGCAGGAACAGGAATCGTCTCTCTCGTCCTCGCCGCCCTTCGTTCTCGCTCGTCTCAAATCGAGACTAGGAAGAAGACTAGAATCATCAGCACGGACCTGCGTATGTTCCCGTCCCCTTCTCTTCTCTTCTCAATCATGGCCGCATATTAATACTTGTGCCACAGCGTCTTCGATGGAACTCATGAACCATAACATCTCCCAAAATATGAGCCTCTTCCCTGTGTGTCCTCCAGAAGCTCTTCCACTAGATTGGGACGAAGATCTTCCCACAGAAGTGGTGGAAATAGGAGGATTCGACCTCATTGTGTTCGTTCGCTTCCTTCTTTACTTGGACCACCTCCGACTAACCTCGTTCATCTGCTCGTCACAGCATGGCTGACGTAACATACAACACCTCGTCCTTCCCCTCCCTCGTGAAGACTCTTTCACGCTTTCTCTCATTCCCCTCCGCATCGTCTCCGACCGTTCCAAATTATACTGTTCGTGAGCCGCCTTTAGTCCTGCTGGCGTACAAGCAACGTGATCCCGCAGAGCGAGATCTTTGGAATATGGTAGAGAAAAACACGGGCATGAAGCTTGTAAGAATAGGCGGGGAGAGCGGTGCTGGCGGAGAGGAGGTTGAGATCTGGATGGGTGAGGGCGTGAGGCGATGAGCGGGTTCTGGTTGCATAGATAGCCGTACCCACGTATATTCAGCTAGGGCCATGTCGAGTAATAAACAGGCTTACCCTCATAGATGATCGCGCATCCCAGAATCTCCATCCTATCGCACTCGGCACCTGTGTGGCACCCAGGTGCCACATGTATGGGCACAGAAATGCACGGGCGCCAAACAGCGCCCAAACAACACGCCCGATCGCTTTCGCGACTTGTTTTACAGACCACCATCTCCTATCGACCCTCACTCTTTCTTCTTAGTCCTATATCTTTACTTTGACTACCTCACCGCTATATGGGAGTCATGTCTGAAGAACCGGAAGACGTCAAGCCAAAACTCAGCCTGTCCATCAACTACGAGGGCACGCGTGCGTCTCTTCTCTTGGCCCTCCATTGAATGATGTCCTGGTCTGATCTAGTTCTGTTTTTGTTCTCGCCATCCTCGATAACATCTACTCAATGCTCGTCTATGAACGCGTGAAATATCGCATACCTGGTCTGCAGCCATCACAATCAAAGTAAAGGGCAATACACCTTTCAGGAAGATCTTCGAAGCCGCAGAGGTCAGTGGCATAGCTTGTATGGTGTAGCCTAGCTTCAATGTTCATGTCGTGCGTGCAACATAGAAACGCTTCGGCAAAGACCCAGGTGTGTAAACTCTCTCAAACGTTGAACCCGTCACTTATGCTATGGCGTGGCGCTCCAGGAACTTTCAAATTCGTGTACGATGGAGAACGAGTAAACGCGCAGGATACACCTTTGTCGGTACGTCCCGTCTGCAATACGTGACTTGCGGTGTCCTAGAGCTGACCTTGGGATCATAGCGGGGTATGGAGGACGGAGATGTTATTGACGCACATCTAGAGCAGGTGAGTCTAGATTTATGTCCAGTCGTGAGCTGTGCTCAAACATATATTCCCGTCTCGCTAGGTCGGTGGCAGTCTCTCACCATGAGCTCATTGACTGCCTCAGAGATTATCTTCCTTCGTGTCACCTTCGTCGCTTTTTCGACCTTCTCGTGGGCCTCTGTCTGCTTTGAATCGTATCTGTGAAGTACTCGTCATGCGAGGGAGAGTTGTATGACCATACTTTACTTCTGCCTCGTTGCTTATATCTCTCTTTCTTCGTATTGTTGGGCACCGAAGACCGCTACCATTGCTCCTCTAAATTATACATTCACAAATACAATCAGTTCCGGGCCACACATAATCTTCCTGTTCCGTTAGGTCTTAGAACAAGAGTCATTCATTGCGGTAACACTAGTCACGTCACGCCCCGACCTGTGGCGGTGGCGTCAAAACTGTGAGGCCTGTCCTGAGCTTCATGTTTTTGTCACTGCGTTATCTCGGAGCATCACAGTCACCTCGTCAGGCCCGCATCTTTCCGTCTCTCGTACAACTCCGACTTGTCTACTGTTTGGTGTTCTCGTCTTCCTCATTGTCTCCTCTTCGCCAAGTGGCGAAGGAGCTTGAAGCAAAGCAACTTAGTGGCCAAATCTGTGGGGACTGAAGGAACAGGTCTGGCCCGGAGGGCGTGGTATTTGAATTGCTCTCCAATTTACGCGGGGTCACAGAACGTAACGGGTGACTCAAACTGTGACGTAACGCGGTCGCGTTTGTTTGGGCAGCCAAACAACACGAACACGGTCATTCACGACGGTCGCCACGACTTACAACCTCACCGCGTCCTCCTCTTGCTTTTTCATATAGACCCTCCGGTACCGCACTACGCTTGCTATAAGCACAATACTAGACTCTAGCTTTTCTTCCAAAAAGACGAACGGGCCATAAAATGAGTGAAGAAAGGGAAGAAAAACCTCACATTGACGACAAGATTCAGTTCGGTGTTTGCCACCAAGGACGAAGTGGGTAGTCTCGATTTCATTCTTATCGGCTTCCTTCTACTCTGCTTTGGGATCTGCGTACGCGATTGTGGGCAAGATTGTTTATGGAAGGATAGGCCGTCTAACCGTTGTTGGTTATGTGCGGTAGCGGTGAAGTTCAAGGTCAGGAAGACGGGCTCGTTGAAGAAAGTGATGAACGAAGCCGCAGTATGTGTTCCCAGTTCTCATTTTGGATACCTTCCTCCCTGTCTCATGGTTATATGTTCTCCTCCTTAGAAACGGTTCAATGTAGACCGAGGTCCGTCGGAATTTATCTTTCGTCCAGTTTCTTCCTTAATAACGTAAATCTCGCCAGACCACCTGCGATTTGAATACCACGGAGTCACAGTGCGCGGTAATGAAGACGATACACCAGAGGCGGTACGTTTACCCATGCTTGCTCGGGTAGCTGTAAGCGTTAACGCCACATAATTCACCGTGGGTCTGCGTGTGGCATGCTGGTGCTGGTATTTGTGTTTGTAGCTGGGTATGGAAGAGGATGATGTTATAGATGCGCATTTATTTCAAGTGTGTTTACATCCCTTGCATCTTTATCGAACGTTGTTGGCTTATGTGGTGGTGTAGATTGGAGGTTGTATCATGAAGGAGCAATCACCAAGTCGGAGTATCGTGCAACTCTAATCGGGTTCAACAACCTCTCTATCTGTCTCTGTACGTCCCTTTATATCATTTGACGGGCCCGGGTGTGTTTGACGACCAACGCCGTAATACAGGTCATCGTGTTTTCTTGCTTGTCTTCCTCGTCGCTATCGTTGAGAAGGATACATCTCATTTTACAGGTCTCGCTTTGTTAACTTTTAACAATATGTCATCAACCTAGTCTCGTATTTCTTGGATTATAATGCTGCATCTGTACGATATCTGTTTATTTCTGTGATTTTTGAGGCTGAGGCAGGCCGGCTTAGGCGGCGGCACATTGATTTACAGAAAATGCTACGTAGGCCAACGCTAGCTCAAACTCTAGTGCTTAGCCTAGTACCTTCAATAGTAGCTTGTGGGGATAGATCATGAGTCCATGTCTCCCTTTCCTTCGATGAACTCTGATTCTGCCCTCCTGTTTACCACCGACTCGGCTTACTCAGTCTGGTCCGGTTACATCCTCCACTGCACATAGTGTGGCCTCCGATGATCAGGCTCCAAGGCGCAGTTGCCAAAGAGGGCATTGCTGTCGAAACACTCTAAGCCTCTTTGTCTGTTATCCACATGGACTCGAAAAGGACGCTGACGAGGTAACATAGGAATAGCACTACGACCTCAATGTGGCCCTGGACCTAAATCACGCCACCCGGCCATCGCGGCTGGCGAAGACCAATCCAGCCACGACCGCTTGATCTTCTCCCTCCAACCACAACCTATGACTGCACGACAGCTACTGGATATCCTTGAGATATCGCGTCAAATCTTATACTCAGTCTAGCGCTTGGCGAAGCGGCGAAACCGTACCGATCGACTTCCTATGTTCAGCCGTTACAGCCTACTTACTACCGTCTCTCCTTCCGCATCCATTGATCTCTCGAACCTGGTGAACGCCTCTTTAAACCTCTTCAGCTCACTTGTGCTTGGACACTTGACCCTCATATGTGGACCTGCTATCGAGGTACGGATTGGAAGGATCGTGCTCGAACTCATCGGGTTTTGAGCGACTCCGAAAATCATCTGCTGCCCTGTGTCCACAGTATCTCATGCGGGCGCTCTCAGGCAAACTGGTTGTACTCGCCTCAGCTTCCGCGTGATATGCTTCTCACGCATCAGGTTATTTCTGCAGTATTCCGTATCAGCTTTCGATGGGTCTCACGTAGGGACACAGGCCATAGTCACTGCAGGTTTCGCTTCCATCGATCTCTCAGACTCCGATAGGTGCTGCACTCCATAGATAATCGGAGGCCAGTTTTCGACTTTGTCACGCTCTACTCTGTAGCAGGCATTGCCTGACCTCTAGGTTCGTACCTGATACACATGGGCGAATATCGGCGTAAATCAGGGATTTAATCGTGCGCTGGCATCGACACCATCCCACATAGTTTCTCGGGTCTTTCATCAGGCTACTCGATCCCTCCTGGATGTAGATTTCAACGCGAACTGAATAAGCTCTCGCTCTCCGCACCTCTCCCCCACCGAATCCTGACGCACACCCGAGGAATATCACGACCCTTCCAAGTTTAGAACTTTCCTTGCCAGTCTTGGTTTGTCACTCAGGCCCGGAGGCATCTCTCGAGTGGGCGCGAGGTACACAGCGGCAGATAACGCGTGGTTCGCACTTTTGCCTGGCCTTCTCGGATTACAAGCATGCTTCGAGCTTTGAGGCTTCTTGCCAAGCCGTACCTCGAGTCGGACCTGATTGACTGGCTTTTCCTATAAGTTCGGAATTCTCGGGATGCCTGGACAGCTCGTTGGGCCACATCCTGGTTTTCGACCCCCTTGCACCTCCCCTTCCTACCCATTTACTCAGACCAATACCCGCTCGGATTCAGACATGGCAGACGGACATCGCGTCGCGGTCTATTACCAGACCCAATACGATCGCACCCTCGCGTCCAACAGTGACTACGGCCACTACGTCTCCCCCCTCCCCCTCATCACCTTCATCACCCACCTCATCCTCGCCGCTTTCCATATCAACATGAACCTCCCCACTACAATCGCACTGAACGACTACTCGCCCGATAACCCCTATTTCGATCAGATGTGGGAGGATATCGGGATTATGAAGCAAGCGGGGATAAAGGTGATTGGGATGTTGGGGGGTGCGGCGCCTGGGACGTATGAGTGTCTCACGCCGGCCAATTTCGACACGTATTATCCCCAACTGACGGCTTATATCGCGAAGTGAGCTTTTATACGTTCATTCATGGTTCATTCGTTGTGACGGTGGGCTGATTGAATGTTGCGATGGGGCAGATACGAACTGGACGGAATGGACCTCGATGTTGAACAGGCGGAGAGCTTGGCAGACATCATTAACTTCATACAACATCTCAAAGCGGATTTCGGCGACGACTTCATCATCACACTCGCCCCCGTCGCCTCAGCACTCACAGAATCCGGAAACCTGTCCGGCTTCGACTATATCCAACTGGAAGAATCCATTGGCAACCACATATCCTGGTACAACGCCCAATTTTATTCCGGCTTCGGTTATATATACCCAGACGACCAATACATCGACATCCTGAACTACGGAACCGGTCTGGATCCGAGCAGACTCGTAGCAACCTCCTTGACGAGTGCAGCGAATGGGGGAGGGTACATCGCGATCGACGAGGTGGTGACAGCTGTGAACATGCTGACGGCGTTGTATGGTGATAAGTTCGGTGGTGTGGCGGGATGGGAGTATTTCAATTCGGTGCCGGATTACGCAGGAGGAGAGCCATGGCAGTGGGCAGAGACGATGCAGGGAGCGATGAATGGGTCGGTGATCAGTAACTCATCGAGGTTGGATGGTGTCTTGAAGAAGGATACGAGAAGGGAGGTATCGAGGATACGAGGGCGTGCCACCTTGAGAGCGGAGGGGAGCGACGTGTCAGACGAAGAATCGTAGGTTTGTCAACTTATTCCGGCTTTATTTCTCTGGGTTTTATGGCTCTATTACGAATCTCACTGGGTCTTGTGACGAAAACGACGAACAATAGTCTGTACAATCATTATTGTGTAAGTATGGCAGCTGCATAGTCTAAGTAGACGGTATGAGTCACAGTGAACCCAAGAAGGAGATCCTAGGTTGAAGTAAATTGCGACGCTTTCTGTCTTTTGCTTCTAGATGACCATGTCAGTCTTCAACGGAATATTAAACCTTCTGTTTACCACCTCGCATACCGGTTCCTCTGTAAGCATCTCGGCTTACTCACTCTGGTCTTGTTACGTCCTCTGCACGTTGATGGGACGTCCGTCCAGAGGAGATCGAAACCATGGGAAGATACATAGAGGAAATAGGTGCCCATCTCCGTATCTCGAAGCTTCAAGATCACGTCAAAGAAAGAGGGTTACTTGTGCAACGCCTGCGCTCGGACTCGCACAATCAAGACATGTCCAGAACGGTGTGGCGCCGGAGCTCCTCGGGCATCGGCTAAGCAGTTTGGCTAGTTCATAACATTCGTAAACGGAGGGCCGTGAGCGGCGTAGACATGCTGGTTAAAGGAAAGGCATCACTCTTGCGAAGTGGAGACTCATCGATATGCATCTGCCGTCTGGACCGTTGTGGTTCTGAAAGATAGCATCTGCCTGCGTTTGCAGTCGCGCAGAGGTACATGTTCCGGCGGTACGAAAGCCTTCAACCACAGCATTTTACGAAAAAATTAAGGGATGTCTCATTGGCCAGTAACTATAAGTGTTTGTGATGAGGCAAAAAGGCGGCGAATATCGGTGGTAGAGATGTCGCCGGCGGAAGGCGGATGAAGAGCGCATAATTGGCGCCGCGGCCAGATGACGGAGAGCGCTTTGACTGTTGATTAGATAGCGCCACCGGCCAGAATGGAGGGTCTTACAGTACGATGAGTATAAATACTGCCCCGCACTCTCTCACAAGCTATCTCTCTTGTTCTCGGAACATATACATCTAGTCTCAAGGATCATTTTTCATTACTATGGCTCCCAACGACGCCCCCATCGCTCCCAGCACTGCTACCACCGTCCAATATTCTAAGGAGGCCCACAAGGATGGCCTCCCGAAGCCTTCGTACCCATCTCACCCCCTGGATCCTCTTTCCGCCGATGAGGTCTTTCTGCTGTTTGTCGTATAAATTTGGACCGAGACTAATCCTTTTGCTTTGGTTGCCGGTCCCTAGATCGTAGCCGTCTCTTTCGCTGTTCGCCACTATATCGCGAAGGAAACAGAGATTAAGGCTATCCGGTTTATCACAAACTATCTCGTCCCCCCTCCCAAGCGCGCCGTGCTCGCACACTTGGGCATTCCTCTCACTCCCGGCGGCAAAGTTGACGAGAAGGACAAGGTCCCTATTGTCAGAAAGGCTGAGGTTGACGTGAGTCCATCTCCTTCTATCGCTTCGGCATTGCTCTCCATACACGAGCGTGTGGTAGCTCCCTCGTTATTTCAGTCATGGGCCGGATCCTATCTTTGTGTCCGCTTCGAAGCGCTTGTTTTGCTTCTTGTTCTGGTCACTGGCGTAAAACCGTACACAGAGCTTAGAGATGAAACGCACGTGAATTGCTTCTTCTCGAGGTTCGTGAGACGAGCACGGATGATGACTGCGCCAGTCTCGGGATAAATTAATCTCAGCCTCTCTTGTCTCGCAAACGTTCTCAAGCCAAGCACTCGAGGGAGCAGTACAGCTAGTTGAAGCGTGTGGCGCCGTCATGCCTTCGTTCCTTGTGGCGTGCAGAATTCGGACTCCGTCTGATGAATCGACGGAGCTAGCAATGTCCTTTCTAATACTGTTCATATCCATTTCTGTCGAATGATGACGCTGACGCTGTTGATGCATTTTAGTTCCTTGATGTTCTCACCGGGTTAGTCTTATGCTTCTTTGTTTCGCACGGAGGCCATGATCCGTTCACTGTGGCGCACCTTTACTGATGGCTACTGTGGCCCTGTGCAGAGACGCTTACAACGCTGTCGTTGCACTCTCCAACGAAACATCCCAGTGGTCTGTCGAGGTCAACGTAAAGCTCCCCGAGGGTACCCAGCCGCAACTTTCACCCGGCGAGCTGTTGGCTGCCGAAGAAATCGTGAGGGCCGACGAGACCGTCAGAAAGCTCGCGAAGGCTGTCGGTGCGTATTACGTCCAACCCAACGTTGTGTCCAGGTATTTCCTGTTTCATGCCCTGATATCGTATTATCACTTTTAGGAATTGAACCTCACCAAATCTTCGCCGACGGCTGGACGGTTGGCTTTGACGATCGTTTCCCTAAGACACAGAGGATACAACAGGCGCTTCTGTTCGCGAGAATATCGGAGCATGATAACCTGTATGCTCATCCTCTGGTATGTTGACCGTAATCTTCGATCTCTTAGCCGTTTGAACTAAAGCCTCGTTTCGAATCAAGGACTTCGTCCCCGTCGTCGACTCTCTTTCCAACAAAGTCATCCACATCGATTTCGCTCCCACCTACTCCGCGTCGAAACCTGAGGAGGCCTCGCACGACAAGAACTCCCTCATCTCCCGGAAGGACAAGTCTACTACACCTCCTTCACTCTCTGCGACTGCGGAAGAATCTGCCGTAGCTTCTCTCGAGTCATCTGGTCGTGAACGTGTTCCTCCTCCGATGGCTCCTTGGGACTTCTTGCCTGATCTCTTGGAGAGTAACACAGATAACCTGAAGGTTGATGGCAGAGACGGATGGAAGAAGAGGGAAGCTCCGAAATCGCTGCATGTGGTTCAGCCGGAAGGTGTCAGCTTCAAGATGGACGGCAACGTCTTGGAGTGGCAGAAGTGGAAGATGCATATCGGTTGGTCCACTCAACATCTTTTTGGATTACATTCTGACGACCTAGAACAGGTTTCAGTCATCGCGAGGGTATCGCCCTTTCGACGATCACGTATGACGACGATGGCACCGTCCGCCCGCTCTTCTACAGGCTGAGCATGGCCGAGATGGTTGTTCCTTACGGCGACCCCTCCCACCCTCATCCAAGGAAGTTTGCCTTCGACACGTACGTTACTTCTTTAAGATCGGTCATCCAGTCCAGTTGGATTAACACTCGGTATCTCTCGATTGTAGCGGTGAGTACGGTATGGGCACTATGGCCAACGAGCTTTCGCTTGGATGTGATTGCCTCGGTCAGATCCACTACCTTGTATGTGTTTGCGTATTCAAGTCCTGCATGTCCTCAGCTAACGTCAAACTCGAAACAGTCGGGTGTCTACACCGGCCACGATGGCTCGGCCGTCGTGATCAAGAACGTTATCTGCATTCATGAAGAGGATGCCGGACTCCTGTGGAAGCACACCGACTACAGGGTGGGCGGTCGTACGCACTCTGTGCGTGCCAGACGCCTGGTGGTCAGCATGGTTTGCACCTTGGCCAACTACGGTGAATTTTACTTTGCGATCCTTTTTCTCGTATTCGTTCCCCGGACTCACACACGCTTTTCATTTTAAAACAGAATACATCTGGAACTACCTCTTCTACCAAGACGGCTCCATCGAATTCGAGATCCGTCTCACCGGTATCCTTCACGTTTACCCTACCGCAGGTCCATCCGACCCCACTCCCTACGGAGTTCAGATCGCCCCGGGCATCAACGGCATCAACCACCAACACATGTTCTCCTTCCGTATCGATCCCATGATTGACGGTCTCTCCAACTCCGTCATGGAGACCGACATCAACCGCGTCGATGCTCCTACTGGCTCCTCCGTTAACTTCGCCGGCAATGGCTTCACCGCGGACAGCACGATCCTCAAGACCGCAGCCGATGGCGCTCGTGATGTCAATTATGAGAAGGACAGGAGGTGGAGGATTGTAAACACGGATAGGAAGCACTATGCTAGCGGTGCCCCGGTTGGATACGCGCTCGGGTTGAAGGGAGGAGCGACGCCATTTATGCCGAGGGCAGATGGTTGGGTCGGAGAGCGTGCGAGGTTTGCGGCGAGGACGTTATGGGTTGTGAAGGATGAGGAGAAGGAGAGCAGGATGTGGCCTTCGGGTAAATATGTGCCACAGGCGAGAGGTGAGCCGGCGGATAGTGTGGGGGTCTGGTTGAAGGAGGATGCGGAGAAGGGTGTGAGCATCGAGCAGGAGGACCTGGTCGTGTTCGCGACGGTGGGCACAACCCACATCGCTCGACCTGAGGACTGGCCTATGTGAGTGCTTCATGGTAGACTTGTCTGTTTGTTTCGTCTTTGCTAACATCGTTGATTGGATGATGCAGAATGCCGGTCGAGCATCTCCGCCTTACGCTCAAGCCTGTCTCGTTCTTCACTGCCAACCCATCCCTCGACGTTCCTGGTGGGACAGATTCCAAGAGCGTACCTGCTTTCGGCGACTCGCATGGCAGCTGCTGCAATTAGATTGTTGATTTCTCTCTGCGTTGATATTGTATGTGGCGACGTTCAATGTGTATGAACTTTGTGATGTGGTGCAGAAGTCATCATCACCTGTATTCAATGTATCCTTGCTATATCTATAATGGGTTTTCTGCAGACATGATCTATCGTTTGAGTCTGCAATGTACGTGCTTGGCACCTGGAGACCTCGAAAAGCCATTGATTATTTGGGGCAACGATGAACAAGCTGGAAACATCGTGAACGACGCGACCCGAAGAGGAATGGCAATAATTGTGTCTGCGATAATGAAATAAGGACACCGACTCGGTATCGGATGAGCACTATACAGAGGTATGGTAAAAATGAAGCAGGGAACCTCTAAGTAATACGTGAGCAATAGGTACACGTTGGATGTAGAGAAGCCTCGAAGCAGGTACATACACGATAAAAGCACTGGATGGTGTAAGATATTGTGTCTAATAGTATTAGCATGGTCAAGAAGGTAATCGAGAAGATAAGAGACAGATGAGCAACATAAATGGTCAGTAAGAAACAATTATTCCTCCTCCTCAAACTCCCCTTTCGTTAATGGACGAGCATGTAAAATCTTCCCCATATGCGTAGCTTGATACGACATCCCCTTCCTCCTCAGGCCCACCAACTGCTTTAGTATACTCAACGGGCTCTCGTTAAATGGGCAAATCATGGCCATCTGCTGTCCCGCAGGACGATCCTCCGGCCGGATGAACCCGTCGCTCTGAATGTTCAGATCCATGTCCACGTCTTCACCATCGCTCGGCCCAGTGTAAATACCGAGGTACGTGCAGAGTTCGAGGTATGCCGGGTAGTTCGGGAGGTACAACTGTCCCGCGAAGAGGTCGAGCTGAAGTTGGACCTTAGGAATCGGTGGTCCAGTCCAGTCTGCAGGTAACGGAGGGACAGTGAAGAAGCGAAGATCGGAGAAGGACTGCATAGACTGCGTTACGCGAGGCGTGTAGACGTGTAGGTTGACGAATTGACTGTTCCGGATTTTCGGTAGCAATGCGTTGACTTCGAAGGGGCTGACAACGACGAGGATCATGGGGCCCTGAACAACGCTGGACAATATCCATTGGACAGGACGAAGGTACTCGTCGAGGTAAGGCTTGCTTCCGGGAACCTCTATCGTCTTGATGAAGTCCCAGGTCGAAAGCAAGGATGGCGACCACACTTCCCTCGCGTCACGAAGGTTACCTCTGTGGAGAGGCAGGAAGAGGCTGGTGATCCCTACGCCACCTGCGCCGTTAGCATCGCGAACCTTGCCAGTCTCAATGAATGTCTCAAGGTCACGGTGCAGTCTGGGCTTGGCCGTCCCAGCCTGTGCTGGCCTTTCGATTTGACGTTCACGTTCGACCTCGTGAGCCACTTCGCGTTCTTGTTCTGCGACGCAGAAATAAGTATAATTTGTAACATGGATAATGAAATAAGTACTTACCCTCTTCCATCTTCGGGTTCGTCAAGAAGGTCACCCCCAACTCTTCCAAGCGCTCTCGTAATTCGGGTACCTCGAAAGCTTTGTGCTGAGGAGAGCTTTGCTGCGTATTCGAGAGTGACGAAGACAGACCGTACATCTCCTCGAGCGTCTGAGACTCCTGTTGCTTCCAGCCTCTTTCGAGGACCTTGATATCTGCGTCCTCGGGCGACAATACATCGCGATACTCCTCCTCTGCCTCTTTCCTGTGCATGTAGTCGACACCCTGTTGAGCCCAATGAGGCAGGTGATGCGTCACATCCGCGACAGTTTCGTGCATGCACCAACGAAGAATGTCTAAGACCTTGAGCTTGTTTCTGGGGCCCTTGTTGGCGACGTGTCGAATGCGTCGATCGACTTCGAGCGGGGCGAAGAACATAACGGAGTGGCCCTTTCCCAACTTCCGCATTCGCATGCAACCTAAGTAGATTCAGTCAGTATACGAAGCTGAGCCGAGTGGCGGGGTAAAGTTACCTTGCAGTAAGCGATCCTTGCTCGTCTTGGGACCTAGCGTGACTGCAGCTCGCGTACCCGGGGGAAGCTTCAGGTCAGTACCTCGAGTGTGAGCGTCGTCAAGATACACTATACACTTGTCGAGCTGTTGCTTGTAGGGAGATGATATGAAGGATTCGACGGCGCCATCCTGCGTCAGCACAGCCAACTCGTCCGCCTCGCTGAAGAAAATTGCCGCGGCGACATCTGGTCTCAATTCGAGCCAATGGGCAACAAGGGCCTGGTTCTGCAGCTCGAGCATTTGTGCACCGACATCGAGCAAGACACGGACTTCGGGAGTTTGTTGAACAAGCAATTTCAAGAACTGCTTGGCTGAGCAAGCGTGATTGTCTGCGGCCTTCTGCGTGCAGACGTATGCGTCGTTCTCCGGTCGAAGCAGGTACATGAGCACCAGAGCATTCGTGCTGAGCTGACGAAGGGGATCGTCCTGGACGATGGACGTGGGAAGAAGATATCGGTTGTCATTGGTGCCACTGAAGCCAGTGGTGACGTGAGTCTTCGTAGCGGCGAGGTCCCATCCTGAAGTTTGTAGCTTCGCAGGGAATTCCTTAGCCTCTTTCGGGAAGACTGCAAGAGGGATTAGCAAAGAGATAGAGTACAGGGAGTTGAGAGACCCTACCGATCTGACGAAGGAAAAAGTCCACGACCGCGTGATTCCTCGAGAACAGAGGATATACAAGACTGTTGAATTGGTCGTGGTCCTTGACGTTTATACCACTGAGTTGACCAAGCGCCTTTGGAATGCATCCGTCACTTCCGCGGATCCATTGGTCGTATTCTAGTGCAGGATTGTCCAGCTTGTAGAGAGATTCGAAGGCCTGGCGGAGTTGCGTGCTGGTGAGAGATGAGTAGTAATAACTCAGGCAGGTCAACGAGATGGCGACATCCTGTCATCGCACCTCAAGTCAGTCATAGACATAATAAAGGATGGTACGTGGCACTCACTGGGTGGCCGAACTCTGAACGCAGACTGGGAATATCCTGCATAGAACAATATCAACAATGAGACTCAGCGGTCGTCCAGAAATCGGCAGTCACCTTCGCTCGGTAGGGAACAGCAAGGAGCGTGCGACTAAAAGTGACGCTTAGCAACTTATATCCATCATATTGAATGTATGCGTACCTAAGGTCAAGCCCGAAATCTACCCGATAACGCTTATCACGAAGGGTGTGAACGATAATTCCCAGAGCAAGGAGGCCTCGCAAAAGGAGAAGACCCTTCCAAGTTGAACTATCTCCACAGAACTCGCGAAGGACCCGGAATTCGCCTTGTACAATCTCCTTCTCCGTGATGAACTTGTAAGCCGCGTTACGAACGTCATTGGGGAGCAGAGCGAATGTCAAAGTAGAGAGTCCACCGCTGAGAGCATCTTTAGCTACAGCTGCCACAAATGCTCGAGCCGCTTCATCACCTAGAATACGCATGACAGGGAACGTTCCCGGGGGACCCTCTTCGAGATCGAATTCTTTGGGAAAGCGTTGTCGGATAGCCGGAGCGTTCTGCTTCGCGAGGGTGAAAATCTGTTGGGTCGTGGTCCAGCGATCTGGATGATCTTCCAGCGGACGTTGTGAACCGACAGTGTAGACGAGCTGGAAGCGAACGTGGAGGATCTCGTCACTTTCGTCTAACACATCGCGAGTTTTATCAGAAAGCCAGTCTTGAACTTTCTGTAGTGCAAGTGCAGTAGATTGTTCTTCTTCGGAGTAGGCTGATATTAGATTGTCCAGACCAGCCAAGCGGAACGATAAGATGTGCTCTGGCTAGAGTAGGATGTGAGCAAGATTGAAAGGGTACTTTAATGGGTTTGATAGTTACGTACCATGGCGAGGAGAACCGCGCGTTCTGCGATGCCTTGTTCGTACATCTTGCGAAACAGAGTGACTTGTTCCCGATTGACCTGAACATTCCTCGAGAACGGCATGAAAAAGATACGCCGATTGACCAGACCGCTGAGTCTCTCCACCAAAAGTTGGAACATTTGACTAGAGAGCGATTTCAGCACGACAACCCTCAGGAGCTTATCACCGTCTGCCAAAGCGGCGGCAACCATCGGTACGATGACCGACGACTTCCCCTCTCCCATGTTGAGTTGAAGAACAGTGCTACGCCTCGATGAAGGTTCGATCATCTCGTGAGCGAAGTCAGTTTGGATCTTGCGAGCGAAGAAATTGGCCTCAATCTGTCAAACGTCCGAGGGATCAATATCAATATCGACAAAACAGACGACAAATCGTACCTGAATGAGCAACCAATCTGGATACTCCATGGCGTCCCTGTAGTTAAATTCATGGTTGTCCGCCTCCTTGTAGAACTCTTCCACCTTTCCGCTCGCTGCTAGACCTATCAACCGCATACACCGCTGGTACTCAATGAGTGCTTGTGCAAACAAAACTAATACGGCTCTCCAGGCTTCGGACAGCTTGGTGCGATGTGGCATAGCCAGCCGGCCTAGCACCGACTTGTGCGTGATCGTCGGCCACAAACCCGCGGTAGCGAGAACTTCTTCACGAGCGTTCGAGGGCGAAAGCCTGTCCTTGATCCTCTGGAATGCGTCATCCAAGCGTGTTAGACAGCCTGCCCTTATTGTTTCAAGGTCCTCCGAGGAGGAAAGGCGGCTGGGCAGGGGCGAATCCTTCTTTCCCTCCAGATCGGCTCGACTGAGGTCCAGGTCGTCACCGTATTTCCGAAGCAACGTAGAAGAAGATGGTTGGCGGAAATCGGAGAGGAGGTTTTGCAAGTCCGCGGTATCGACAGGTTCTCCCTTGTCACGGTCTATCTCGGTGGCGGCGTAGAACTTGACGATATCCTCAGACCTCGTTCTCCAGGCGCGACGTGTCTGGAAAATCTCGTCCATCGCGATGGAAGATTGAGCGGGCTGCCAATCCCTCGACGGCGGTTGGAAGCTGTAGGTATCTGTGTCCCGCGACGTTTCGTAGCCGCCTGGGTTACGCTCTTGGAGAGTTCTCTCAACCTTCTTGACGTGGAGACCGAGTTTTTTGTTGTTGTGGCAGCTACGGAGATACGCTTGCACAGACTCTTTGCACGGGGCGACAGAAAACCAAGAGGCAAAGTCACCGCCGGGCGGCGGTAGGGTCAAGTTCTGCCATTGATCAACGATCGCCTTCGCCCACATCAATGCTGCAATACAGGTGACATCAGAGAAGAGAAAAAGACTAGACAGTTACACGACACTTACCTTTCGCAGTTGTTTTAGTCGACCATTCACGACGCTGCCGTGCTCGCTGTGACCTCGTAGATTCGCCAGCCTCCTTGGGACCGAACCAAGCAGGCGTCCCCTTGACATCAAGCCGGTGTCGGAGTATGAGCGCTTCAATCCTATCTTGCGTCGGCTCAAATCCATCCGCGAGATTATACCTATCGATGTCTTGCGGCGGAAGGATATTCTGCTGTGCGAGCTTACGGTTGTGGGCAAAAGCGAGGATGACGGGTATGAGGTCCTTGTGTTCAGGGGCACCGAACTTGAACGCCGAAAGACTGAACGTGAGCTGCATGCGAGTGCGCTTAGAATCAGTATTGCCATTCGAAACACAGAGTTCGTAGATCGCAAGCCAGATGGATGCCAGAGAGGGAGGCTGGAGCCAGTCGCGAGAGTATGACAAGGACCAGTTCTCCTCGGACGATGCTTCAATCGGTAACTTCCAGTTTTTCATCATGCCCAGCAAAGAATGCGACGTATAAGCGAGGTCCTCTTCAGGGCTTTGCGCGAACTTTGAGACCTTATAGATCCTGTACTCGCGGTCGTCCGCCCCATCAAGTAGCGCATCCCTCGAGACGTACTCGACATCTGGCTCTACGTCGGACTCCAACTCAGTGAACGGGGTGGACCACGAATAATAAATGGAGTTTCGACGGGAGGCTCGCTCGAGTAGATTTTCGTCCCGCTTGATGACATACGGGTTCAGCTCGACCTTCTCGTTCTGGAAAATCTCCAAACGCTTGGCGAGCTCGATGATGGATTTTGTGGCCCGTACGAAGCCGTGATGCTGAGAGAGTGGTGCGATCTGAAGCCAGTCGATCTTCTGCATAGTCTTTGAGCCCTTGTCATTCGGATTGGCGCCAGAGGATGGACTCGTGCGATTGGGAGTAAGCGCGCCGATCTTGCGCAGGAGTTCAGCGTCGGCGACGTCGAGCCTTTGGAACGATCGACAAGATGCTGACTCGAGCTCCGCCAAAGCCTCCTCCGTACCGGTACGGCCCAACAAAGGGTCGGGAAGACAGTGGCTGGTGAGGGCATGGAGATAAACCTTGAAGAGTCTTCAATTGAAACCCAAAATGTTCAATATATAGAACGCTCAGATTGACTGGATGTGAACTGACCTGCTCGTTAAACTAACAGTGCTCTTCAGACAACCAAGGTCGGTGTCGATAAGATACTCGTGATATGTGACCCGACGGGCTTGACCAGGATTGATAGCTATGACGACGTGCTTCTCAGTCTGTGCTGCTTTCACCTCACCGTGTGGCACGAGGACTCGACGAGACAAGGGTAGCTGCCTAGCGAGCGGGTCCTTCGAGCAAAGCACAAGCCGATTCCGAAGTCCAAACAGCGTCCCACAAGACTGGTTATCGTCCACGATCAAGCCTGGCATGTTCTGCGACTCCAGTTGATGTTCCTCGTTCAAAGCGAAGGAGAGCCGTAAACGCGGAAGGTCTACCAACAGACGGTGGGTAATCGATCCATAAGTGATAGTGATGTATTCTTCGGCCTCTAAATGAGCGAGGCGTGTCGCGATCATCTCGAAGGTGGGGCTATGGACGTCGATGAGCCATTCTGAAGATGATACCTTGATGAGGGTGGAGGTATTCTTTGGAGAATCGGAGAAGTTAAGCCTCCACTCGCACGAGGCGGGATCCCATACTGAGGCGAGAGGACGGAAGTCTACCGTGCGGGTCGAGGGGTCTAGCCAGTGGGCGTAGTCGGAGAGCAGGAAGGAAGGGATATCTTCGGTGAATTGCTCGTGAGGGATCAGTTCCAGGAATTTATTATCGTGTCTGGCTTGGACGATCAGTTCGTCGGGGTTATTTGGGCGGTGGCCGAAGTAAATCTACAGTCACGTTAGATATATTAGTACGATAACGGAATATTTGAGAAGGCTTTGCGATAATTACCTGGTAGTCGCCCAGTAAAGTCCGAGTGGCGAAGGACATGCCAGGTCTATCCGAGGGTACAACGTCAAGTACTTTCTAGAAGGAATAGATAAGATAAAAATAAAAGTAAATTCAGCGAAAAGGGAGACACTTCTTTGCGAACTAGTCGAACGTACCTGTCCAAAAATGCGACTATAAGTCTGTGAACTAACCATCTCGCGGGGTAAACGACCGAGCGGCTTCCCCGCAATCAACAGCTCTCCCGACAGAAGATTAATATGTATACGCTGAGCACTCTGACCGTTCTGCAGATCCGTCCTTGTCCTCCACCAACGTGGACTCCCCTCGACCGCCTTCCAAGACGCCGCACCAGGGAGATAACTCGCCCATAGCGCTTGAATAGCCTTATCGAGTCCAGTCCGATCCGCCTCAATACTTTGAGCGAGGTGTGATTCGAGACGATGCGCGAGACGTCGATCCCGAGCGAGTAGTTTCTTGAGCTCCGTGGGAGCCGTGCTGAACGAAGCTGGCGTGTTGTTGTGTACAGTGATGGCGCATTCGACGAGAACGGCGATGTCTTCGGGAGTATGGCAGACCTCGCTGACGTGCTGCGGGTCGACGTCGTACGTCGCACGACAAGTTGCCGCCATCTCGCAGACTCGAACCTGGTACTGAGCGACTTGATCTTCCTCGTGGCTTCCCTGGAGCTTTTCGGCAAGCTCTCGAGTCCATTGGAGGGCTACTCCTCGTACTTCGCGGAGAAGAGCATACGACCCTTCGAGAATCTCGCCTTGAGTGGCGGTGGCGAGGAGACGCGAGACAAGGAGCGCTATTTTGCAAAGTGTACATGAGACTAAGAACGACGGGGAAATTTCACGAAACGCACCGATAGTCCTAACAGTAACACCCTCGAGCCAATTCGACCTCACCCGTTGCAACAGCTTCCGTAACTGCTCAAGCAAAACCTTCCCAAACTCCTTCCTCCCAAGATCCACATGCCACTCCCTCCGATTATCCGTCTTCGAAAAGGCCCCAATCTGCCACGCAGCCTGCGTAATCAGCGTATGAACTTCTTCCCGATTGAACGTGAGCGCGTTAGACGCGATCTCGCGGAGTATATTCATCCACTGAAGTAGAGATCCACATCGCAATGAAGCAAACGCGTGGTGCTCGTGGAGATCCAAAGCCTTCGGACACAGGTGCTGAGTCGCGATGACGTGGTTGTGCTGATGTGTGGTGTTCTCGACGCTGTATTGGAGGTACGCGTACGGACTCGTCTCGGGAATCGAAAGTGTGCATAATCTCCTGATATCCGGAGTGTCGATAGGATGAGAAGCCCACGACTTGCCGAGGGTATCGAACAGCTGAAACTTGAGCCCATTGTTGACAATGACGCTCGCCTCGTCTGCAGGAATCTTCTTCTCCGCTTCAACCGACATTGTATACGACTTCACCGGCGAACCCAGCGTCACCCTCGGTGCATGCGGATGAACGACCCAATCCATCAGTCCCTCGTAATCCGAAATCACCACCTGCGCCGTACTCTTATCCCTTGGCTCCTTCGCCCCGATATCGACGAGGATCTTGTAAGTCACGTCTCTCCAAAACGCAAACGCAGGCGGGACCTGCAATTCGAACACGATTCGACGCACCCGCTCCTCGTCCTCCGGGAGCGGCCACTCGTACACCTTGATCTTCAACGCGCTCGCTTTATTTTCGAGGTCACATTTCCTGCAGCCGCGCTTGACGTGGATCCGGAGCCCGTCGTCGTTCTCGAACGTCTTGTGGCCAACGGTGTCGGCTTGCGCCATGAGTGAAGCATACTCCGCGTTCAGACGGTCGAGCTCGGCTCCTTTCTCCGCTTTCCGCCTTTGGGCGACCTCCTCGATGGTCTTCTTTGTCGCCTTCATTCGCGCGGACTCCTCGAAGTATTTGTAGGCGAACGACGAGGAGTCGATCGCGTCAGAGAAGACCGGTGTGTCTTGTACAATGAGGTCGTGGCGTCCGCGGAGGTACCTCTCGACGTTATTCGCGCGCTCGATAGCCTGCGCCTGTCGCAAAAGAAGCGGATCGAGAAAATTGGCCGGGATCTCAGGAGAATATTGTTCCAACAACGGACACGCAGCCGTCGCGAGCTTGTCCAGCGCCACCCACAGCTCCATAACAGTCAACAACATGACGGACTGCTCCTCCGCGTCCTTCTCGTATAGTGTCGAAGCGGCCCTGTAGTACTGGGTCAAGCACGAGGACACGACGTTACACGCCACATCGGACGCCTCATCGTCCGTAATCTTGCTGCGGACCCACTCGTCTAGATTCTCTGCGACAGCTTGTTCGAAATCGCCGAGCGCGACGTATTTCTCCTTCGCTACGGCGTGCGTCAGCACGTTATTATCCTTTGCGAATTTTTCGAACTTGGTGACCGAGTTGAGGCGCGGGTGGTGGTTCGGATTGAAAACGTTCGACTTGTTATGGCCCGTTGGAGGATGTAGAGCGCCGGAGATGTAGGAACGGGAGTTGGGGAGTGTGATCGCTGTATTGGCCAGTAACTGAAGGTCTTCGGGCTGCCAAGGGGCCGACTCTGCCGCCTTCTCCTGAACAGTCGTCCACCGTTTCTGAAGCAAAACCTCAGTCGCCTCGCCAGACTCCTTTACCTCCTTGACGACGAAATTGGGAGCATGCGTTCCGAGCTTGAATAATCGTCGGCTCATCTTCGCCCGCATAGCGAAGAGTAGGTCACTGTTGAACTTTGCTTCGCGAGATGTGTTGAGGAGTTTCGCGTGGAGAAAGAGCATGAAGGATTTATATGCGTGCACATCGTCGAGAGTCGTCTGGATAGCTACACGGAGGATGAGCCACATGTTCGATCTGCGCCATGGCTTCCCGGAGCTTTTGAACACAGAGTCGTCTGCGATGCGTTTGACGACACGACGAACGTCGGCGATTTTACCCATTCCGCGCAGGATGCCGATCAACAGCTGGACATTTAGAATATACGACTCGTTAATAAATATCTTGTAATCAAAGGGATGGAGAAAGGAAGGCTTACCTCGGAAATATACTTAGGATCTGCCGTCTCCTTCTCCTCCCTTATTCCAGTTTTCGTCCTTGTCCTCTTCACGACCTCATCCAAAATGTCTATGTCCATCTGAGCGATGAAGGAAGAGAACTCGTCTCGAAATTCCTGACTGGATACTGTTGTCGTCGGAACCTCAACAGTCGGACCAGGGAACGCTCGAATAAGCTTGCCCTTCGCCGCTATGACCTCCGAAGCGAGGGGCGAAACCTCAAAGACCTCGAATACAGTCGCTTCTTGCTCCATTCGAATAATAATCGCCGCGTTCTGAGCGCGAACATGTAGAGCCAATACATCTGTTGCAAAAAGATCAAAATGTCACACATCAGAAAAAGACCATCTAGTCCACGGAGACGCAAAACAAAGACAAAGACAAAGACAGAAAAGGCGTAAAAAGGACAAGGAGAATACACACCTCCCGGCAGCATCGACTTCAAAGTTTCCGACAGCTTCGTCGCCTCAAGCGGTGCCTTCGCAGCCTGTTTCATCCAAAGCAACATCCTACAAATCTGTGTCCACGGCTTTCTCTGCTCGTGCGGTAAAAACATCCTAAAGGCCCTCGCGGCCGCGTCCGTCTCATCCAGCATCAACAAATTAACGCTTCGTTCGGTATCGTCATCTGGCGCGGCAGAAGGCAGTTTGGGGGGTAAAAAAACATGATTAACGACTTGTTCTAGGATTGCGGGGTCGGTCGTCGTGGTAGCTGTAACGGAGATGCTGGGGTGGTGACCGTTGGCCGTGGTGGGGGCACTGGGTTGTGTGCCGTCGGCCATGACGGTGGTAAGGAGAAAAGGAGAAGAGGAAGGGAAGGAAGTGGCGGTGGACGCGTAGATGGTGGATGGAGACGAAGAAGAGGGACGCGGTTGCCGCAAACGCGTCTTCACCGCGTTCGCCAATCGACACGTTACGTGATTGGCGCGTCAGTCACATGACCGGAAAAGGAACAGTGTGGCGCGCTGTTGGCCGAGAAACAGCTTGAGGACTCCGACTTTCGACTCCTGGGTGGGCACTGGGCAAGACTGTCTGATAAACATGATAACGTGAAGCATGATATAGCAGTCATGAAAGACTTGCTGAACGTCGTTAATTTTATTGATTATGAGCGAGGAAGCATTGGGCGAAGCTGGCAGGGCCACAACTCTGAGCCCTCGTATGTATCCAGATTCAGATCCATGTTCTGTCCATGACATCCCGTTGCGCAAATATTTTGATAAATACCAAAGCAACCACTATTACCTATAGCATCGTTTATTAGGAGGAGAAGGATACCTGAGAACTTCAGTCGTCTTGATGGAGGGGCTAGTGATCACTGATACATGCAGGAGCGAAAGAAAGAAGAGTGTATAGAAAGGAGGGGAGAAAGAAAAAAAAAACATGTATGCGGTCGACTGCAAGTACTGGTTGTAAGGGGTATCCGTGACGAAAGAGATAGCAGTAGGAGAGACGTGAGAGGAACAGTAGAGATAGAAAGTAGACCAGAACCGAATGAAATCGGGGGCAAGATGATGCAAAAGCGAAGGACGATGAGGGCGGAGAAAGGCTTTGAGTTTGAGGCTGGGAAAGAAGGTGAGCGTAAATTGTTTTGCGTTGCAGGAGAGCCTAGACACGAACAAGATAAATACTGAATCCAAAGAGACGAGAAGAGGCGGAAAGGTATGCGTGGCGCTGATGCGATGATAAGAGGGTAGACACGAAGCAGGAACGGGTAAGCTGAATGATGTGTGGAAGAGGAAACGGTCGGAAGGGGCCGGGGAAGTTGGAGACATTTGAGGCGGATATGTAAAACGTCCGTGAACGACGACGCTGTAAGCCTCTCTGACTACCCGCACGACTGTCCCCCTTGATTTGCGGTCTTCTCCAGAGCTTCCGTCGTATCAAAAGGTGTCAAGGGAAGAATGGATGGTCCATCAGACAAGGGAGAGTTCCAGAGTCCAAACCCGCCTTGCCCAGAGTTTGACATTAGTGAGTCCAGTAAGGGCGTCTGGTCCTTCGCTTGCAGGCTTGAGGTCATCGACCTGGATTCCATCCCACCAACATTTTCTCTGAAAAACCGAATGCCAGATGAGCTTCCATTATCCAGACTACAGCACCTCCGAATGGCCGGTGAATTCCGTGCAATAGATGAAACTCACCGCAGGTTTCCTCCAGAAGAGAAGCAATTTCTGCGCGGTCCCCATTTGCGAGTAGTCCACTTTCACGTCCCTCTCTCCCGTTGCCGACGTGGAGTGTGTGATTCCGGTCTTTAGGAGGACGAGGGCGATGGAGGATATGCAACAACGGGACGGCTCGAGAGCACGGTAACCCCACTCGTCATCGCGGTCAAATCCGCTATACACCCAAAGATCGGTCAGATACCCGAAACAACATGCAATACACTGAAACATTTCGATGCTAGAATAGACAAGGCAAAGAAGACGTACCTCATGCAAAGCATGTCAATCAGATGCTGCTCTGCAATATTGTTCTCCTTGTTCACGTTCCTCTGCAACGCAGTGAAGATATTCTTCTTGTCCAACAGATAATTCCCACACATCTTCTTCAACTCCTGCAAGCCCGCATTCGCCAACCCGCTCGCGTCCGTCCCGATCTTCTGGGCCGAAATCGTGCCATCGAGGTTACCCGCCTGATCCTTAGGCGGAATGGAGAAGTATTCGAGTTCTTCGCGGAGCACGATGATGGCTTGTTTGGACAGAAGAGGGTTTTGCGAGCCGCTCGAGCCGCCGTATTCGTTTGGGGAGGACGGATGCCCGTCGGTGGGAGAGAGGAGATGTTGTTGAAATGAGAGCAGACCCGGGGAGGTTTCGGTGCCGTAGAATGCGTCTTGTGCGGTACGGAAGAATTGAAGGACATATGAGAAGCATTCTGGGTCAAACTGTAGGCAACATCCAATGCGAATGGCCGGCAAAGTTAGACTACAAGCCAGGGATATATAGGACAAAATACGCACGTCAACGCCGTACAACTCCTCTTCCTCAGAGTTGTCACCCGTGTCTGTCCCCGTGAGCGCAACCGACTGTCTGCTGAGCACCAGGCCGTTTGGAAAGAGACATAGAAGAACAGATTCAGGCAGGTTCATGATCGTCTCGCGGTCGACAGAGAAGCGCTTGCCGCGCAAATCGAGCGAGAGACGGGTGAGGAGAGGCGGTTGGAGGTGAGCCTGGGTGGGGACCTGGGAGACCTGGGTGATGGGTGAGGAAGACATCGTTGCTGCGGTGGCCATGCTCGCTGTGCTGGGTATTTATACGGCGCCGACGTCGTGCACGATGGGGGCGAAGACAACGACGGGATGGCGCCGAAGGCCGTTGTGAGCCTCTCGGCCACGCGCGGGGGGGATGCCTGCGCCACATCCTCGGAACAGTGATTTATCAGGAATTCAAAATATTATCGTCTCTTCTCCCTAGCCATCGTACCCCCACAGATATTCTCTGTGTATCTTAGTCTGCGCTGTTTTTTTTTCTGTACTCTGGAAAAGCCTATCACTGTACTTGGAATAACAACAAGCTCACTATGGACGCCACAAATTTTGACCTCGAATCTCTGGTTAACCTCGAGCAGTCGTGCGTTTTCGTGTACCTTTTCCAAAATGTCTTTCTGGCCATTCATACTCTCTCTCAGGTTCTACGATGAAGGCTATGCCGATGGTCATACACACGGCCGCATTCACGGCCTCATCGAAGGTCGGGCGCTTGGCCGCGAGAAAGGATTCGAGATGTGGGAGGAGATGGGTTTTTATACCGGATTCGCAAAGTTCTGGATCACAGTCGCGGAGAGCCAGACCTCGAATGGGACAAATGTGAATGAGTGCGTGCTGTACACACTAACTGCCTTCGCCTTTACTAATTACCAGACATTTAGACGTGCAATTCACCATGCCCGCCACCTTCTCTCCCTCCTTGCCCAATTTCCCGCAACAAATCCTTCCCCTGCCCCTGCCCCTGCCGCTCCTTCCTCCACATCACATACCGAAATACTGAGCGCTACATCTTCGCCGTCTTCTGAACTGGATATATCGTCCCTGCAGCGCCAAATCCGTTCTCGCTACAAAGTCCTATGTGCATCCCTCGGCATCAAGCCTAGTCTCCGCGCCAATTCGAGTCCAGGAGGCGAAATCGGACAAGACGATGGAATGAACATGGATAGTACGGTAAACGGGCCTTCGGAAGGACGCGGCGGTGGGAAGAAGATCTGGAAGGTTGATGTTAGTCGGGGGGTTGGGCCACAGGAGCCACAGGGGCTAAGTTTCTAAGGTTGCATCTGCTGTGGATTATCTGAGCTGCTGGAGGGAGCAGGGCTCTACGGTTGCTTTGCTCTGGGTGAGCTTGGATGTGAAGTCTCGCGATCGCATCTCTGCGGCCTTCATCACCATGCTATGGATGATTGCCGTGTGCACGACAGGTTGGTTGGCGGAGGTTACGCCACACGTATCATGCCAGCTTGCACCCACAAGGGTTTGGCAGATATTTTGGATAGGAATAAATTCTCTATAGAAAGAGCAGCGGTGTGTACCCCGTGACTTACACTTTTCCAAGACCATTACTGACTTACCCTACTTTCCACGTCAGCCCGGACCGCCTCGTATAGGCCATGGATTATTGCCCATGGGCTTCGATGTGATCATGTTTGGTATTTGACGAATTGTATTCTGCTTAGGCAGTACTATCAAACCCTGCAATTGACTTTTCTGACCGTGAGATTGGCGATGTTATTGTCTCTGTTTGTTATTGTTTGATTTCGTGTCCTAGGCTATCAACGTTGGAACCACGAACATGGACGTCATGCCAAGTCATGTTGAGTGGTGCAGGCTCACGGCATCCTGGGGTTTTCCACAGACGTTAGTTGTGGTTCGCGAGACGGTTCGCGAACTGCTTTCATTCATGTTTGGTTCTGACTCGACTGAACAACAGTGGAACGGGAAATGAAAATAACGAGAACCCAGAACCGTGACCAGGAAGAACATATTCTCACCTCCCTCTCACGATCTTCATCTCCCTCCCCAAGCGCGTTCCTCTGGATTGCACTGACAGCTCTCTTCTTACTGCGATAGCTATAGTCTGTCTTCTTTTTTGACTCACTCGGTCACCTCCACCAGGCCGAGCGCCCCTGAAAGCTTCACTATGAGCAATTCCTCCTTCGATTCCTCTGAATCGCGGAGTCAGACTCCGCTTCTTGGAGCTTCAAACCTTGAAACCACGCAAACCACGCGAACTCTGAATCGCTCAGTCGAAATCATCCCATCCCATCTTCCACTTCCATGTCATCCGCCTATTCTCCTGCTCCCCAGCCGCGGTTTCGGCTCTGGAGCTTTGAAGCTTGAATTCGCGGGCCTCGGTTTTAGCTTTGACTTCTGGATTCTGCTTCCATACGCGTGTGAATCCCACGCAGAATGCCCAAACCACCCGCTTCCTGCAGGTTATTTTGAGTCTGTGCAAGTTGAGCCCCGATCTCACTTCCCCGGACTCGTCGCTCGCCACTCGTCATTCAACGTACACAGATCTCACGGGCAACACCGTGACCCGGACTCAACTCCTCGTTCTCGCGTTCGCTCCAGCGTTTTATTTTTATTTTTCAGCTTCCCACTGCCGACCTTGCGGGCGAAGTCGAGGAAGAACAGGAATTTGCATTTGTTACAGTGCGAGTTGTGGGAAGAGAAAAGTGAGGAGTGGTTTTCTGATTTCTTTCGATAAGGACTAACGATACTACTGACCTCCCACTTACAACCTTATACGATAGAATTCAAATCGATCCTCGGAGTCTTGCCAGCTCTAGTTTCCACGGCCTCGCGGATCATTATGACACAAACTTTACATAGGGGATGGACACGGTGCAAGATTCAGGCTGGAAGTTCTTTCAAGTTCGAAGTAGTCGGGTTATTCGGAATTCCTCGGAAGACGATACGTTATACTCTGCGAGACGCGTGCGAAAACAACATGAGGGACGCCCTACCATCCAGAACGGGTCACCTGCGCGACTTGTGGATGGCTAGAAGGTTGGGGACCAGTAGCACTGGGCTGTGGACAAGGTGATCATGGCGAGTATTAGCGAGGAGGTCAGCGAGAAAATAACCAATAAAGAGAGCTCACTACGTTCGCCGTACTTGTGGATGTAGTATTCGACAAGGCTATCGTACTTACCTAGATGGTTGGTATCCATCCTCTCATCCCGTTTCGCCCAAGTTCCTCGAGTTTCCAGGCCCCAAAGATATTTCGCCGTTGATGACGATATTTATTGACTGTTTGTCTGAAGTGATCACAGCGAACACGCCAGTTCACCTGAGAACCTCAGTCGATGGATAGAGCTCGCCATGTCAGATTGAAGTAACATAGTAAAGGAGGCTACTTGGTATCCTTCAGCTCGTCTGCCCATTGCCTGCACTTCCCTACCACGGGCAACACTGGCAGGAGGGATTAAGGGGAAAAAACTGCTAGTAGCTTACGAACAGGGAACATATTCAGCATGACGCCCCGGAAAACACGATGTTACTCACCGTATTCTTTGTCTTTTCTGTGCTGTCAATATATCGTTCTGCCATGGGGTCACCCACCACATCCATATGCGATTTTCAATGGAGAACTCGCATATTAATAGACATGAAGATAAAATGACAACGTTTGCGGGCTGGAAAGGAGTAAGAGTAGTGGGCAACTTGATGTTTCACTTCGTTAGCGGTGTTAATCGGCTTCAGTGATATACTTAATTTGTGCACCCCTTGACCATGTCGAGCGGTAGGGTAGGTCTCGGATATGCGGCGAGTGAATCTGAGCGGAGTATTTGGTGGGATATACTCTGTCGGATCCTCCAGATGTCTGAATAACCTAACGGTACCCGACCTATCAAGGACTTGGAAGCCCATCCTGATCGAGCGTTGGATAGCAGGAGCAAACGCGCTGGGTTGGTTGAATCCTCTGAGAACATCACCTCATGGGACGAAAGATTTACCAATGTGGCCTCTCCATTCATGGATGGTCGGAGTTGAGAGCGGATCATGTATCGAAGGTTTCCTCCGCAGCCTTCGCGGAGTTGACGACGACGGCCTCCTGTCTTGGAACGTGAACGAATACGATGTCGCTCGTCAATGTTTCGAAATTCCGAGTCAGCATGGCGGGTTCGACGGTGTCGGAGGAAGTGTGGTGAGTGATGAACCAAAATGATGCGGTGTTTTACCGTTTTGGAAACTCAAGGGGTGATCGTCCTCGGGAACATTGAACGCCTTCAATATTCCCGACGAGAAATGAAGATACGGGCCCTAAAAGATATGGAAGGTCATCGGTGTTGCGTCTACTGCATTAGTAGGTAGGTATGGAGAGAACTACCGAAAAGGCTAAGACGCCAGTATCGATGAGGCTCATGGGGTCGCGCATGTGCGATGATTAATCCGAGCCTCAGAGGAAGTTGTGCTGGGACTATAGTAAGTGCGCCATTGGTGCGTAGGCTATAGCGAGGCCCTACGAACCTTTGAGGGTGACCCTTATGGTTAGTCTCGGGCCTCGGACATAGCTAACCATTAACGAAGGGATAGTGTTTCACCTATCGTATGGTCAAAAGACAGAGCGTGTTGTGTGTCGCGTAGTACTTCCCGTTATGGCTGGGAAACCTGCCCAACGTATTGGAAGGTTGCGGGAGGCTAGTATTGATGCTTTGACTTGCGTACAATATGAGAAGGTTTTGGCAAGTGGTTACGGCGGCTCGTAGCGAAACTTCGAAGTCATTGGCATGAACTTCCTAAGCTCTTTCAAGATGTTCCGTCGCGCCATAGGACCTGGAAGGATCTGTCTTCGTGATCCGTCATACGCACCCTTGTAATTTATTCCCCGCTGTCATAAAGCGCGGGTCAATGCTGTATAACACTTAATGGAGAAAGGCGCACCTTGAAGCAAGCGCCAGAGCAAGCTGAGATTGGAGTCTCCGCGGGGCACAACTTGAACGTCCCTAAGGATTCGGGGCTGCGATATCTATATCGAATCGTTCTAACAGCGACTTTGGCGGCAGGTCCTGCCAACATCAACTATCGTCGAAAGGACATGGTGTCCAAGTGGTGTCCTCATAAGCGATCTAAGTTCGACCTAAACACTCCTAAACGTTGCTTGGAATGGTGTTTGTGAAATGTTCCGATGGCAACTGCCGCTCCGGTGCCACCCGATGCGAACCGTGTGGCGCAGGAAGCACACATATACAACAAAAGACCATGCCAAGATTCCATTCAGCAAACTGTTGCCACTAGAATGTTTAGCAATGTATCCGATAACACTAGGACAGACATAGATGTGGAATTCATCGAGGATCAGACGAGGTGTCCGTGGTCACATACTGATGAAACAAAGACAAGCGATGGCGACTCAGGACGCTCCTACCAATTACATTGCATCCCTTGTCTATAACGAGTATCAGAGGTTCTCAGCTCTGCCAGACTGTACAAATACAACCTGATTCAAGCCCTAATCACGCCGTTAAGCTAGACAGTGTTTGTCCGCTGTGTCCTACAGTGGCGGCGTATCTGCAAACGAGGCCTGAATCATACCCATAGGATACTAGATAATATTTCCATCAATCCCGATACATATCGTTGATATATAATAAAAACATGACTCACTCTCTCGCCGACTTTGACCTTATCAGCCTTCAAAGCAGCCTTCCTGACTGCATCAATATCCTCCTGGGTGAGAACCAAGTCCAACGCCGCCATATTCTCCTTCAAATACTGCACCATACAAGTCGGGATCAAGACATGATGAGTCAGACTCAGTCGTGACCACGAAGGCGTAAAGTTACTGACCTTGACCTGCCTAGTCCCGGGGATAGGGATGATGTCGTCTCCCTGGGCTAGCAACCACGCCAACGCGACTTGACCGGGAGTTGCACCGTGCCTGTCTCCGACTGCTTTCAGATCATCGATGAGAGCAAGTATGTTGGGAAAGTTCTCCTCCGAGTATCGGGCCGTAATCCTTCGGAAATCATTCTCGGGAAAGTCGTTCGGGCCTTTCTATTGATATGAATGGGCCAGCATTAGGGTTGCAGGTAGAACAGAGAGCACGAAGGTAAGTTGGAGTCGACGGATAGATCGGTACGTACGTATCTGCCTGTAAGAAGACCGCGACCAAGTGGACTGTATGCAACAATGGGGATCTTGAGCTCTCTCGCCGCAGCGAGGAATGCAATTTGCGGATCCTCGATGTCCAAGGTGAAAGGTGAGTATTCAACTTGCACGGCAGAGATCGGGTAGATGGCGTTGGCACGCCTGAGTGTTGCGGCGGAGACTTCGGAGAGACCGAGATATTTGACCTTGCCTGACCTTAGAGATGCGTTTGACTGTTGAGCTGGCGTGCATTAACACTGGGCGGAGGCATGAAAATACATACTTGACGAATTCTACCATTGCACCCACAGTTTTCTGTGGAAATGAGCGACCTCACAGTGAGTTGACGGATACAGCGAACGGCCGACGCAGACAACTGACCTCGATTGGTACCGTAGGGTCAGCCCTAAATTATATATTAGCCCGGAGTACAGTCGGGAATTGGCAACGATAATTTACCGGTGAAGATAGAGTAAGTCTATGTAGTCCGTCCCAAGACGCTTCAAGGACTTCTCCACGGCGGTTCTCACATACTCAGGATCGCCGTTGATCAGTCTGTCGGGTTGCAGGAAGAACCCAAACTTCGTGGCGAGGAAGATCTCAGAACGTTTGCCAGTACGTTTAAACCTGATATATGAGAGTATATCAGCCCGCGAAAATTCGATGCATATTGAGAAACAACCTACCATTCGCCGATAAGCAGCTCAGAGTCGCTGTACCCAAGCACAAACGATATTAGCTCGTTCAATCTGAGATCGCGCGTGATAAATTGACGAACCTATAGATATCAGCTGTATCCCAGTTTGTACAGCCGCTTTCATACACTGCATCAAAAATCTGGATTTTTGTGCATTAGAAGAGCATCGGTAATGTGCCCACATATGGTGTCTTCGCACCTTCAAGCGCTCCTCAAAGTTCTCAGTCCCCTGGTCATAAGACATCGCTCCGTAGCCTGGGTAAAGGAAGGAAGTTTATTAGATGCACGCGTGTTCATGAGGATCAAGGGACTTCACGTACCTATCGCTGTGACATCCTCTTTACCGATCTTGCGTGTGAGCAATTTGGCTGGTGGAGACATGACAGCAAAGTTGACAGGGGTGGTTGAGAATCAAGATGATGTGAGGCCCGCGAGGGTACAACCAGGCTTTTATATGAGTAGACGTGAATATATGCACGCGTCATTGAGAGGTCGACGGCGGGTCGGCGTTTGCATTTAGGGGTCGGCGATAGGGGTTTGCAGCATGGGTAGCTGCAGAACGAAGCCAGTGATGCATTATATCCGATATAAAGCCACTGAGACAGCCTTTCAGTGTAAAAAACCAGCGGATGATGTGGGTCTACAGTAATGTGGGTCGGGCAAGACGACGAGGAGTTTAGGTTGTCGCAAAGTTGAAATTTGTTGCAAGGCGGAGGGCGCTTTGATGGTTTGGACTCCGCTTCAATTTGACTTTCCGATTCAGACTGCGCGGGCTGTTGGGAACGCGTTGTGAACGGCGTTGTCGACGACGACGTCCCCAATTCCACAGCTTTCAAGTTTCAACTCCTCTATCCGCGAATGGCATGCGCGATACCACGCCTTATATCTATCGTCTCTTCTTGTCTCTGATCCCAACAGCGCTGACTAGTGGAACTCATCGGTGTACGCTGTTCAAACTCGGCCGTTTTTGCTTCAAGTTCTTGGTACTCGTAAAGGCATATGGTCGGGATGCGGCGCCTCTCAATAGTCATTCCATCATTTGGAGCATAGGCGGAGAGATTGTTGGGGATGAACCATGGAGCGGTGGAAATTTCGTCTCCCTCCCTGACGATCTTCGCTTTGAACAAGATTCCCATGTGGTTTGGCCCTACATAGTCACCTGCCGGGTCTCTCGGCCTGCGACTCAATCGTCGGTGATCTTCGTGGTGTCAACTTCCATATGCATTCCATTTGAAGGTTTGAAATTTTGTGGACGATGTGAAAGACCTTTTTTGAATGGTAAGCCCGCAACCACTCCTTCAGTAAACTTCGCAGGGCAATGGTGTCTCTCCTTGATGATTTGTTTACTTTCTCAGCGTTCACACGGCAGCTTTACTCGCTATCAACTCGCTAGTCGCTCGGATGGCTTGGGTGTTACCATCGCATTCAGACAATGTGAGACATTAATCCCCTGAAAGGTGCGTGTCACGCTTGTTTGTGAGATACATCCTCCGCCGACTCGGCAGAAAAGGAAGAAAGTCTTCTTCGTGGAAACCGCTGGCCCATTCCATTCATTGTGCTTTTGCAGAGTGAACAACTCTGCATCGCCTGTTTTTCTTGTTTCGGTGTTTTGACATTGCAACTGAATGCGATGACATGTAGGATCCACGTATGCTCCTCCTTATCATCAGATCAGTCATTATCGTTTGTCTGAGTTGCCATATGCTGCGATCAGCACTGTAGCCCTCACCCTTCCTGCTGAATTCGTTTCGGGTGCTCGGCATGAACGCATGAATACCCGCGCATATACTTGCCCTCATCCTGGGCCCCTTCACCCCAAATGCGTCCGTCCTCGCCATGCATCTATCCTTCTATAGATTTGATGAGCTGAGGCCGCTCCAGAGTCACAACGCTAGAGCTTGATGTATGGTAAAGTGGCCGCTTATAGGTGTGCCATGTCTTTTCGTTTTCTGGGCTCACCTCCTGCCTTCGCGGCTACGTCAAGAGGCCGCGATTGTCACTGCGTCAATGCCAATAACGAGGATAGGTATATGTTCTCTGCAGACTTGGCCATATGTCCGTATACACCCACTCATAACCTAAGTTGTAGTGCTTATGCGTCATACCTCAAAAAAGAGCCATTCATCCAGGCTTGAGAAAGCTTCGATGTGTCGAGACTCCCCTCATGCTCCCATCATCTCAGCCTTGTGGCAGATACTCTACGGAGTGTGCATGGACCATGAATCCAGGTTCGGCTCAGTTATCCAAGACTGCAATTGTTCGGTAGTCCGGGATTGTGGTGCATTAGGGGGAGCAGCGTCGACGGACACAATCAAGCACTGCTCCATTACTAGCACACGGCCAGCTTTTGAGCAGTCCCGCTGTACTTTCACGGTAGTAGACGATGGGAGCTTAGCTACTCAGTGGCATGGAATAGCATGAAGAGGTCCAGAGTATCCCTCGCCCCTTGTTGCCGCCGCGCGCCTGTTTGCTTGTGTTCTACGTCGAAGGACTTTGTTTATCTCGGGACCGGGATTGGCTCCTGGAAAAGATCCCCGGTTTCCAGATTCATCGTGGGAACGTAATGATGCTGAGGTCCAGTTTCGGGTGGGTGCTCGCTCGATCCCAGGAAGTCATCTTGGACACCGTTCTTCCCGCGTGGTTCCCGTTTTGAAATCTTCAAACAGGCTCGCTACGAAGTGGTGTGAAGAACGTTCTCACACTCCATTTCGACGCTTAAGCTCTAGTCTATTTGCCCGGAATACCACCACCTGTCAAACAGGCACCTGCTGCTCGCTGCATGGGAACTTCCGCCATCTTGCCTGAGTGCAAATGGTATAAAGTAAATGAGAGCAGCGTAGACGGTCGCCCCATCACCTCCTCTTTGTCGACTTCTCTCCCCCACGAAACTTCATTCCTCTCCTTCCCCACCTCGTCACTTACTTCTTAACTGTGTGTTACCATCTCGGTACGGTAACCATGTCTTGGGTCTTGGTATGTGCATTCCCGTTTCTTGCTATTCGACATACCATGAACATATCTTCATCACTTCAAGATCACTTCTGCGTCTGGTTTCACCGGCTCGCATGTTGTCCATCACTTGCTCGAAGCCGGCTACTTAGTCCGAGGGTATGCCCTTCCATATTGCGTCACTACTGGTGCAACAACTGAATTCCGTATAGAACTGCTCGCTCGGCAAGGAAGGCGGAGCAGGTTAGAGATGCCTATGCGGGAACTGCCTACCGCAACCGTTTTCAGGTTGCGATTGTGCCGGACTTCGCCACAAGTGACATGACAGAAGCCTTTAGGGGCGTTAGCGCTGTCATTCACGTCGGTTGTCCTTTGGGTGGCTCACCCGAAGTGGTATTAGAGGTGCGTTCCCGTCACTTGCACATATATCCGCTTATTCTCATGCCACGTTCAGGGAGCGGTCTCGGGTACCAAAAACATCCTTCGGCATGCTCTCAAGGCAGGCGTCAAAAAGATTGTCGCGACTTCATCAATCGTGTGTATGGCAAAGTTCGAGGACTTTTGGAAACGCCGTGTCATCGGAGTCAACGGTACGTCTTGGAGTTGTCGAACGATTCTGCGTTCTGATGCCCTGATAACTGACATGATGGCGGGAAGACTGGAATACGCAGTGCTATGAAGATGCTTTCGATCCGGATCGCGGTCTCTTTGATGCATATGCAGTTGCGAAATCATTGGCCGAGCAAGAACTCCGCCGGTTCCACATCAAGCATCCCGATGTGGATGTCACCACTAGTATGTTTTCAGTTCGTACTTTACCTTATTGGTCTGGTACTGACCAAGTTTCATACCATATAGTTCATCCACCTTTCATCTACGGACCGTATGGCCACTGCCAGGTGACCGACAATGACAGCTTTGTGCGCCTCAACTCCAACGGCCTCCTATACGCCCTCATCAGCGGTTCTCCAGATCGCTCCCTCTCCACTCAATCATCCGTTATGCCCATGTTCGTCCACGTCTCAGACTTGGCCCGGGCGCACGTCCTTGCTCTCAAAACCCCCCCGTCGAAGCAGCCTAAAAGGATACTCATCTCGGGCGGATCATTTACATGGCAAGACGCCATCGAACTCATTGCCAAAATGAGACCACAACTTCAGCACCGGCTTCCAAAGTACGAGGAGGCAAACGCGCAGCCCTGTGCGTCTCTTGACACAAGTAGCGCTCGTCAGATCCTAGGTATCAAGCGATATAGGGGCTGGAGAGAGACAGTGTTAGAGACGATCGACAGCCTGATACGGATGGAGCAGCAACTCGGCCTATGAGTACCTTTTGTATTTAGTTTATGTTGGCAGATTGATGAGAGCATAGATCTTATTTTTGACGACTCTTCGGCGGCATCAATAGTCCTTCCGTTCCAGCGTGAGCGGCTCTGCGAGCCTCGTGGTGCTCCTGTTTACGTTCGCGGGACTTTGTCCAAGTCCATTTTTGAACATTCGTAGTCGCGGGGCTTTCGCTGGTTATTGCGTAAATTACCCCATTGCCTCCGCCTGGAGGACCTCGAAGAATGACGGTACGTATTCGATGCAACTTTTCTTTGATGCTTTGGAAGCGCGTACCGCTAGTTTCCGCGTGCTATCAGATCGCTCCAAAGGAGATACTTCACAGTCTTGACAGGGTCTAATTCCGCTTGTTGACCTTTTCGACGCCCGAAGTTCCAGAGCCTCTGAATCCGGCGTTCTTCGACGAAGCAGTAGGGTCTTCGGGGTTCAACTTCTATGAACCTCATGCTCATGCATCACGGGAGTATGGGTCATTGAGGAGTGTCCTTTGACCTTTCTTTCGTGGTATCATAGTTTTCTCACGATTCGCCGCTGCTCATTTACTTAGGACTGGCCGCACGCTGGAACTTTATATGTGTGTGGTCCCTCAAAGTGTTTCATGAGAAGGCACGGCTGCATGCGAGAGAGTATCGCCGTAACCACCGGCATGGCCAAGTCACTCCAACTATAAGACCGAAGATCGAGAGCAAACTTGAATGCCTACCGTAGTCTATATGCGTTTTCTTCCACAGCCCTCGCGCTATTCGCTCATTGCTGGGCCCAGCCCATTCCTCGCCACTCATTCGATACGAATCAACCCTATGCTTTTTCTTCCCGACACTTTTCTCACAGTGGTGACCCTGCGCATTGAATCATGAGGCAAATTTGCTGGTAGCTCTTTACTTGCCCACGTACACGCTTTTCTCACGACGCACGCTATCGAACCACACGGACCCACTGGTGCGCAGGCGGCTCGGTCATATACCTGTGACGACTTTGCCCTCCTCTGGTCTCCCTGAGTCCCCCTGAACCAACGTTCGCGCGGAGCAGGGCCTGGTAGGACCTGCCAAGCTGCGGTATGGTGGCGCAAAGACCCACGACTATACCGGGTCTCTCTATGCGCACAGTCACGACTGCAAGGGTAAGTTGAGGTTCATTCGTTGATCTTGCTCCTAACCTTTCTCCGAAAGTGAGCTTGGATGCGACGTAATCATCTGTCGGGATGTTCTTTACCGTGAACGGAAACAAGGTCAAGAGACCAAGACACCGCTCTAATTGGGCGCTACAAAACACGGTCTGTTTTTTTGTTGCATTAACATTTAAAACTGTCCTGAGGAGTATGCGTGAGCAGTTCTCTCTATCTTTCTCTCGACTTGCAACTGACTCTCCGCAGGCTAGTTACGCAAGACCCGGGGGTTCATCGACTACGAGGAAAACAAGTAGCAGTGTGGTGTTTCTCTCGACTTTCCGCGCCCTAAGCCAAACTGGTCATCACGTCAGCTTATTCGTTCCAGAATGAACTCGTATTCTATGAATCTGTCCCTGTTGGCCGTGTTATCAATTCATCGTCCTCGATCGTACTAACGCACCAATTGCGCCCTCCACTCAGGTTCAATTCCATGCGGGATACTTAGTACTGCTAATGGGCAGCGTCCATCATGGTGTTTCAAATTATTGCGTGGGAAGCAGGTACAATCTCCACTCGGACACGCCCTCGTATAAGGAAGAATTGTCGACGCAAAGGTCTGTACGAAAGACTACTGTGTATTATGAACTCACCTACTCCTTGCGCAGGTTGTGGACAAAGTGGCACCGGGCCGTCCCGAGTCCTTCCGGTTCTCGATCTTACTTTACGCCACTCGCGCGCCACAATGTCAGGATCTTCCCTAGCTGCATCGAGCAGGGACCTATGTATGGTACATCCGCGGATGCTCTATTCGAGTGAAGAGCTCGTATGGACGCCTTTGCATGTGCATTAGACAGCTAGTATGGTACTCCTAATTTCTTGACTTGTATCTTTGTTTGTACACATACGGCGTACTAACAATTTCCATACATACCTCTTTCCTTCGCTGCGACGCCTTTAGCAGGCAGAAATGGATCGGGGTGGACGAGCAGTTGACATCTTATTAGACGCGGCCGGATGATGCGCCACTTCTCAGCGCTCAGTTGACGTTGAAGCTCCTCCGAACAATGTATCCCCGAGGTACCCTTCGACCGCACTCAACTGCGCAGGCGCTATCCACCCAAATGCCCGATTCGTGCTCGTCTAGAGCCATCTGCAAATCCGCCGCGGATACTTAGCCAGTTATAGGGCGGCGCTGCGCCACACTGTGGCACCCCGAGCCCTCCCCGAGGTGTCAATCAGGTAGCCTTCAGGATTCGCAAGGGGGCCGGAAAGAGGAATCGAGCAGTAACGCGAATAAGCAAGAACAGACTATGCTACACTCATTTATCGTACACTACTCTTCTACAACTACAGTAGCTCGGGCACGAAGAACAGGAGCGGCCCAAAAAGGCCTACGTCGCGATTTGGAAAGTATGGTTCTGTAGCGCCCAGAGGCACGGCAAAATGAATCGGGCGTACGTCTGACATCGCTATCGTACACGTCCAAGAAATGGCTAGTATGACTACCACGATCGTACATACTGACAAGAAAGGGTGAGCCGGCTTTCACGTTCAACTGTATATCAGTAATTGTATAGTACTTTAGAGTACGCGGTAAATAGACCTGCCAAAGGATGGGGAGATGCACTATCCGACCCCGTATTACATCTTCTTCGTACATGACAGGGATGCGAATCGAAAGACTACGGAGAAATGAGCTGGCCGACCTTTTCTCGGGAGAGCAGAAGGCCCGAGGTGCCCAATGAAGTGTGGAGCCTCGTACGATGGCACTGGGAAAGGCAGGAAGAAACAATGGGAGGACTATACCCTCGGAGATACTAATTGTGATCGTAAAAGGTCGTGAGAAGGGTATGAAAGTAGAAGTTGATATACAAGCACAAAAAAGGTAGATGTAGCATATGACAAAGTGGCAAAGAAGGACACGACGTACGAGCAAGCGAGCGACAGGCGACAGAGCAGAGCAACGAGCATGCGACATCCGACCACGAATGATGATAAAACCCGAGAATTCGATGACCCAGAGAAACATAAGAATACGCCAGACACCTAAGATCCGAAAGTAGAAACCCCAAGAAAGAAAATGTGATTCAAGAAAAGATGATCAAGAAACGGTCCGGACGAATCGAGAATACACTAGCAAGCCAGTCAGGACAGCACGACAACTCACGGAATCTTCTACGTCTGATCTTCCACCGAGGATAAGATACGACCTTCCTAGTACCCAGCCCATGATTGCAGGCTAGAGCTCGAGTTTTGCTCAGCAGTCGGATATACCGAAACGGGCATAGGTTCGTACCCCATACCACCTCCATTATCACTGGGATAGGCATCATACGCGCCACTATAGTCCGTAGTGTACCCTTCGTCACTGTACTCCATATCTCCCTCTCCAACGTGCGTATACGCCTGCACGTAAGCACCGCCTGCGCCGGGATCATATCTAGCTTTCATATCGAGCTTGCCTGGGGGTACGGATGCTGACATGTCGCTGATAGGTGTCGCTGCGAACACGCCCGCGCTGTTTCTCAACATTCCGGGACTTACAGCCGGGTTCAGAATATGCGAGTAGTCGTCCTGCGGAGCGCCAGCCACTGTGGATTGAGCATTAGACTGCAGTGCGGGGACTAGATGTGGCGGGGGCGGAAGAGGGATCTGAGAGTGTGACGCGCGCGATGAAGATGACGATGGAGGGAGCATCGGGGGAGAATGCTGCGACATAGACATTGACTGTGGAGGTGGTCCAGGGGGCGGTACGAAAGCATGCCCTTGAGCGTGTTCCGCTGGATGGGGGTTCGGCGGAAGTGGGGCGAGATACGAAGGCGCATGTGGATGCTCCCGCATAGCAGTATGCATGCCATGAGCGTACTCGCGGACATTCTGCACTAGTGTATACGGCTGACCAGGCGGCGGATGTGGAGAGAGTTGCATTTGAGGGTGCACGCCGATACCCTGCGTCAAGATTGGAGGCGGCGGGACCATAGATGCGGATATGGGCATGGAGCCAGGGGCCATGACTACAGTGTGCTGGCCTAAGACAGTAGAAGTCGTCATCGGGCGAGGAGGTAGCTGAGGTTCGCTGTGATACTCCTCAGGGAAGATGAACAGTGTGTCACCGGGGTCTATCGTTGGCGGTCGACCATCAGCCTGTACGCTACCTGCACTGGCGCCCATGTTACCGTTACCTTGGACGGGTAGAGCTGTCGACTGACTCGGGAATGCGACATCACTTGGTCCTTGAATGTATTGCTGCTGCATGGGCTGAGAAAGCAAAGGCGGCGGCAGAGGGGCTGCACCGGGGTACTCAGGTTGAGGATGCAAGGATGAAGACTGCCCTTCGACTGAGCTAAGACTGTACGACCTTCTTCGCCCGATTTGTGTTAAGGATGGCGGGGCGTCATCGGGGCCGCCGTACCCCGCTGTCGGCGACGTCGAAGAGTATGAATTGAGCGTAGGAACGCTAGGGTCTGAATGTGATGTGTGCACTGGGGGAGCATGGCTGAGGCTATGGCTATGTGAAGGCATCATAAGAGTCTGAGATGGCACTGGAGCTTGAAGGGGAGGGCTAGGAGTAACAGGTTGTGTATGCGATGGTAGTGGTGGCCCAGGAGGATACATGCCCCTTGTCCCGGACTCGACCCCTCCCATCCTCTCATCCATCATAGGCTGAATCGTCACCGCCGTCCCCCTCGCATCCGGGCTTGCGCTCGTACTCGAGGCCCTTGGTGCCACAGTGGCACCTACACTCACTCCCCCTTCCACCTCCGAACTCTCGGGTAGAGAAGTGACCGCCAACGTACTTCTCCTCTGCGGCTTCGTCGTAAATAGAGGCATAGGACCCCCCACCGCCCCAGAAGGGACCGCATGCGGTATTGGAGGTGTTTTATGAGGTTTTCCAGGGGCAACAGCAGCAGCAACAGACGCATCTACAGACCCTGATCCAGCGGCAGCAGCGGCTGCGGCAGTAGCAACAGCCGTCGCAGTCGCAGTCGCAGCAGCAGCCTTCTTCCCCTCCGTCGTTTTCTTCTTCACCCCACTATTCGTAACCGCCGTCTTCGCCCCGGTCGTACTCCCCCTCCTCGACTTTGGCTTCTTCGCAGGCGGTGATCCACCCGCCGTTCCATTCTCCTCCGTAACACCAGCGCCACCACTCCCAGTCGCATCCGCTGCCGACGCACCCACAGACGATGAGGGGGAAGACGAAGACGGAGATGTATCACGGATGAACGGAGCCCTCGACCCAGGAACGCCCCCTCCCAAGCCGAACGTCTTCCGCTTCGTAAGCCCATGCAGTTTCTGTAACTGTTGGACCAACGAGAGCTTCTGCTGTGGTTGTTGTTGCTCCTGTTGGGACCCGACCACATCCCACTCCATCTCTTCCTGCTGCTCCCTTTTCACAGGAAAGGATATATGCGCTCGATCGAAGGCGCGATCGAGGGGTGAGATGGTGGTTGAGGAGGTGGACGAAGTAGGGCCGTTCGGATTACGATCACGGTCGATGACGCCCATGAGAGAGAGCTGAGGGGGACGACCAGGTGGAGGTGCAGAGTTCATTGCGGAGGCGATGGCAGCGGGAACATGGATGGATGTGACCAGAGGTGAGATTGGACTCGAACGAGTACCGGGGTCGATAGGTGAATTCGACGCGGTGGACGAAGAGCCACGGTAAGGCGAGCTTCCTGACATCAGAGGAGGCGTCGTCGGGGACACGGGAGATACGGAATGTGCGGCATGAGCTGAGCGTGCGGAGTTGAACTGCTGCTGTTGGAGTTGGTGCGAAGGAGTTTGCTCGAGCGTAGGTGGCAGCATATTTCCCGTATTGTTGGAATACATCTGCGGATGCGGATGCAGAGTAATCTCCTGTGGACGATCGTACATCTCCTGCATCGCCAATGACTGTTGTTGGTGCTGATCGGGCACGAAACCATACCCAGGCATCTGGGCCAGCGGTACACCATACCCACTTCCACCACCGTTTACAACCTGCATATCCTGCCACCTCTGCATCTCTTCCATGTCGATGGCTTCCTGTTGTTGTGCGTGCGCCTGGGCTTGCATGTGCTGGTAGGGGTGTGCGTACGGATGATGCGAGTGTGTGAGCTGAGGAAAGCTGTGGTTCCGAGGGATAGCTGTTCCTCTTGGAGCGTGTCCATGGCCATTAGGATGAGCTGCATGAGATGCAAGAGCTTGTGCTGGAGGTGCTCTTGAATGGGAGCCTAGATGTGGATGTTGCTGAACTGATGTTGGTCGCGTATTGGGGATAGTTGCAGGTTGCAGAGGGGCTGAAGGTCCGACGACTGAATATGGGAAAGAACAAAATTGGTCAATCAACCATGCAATCATGGGAGGCTAGAGCGAGTCGAAGGAAAATGAAAAATGAAATGAAGATGAAATGAAAGTCATCCTAGCGGCCGGTAGCTCCGGCTTGACGATATCCACACGTAGCAAAACAAAACAAAACAAAAGAGAGAGTTCGACCACGACAAAGTTATACAAATAACCTGACCGCTGACCGCTGGCCAGACTTCCCGACCGAAAGCAAAAGGAGAATGGGCCGTCTGCGCCCGAAAGGCATAAACGGAGAATCGTCGCAGCCGAGCGAGAACCAGCGCAATACATAGACCCGCAAGAAGGTTTCGCATGCGTCTCGATAACCATCAATGAAGCTGAAGAAGCAACATATGTCAAACGCCGCAATCACAGTCACAATGAAGAATAAATGAGTGCTCGTGCGAGCAACTTTGAGGCAAAACGCAGAGTCAGGCCAACAATAGGTCTGCCATGCATTCTGGCTTACGACACTTCGACGCTGAAGCTCGTGCATCCCGCAAAGCAAATCGACCGCTACGACCACTCAGAAAACACAAACAACGGAAGGCATGGCTGTGTCGAATCTTCTGGTAGAACAGACACGGAAGTAAATATGTCGCCGGGCAGTCGGAAGCAAAGCAAAATCCACACCGGAAGCAAACGCTCCGAGGCAGACGACTATCGCCACACTGTGGCGGCAGCCAACCACCCACCTGAGCTTTGCACCTCAGAACACGTTCCGACCTATACCAAAAAATCCGAGCGCAATCACAATCATGATAACCTCGCGATCGTCCAATCCTCGTCGCAAGTCCAGAGCCAATCGAAATGCTGAACCCAGCCCACGAGACCGCATCGACACGACTGGAGCAACCACTCCGTAATTTGCAGTGAGAACTCAGGAGGAAGGATCAGCATCGGCTCTGAAACTACTGCAAAGGATTCAAGGTTTTTGGAGTAATGGTCAACGCGCGATGACTTGGTAAGAATAGTCGCGTGCCAACAAACCCTCCATCACTCTATATCCTCCAACGAGCATCTGATGAAAGGTAACGGAGCTGTGGAACGGAACTGTCTCTCACGATCCCACATCGAGGAGCAGACCTCGGTGGGTGGCCATTGTGACGCACCGCACAGTCCCATGGGGCATGACACATGGGTGCCACACTCCCCGCAAAGCAAAGCAAACAACTGATCAGATCTCGAGAAGGCCAGCCACGAGGCTAATCCCCGAAGAAGCACATCTCCCAAATCGAGAACACGAACCACACAAATACAGATCGAACTCGAATAGGTGCGCGAACGCATTAGCCTATGCTGCGTGTTGGAGAAGCTCAACAACGAGGCGTAGAAGACCATACGATCTCCCAACATCGGACTTCGCGATGCCACGTATACGTAGACAAGGGCAGAAGTAGGCTACGCACTGCCCGAGTCTGAGGCAAACGCCACACACGGCGCGACATGCGCTAGAGCTCTGCTGCGCCGAACAAAGATGGACATAGAGGACGCTCTTGAGATACGACATTCTTGGGGCACCAGGCCGATGACAGAGCGGAGGAAATCGAAACTCGACCGGAGAGAGGACAGTACCCCCTGAGCAAGAAAACAAACGAAGAAAAGAGGCAAGAATGCAAGAAAAGAAGAAAAGCAAACAAATAAGGAAAAGATCGAAACTGAATGGTACTCACCCTCTTCCTCTTCCTCATCTCCGTTTCCAGTCTCACTCATCCCGACTCCGGTCCCCCTAGCTCCATTCCCATTCCCGAAAACCTCACTCTCCCCACCTCCACTCCCAAGCACCACCCACCCCGGCGGCCTCTTCAGTTCCATCCCCGTATCCGGATCGACCGACCTTTCCTGCGTGGGAGGGACTATCTCGCCCTCCAACTCCATCTCCGTATCCGCATCAGCGTCTGCTCCCATATTCCCAACGAACCCACTGCTCATTTGTCCCTCCATCGTCCCGAGACCTGAACCCTCCATCCCTACGAGCCCGGAAGACATAGGCAAAGACATCGAACTGTGCATCATTTGAAGTGGTTGAGGCGCGTCGATGAGCATAGCGTGGTGGTTCAGGTTCGCTCCAGCGCCCGTGCTCGGAGGAAGAGGCGAGCCTGCCGGGCTCCTATCCGTCGATATATAAAACTGGAAGTTTAGATGATCGGCTGGGAACCAAAGTGGCGATTGATACCGCTTCGAACGAGATGCGGTCTCGTAAAAGAGTTCGACGAGGCGGGAGATGGTTTGGATCCGTGGGTGCGGTGGGGTTGGTTGTTGGTGTGCGTGTGACTGGTGGGGGAGTATAGACGCTGTGGGGTTTGTAGAGAATTGATTCGTGGTGTTTGAAGATTTGGGAGAAACTGGGTGAATTGAAGGTGGGGTTGAGGAGGGAGTTGATGTAAGTGTTTGGGAGGAGGCGGATGAGGATGAGGATGGAGAAGGTGTGTCGGCGTTGGTGGTTGTGGTAGGCGACGGCCAACGACTGAGGATTACGTGCAGGTTGATGCGTTCCTGTGGCGAGGATATGTTATAGATAAGTAACGGAACCGACTGAAACTAGGATTAGGAGAAACGTATAGCGATGAACCGAATCTAATGTACACGGGATGACGGAATGTACGGCGCGAAGAGTGATGCGAAGGTGATTGGTGGAATGCACACAAGTCGAACGGCCGCCAATAGCATCGCGTAATGTCTATACAGGCAAAATTGATGCAAAATCTAACCGAACAAGGCTAGAACTTTCGCCCTCGCGTACGAGAAACATAAGAGAAAGCGGTGCAAAAAATGACTTGCCTTGTGCATCCTATCCGCAAGAGCAGCCCACGCATCCTCTAGGCTTATCCCCTCGGGCGTACTTTCATCTGCCGGAAGCGAAGTAGCGACAACGATCAGGTGGCGTATGGCTTGCACGCCCGGATATGCATTGGCGAGTCTCTAGATGGCAATAAGCATAGGATCTGACGCGCCCTCGACTGGACTCGTGGGATGGGATGTATTTGGGCATGGTGGAGATGAAGATGCGGATGGTGAGATGTTCGGCAGACAAGACGCGAAGGGCATTGGACGGAGGGGAAGGATGCGATAAGAATACGCACTTGCACACATCGATGAAGCGTGGCGAGAGAGATTCTATTGCTTGGATCGGGGTTGAACACGATCTTAGGGGTCCGAAATGAGTCGACCTGCGTCGGTGAATATGGTGTCGAAGAGGGAACCGAGGAATCGATGGTTACACCCTGGCCCGGAGGTGCTAGCAGGCTATCCATGAACGCCACTTGCATCTGTAATAAACCAAAGAACAAAATTGACTAGATAGTTGCCACAGCAATGCAAATAGCGTGCGTACGGCTGTCGGGGGTGGGTTCGCCAGTCGAACAGCATCGATGAGCGCGGGGATGTATGGGTCAGCAAGTTCAGGCCATCTATTAAGCATAGGCTGGGAATTCTCGACGAGGATGAGGGTGGCGACGGCCTGTACTGGTGCTGGCGGCTTGAAAGTACCCGGAGGCGGAGCACTCTGTGTCGGCATGCTTTTCGCGTCGATTTTCCTGAGCCGAAAAATGGCGTTGTCGTCGTCGTTAGCGATGTCAAGGGTGATGGCGCGGACGGGGTGGACGACGTGGAGAGGAGGTGGTGGTTCGGGAAAGGGAGCGGAGGAGGAAAAGGGAGCGGAAAGGGCAAGGGAATGCGGAGATCAGGACATGATCAAGCCACGCGGCCGGGCACCTGCTCCCGCTCTTATTCCTTTAATTTCTCTTACGGCAACCCCATCTCCTATCTGGGCGACCCGCGCATTTGACTCCGTCCCGATCTCCCCTCATCGCTCTCCCTCCGCTCGGCCACCGTCCTCGTGTCCGCCGCTTTGCTCACCGTTCGTCATCGTCGTCAGCGTCGGCGTCAACGACAGCAGTCACCCTCGAGCTCGGCGTTCGCGATGTCGTCCACGGCCGGACTCTTGAACTCTCATTCGCCGCCGCCTAAAAACCTATCTTTAAACTTAAACTCGCACTGATGATCCTTCCTATTCTCCGAATCTTGTCATCGTTCGCACACCAGCAAGCCAGCACCCACAGTCGCGTCTGCCTCAGTCTCTTTTCCCGCATTCCTCCACTTTGTAAACTTGGAACTTTGTTCTCAAGCGCCGAGATTGCTGGCAGCTCCGTCCTCACATCTTCTCTCCAAGGAAGACATCCCGACTTGTCGTGCCATGCATCTGCTCCCACTCATCCTAAGTTAGCTGGTCGGCCACGACAACGTGATACTAATTGACGCTTGTGGGGCTTTCGTGTGTCACAGGCAGCCCGTTATCGGTTTCCTACTTGAACTTACGGCCATGCATCCCCATAGCATCCTAACAAAGGCCTCTGCTCGTCAACACTCGCCCTAAGGAGTCGTTCACCTTCTCACGTCTTGGCACCGGACTTCGCGGTCAATACCTTTCAGCCAGGCTTCCCAACCACCACCCCACCGCAAGTTTGCGGTTTTGTAGGTATTCTTAACACCGAATATTCCACGAGTTTGTCCGTCTCGTCTACGTGGACCCACAACATGGATCGCACGGGTATACCTCATTCGTGGTTCAGAATTCGGAAGCGTTGGCGAAGCTCTGGATGACCCTAGTTGCTTCCAGCTTCAGGCTTCAGGACTTCGACATCCTTGATGAGAACTGGCCATAACTTGCAGCGTACGGAGATGTGGGGCTCCACATTTCTCCGCGTCCGCTTTTCAGTGCCTTCCCGGAGCCTCGCTCTCCGGATATCGACATTCTATAACTAGAGGTGTTGTATGATGCCGTCTCTTGGCTGGTTGGTTTCTGGTATGTGACATCGAAGTCTATTTGGTCTACTAGTCCTCGCTTTTGTCGTGCTCTCGGCTACAACCACCTATCAACTCATTTCATCTGCACGTCTTGCTCCTTTCAGACCTAAGCTGCAATGGCTATGTAGTGTCATTTCCCGTTGGAAGACGCTCGATGGTCTGCGGGTTCCGAGAAGCCTCGGATCGCGATTGATCACCTTCACTTCCTCGATTTGATTCAAGCTCGAAATTTATGCCATCGTCGCTGAACTCTGATTCTTGCGCTTGATTCTTCATGTTCTTCATCTAAATCCGGAGCTTCCAACTTCCCCCGGTCGGAAATTCCGTGGTGTTTTCGCATCACTGACACACTGATACCCAGCAGCCTGAGCTTCTGAGCCCACTTGCACTTGCGTCACCCCTCGTCACTTGTCATGATAATGGCAGGGTGCCAAGGCCCAACGACCTGGTACGGCGCAAAGGAAGTAGGCCGGGCAGGTGGCAGAACTCCGATGCTCCTCCGCGCGCTCCGTTCAGGTCTGTTTCTCGCCCTTTTCCACGGCTCGCCACTCATACTACCCCCAAACCCTATATTGATCAGATCGACAACTTTCATCGTTCATGGTCTTCCAGGTGTTGTCGACTATCGGTCTTAAGGTGACCACGAGACTAAGCGCCACGAAGAGCATGCGAGTTTGACGATGCAACCAACAGGTTCGAAGTACCGGCCATCATATTGACCGTTCATATAAAAATTTTAACAACTTCATTTTGCCCATCATTACTCATGCGAATCCTTAGGCACGAACACAATACACACGACCTCGAGCTCACGGCTCACAAAACCACACAGCCCAAAGAAACACATGTCATCTCTATACTATCGAACAGAGCACTACATCGAGAAATCGCTGCTCGATATGCGTGTGTCGGTCGCCTCCACACATTATCGCGATGGGCCTGACGCGGACAGTGGCATGTACGTATACGTACTTAAGCCGATACATGGACCACTCCTCGAGGTGCTGTTGCCTTCGCCTTCGCCTTCCTTCAGGCCCGTCTTGGCCTCGAAAGGTCACTTACCCCTGCGTCCTCGACTTGTCAAACTTTGTTCACCTGCCGTAAAACTGACAATCGACGCAAATCATCAACAATCGGCATGGCCGACTCAGTTGCATCTGATTGGTGATATGGTCTGTAGGCGCGTTGGGGTCCATGGAATTTGTATCCGACGCGGAAGTGTGCCGTTCCTCTACTAGGAGAATCAGAGGCTCCGGGAAGTAGAAGTGGATGAGTTAGCAGTAGGTCTGAGTATCCCTTGGGTTTCTTGCATTTTTTTTCTCTTTTTATCGTGCGGATGGGACTATCATCGATCGAGCGTCGAGGCGTCGAGCACGTTTGATACTTGGGTCGATGATCGCAGAACTCCTGTACATATCCCTCATATGGATCGACCGCGACGCTATCTCATTTCTCTCAAGAGCATGCTGGAGAGTCGTAGTTCGACCAGGCCGCTTTGGCTTCGGAACAAAGCATGTGCGCTTTTCTTTCTGACTTCCCGAGTCACAGTCGCTCATGAATATTTTCCTTTTGATTCTCAAGCACATGAGGACGGTCCCTCCATCCTTCTTCCTCACTGTTATTTTTGCACTTTTCGCTCGTGTGTTTTCTATCACGTGCGTACTGTCTCGGACGATGTCTTCGCTCACCTCTGCTCGCTCAGTCAATAAGTTTCATACAGGACACACACCTACGCGAGGCATATGTACTTCTCAATATGCAAACGAAGACGAGGCCGTCAAACACAATTCGACATATCAAAAGTCTTAGGCTGTTACAAGTTTCTGTATACCCGATGGTCCACTCTTTCTCCGCTGTACGAATCCACTCAGAAGTCTCCTTTCACCTCTCCAGAGTAGAACGTCATCAACGGCGCCTGCATGACCGCCAAATTCACGATCAGTAGCCGCCACGACGTCACGCACACACAGTCTACAGAGGACGATACACTCACCTCTTTCAAAAGATCCGCAGCGACGAACGCATTGAAAACTTCACTCGTGGTATGCCTACAACCCCAAGAAAAACCCCCGTCAGATTCATCGCGTTGCAATACTGTAGAACGGGAAATGCCAGCAAAAGGACCATACTCACGTCGTAAACGCAGCCACATCCACATATCGTTCCCAAAGCAGGACCTCCGAGTCTCCGTTCTGCGCCCAACTGTACTCGAGCGTGCCAGGCTCATTCTCCACTACGGCTTTCAGTTTTCGGATCCATTCGACGAGCTGAGGGCCCGTTCCGGCTTTGGGATAGACCTGGCGGTGAAGGGGCGTATGTTAGTAGTGGCTTCGACCGAGGATTGCTGTGAAGTGACTAGTCACCTTTACGAAGATACACAGCTCGCCTTTGATATCGTTCGGGTTGGTAGTCATCGTCGAAAGGCTGGAATAGAGTAGAGTATAGATGAAGTCCTATGCTTTAAGATAATAATGGCCGGTTCCTGCTCTGATACTTATACCCTGTTGAAAATGTTTATTGGTAAGCCCGAGGACGCTGACAACACGCCGAAGCGGGTATATAAGTGGGTTTCTCTTCCGAGTTCTGCAGTCTTTAGGTCCACTCGAGTCCCGTCAACCCACAGGGCAGTGGTGTTAACTACGCTCTGTAATAGTGCGCTCACCAAGCAAACTATAGGCCCACATCGTCGAAATGCAACTCGCATACTTATAAGGAAGCGAGGGTAAGTAATACTCAATCAAGGTCTGTACACCACTACTTACCTCCGAAACTCGATGAAACTCATGACGTCTTCTCACTACGCTCCAGGAGCATTTAGGATGATCATCTCAGCGTCTATGACTGACCACGGCTTCAAATGTACATTCTCTCCGTTCCTCGTTCCTCTTGGACTCCCGGGATTCCTCACTGTGGTCAACTGGGCATGTCCCATTGGCTGAAGATATCCTCTAGCCTCCGAAGCGCTAGCAGCGCTGTTTGTCTTGGCTGGTATCACTACGGGTGACTTCACATTTGCATGCAAAGAGTCGGAACTTGGGAGTCGGAACGACGGTAAAATTTCAGTGAGCAGTGTGGCGGTCAGTGGCGAAAATAGCAAAGTGCCACAGGGGCTTGAATTTCACCCGGGAATCGCCGATAGTCGTGGACCCTACTTACGCCACCAGCGGACTCGTTGGAATATTGACTGGAAGGGAGACTCACGTTCGTCTGAGGTATCCTCCATTCAAGTTTTTTTCGTCGTAGCAGCTAAAAATCTAGCCCGATGCTATTAAGGACAGCGGAGCCAGGCTTGAAGTCTTGGAATATAAGTATCCCCATGTTATCGAATGCCACATATCGACCTCCGTCGGTTTCTAATCCACGTACACACTTAGATAGACAGCAGTTACATAAGAAATACTGTCCCGCCTGAAATAGTATCTATGGCTGGCCGCAATAATCGAGAGGGGATGCCATTGAATAAGGGACGAAGCGTGAAGCTTCAGAACTTGGAATTTACAGTGTCCGACGAGTCTTCCCCTTCTCTCTGCACCCGTATCATGCCCCGGCAAGTGATCCATTTCTAATCTCACGCTCTCAAGCTACGGTATCTTGTCGGCGTATCGACATGTACCCAAGTAGACTCGAGCGGTACCGACGTGAGCAGATTCTAAATTACACCAGCCGCTCAACGGCCAGTTCCGACACAGGCCTAGGATCAACGCGTACAATGAAGTTTACTACTGTAACTTCACTACATAAAAGAAAGCAGCCACATCGAGGAAGTACGTACCATAGCTACGACATTAAGTCGTGACCAGCCTAACCCTGAATGCTAAAATCCCTCGCCAGAACTTATTACTAGTAATAACCCATCCAGAATCGGATTCATTGGGAGTTCTCAGGGCACTGAGCTCCGTTTGAACGAGTCGGTATGTACTCCTATGTAGTGCTCCCAATGATCGCATAATTAGATGGGTTGTTCGGCTGTTTGTGTCGTGCAGTGCTGCATTACATGTACGTATACGTGGTTGCGTTTAGTATATCCATATCCATACTCATATCCGTCCGACAAGGAAAAGAGATGACCAGCCCTCAATTGCAAGACCGCCCGGCATTGGAATATTCATTGACATAAATCCATGGTTCCGTGGTGCTGTGAGGATTCCACTGAGCGAGGTATACGTACCTGCAGAAATCAAAATCAAAATCAAAATCAAAATCAGATCAAGGACTCAGAACCCAGATGCGGGTTGCTTTTACTGTACGTTCGCGTCTGCAATTCAAGCGCACCATGACAGTGACAATCTCTCCAGTCTGTCAATGATACACATACAAGCCACATCCCGTATCCCGTATCCTCCTCCTGCTGTTACTTATTCAAGATGTTCTCGGATAGCGATGTAATCATGTATAGGTATATGTCCATCATCGGCGAGTCGAAAATTGCGTTAAGCAGTAGGAAGCATGTAAGCCTGTAAGTGTGTAAGCCTGTGAATGGGTAGGTAGGTAGTTAAAAGAAGAGCGAAAAGACGAAAGCAACGACGAACAGACTGAGACCAAACAAACAAACAAAAGGAAAAGAAAAAAGGGAACAGACGACTCGGTGTATGTAGATAGAATACAATAAAAAATCAATAGAACGCGCATATATCTCCTTATCCATCCCTCCCTCCCTCCATCCATCCATCCAATCTACACCAACCCTCCCGCATCTTCCTCCCGCATCTTCCTCTCCCAACCCCAACTCCAATATCCGATCCCCTACCCTCTCAACCATCCATAATCAACTCAACATCAACACCCCTCCCACTCCCTCCTCACCACCTCCACCCACGCCATAACAAAATAACACACCCCCATCGGCACCGCACACTCCCTAATAACCTCTGGCCAGTCCCATCGCCTCCCTCCCCATCGCCCGCCAAGGGTGCGTCGTTTCCAGCCTAGAGGACCTATATATCCGTATCCACAGGTACGCCCATTTCGCATGAGCAACGCCGCATCGAATGTAGTGTAAAATAGTGTGATAGCGTAAAAAGAGAGATGGAGATTGAATTAAGACAACTCACCCGCCCCCTCCCCCCCAACCTCCCACCACAAATTACTAACCACCCAAATCTGCACACTCCTACTCACACAAGTCGTACTCCCCACCACCGCCCAACACACCACCGGTCTCTTCCCCACCTCCAACCAACTTAACGTAAAATGGGTGGCGGGCCAGCAGATCGCTTGGAGGGCGAGAAGACGGATGAGGGTGGAGAGGGGGGAGTAGTAGAGGCGCCAGCGGTGTAGGAGACCGGTTGTTAGGGAGAGGGATTGATAGATTGTTAGGGAGGCCTGGGGGGTGGGTGGGTGGGAGGGAGGGTAGAGGGATGAGTGTTAGTGTGGACGGTTCGATTAAAGGATACAGCAAGACGGAAAGTAGACGGAAGAAACGAATGACGACGTCATCTCTCGCATCCCGCATCAATCTAAAAGTCAAAAGACTCACCCAAAGCGCCGCCACCGCAAAATCCAACCTCGACAACCTCCCTTTCTGTCCTCCCCCACCTCCTTCAACCCCCCACCAAACCCACCACAAATTATACCCCACCCCACACAACGCCGGCACAACGGACAATAACCTGAAAGCCTGAAAGAGCAGGGGCGTGAGGAGGTGTTGGAGGGGTTGGGGAGGGATGAGGGGGGCGGAGGGGGGTGTTAGGCGGGTTGTTGGGAGGTGGGGAGACTTTTTGGGGGGAGGGTGAGGAATAAAGGAGGAGGGGAGGAAGGGGGAGGGAGGGATGAGGGAGAGGGAGGAAGGGGAGGAGAGGGAGGAAGGGAGGGAGGTGTGGCGTGGGTTGTTATTGATGGTGTGGCGTGGTGTGTGGCGTGGTGTGATGTAGATCAGGTCGGACACGACGTTTATTTGTTCGTTTGATCAACACGAAGCGGTAAAGGGAAATGACGATGAAAATGACGGGAAGGCGAGGCAGGGTATGACGTCGACGATGACGGAAGGTGGGGATTGAGATCGCATCAGTACGTGTTGAAAGACGAGGTTCGGGAAGCGAGGAGAAAGATATGAGCGGGAGGGCTCAGGGTACATGATGATGAGAGGTGTAGGAATTGTGGGTGGATAGGGGCGCGAGCGTGATTGACGAGCAGAGAACGATCTGTTCCGTCGTGTAACGGACAACCGAGGACAGTGTGGCCCAAAATAACATATCGCCACGACATGTATCCCTCAATGCCAAACCGCCTTCACGACCTCCGTATCACCAGAACCAAGGGCCAATCACCAACAAGAAAAGACAACGCACCGGTTCATCTGCCTCCGTCTCCGTCTCCCCCGCACAAGGCTGCGCCGGATTCGTCGAAATACTCTTCACCTTCACCACCCTCGAACCACTCCCACTCCCACTCCCACCACCCACTCCTCCACCCACACTGGTACTATGCAGAAGCGCCTGCGTCGTCGAGGACCGTGACCTGAATGATGTCGCACTGCCCGAAGCCTCACCGACACCGTCGACGTACACCCGCCTCGGACTAGTGAATATCATCCCTCCCGCTCTATCCTGCTCGTCGTCCGAAGTATCGCCTATATAACTCGGATGCGAACGTTGGTGTTGATGTTGGTCAGTAGTAGTCGCGCGAAGGTGCAAGTGTTGACCCGGTCTTGAACTAGCGAGGTGTGGCGACGAGCGCGATCTCGGCGTCTGTGGCGGATCTGTATACGTCGAGAAATTTAAAGTCGAGGGGAGTGGGAGTGGGAGTGGGAGAGTGGCGTGGTATGGGGGAGGAGAGGAGGGCGTTGAGGACGACGTGGTGGAGGAGCGGGGACTCGGACGGGTGCCAGTGCGTGGCCCGACGAGGATGGGGGGTGAAGAGGGCGTGAAGAGGAACGAGGCGGCGGCGACGGCGACGGATGACGATGATGACCGGGTTCTGTTCCGCGTCTTGTGGGTGGAAGACGTGGAGAGTGTGCGTTTGCGAGGAGGGGCGGGGGTGAGCGGGGGCGAGGACTCTGTGGAGGTGGGAGAGTAGCTGTAAGGCGGGGGCTTGCCACTCGCGTTCGCGTGTTTGCCGACGTCCATCATCATCGACATTTTGGATTGGACAAGACAAAGGGGGAGAGGAGACTCGCTCTTCCCGATCGGTCTCGTACTTATGTCTTTCTTGATCTTGCGCTTTGCTCTTGGAGGAAAGGCGGATATGGATTATGGATACCTAAACGTCAGCGAACCAAGCTAACGCCCTTCCGACTCCTCTCTTTCCTTCCTCTCCTCCTCTCCTCTCCGGCGCGCCTCCTTTCCCCTCTGAAAGACGCATCTCGCCCTCCCAATATCTACTATCCCCATATGCGTATGATCTATCTGAACTCTAAACCCGTCTATGTAGTCTGCCCAGCCTTCGCGAAAATTGAGGCCTGTCTGTTTGAATCAGAATCTAGCCTTTGCTCTTCCTTTCCCATCCACTTTACCGACGCCACTGCCGCTGAGCTTTTGTCTTGCCCCCTTAAGTTGCGATGCACCATTGCGATTCATGACACAATCTGTCGGGTGCTACATCGTATCGTCGCTCACACCCACACTGGAAAGATATCACTGGAGAGATAACGCGTAACATAAGTGTGTTGTCGTTTTCGGATTACTGGAAGGCTTGAGTAAAAGTGAAAGCCCAGGCTCGGACTTGCAGTAAGTTACGAACATATGCATACACTACTACTACTACTACCTTCGCTTTGACTCACACTCACACTCACATCCACACACTCACACATCCACGCTCACGCTCACCCTGACTGTACATGTTACGGCTCGAATCTAACTTCTGAGATGAGATGAGATGCTCACTGCTCACCCCTCGGTTCTCTACTGTATGTACGCAGCCCTGAGTACTGAGTACTGAGTACGAGTTCGGGTCCAATCCTCTACGTGTTGATTAAGATTCTTGGGTCTCGAGCTCTTGTACGTCTACGGTCTACGTAACCTTTAAAGTATACTTATACTTCCCGCCATGTTATGTTCTGAATCTATTCGTGGATTCAGACGGCCATGGCGAGCGGGACGTCGCGGTTGACCATGGCATAGAGGAAGGAAGGAAGGAATTACGGTTTGCGGTATACCGTGACAGTAGTAGTTCCTCCGGATTGGTAGGTCGACGGGCTACGTTGTCCATGAATAGTTGTGCCAGAAGACACGATAAGTAATACAAGAAGACATGATATGCCGCAAGGACTTAGGACTTAGACTTGAGCGTGCGTATGAGGACGAGGATGAGGATGGGGGTGATAACATATTGATAGTGCGAGGGGTTAGGATATCGCTATATGTCGGTGTTCAACGGCTTAGAGTGTTACTTACTGTGTTCGTAAGTTACGAGTACTCGGATATGCGTCATCATTCCATCATAGTTCATGATCTCCAAGCAACTCTCAATGCTAAAACCTCATGTCAGTGTTCATGTTCATAGACGTCCAGGGAAGACTGATATCCAAACAATAGACGTTATCTGCAGCCAGAAAAATGGACTTTTGCGTTGCAAACCGACGAGAATGAGTTTTAAAAGTGAGAATTTCAAGTGAAAGTTCATTTCGAAGGGGAATGTGTAGGCCGGCAGTGATTGGCTGATCACCCTCCTTTGGCCTGCGTCGGCGCCTACCGAAGGTGCAGAGACGAACTATTACTTGAAAATTGGCGTTGCCGACCTTCAGATTCGCCGATCCGAAGCTCACAGAAACTCTTACTTTTCAGGCTGCAGATAACATCTAATGAATGCACTGACTCGGAATGCAGGTACCGGAAAGTTCTCTACCAGGGATGGGGATGGCGATAATGAAATCATGCTTACTGGTTATAATAATACGGCTGTACGTTTTCATTTTCATCTCGCTACCGACCTAACCCGTCGTCCAAGACTTCAAACTAGTATTATGAACAGCGCCGTCATGCGTGACTGGTCTATTACCCGTTCTTGTACTGGCATTATACTTACCCTCGTCTAATATCTATGCCAGTCTTCGAATTTATCGACCTCACCCGCAGGTACTTATCAGTCACTGTCGTACAGCACCGGTACCGTTGACAGTCTGAACACCACTACTCTGAATTATGATTTAAGTCTGAGTCTGAGTATTCCACTTCTCGCTGTCTTCGTCGGTTTCACTTACTGTCAGCCTCGCACTAGCACTAGCACTAGCGCCAGTAGCGCAAGGTCTCAGGTATTGTTCTCCGCTGCGTCCTGATCGAATCTACATCATGTCCATCTTGCTCTCGCTTTCTTGACATCCCTGTATGGTATGATATGATTTGCTCCCGGTTTTATGCCGACGACGACGTGACGGATCGAAGCGGCGTACTATCTGGATCTCAGTCTCGCTCGCACTCTCAGTATCACTAGTACTGGTGCTCTCGCTCTCGCTCCCAGTCTCGCTCGCACTCTCAGTATCACTAGTACTGATACTCTCGCTGCTGCTCTGAACCTCGTTCCGACCTGTCTCTTCATTCCTGTCCGGATCTGTACCCATTCCATGCGCCGAAATTGACGACGTGACATGACCTACCGTCTAGGGGGAAAACCAAAACGGCAGAAAATGTGAGTACTATCGTACTACATATATATCTAGTCTTTTTAATTCAAGGTACTAGCTGCGTGCTAAGTCCTGGCAGTATACGTTTTTGCTCTCTGGTAACTATGTTCAGGCTCTCGTGGTGCATATTTCTATAATCTGAGTCAATTAATCTATCAGTGGGGATCGACGTCAATTTCTCCTCAGACTGTCTTACTTACTTACCCCGCATCTGTGTTCTCAAATTTCAATCTGATTTGGACTTCGATTCCTGCAGGTACCCCGCTCACTGAAATCCTCCGCGTACATCCCCATGGGGAGCCATGGATTTACGTAGATGAATATTTGAATATCTGAATGCGGAGCGGTCGCTTTTGGAGGCCCCTTTTTTCCTGACACTCATTCTCTTCATGGACATGATTCAGAATATGGAAAGACTAGACGTAGCCACGTAATAGCAATACACCACCACCCAAACAACAGCCGCACACCTCATCTAATTAAAGCCCAACAGGAGTATACTGACTTACTCACCAGGTCAGGGGCCTGTGAACGTCTAACGTACCTTCTAAACGGGTTCAATTTACGTTCTGAGGCGGGATTTTAGCATTCAAGGTTGCACCAGTCACAGCTCACCGTTGTAGCTATGGTATGGTATGTACGTACTTACTCGACTTCGCCGCTTCCTTATCATTTATGTAGTGATTGTAGACTCAGACTTGACGGTCCTGACTCGTTTCCGGAACTAGTTGTTGATCATGCATCATGAGCGGCCGGTGCGATTTAGACTCGGAATATGCCCACTGTAACCTCGGCACCGCTCGAACCTACTTGGGTACAAGACATGGATCACTCGCCGGGGCATGACACAAGAAAAGAGAAGCTGAGAAGAGAAAGACACTGCTAGGACCTCCAACTTGTTCTTAAGAAGTTTGGACTTCGTCTGACCCCTGTGTATTCCCCTCTTGGTTGTTGCGGCCAGCCCCAAAGATTCTTTCAGGCGGTACTGGGAGTTTTAATAACTCCTCATCTATGTACGTGGAGAAGGAACGACAGAAAGTGAAATGGGGTTGTCCGTGACACTCAATATTGGCATTGGGTCAAATCGTCACTTGCTCCGCTAGCGCTGTCCATGAGTACTGTAACTTATTGTCCTCGCTATCCAACACGATAGCATCAAACCGTCGTCGTTCTCGATAGGACGACAACAAAACATGAAGGGAAGATATCGCACGAACGTGAACGGTCTTCCTAGCCCCCCTCATTTTTCCTCTAACGATGGCGCAAGTAGCGTCCACGAGTATCGGCGATTCCCGGGTGAGATTGCAGCCCCTGTGGCACTTTGTCCTTTTAACCGCCACACCATGTACTCAGTCACAAATTAAGTTGCCCGCTGTACCGACATCCAAGTTCGGACTCCTGTAGTAAGTACCCGCAGGGATGAAAGTCAGGAAAAACAGCGCTGCTTTAACGGCGGAAGAGGACATACCCAGTTTACCAATAGTATTTGTTACTATATTTAAAAAAAAAATAAGACTACAAACGGAATCAAGGTCCCACTTACTACAATTCCGAGAACGAATGCACGACATGAATCAGTTCCGTCAAACAATCAATCATAAATCATCCCGTAGCTCTCAACAGCGTCTCCGCCCTCTCGTCCCTAGGCCGTGCAACGCAGACGAACGGCACCGGATGGCTACAATAATATTAATGCACATCAAGCACGCGCTAAACCGAGCGTCTCGAGACATATTAATATGCACTGAACGTACCAGATCCCCGCATCGACATACTCCCCACCGACCTCTATTTCGTTCCCGTCTTCGTCTTTCGCTTTGATGAGGTCGAATGTTGAGAGGATGGAAGCTACGACGAGGAAGAGCGCGTCGGCGGCGAAGTGACGCCCTGGGCAGATTCTTGATGCGATGGGTGAGTATCGGCGCGTTATTTGTAAGGTGGAGGAGGTGGAGGGGAAGGTGGAGGGGATGGGAGAATGGAGAAGAAGCTTACCGTCGTCCGAACCCAAAGACAGATATGATATCGTCGTCGGAGAGTGTTCCTTCTGGCGTGATGAAACGTTCGGGACGAAACCTTTCAGGCTCGGGATAGACTTCTGGGTCGTGTAATATAGCCCTGTACACAGTCTGTCATGAAACCTCGCTCGTATGGCAATCACCAAAAAAACTCTTACCATGAATTCCCCATGACAAGACTCCCTGTGTCATCCAGCACCAACCAACTCAGGATCGTTTCCCAAACGCTAACTTGGGAGAACGAACCTTTCGGTATAAACCACCCCCCATACACATCGTCTCTCAGCGCAGCATGCGCAAGCGCGAGCGGTAAAACCGGATTCAACCTCAAGACCTCCCTGCAGATCGCATTCACGAACGGCAGGTGTGGTCGGTCTGAGAAATCGGGCAGACGGTCTCTGCCGATGACTTTGTCGAGTTCGGCTTGGGCGCGGGTTTGGGCGGCGGGGTTGAGGAGGAGAGCGAGGATGGCTCCTTGCATGGCGGCCATGGACTTCGAAAGGGAAGGAGGAGAGAGGGGGAGAGATCATGAGTGCAGCGAGTGGTATGTACTATGTAGGGGATTTCAGGACGTACGGTGTCTGCGGCGCCTGGAAATTAAATGTAGTTCTCAGTCCGATATCATGACAAGCAGAGTTGTGCGGTATGCAAGCGAACAAACCGAGATGAATGTTAGCCATGACTTCTTTGACGGTCTTCTCATCCCATTGAGCCTTCCGTTCCTCGATATCCAATTTATGGAGGTAATCCGTCGTCAATGACGATGGTGCTTGGCCGTTCGCCTGGAATAGTCCTCGTCATGAGCATGAGACAAGGAGGAAATCAGAGAGATCGTGTAGAACTCGCAATGTCAAGCTTCACAGCATCGAAAAGACTGTTCTTTATCTCGTCCGTCAACAGGTGGCACTTCTCCGCGAACGTCTTGAAGCCGTAAATTCCGGGGAGCCACTTCGGTAGATGTTTCACTAGTGAATAGTATACGAAGACCCTCCATCAATCATCTAATTATTCAGGGAGAGCTGGAGGAGAAACTTACGGGTGGGAAATGCATTTAGCAGTATCGCCCCGGGAAACAACATGTCTCCTACCATCTCCATCGCCTCCTCTGCGACTCGAATATATCGGTCACCCATGGGGTCAACGCTATCACGGCCATAAGCAAGCTTTATCGGAAAATAGCCGGCGTAACTGCGATGAATCATAAATCGTGAGCAGAGACTACAAGTCTGCACTCTCGTGCCATGTCAATGAACTGTGTGGATGAGGAACTCACTGTTTCACTTCATTGACGACGTCGTTCGGGTTTTGTAGGATACGTTGCAGCAAACTCTTCACCGTATCCCTCTGCAAGGGTTCGTATGACGGTAATGCATCCGGTCGAAACATCTGGTGGATCATACGGCGGTGGGCTCTCCAGGAATCCGAATACGGCATTAAGCCTGTGGAAAATTCGAACCCCATCCTAATAACAATGAAATACCCGACACCATCAGGCTATGTAGTACTGAGGGAATGATTTGTATGTAGCGGCAAAAGACCCACAGATTCGTCATCTCCATACTCGGCCGATCGGAGTAGATAGCAGACCGTTTCTCGAAGAGGTCTTTCGCGACTTTCGCAGAGTTGACGATGACGGTGTGAAACCCTGGAACGTGAAACGACACGATGTCGCCTACCAAACAATTCGAGATCAGCGTATTAGAGCGTTAGGACGGGAGAGGCGTACTGTTATATCGCTTGGACCATTTCGCGTATTCGATGTATGGCCTCTTCTTGGGAATATCAAAGAAATTTCCGACGAGGAAATGAGGACTAGGTCCTGGTGGATAAGGCAGAGCATGGGGATTGCGTCTACGGTGTCGGTAGGCGCTTATACTAGAGAGTATGACCACGACAGCCAGTACAGCGCTAATGAGGTTGTGCACTGAATCGAACATACCCACAGTGATAAGACTTTCGATGCGAAGGGGAGAGTGGGAAATTGCGGGGAGGTGATTCAGCGGGGAGAATGACAAGAGGGAATAAAACCACAGAACTTTGACCTCTCTACTCTTATAGATAATCATCATGAGAGTCAGAGACCATCTCGTTATAGGCTGAGTACCTTTTCACGTTACCCTCCTCGAAGTATGTATTCCCAGCTATCGGATGGAATCCATTCAGTAGCTTTTGCAATGTTACCCGCTATGACGAGAGGATACGAAGAATACGGAGCCAAGACACCGATCCAGCGCTTCCGCGGTTTGGTGGCATGGCACATTCGAAGGCTCGGACACTGAGTGTGGGCTTCGTAGTACTTCCTTGTAGTGTGCTAGTAGTTCAGAAGAGCTGCAACCGAGTTATCTGCACGAATCGTCATGCGTCATGCGTATCCGTGAAGACTTCCTTGTAACACGATGCGGATGGTTTTTGGATATCATGGGGAAACACTGGCCTTGCAAGCGCTCCGATAAAATGCTTCCTCCTCCGCATGACACCACGCCGGACTTGAAACGAGCTCGGGAGTCGTGACACTTATAGCATATTGTTCTATCAGCGGCTTCGTTGGAAGAGATTTGCGTCAGACAGAGAATAGAGAGGAATGGAATGAAATGATGGGCTTACTGTTCACAAAACAGTGTCCAGTTCTGACCGTGGGAAGGCTCTGAACTTACTTAGGTGCCACCCGATTACGATCGATGTGTCGCTATGCGTTAACTTTGTCGAGGCGGAGCCGCAGGCCATTAGGCACGTTCCTTAGAGTCTCTAAAGACGTAGCTATATTGCATATAACACTGAAAACAATCGTCTTCTTATATATAGTCAGAACAATACAATACAAAAGGGATCAGGGACGCTCACACAAACACAGCGATCGAAGGCGAAATGGGGAAGAACCAAATGCAGGCGCGAATGCCCAAGAACCTGATCCAAACACGCTCACAAGTAAAACATGGAGTCCTTCAAATTCTCATGCAACCCATTCCCCCACATCCTTTCCGCAGCCTCGTACACCCTCGCCTCTGCCGCCTCTCTCGCACTCGGTCCCCCACCTCTACCTCCGCCTCTACCACCTCGACTCCCTCCACCACTACCACCCCTTCCACCCCTCGCGCCACCACCAGCCTGACTCGCTCCACTCGACGATACTCCGTCACCCTGGTTCAAGAACCCATGGATCCAATACCTCGCCATCTCGCAGACAACATCGGCATAGTACGCAGCAGGCATGAGACTGACAGCCTTCGTAGCCCTCGCATACGCATAGCTAGCCGTGTGAATGCCTTGTTGCACCTCATCCGAGCCCAAATTGTTCTCGTCGTACAACACGACGTAATGTGTGGGTCGAACGGTGCCCTGCAATCCCGCGTGCGCTTGCAGATAGAAGTCGAAGTCGAAGATGGAGGTGATGCCCCTGTCTTGGACAGTGCCGGGGAGGGTGTTCCCGTTGCGGTCGGAATTGGGGGCGGTGGGCAGGAAACGGGCGTGGTGACGTTTGCCACAGATGATGATGGAGAGTTTGGGCGAATATCGAGGATTACTTGGATCTACTCTTTTGAAGGCTTCGAGAATTTGAGGCAGCTCGTTTTTGAGAACTTCGGTGTCGTATTGGCCCTGATGTATGGTTGTCAATTGATATACCAAAAGCAGATAATGACATTGTACGAACTTCAGAGACACCATCACGGAAGATAAAGATGCGTTGAGGAAAGACTTTACTGCGTCTGCGGTAAGCTTGGAGGCGCTCGATCATCATATCTGCCAGGTCAGCAATGCCCTACACCAAACGTCAGGAACGTTAGTTCGTCGAAATACCGAAATTTACAAGTGAACCCGGTGAGATCGCAGACTTACCTCCTGCTTAGACTTCTGCAACCTCAAACTCGCCGGGAACTGCACAAAATCTTTATCCACGCTCGCCACTACCGCAGCGATCGACGGCGTCCCCTGCACACTCGAAGGCCCCGGATGTGTCACATCGATGCCCACCATCATCGTCTCCGCCTTCGTCAACCACTTCATCGCATCTCCCCCAAGCCGATGATTGATCCCTCCCAACTTCGTATTCACCTTCAATGCCACATTCGACAGATACTGATCCTGCTTCTTCTCGTCCTTGAGGGCGTTCTTGAGCAGCATGCACTGGGTATGGACGCCGAGCTGGACGGCCGTGAAGCGTTTGATCCCGGGGTATATGAAGTCGTCTTTGTCGGCGAGCAGAACGAGGATGATGCTAATTCTCTTCGGATCGCCGAATTGGTTTATGGTCGTCTCAACCATATTCAACGCCCTCACCCTCTCCGGATCGTCTTGCCTAGACGGCAGTACAGGCGTGGGCAAAATCTGGGGTTGACTGGCCGCCACCTGCATGCCGCTGCTCGCACATTTGTTACGGAAAGCCTGGAGGAGGCCAACCATCCTTGGATCGCTTGGACCATCGAATCCCGATCGCCCTTGTTCCCTCACGACTAGAACCTTCCAGTTATCCATCCGCGCACCCACTTGGAATTGCACGTCTAAGATGTTCCAACTTCCATTTCTCGGTTGTAACCCTCTTCCGGCCCTGGCCCCTTGCCTCGGTTTATACGAGATTTCCGGCGGAGGCAGCTCGCGTGCTGGGACGACCGCCATTTCGTCAGACACTTGTACGCCAAAAGCGTCGAGGACGGGAGTGCTGGGCTTGAGCCCCATCTTCGACAGGCCACGGTTGACGATCAGGTTCGCGTTGACAGCGGGTCGGCGAGATGCGTAGCGGAGCATGTTGGTCGTTTCGTCGGGACTGAGTTTTCCGAGATGAGGTTCGCCGCGCTCGATTGTGCAGAGTTCGGCGGGCATGAAGGTTTGCTTGCCTGGAGGACCGACGTCGACGCAGGGGAGGTCATCAGGATGTTGCAGCGTGATGTTGTATTCTGTATTGAATGGCCGATGATTAGTCACATATATTTTACCACAGAAAATATATCGAGAAAGGAGCACTTACTACGCTTGTAATAATTCTCCACCGTAATCTTTCCGCCAAACTCGGCACAATCGAACTCCTGCCTCCTGGCTGTCTTATTCCCCACCATCTTCCTCACCGTATGCACCTTCTTATACCCATAATGCTTCGTCGAGATCTTCGCCCTGACCAAAAACTCGTTCGCACTCCCACCAAATGAACCATTTCGGAAAGCCTGCCAGGCGTTCCACAGGTTTCCGGGCTCGTAGAATGCGGTCATGCAGACGTTGAGGTTGAGCATGAGTTGTTTGTGCACGGGCCGAACGGAGGTGAAGAAGCCCATGAGGGCCCAGAGTTTGGGAGCAAGCTCCCGCGTTTCGGTGTCGCTCCAGAAATGACGGTTGCGCCCGAAGCGGAATCCAGTTTGGGAGGCTTGGCGTTGGATGATGAGGTTCATGGCTGAGATGAGCGGATCGATCAGCTCGGCAGGTTGTTTGATACCTTCGAGATGTCTAAGACGATGCAAAACAAACAAAAAAAAATGGCGCGACATCAGTGACGAAAACAACAAAGACAAGGATGGACACCCACTGATGCATAGGCTCCGTCGATAACTCCTTCCCAAACTCCACATCTATCTCGTACTCATCCGCCCTCGGATGCGGCCCCTGATCCCCATCCTCAAAATACCTAATCTTCGCCGTCAATGGCTGCGGTAACCTCTTCGCCGCGAGCAACCTCTGACTCCCATCATGCACGATCCCGTCCTTATACGGCGCTCCGATCGAACTATTCTCGAATAGCTCCAGTATCCTCTTCTTCACCCTCCTGGCCTGTGACCGAGGCTCGGGCGTGATCTTCACGTTGTACTCGAAGAACGCCTTATGCGTGAGGGTGATTGGGAAGAAATTAGCGCGGACCATGATCGCTCTGCCCAGTGTTCCAAAGCCTGGACGAACAGGGTGTTCGGGCCCGGTGCGTGTTTGTCGAAGTCGACGGATGAGTTCGTTCGCATTGGCATCGCTGAGCCGGGCATCAATACGAGCAGGAGTATTAGGATGAGGATCGAAAATCAGTTGTGCATCTGCGTAGGCCGATAGGCCGGTGTTGCCACCGCCACGTCCACCACCACCACCACGACCTCCGCCACCACCACCGCCGCGTCCTCCACCTCCACCCGGTCCGTAGGGACCACCTCGGCTACCACGTCCGCTGTCGCTGCCTCTGTCGGTGGGTCCTCCCCTAAAACTTGAGGCTCCTCCGCGAGAACCGCCACCGCGATCTCCTCCGCCACGATATCCCCCACCACCCCTTCCACGATCGCCACCACCACCACCTCCTCCACCGCGTGGGCCTCCTCTACCCCCTCCTGGTCCTCCTCTGCCACGACCGGGATTGCTCATATTGCGCAATCAATTAGCGAATTCGCGTGCAATGATATATCAGTGCGTGCGGCGGGGCCTCGATATCGTTCTCTTGGATCTGGACGTAGATGTTCGAGCGCGGAGCAGTTATGATTGGGATGGTGGTGGTTCGAGTTCAAGGAGCAATGCGTGCGAAGAGCGGGGACAATGGATCACGTCCTGTTTATATCCCCGTTTCGCAATAAACCGACCAAGCAAGAACAAAGCGAGCCGCCACACTAATTAGATGATTCGTTTGTCCGCCCCTTTCCGCAACAAAAAGGCGAGACCTGCCCCAAAGGGAAGGCGTGCGCGTGCCAAAAGACTCAAAGAGGAGGTAAAACAGGAGTCGCGGCGTTTAATGATAGGCGCTCGTGACGTGTTTGTGGAGCGTGTGAAGTGCGTGTGTGGACATGGGGCACTTCGAGTCACTTCGTTGTGGACGTTTGTGGGCTCATATGGACGAGAATAAAGGGTGCGGCCAAGGGGTCGGAGATGCGCGGCGTACGGATGTGACGATATGACTAGAGTCGAGAATTCGTAAAAGGGCAGAGGGTATGGAGTGAACTACTACGAGGCTAACGGTAGATTACATTTTTATCTTTTCTCGACAACTCAGGCTCAAGGTTCGGGAGCACTACGGGCGAACCGTGCAGTTGTCGAGGAGAGATAAAACTGAATGGAGCGATCGTACCGAGCAAGAACTCTCTTTGGGCGAACAGGCTGTATGTGATCGAGGTTATGAATTTTTTGTAGGGCGATAGATGGTTAGCATGCACATTGAATAACCAGCCGGACGATTTGTTCGCAGAGCGCAGTTGTGATCGCAACAAAGACTGTTCTCTCAAACTCTTGGCTGTTGTAAGGTTTTGTTCATCTGAGCTAGGAGATGAAGCCTGCGCGTGAGCAGAGCAGACGTTGAACACAACTCAAGAAGACTTACGATTCACACAAACCTCATATACAGCATAACAGGTAGCTATAAAAGTCAACGAGGTTGTAATTAGCATGTATTGCAACCAAACTTAGAGGACTGAACGGAGCAGAGACAGACCTAGACAGACATACCTCGAGATTCTCTGGCCTACTCAGCCCCTAATCGACATGGAGGGCACATAACGAGATCGGTACGCATCACCAGATGCACGCCAAACAACTTGCATCATATGATGTATTGTGGGAAGCAGTGGCGAAGACATGCTCACCGTCGTCGACAACGTCGTTGACGATCTCGGGAGAGCTGAGCCTGACGCGCGGACGGGGAACGCTTGTGAAATCCTGAGTCAGCAAGTCCCACGCTTCTTACCCTCCGCCACTGTGGCACGGAGACTTTGGCCCCTATTTGAACTCCCAACTTCTCAAGAACCTTCTTGTACGGCGGCATGGATGGCGAACAAGCCATAGGCGATGCATTTCCCCTGTATTAGTCTTTTAAAACCCACGCAACTCCAGGTAAGTATCCTCGTAGGTACTGTGGAGAAGAGTCAATCGGGCGTCTTCATGAAAAAGAAAGGAATAAAATTGCTGATGCGGCAGTACAGAATAGTGATAGATACTGTGTCAATAAATCTTTCAGTCTAATGCGCCCATACAAACGGCTACGGTGTAAGGATAGTGTTTTCTTCAAGAAATCTGCCTCGAGAAGTACTTCAAGCTTTCGCATTGATCTTGTTCACGTTTAGCCCCCATCCTTGCATCGAGAAAAACACCCAGCGAATCCTATCCGGTCGGAAGATGTGGAACAGCAAGAACCAGATAGCTGTAACGCATCGTACCAAAGTCAGCGAAAGTCCTCTTTAAAGGTTCGATCAAGAACATGGAAGGTAAATAGGAGGGAGCATAGTGGAATTTTTGTGGCGTGGATCATGAAGAATAAATGGGACATACTGAGCTCCATATAAGTGAAAAACCCAAGCGCACCACCCTTCGCACCACGCTTCACGAACCCGATTGCGTCCACCCAAAGCTTCATATCCTTCGGTGGCGGGCGCGCATACTCATCCATAAGGAAGATCAGCAAGATACGCGTATAAATCCCGATATGGCTAAAAAAAAAATCCATCATTCATATCAGCATCAGAATCGCCTCGGTTTAGGATAGAATACAGAAAGAAACACCCACATATGGCCAACTGTCCCGATCGCATTCAAGTACGACGAATTCGTCATCAATATGCTCCAATCCTCCGTCGCAAAATTCTGCAAGTACAAGTTCGGCCTGCCATAATCCCCCGGAAACAGATCCTCCGGCAAAAAGTCGACGCTCGGCTTCTCGAATCCAGTCGCTAGCACGACCGCCTCGCCTTTGATCTCCTTGATGGGATACTCGTTGGATTTGGCGTTCGATTTCTCGGGTGGTGGGGAGTGAGAGGGACCTTTGTCACCGGGTTTAGAGCCGCGGGGTCGGACGCGGACTTCGACGCCGGATTTGGTGAGACGGAGTGTGTCGCCGCGGATGTAGGTGCAGGAGCCGGAACGGACGTGTTGCAGGAAATCATCGTTGACAACCTGTGACATGAATTAAATGAGCGTTCTAACATAACGGAGGGGTTGATTATGGTAGAAAGGCTACGTACCGGTGTACCTTCATAGATACCTTTGTCGACGGGGACGAGGTCCTCGACTCCGCGGTAATGCCAATGTTTGAGGAAGCCCTCCCAAAGGAAGCTATTATTGACAGGATCCGTTAGTTATACTGAGAAATGGACTGGCAAGTACAATCACCTACCTGAGTGGCATCTCCCTCCCAAATGGCTGCGCCGAAATCGCAGTGTCCACGATAATATTCCTAGGAATGATCCACTACAAAGGCAAATGCACCACTCAGCCTCCACTTTATTGTGAACCGCGGCGCACGAGATAAACGCACCTTGTCATCCCTGGCAATCATGATAGCTTCCTTTGCCCCTCTGTCTAGTGCCGTCTCAACAGCCTCTACCCCACTAGCCCCCGAGCCAACGACAACAACAGTTTTCCCCTTCACATCCTTATCGTCCAATTCGCTCGAGTGCATAAGCTGTCCCTCGTATACCTCCTCGTCCTCGTCTTGATTACCCTCGTCAGCGGGCTCACCAGGCCTCTTCCCGTCCGGCGACTCTTCACGCAGTTCGTCGGCGCCATCACCCTGTGCAACAACCACATGATTCTCACCCGTAGGTTCCGTCTTTGCCATGGCAGAATAGCTGGGGGCGCCGGCTTGACGGGGATCTGTGGGGCTTGGAAGTGAGCCTGAGTCTTGGGTAGGAGAACTATCGATCTCGGGGGAGTCGTCTTTTTCTTTAGGTTCGTGGTGGTCCTCTTGTGATTTACCGTTCTCTTGTTTCTTTCCTTGCTTCTTCTCGTCACCGCCTGGCATATATGTATGTTAGCATATCGATCGCGCATATCAAGGTAAAATTGAGCGAGTGAAAGGCTCACCCTTCTTCTCTTTCTTCGGTGGCGCCTTATCCTTCGGCATACCTGGGAACCCGACCATCTGCGGTTTTCCACACGTTCCAATAGTGACGATGATAGCGTCGAACATCTCGTCTTCGTTGTCGTTGATGATCCATTTAGAACCGGGAGAAGAACTTCCTGGCGCACGTTTGGCTGAAGTTACGGGAGTCTGCACAAAGAAAAGATGAACATCGATAAATATAGGTCGTTCATGTGAGCTGAGGAATGATGGGGAAGACGAGAAAGGGCATACGTTGAAACGAGTCCGCGACTCGAGCCTGTATTCTTTCCAAATCCTTGTAATTTCTGTGTAGTAGAGTATATCAGTACTCAGTTTTACAAGATCAAACGATAGAAGATATAAACCTACCACCGACGATATCGTCCCTCTGCGGGAACGCGAGCGACCACAATAGTGAAGGATGGAAACGGTATAGCATCGAGTTGAGCTGCAGACCCGACGTTTTGTTAACGTGGGCCCAGATACCTCCTGGTCGGTCGGATGCTAGTGTGACAACGAGATGAAAGGTCAGTTGCTGCTTCAAGTGTGTAACCGAGGGTGAGATAGCAGACATACATTCAAAAATTACAACATCGAAGTTGTGCGAGACACAGTGGGCAGCGGATGAGATTCCGGTTAAGCCAGCACCTAAGAGACCAAGGGCAGTAGGATTAGTTGTATGTATAGTAGCACGACCTCGTAGTCAGGAGGTAATTTTTGAGTGTAACGTACCGACGACGGCAATTTTGCCAAACGGCTTCTTTAGTTCATCGCTTTTTGGAACAGGCTGAAGTGAAACCGGTCGACAATGTAAGCATTGGAGTCCGATCCTGAGCTGCACATGAAGTAAAGTGTTAGCTCACCGGTTTGAAAAAGAACAAGATGACGAGCTGTATCGCGATGTAGAATATATCGAGCAAAAGATACGCGACGCGCATAGGATTGAGTAGTCTCAAGAACCTGCGCTGCTTGAATAACTTCGCTGAAGTTTGGTTGAAGAGCTCTATATCGTGCTTGACGGCACGCAGTGCGCGTACAGTACTCGAGGATGCCATCTTTCCGCCAACACTCTCGTATGGGTTCGAGAAAATCTAAATGAAAAAATTAAGATGGGGGCCCCCAGTCGATATATCACGGTCGAGTCAGTTCAGGCTCTGGGATTGTGGTCTTTGGGAGAGGAGGGTTGTACGATGCGGTAAGGCTGATGCGCTGGAATATATAGCACTCCATCTCCCTCTGCTTCTCATCGCCGTCAGGAAAAGCGGAAGGATTCGTGACGTCAGAGCGCGTCAGATCAACATCGCGTTCGCCACTTGCATTTGACTTGCATGTGATTCCGTCGCGTAAGTAGCTTGCCACCGCCACTCTTCCAACATGAACCTGAACTCCGTCATCGTTACTCGCAGCAACGCTCCAAGTCGCCGTCATAAATATCCTCAAGCCTTCGTCTGACTATAAGAAGCAAGATACAAGCTACGATATCTCTCATATCAACCAGTGAGCAAGATAGCTAAGCTATATCCTAACAGAACTACGACCACCTCTCGATTTCTGACCTACAACCTTACTTCTACTAATACCTAGCGCACAGAACGTTCCCATCGACGCCATTTTCAACCCCCCAAACGACCTCGACAAGACTTCGTAATTGGTAGAACAGAAAGCGCTTGCCATAATGCAGAACCCAGCAGACGAAATCGCATCCGTCGTGAAACTAGTCACCACCACCCCCTCGCCAGACGTCCAAAAGCGCGCCCTCGAACGGTAAGTCACACATAAAACCTTCTTCAAATGCAGACCTTAACTGAGACCGGAATACTCTGCTGTCGACGTGGTGCGTTGCTATGAAGGTATTACACCAGCGACGCTGGCTTCCGCCATCCCCTATGCACTGTCCCCTCCGCGCACAATTCTAGGGAGTCAGTAATTGGGATATACCAGTAAGTTCCCTCTCACCTAATATGATAAGCTTTGCCCTTGGAATTAATATGGTGTCATTTAGATGGTATCGCATTATGTCTCCCAAGATTGAGCTCGAGGTGAACAGCGTCTGTACGTCGAATACATTAGAACAAATCCTAGGGTCTGACGCTCGTTTACTAACATGCTATCTCCACTGAATGCAGCTTATGACAAGGAGAAAGGCAAGGTATTCCTCGACGTTACCCAAAAGTTTCACATACGCTTCAATCCTCTACCCGCCACACCTGCTCGGTATGTATAACCCACTTCCACCTTCCCTTCCATGGTCCAAAACTGACGAGATTCTACGAATCACAGCCTTTCCGTACATCTGAGTCTCCGTGAAGAAAACGGATTGTACTACATCGCCCTACAAGAGGACTTCTACCATCCCGACGTTCGTCTCGCTCGTTATCAGCAGTTATAGCCCAGATTTTTACATTCAATGTGTACATTGACAGGACCTCATATCCCTCGTCATCCCCATCCTCGCCTCACCCGCACACATGGCCCTCCGCGCTGGTGCCATTTCCTCCAACATCTTCGCTCGAGTATTCCAGGTCACGTTTGGGTGGTGGCAGCCTTCTACGGGCGAGAGAGTCGGCTCGGATTGAGGAGAAAGTGGGTGCCGTATCCGACATGGACCGAAGCGATTCTGTGAAGTGGTAATAGGAGGGAAGGAGGCAGGGAGACGGACAGGACGAAATATTGTGGTACTCTCGAGATGTCTCATACTTCTTGTTGGACGACTTTGGATTTTACCTTCGGAAAATTCTAGCCTTCTTTTCATCGACGGAGATATTAACGAGATCAGGGAGGCAACTTCCGTATACTCATGGTGAGTGAGATAGTTAGGAAGTGAGATACAGGTTGGAGCAGTCATCACGGGCGTGGTCAACGCAAGAGCCAACCTACATATGCAAGAATCAACCTCATACACAAGAGGAGATGGGCCTCACGAGCGGCACCCAGGGCACAGGAGTCGCCCAGCTTCCCACGAAGCCACCGCCAACCAAGCCTCGCACTGCAGACTAGAGTCAAAAACACTATTACAATGAGATAACATAGCACAAAACACCTAACAGTAGCGATAACGGACAAGGACAACCGACAGCAGAGATGCGATACAAGAATAAAACCATAACTGTAGTTAGCGGAACCAAGCACTGGACACGAGCAGCCTTTTCACAAAGGCCTACAAGGGGTATATATCGGTTCGCTCATCGCAGCATGCATAGTGTGTCGAGGTTTCATGTGGGCCACGATTAGATCGGAAGCACGGTGTTGAACACGATGTCCCAGATTTTGCCTATAGCAGGGAGTATTATTAGCATGACATGAACAGGTGGTCAGTTAGAAAAACAGCGTACTCGTGACACCGAACCCGAGCTCGAAATTCTTATAATGATGAGCAAGATGGTACTTCTTCGTCTCCCGAAGGTACGCCGGGAGCTTGGTATGATGCATCGCGTAGTGCGAGCAGTCATATACCACGTCTACACAACCAATCCACGTTGAAAGTCAGCGGCAGGCACAAACGTAAATGCAGATTCGAATGGAGAGGGGACATACACATGAAGAAAGAGCCAGCGATGATGCCGTTCGCTATGGACGCGGGGAACAACGTGTGTGCAAGCCGAGTGAAGGGGGCTTGCAAAGTCGTAAACAACACCGGTGGCATCACCAATCTCGTTCTGAAACGACCCATAGTCGGTCAGTACGATTACTCGCTGCTTCTCTAATTAAGCGAAGAGGAGGCTGGGGGAGTATGAAGAACAGAAGACAGGCCTAATGGACAAGGGGGCTTCGAAAAGGGAAAGTCAACATACCGGTCCATAGGCATATAATGGTGGATACCATGCCCCAAGAAGTGCAATGTCAAGAACATCGGCTTGTCCGGTAAGTAATAGTCGATGTGGAACAAGAACCGATGCATCCCATACTCCAGGAGTGTCCAGATCACGTTCCCGACAAAGAAGCATGCCGCGAAGCTAAGTAGGGCGCCGGACGTGATAGGTATCCCGGAAGGCGAAGACACCAGCGCGGTGAAAGGCGCAAAGGGGTTTGCGGAGAAGAGGGGCAAGACAAATCCAGATAATTGTAGGAGAGAGCGGAGGGCGAGGTATGCAGTGATTGGAAGCCATATAGTGGGGATAACATACCAACTGGCGCGAGTGAAGACCTATCGAGTAGTGGAGTATTTAAGAAGACGAATGGGACGAAAGAATATGTCAGTGAATTTGTGAAACTGAGGGAAGTAAATTCAAGAGTACCTCAAGGTAGTCAGGACCGAAGAGGCGCGCCGGCTCTGGGAGGTGACGAGGCTGATGAACCTGCTGGAGATAATACGCTTTGCTCTAGGGAGGTCAGACAACGAACAGTAAGCAATGTGTGAAACATACCTGAAGTTCGCATACCACATTTGCCTGAACAATGGCTTTCTCAAATCCAAGAACTGGTTCTTCTCAAAATCCTTCTCTTCGTCCGTATTATCCGGATGGAAATCGTCCGCGGGGACCCAGTCGTCGCTCACAACCATTTCACCTGCACCAAGTCTTCCAATGACAAACTCTTCAAGCATGTCATACGCGCTCTCAGAGTGTACATGCTCGTCGGCATCCTTCATGACGTCCTCGACGTCCTTCCCAGCATGTCTGAGGATAAACTCCTCTCCACCCGGGTGGTCAGGGAGGAAGGAGGTGACGTCGAGCACTTTACCCTGATAGCTGACCCAGATGCTCTCCTCTGTATTGTGTTCCGCAACGTCGGAAGGGGTGAAGATGCGGATACGTTTAGACATGGCAACAGGAGGATGAGAGGGATACCTAAAGCGTCTAAAGCACTCTGGGTATTTATTGCACCACTCGGTTATGTAATTTTTGATTTGTCGTCCGACCGACTCCGCTTCATAACAACTCAGGTAAGCCGAGCGGCATACCTCCGAACTCAAGTGGAAGTTAAGTACCAAGCGATATATTCAATAATTCGAGAGCCATTTATTCTACCAGTCCGCCAAGTTCAGAAGAGCCTTTCCAGCGGTTTGCAGAATCGTAGTCGCACCTCGATTTCTCGCAGAGAAGCTCTGCTCCACACGACGCCTTACCCGACACTCCCGACGGGGCTGCCACGAGTTGGGCCACATCGCTCTTGCAGGCCCTCAGTGCACAGTACTGAGCTGAATTTCGCGCTTTTGATGAATATCATTGGTACAGCGAGGCCCTGCGAGTCAGGGGCTACTCAGATAGTAGGTTTCGTTCAATATTCTGAGGTGGAATACTACTCGGTGGTCAAATGTGGCCATGCCATTGAAGTGTGCCAAGGGTGGCGTTCGCTTCTTCAAATGGCAAGCGGTGCGTCAAGAACCGCCGGTCGCTCCATCGAGAGAAAAAGTGGGAGCGACTACGATTCTGCAAATTGCTGTCAAACAGGGACGAAGAAACGTATATATTATACGAAAGTCCCACCGCGTGCTACTTCTCATCATAAATTGGCTCTGCTTGCACGCTTTGCCCCACATAAGTATCTCAACCTTCAATAGACCGTATCTGCGAGTGAATTTTTTACCTCGCTAAAGCTCGCTGAGGCCCAACGGGACGCGACGATTGGCCCGATCGCAGTTTCACAGCCGTTTGAAATGGTTGCAGATACGGTCTAATCAACAGAATGAATGGCCTCTAGAATGAGCGGCAACGAGGGTTTTCCATCTATCGATGGACAAACGATAGTCGACATAGGGAAGGTGACCTTGGAGTGCTTGGGTGAAGGGGAGAAACGAAACGTGCTGATGAGGTCGCAAAGTACGGCCTCTGCAAGAGAGGGTATCTCAGTAAGGCACGTACACGACGAAGATAAACGTGATAGAGAACGAAGACATACTCATTTCGAGCTGAGAGAACTTGAAGCCCAGACACGAGCGTTTACCGCCAGAGAACGTCATCCTGCATCAACCCAGCAGTACTTTCAGTCTCAACCTATCCACATTGAATAGTGGGGTCAAAGAGAAGGAATGAACTTACAAGTGTGAATAAATCCCGGGTATCTGTGCAGAAACCACACTCTCGGGCAACCCGTCCAACCATCTCTGCGGCTTCCACTCCATCACATCCGGTCCCCAGACCTTCACGCTTCTGTTCATACTAGCGATGGCGATTGTGATCACTGTATCTTTCGGGATGAAAACTTCTTTGAGCTCCGAACCACGAACGTCAGTAATGGGGAAGGCGAGCGGGATGATGGTGTCTTTGAGCGTGCTAGAGGGAGGGAATACATGGTTCAGTTTATGCGAACGAGTGCAGATAGTGAGGAACACTGACGTTCGGTCTATGAACGGGGCTGGGGGATACCTGGGTAATTACACAGTAAATATCCCAGAGCCTGAAGTCTACGAAGAGTGAGTGAAACACCCACAATCGCATTGTTTCTCGACAAATCGCATCCAAAAACTCTAAGGCCTCCATCTCATCATAGTTCAAATCGCCTTCCTCTCCGGCTTCACAATTCCGCTTTGCGTTTAGGATCTCTTCTCGTAGACGATCTTGGATGGTAGGATGTTCGGCGAGAAGGCACAGAGCTCGAGAGAGCGCGGAAGATGTCGTATCGGTCGCGGCAAAGACGAATGAACTATGAACCATGCAGAAGATATCAGCCTCGGGTTGAATAATTAGCTTCTGCGCGGGGCGTAGAACAGACTCACGAGATCTATTGGAAAAGGTCGATTTTCTGCTTGTCAGGGGAGATAAGTATACGATGACGCATGGAGATGCTCGTACTTGGGCCACAACCTCTTCGTCCGTCAACTGTTCTTCTTCCTTAGCGCTCATATTCGCACGCACTACGGTCGTCCCGCCGCATAAATCAGCCCTCCCAATCTATCCACAAAACAAAATACCTATATCACTCACTAAGCAGACTGATCAAATCATTCCCTCCCACGATTTGCTTCGACAAGGTCTCATCGCCCTCAGTCAACGCCTTCTTCTTCGTCTCGTAAATCTCCTTAGAGGACCGATCCATCTCAAGCACGAAGTGCCTCGCCGACTGAAGCACGTCGAGTGAGATATGGTCGATGATGACCTTCCAAAACCCAGGGGTACCCATGCCTGCGACGAAGGGTAAGACGTACTTCATGCCCATCCGCAAAGTTGGCGACGAGATGGCCGAGCTGATGATAGAGTACGAACCACAAAAGCGTGAAAGACCGTGAGGAAAGTTAGTGTCAGACCTAGTCCGATTGCTGTCTAATTAAGCGAAAAAATCACTTACACCCCTTCCTTGAGTACGGCGCCATAAACATTCGGTGTCTCCTCCATTGCCAGTGAGTCAAACGTATACCCAATACCAGCCTGTCCTATTAATTCCAATGCTGTTCTCGTGAGCCAATTTACCATATCGACCTAGTAGTAGATGAAGTCGTGGAATCGTCAAACAGGGCATCATATCATTGAGAAAAGCTCACTTCCACAGGACCCTTCGCGGTCATCAGCTGAAGAGTATTCCGTAACTAAGAACATAGTGAGACAAATGACATCCAGACGTGCCAATATAAGACACACTTTATGGGATACATCGCAGAATATCGGTACCATTTTCTTCATGTGCGCTGTGCTGAATATGGGGTTCAAGAATTTTCGTTGCTTCCGGTGTCTTGCACCTATGAGAAATCATATTAAACATGAACGGCGGAAGGGGAGGCAAAATGAAGCGAGGTGATAGACTTGCCTTCCGTGCAGAAGATGCTATCGTTCCCGAAGACGACACGTTCAATGCTGAAAAAAATCATTGAAATTAGAGAGTTGACATCAGATTGAGACCCCTTGAGATGCGAGTCACATGAGGACGTCATCTGGCTCTTCGAATGAAGCTTCATCCTAAGAAATAGGCGACGGTAAGTCAAGCTGACCCCGGTGGATCCAAACTATTTTGAGCAGGGCACACCTTTCTGTATATATAGTACAATGCCAATGGATCGGCAACGTAAATCATATCATTGAACTAAAGGTTGACAGAAAGTGTCAGTAGGCGGATATATAATAATATTCCGGAGTAAATACCTACTCCGATCGGAGTTGTGAGTCTGAAAATGCTGCCAGCTGTGTATGTCGTTAGCAGCATGTGTAGCCTTGTTGGGATCCTTTGCTATATTATGCGTTATGAGACTTACCGTCTTGGATGCTGTCAATGAAAGGCCATCCACGGTGGGGGTCATATAATAAAGGTAGATTTCCTAGGAAACGCACATACATCAATTTTGGGACGTTAGATGGATAAGTTTGGAAAGCTACGCAGTACGTACCGGTCCAGAAGGAGGCTGACTTCGGAGCTGGGACGTTGGCTATAGCTCTTTGAACACGCCTGCGCGACCAAATGACGTGCACGACATAGGATCCAACGATGAGTGTGAGTGCACTGACGGGGTATGGCAATAATGACATCTTCAGTGTCGTATGCTTTGACTCGAAGGAACTTGAGGCAAGGTCAGTATACTCCACAACCACAGCCGTCTTTCTGCACATAAACACTATCAGTGATCGCTAATGCTCACAAAGATTGCCGGCAAGGAGATGTAGACCCACTAGTACCAACATGAGACTCGTTGAAGCGGGTGATCCTACTAAGTCCCCGAAGTCCAAGTGGTGACAAGGAAAGCCCGATCGGAATTTGGTTTCATTGCATAGGACCATTTCTTTCTCCGGTTCTCCTGACCTCGATGTGCCTTTTGGATGTAGGATCCAATCTGTAGTTGTATACTCCACAGGGGCTAGCATACTGCAGTGCGGTCACAGGCGGTCACCCAAGACTTACCCAGACTTTCAAGTTCTGCCCTCAGGTCGGTCACCGAGCAGTGCACCGCATCGAGTCCCCTAAAACTTGAAGAAACAGGTCAGGTAGGCCCATTCAGGTCGCCAAGGTAGCACATTTCAACAGCACCGAGTCATCGCGGGAAGAGTGTCAATTCTAGTGTTCCAAGGACAGCAGGACGAAGCTATTGATGTCCCGGAAGGCGCTTGCGTGAACTGCTTGAAGCCTCTTTGAGCGCTGCCGGATTGTCGGATTTACGACTCGGGATCTATCGGAATAAGTGGCGTAAGATCCTCGCTTCTGCCTCCATTCTGCCTGGTCCCCGTTTCGGAACCAAAGTCATCGTAGCTCTAACTAAACCGCCGACTACTGTACCTTCAGGGTCTGATGCTCCACCAGCGTCTGTAGCACTTGTACCCCACAATATCGCGCGAACTTATGTCCATAATGATAACGCGCCTGAGCCAGCTGCCAGTGGCCGTGGCGTGCCACTGGCGTCAGCCCCGAGCCACCTCGTGTTTGATGTGGCGTTTGCAACTCCCCTCGTATCTTAATTATACCGACTGTGAGAAAGGGCCTTAATACATTGTTTGAGTGCTTACGCAGTTTGAGTTCACGAAATATTTGTCTACATTTTACTGTAGTTTTTCGGGCAGAAGTTCGTGTCCCGCGTCCCAGGGGGGTCACGAACGAGCCTGTGCCCTGGGACAGTCCCACAGCGTTGACCTGAAATGAACATGTAAACGGGACAAAGTAAAACATGTCCAAAATAGAAGAATAATCACAATGCTTCCAATTTGTCCTCTGCAAGCCCTTCAAGCTAAGTTTTGAGCTTAAGCCCGTTATTCCGCCATTTCAATTAACACACAGGCAAATATTTATGGCTGTAAATTCATGATAGATGGCAATATCATAGAAAACAGTCGAAATTGAGGAACGTTGTCCCTTGTCCCACCACGTCTGCGAACCGGGACACAGATGGATTATGTCATCTCGGCAACAGCCGAGGGGTGGCGTGAACTTCTGCGCGAAAAAGTACAGTACCTCGATTTATCACTGATCAAGCAGCGTTACGACTCGGAGTCAGGAAGTCCCTGCTAAGCCTCAGAAGGAGTCAGAAGAGTAATTGAGTTCGACAGCATAAAGAATTATGAAGTAGGCAACATTGATAATCGCTACAGTGCTGTTCCGTATCACAAGGCATATGAATTCCAGGCATATCACAGTAGCATACAGACCAACATATTGCATTATTTCTTTGGTGAAGCAGTCTTGTTCGAAACATCATGCAAGAATGAACTGTACAAAGGCCTCCGTATCTTTCTTCGCTTCCCCACTCTTCTTCCAGGCGTCGTTGAGCAGCTTCTGCATCTTCCTAGCCCCCTCTTCCTTGACCGCCCTCTTCTCCTGGTCAAAGAAAGCCGCTTTTAACACCTCCCTGGCCTCCTCCGCAACGGCCTCCAATGTCCCTGTCGGGGTCTTCCCTGTGCTCTGCCTATACTTAAGCCCAAATCCTTGCCTGACCTCGCTGAGCTCAAAACCGCAATTGAGCACCTGCGATACCATGATTGACAGCAGAGGCTGATCGGCGAAGAGGGGCCAACAGATGAGTGGGATTCCGGATGCGAGAGACTCCTGAACGGAGTTGAGTCCACAGTGAGAAAGGAACCAACCGGTCGCGGGGTGGGAAAGTATGTATTGTTGAGGCCCCCATTGCGTCAAAAATACGAGCGGCGAGGCCTCGATAGATTCACGAAGTGCAGTAGGGAGTGGAGGGGATTCGGCACGATGAACCAGGACGAAGGGGATATTGAGGCCGAGGAGGACGCGCAGGACGGTGAACACCATCTCTGGTTGTGCGGGGTAGAACATAGAGCCAAATGATATCTGCCGAACACAATTAATGAGTAATTTGTAGAATGTGCCGAATGATAATTGAAACCACCGACATAAAGGACAGATTTGGGGCCTTTTTCTTGAACAATGCGATCCAGAAATACATTCAAATCGCCAGCCTTCGAACCAGTCCTCTCCAAGTCGAGCACCTTCTTGCTTTCGGCAGGAAGGAGGGGACCGACAGCGAAGACCCGTTCGACGGCTCTTCCAGCCTTGAGGACCTTGGCGATAGTCGCGATACCTTCGCGCTCAAGACAATGAGACGAAGAAGTCAGTAGCACGTCTGACTGCTGCAGCCCCTTCATCCAATCCGTCAAAACGAAAGACGGAAGGGTAAATGGAGGCTGCAATATGTTCCGCGTCAGTTTCAGCAGGTAGGGACGATATAGTAGACTACGAATTACCTCCTGAACATAGCATTCGTAGTCACTCATCTCCGGGAGCCCAGGTATGTTGATCTTCTTTCCGACAATTTCATCGGCCCAGCACTAGATGAGAAAAGCAACGATGAGCTCCGAATGCAGATGCCGGCGAATCCGATGTACGGGAAGAAACGTACCTTTCCGGATGCCGTCAGGTAATCGTCTCCGCTAGCCATGCACCCTCCTAGCTTCATCATGAATGCACCGATTGTGGCGTCGTTGAAAGTGCAAAGAGGTGGCGTATGAAACATCGACACCATTATAGGCCACCATGCCGCAATTTTGACTGTGGTCTCCGCGGGGGAGAGAGGCCGGATGTGTTCAATGAAGGGAACAAAACCAAGCTAGCCGCGCATTGGTTGAATGAGATGTTCATTCAATTACTAAATCAGACAGAAGAATACTTACATCGACGATGACTGCTTGCGCTGGGTAGTCTTTCACAATTTTGGCGTAGGCATCTTTCATGGGTTCGAGGTAGCCGTCTGGGCCCATGAAGTAGTTCGCTTCGAGCGAGACAATCCTAGAGAATATAGTGCCAGTCAATATAGCATAGCTCGAAAGTGGAGTAAGGGAAGAAATAAACATAGGAAAGAACATACTTCATTCGCGGGTCATCTTTGAGACCTGCGCTCGTGAGCTGAAAGATGACTTCCGCACGACAATTTTCTTCGATACTCTTTGCAGTGATGAGTGTGGTGGAAAGATCGGGGTAAAGCTTGAGTAGCTGAACGAGGAAAGCGATAGCGGGACGAGTGTGTCCTAGTACTACGTTATCAGGACAGAGGAAAAGAGGAATGGAGGTCAATGGTATACGTACCCCATGCGCTGAACGGGATAGCAATGATGTGAGAGCTCATAGTTGTTGCGTATAAGTCACGTAGTGAGGAGAGAAACTGGGTGAGGATGGAAGCGAACTCAAGCGATATCCTACAATACTTGAATGCGGAATATTTGGACGCAAACCATCACCAAGGTACAGTAACCAGATGTAACTGGTGAGATGAATTCGGCTCGGTAGCAGAGCCAAGTATGCGATCATCTCAGTGAGTCGGCGAAGCATAAACAAGAGCATGCCTGGTCTTTCTCCATCCAGAGGAAGCATCCGGACCGTTGGTTAAAGCCGTCCCACATTCTGTGCATCAGCAAGCTGCAGTCGAGCACACAGACAGACCCCGCACCTATGATCGCGTGCATGGGGATTGGCTTGTTGAATGGACTGAGCGCCTCGGTAGCTTCTAGAGGAAATGGAGACCGCACTTACGTAGGGTTCCCCAACTTTCGGGCCCCTATCAACTCGATGCACAAGCGCTCATAGTCGATCCGAGATGGAATGCGCAGCGCCAATGAGAGAGTGAAACTTGAAGAATGGCATTCATTCCCTTGGAGGTGCCCTGGAAGGTGAGTAGAGGTAAGTAGCCAAGGTTGCGCCGCTCGAGTGCGAGGACTCTTACGGGTCCGCACGGCTTGGTCCTGACGTCACATGTGGCGGAGAGGATAGACTTCCGAGTCAGGTCTAGAAATTGCTGATTCGATGCTCCAGGAGGTGGTTCAGACCTGTTCCCGTGCATTCTAAATCCCGCAAGAGGGCTTTTTTCTCATCCCCTGAAGAGAGCGCCAAAGTATTTGCATTCAAGATTCTACGCCAGAAAGAGCTAGTAAGTACCGCATGCTCAAAACAATCTCCCTGCGTATCCCATAATAGCCCGTCGGTAGAATTACAAACACATCCGATCAGTCCTCAATGCCAGCATGAATCAGCATCTCTGCCTCTTTCGAGCGAGGCCTGAAGACACAATTGATAAGTGGAGGCGAACTGCGTGTGGAGAAGATCAGGCTTCAGTCATGAGGCAGCAAGCGAAGAAAGGAGGTGGACTTGGACCTTAAATTCGCAATCTTGTCGACATCTATAGGCTTCCCGTCTTCTCCGACCGCATCGTGAATATCGAAGACGGCCAAGAAAGACGCAATGAGAATCCAGAGAGCCTCCCGTACGACATCTGAAGTAACGAACACTTTTAGTGAAGATACCACTCTGTCTTGAATAAACACAGCGAAAAATCATTCACATACCTTTGCCCGGACACACTCTCCTCCCAAAACCAAATTCAGGATCCGCGTCTATCTCCGCGTTGAACGTTCCATCCTCGTACAAGAACCTCTCAGGCTGGAACCTCTCCGTCTTTGGCCCGTATATATTTTCGTCCTGGAGCACAGCCCAGATATTGGCTAAGACAAGAGCCCCCTTCGGGATGAAGTACCCATTGTAGTAGTCGTCCTCACTGGTGCAGTGCGGCACACCAATGAACGAGAACCCGCCCCAGCGTAAGGTCTCTTCGACAAGCGCATCAACGTAAGGTAAATCTTTGCGGTCTTCGAAGGTGGGGAGCCGACCGTCGAGAAAAGAGTCGACCGCCATTTGCCCTTTCTTCAAGACCAAGGGAAATGCGGCAACAGCGACAATGAAATTGCGCATGGCTATGATGGTCTGCAAGAAAAAATAGAATGCGATGTTATTATTATCGCATATATTACCATATAACTGCAAAATTGTGCGCACCGTCTCAGAACCAGCAAGATACATAGTCGCAAACACGTCCTGTACTGCTTCAAGACGACAGTCATAGTCAGGAGTCTTGTCTTTGTCTAGCGATTGGATAAGAGCTGAGGTCAGAGACGGCTTCGCTGTACCCTTCTCCTGGAAATATGAGTTGTCGATTAGTACTACACACTGCGTTGCGGGCAACAGAGAATGGTCACCATCTGCTCCTGCGCAAATTTGAAAGGTGCGTGTCGAGCTTCATACACCATTTCGCGACTTTTTGACGCGATACGTTGGAACCCGGCACCAGGAAACCATGCCGGAAGATGCTTCAGCATGGGGAATATGTCGACTATGATAATGATTAGACAAGATTATTCGCGGAGGAAAGGAGTACTAACCAACGTATCCACCAAGATGGACGCCCGGGATGATGGACATCAAGGCATCCTGGGAGAGGCGGACGAAATGGTTATCGGCGTCTCGGATATCAAGACCGTACGCAGACGAAAGTATAAAATCACCCGCGACTCTGTAATGAAGGATATGGGTATTTTGTGCTCATAACAGTTAGTAAAATCACTCACAGACGGAGCTTTCCATCAAGGTCTTCTGCGCTGCCAGTGGCGAGAAGTCGTGGGAGGAACCGTCTAACTGCGGTGAGTTGGTGTGGCCTGATTCCGTTTTTGTCGACGTATTGCGAAAAGAGCTTTCGGGACGCTGTGTTCATTACAATGGTCAGCTCAGCTAAATAATATGGTCAATGAAGCAGAGTCATACCTCTCCACCGGTCGCCATAAGGCATGATTCCAAAGATCCAGTCATGTCTCATTCTAACCGTCCTTTTATAAGACACATAGGTGAGCTATATATTTGAGAGTGCCGTACACTTCATTTAGCATAACCATTCGAGGCCTGCAGATCTCGCACCATCAGCATACGGTCGGTTAACAGAAAAACGAAAACAAACCTGCTCGAGTAAATATGTGATCGCTTCACCATCAGGTCATCCACTGCTTTCATCGTATTAAGAACGACAAGAGTAGCTCCTGGAACCTTCAGGCTTATGACGTCTGACCCTATTGGATTGGATAAAGTAATTGAGAAAGATCAGTCGATGAAGGAGAAGGCCAGACTCGGAATCCGCTCACTGTACTCTCGACTCCACTTCAAGAATGTTTTCCACTGATATTCTGCCGGAATGTCGAGGATGTTCTTGATTATTGGCCAGCCTTTAGGACCAGGGGGTAGCGACCCCCTGTTTCCCATGAGGATGCGACGAACTATCAGGACCAAGCCCAAGGCGTAGGTGCCTGCAAGTGCGCAGTCTTTCAAGCGATACTGCGTGACACCCAGAGCACTGAGGTGAGCGAATAGTTTCTCGAGCATGATGTCCTTGCTTGGTGCCAGTGGAGAGAATGTGAGGGCAGGGATGGGGTAAAAGTCAATCAGTTTGCGCCAGAACGACTTGTAGTCTGTGCACAAATCTTCCTGACTTCCGAAGCTACACACATGATTCCTAATACATGGCTGGATCCAAGAAAAAACCAAGAGCATCATTTCCGAGTCCGTGAGGCAAGCCTTGCTCCGGTGAAAGCTCCGTTGAAGATGTGAATAAATATTTTCCGAAATGCCTTGTCAGGAGAACGACATCGGGGACCGACGAGCGGATCTGACTCGAGAGTGGCGAAGCGACGAGAAAGGAGTGAGCGTCTCTTCAACAAGCGCGGGCGCTTGTCATGGACTCGGACACAGCCGGCGAGGCCACAATGACTGAAGAAATCGAGATATATCTCCATCACGTCTAGCTCTAATTCGGTGGTGTAACGGCGTAATCTTCCAGATAATTAGAGCGGACGGTTGTAATCCATGAACTCACAGTCAAACTTGACAGATTTGAAAGACCGGAACGACTGCTGAAATCGAATCTCATTGACGCCACAGGGTAAGGTGGCTTTGGAGAGGTACTATGTTACACTCCAACAGTTGAAACTAGTACTTACACAGTAAGGCGATTTCGTCGAGTGTGGGAGTGACGCCAAAGGACATGTTCGAACAGATCGTGTATTCTGTCAATGCCATAACTACTACTGGGTAATAAAAGACCCGAAGAGATATTCGTACAACCTGGACGCCATTCAATGCCACACAACAATTGGTAACATGTACATAGTTCCGCTGGACCCGCAGGCGTCCCCCAGCCTCATACGACCATACGGATCAGACCTGTACAGAGAGGTGTTTGATGATCCGACTGAGTTTCTCATTCCCTCCGAGTCTTGCAATTTCCTCCTTCATCTGTAGTTCGAGCGAATGCAGGACCACTCGGCTATATTGAAAAGAGTGCGTCCCATCGCGCAAGTAGTTGATGGCCGGGATTTTCATGTCCGGCGACGTGGGACGATCCTTCAACACCTCTGTTAAAATATATATGAGTTAACTGCGCCTGAGGGATTCAGAGGTATCGGCTTGGAGGTTTAAATAGCGTACGCAGTATGAGATTGTCACTAGGACTGGCCTGGATTCCATGGACAATAGGGAAAGAGAACTTCCCCTCGCTTAGGTCCTCTGCGAAGCCCTTCTTGGCGGTGTACTGAAACGAGCGTAACCAAGTGTCAGCATGCAACAGAAGTGCATCCAAACTCAATACTCATACTTCGTCGTCATCCAAATTCAAGAGGTCATCACGGATCTGGAAGAAAACACCGAGGGTGTTAATGAGCGGCACATAATCACTGTAACGAACCGAGATAGATGCTCATTAAATATGGTTAAAGATTGGTTATGAACGAACTATGAACTTACGTGCCAACGTTTGAAGTAGCACAACCCATCATGAGGCGACAAGCAATGCGTAGAAGACCACTAGTCTCTGTGAAGCAGTTAATTCTCAGCACTGCACTGCACGGAAAACAGTGAGATGAGTACAGACTCTTATTCGCCATGTCGATATATTCTTCCTCACTTGGACATTTCAACGAGTCCCGCCAAATAATCTCGAGCCCCTGGCCACGATGCAGGTTCTGTAGTTCGTCTACCCCCAAAACCAGTGAACAATTCCATATAATGCGAATAACACTGAGAATACTTCACCATTGACAATTTTGTGCAAACCATGTTCATTGTCCGGCCGTGTCGCGCGCAATTTGGCAACTTCACCAATCGCCTGAACGAAGACATACTCGGCGGTATTGATGGTTTGTGGGACACCGTAAACGTGATGAGCAGCTGGACGAGACAGAGTATCATGAGGACCAAGACAGCCGAGTCGGATAGATATAGGGTGCTTGCCTGGATTGCCTCTGCGAAGCTCGGAGCTATCCTCGATATCGTCAATCCTAGGGGCCGTAGAGAATCAGTTCTGGGAAATATGACGAGTTTTTTCTTCTCAGACTCACATAAGACTCGAAAGATGCAGCATGTCTACGATGTTGGCGATGACGACAAGCTGCTCAGTGGGGACTTGGAGCCACACATTCAGAGCGTCAACAAGGAGCTTTCGAACACCCTTACCAGGCGCAGAGGCCAGATAGGTGTAGGGTTCCAGGAGGGCCTCCAGTGATGCAACGAGTCAGAGGATGCAGATGGAAAGAAACCTGTAAAGACATACCTTTTCTTCGGCAGCCGTCCATGCACCGCCAGAGGGAATAGTGACCTTAGGTAAGGCGATATATCCGTTCGTTGCCCCAGTTTTCGGGCCACATCCATTGACTTTGGCATGGCCGGTCGGAATATTGGTGGGCATAGGCATAGAGGAAAGCATTGCGGGGCTGAGAAGAGAGGTTGTGCAAAAGGGAGGTCTCGAAAAGACGGGGAGGATGAAGAAAGTAGAAGGCGATTAAACCTAACTCAAATAATGGCCGGAAATATCCAAAAGCGTCTGTCCTGTTCAGCGACTCCAGTAATCCCACACAAGCCGTCTGGTTCAAGACAAATACCACCGCCCCAACTTCCGCCTTCGCCCTGGCCTCTTGATGCAATGAAACCTCGAAGGTATGCACATACTGTAACCCCATCTGGGCATGGTGCAAATGGAGAAGGCTGCTCTCCTTCATCAAAATGGATGATTGGCGCATTCATAGGCTCACATACCATGAGCGCCATTTACCGCCACTGGTCATCGGTCAGATCTCTGGGCAGCCATGACTTGGGGTAACTTCTAGTCCACAGGAACCGCGCAGGCGCCGCGGAAGTACGGCTGACCCGCAGAACGGTACTCGTGATATTACAAGAAAAATCACTTCTGCACGAGGATAGACAAGACTCAACCTTGGACCCTGAAATTGTATCGGTTTGCCCAAGAAGGCCAAGTCCCCAAACACAAGCATCGCAATTATCTTGGGGCCGGTATAGGTCTACGATGTGCGCGACCACGGAGTCTCCGTTCGCCGTGTGAAAACCTCCACTAGGATCCGAACAAGGCGGATTAGCAACTAATATGGTGGAGCAAAGAGTCACGTTTGATCTGTTTTCGGTATCCAGTCAGACGAAATAGGCAATGAGTGATGGATTCGCCCATAAATGAGCGCAGCGTACCATGTTAGGTTCGATATTCTATCAGTACCCCCCGTCACTTCATCCAACGACTTGCTCTTGCAGCTTCGACATGTCTACTGCGAAACCTGAGATTCCTCCGATGGAGAGCTTCCCTCCAATCAATGTTTACCCCCGCGAAGCAGAAATCATAAAATACTGCAACAACTACGTTGCTGAGCACTTCCCATTCAACAACGACGCAGAAGTGAAACACTTCAATGGGATGGAAATCCCAGCGTATGCATGCAGAGGTATGTCGTATGATTGTCTATTGTCCATACCCTTTGCATCCTCATACTGACTCCACGTCCTTCGCAGTCGTCTCGTTCGCAAGGGACCACGAGAAGATGCGCAAAGTCTCCATCCTCATCGTCTTTTACTTCATCTTCGATGACTGGGTCGACAAGAACGGTATGAAGCTCGACAAGAGTACCGTCATGGCCCTCCTTCCGCCTCCAAGCGAAGTCCCCATCAAGCCTGTACGTGGTCTACCCCTTTCCACTGTTATCCTCGGTATGACGAGAACTGACTGAACACTTCCCCATTACTATTTCAGCCCCAAGCCGGCAAGATGACTCTCTCCGATATCTCCGCAGAGCTCTACGGAGCCGTCCGTGACGATATGCCCAAAGCAGACTACGACAGAATGGTGAACGACATGATGGAGTATCTTCGGTACCCTGCCAAACCGCCACATGATGCATTGTGTACGCCACTGAGACGCCCGTTTGTGTATTTGACAGAGTGCAGAGGATGGCACCGGGGTATAATACTCTGCAGGAGCTCCTGGACCTGCGCTCGGGCGAAGTGGGCGTGTATGTCCTATTCCGTTACATCATCTACGCGATGGAGCTTTCTGTCTCCGGAAAGGAGCTCGACGATCCCCTTGTCAAACGAGCGCAAGTTTTAGGGTCAGGTAAGCAACATAACTGAAAGCTATGATAGCTCACTAGCTGATCACCGTCAACAGAGGCTGGTGTGCTGAGGAATGGTGAGCCATCGTATCCATTGATATGATCCATAACTGAACATTGCTTTTGCAGAGGCCTCCTCGTACGTCAAGGAAGTCAATGAAGGATCCGGCGCGCATAATGTTATCACAAAGCTTCAAGAGTGGTCAGGATGCACCGAGAAGGAGGCAATGAAACAGGTGCTGGACGCGATCGAGAAACGTCAAGAGGAGCTGCGCGAGATGTGCCTCAAGGTCACGGAGGCGCCTCATTTGTCCGAGGATTGCAAGACCTTCGTGAAAACGATTCCGTATATCGTAGCAGGGAATACTTGGTGGCATCATCATGTATGTTTGAACCCATCTACTCCCGCTCTACTGCTTGCTGATGCGCTGCCTCTTGCTGGTAAAGTCTACGAGATATGCAGAGGGTCGCGAGGTGACTGTGCCCTAGAGTACGGCCGTGTAGCCATGAGTCTGTCCATCCTCTTTTGATCGAGTTGGAGGTAGTACCTGCACAGCGTTAAGGCATGTACGTGTAGTCCTAGGCAGTAACAAGAATATGATAGATGGTACGAAACACTGTATTTTGGTATCCCGCCGCACCGTGGGAGTCATCATGGGGCCATAGTCAAGCTTCAGAGAGACAAGTCTTCGAATGAGCGCCCCGCCTGACAAAGTTCAGCGTTGAGAATATTTGATCGACTGATCATACCTAGTCAAGTCAAGATCGACGTCGGCGGGGGCGACGAGTCAGAGCGATGACCGTCGCTCAGCCTGTGGCAAGGCCCATTGACAAGGGACAGAATTCGAAAGTCACAGAGAAGAAGGCGTACCGAGACAGGCATACCTTAGATATTCGAATGAGCCAAGAGATAAAACTAGTCGATGAGCGTCCCACTCATATTGCGGGAGAGATGATGATGGCGTAGAGCAAGTGCGGAGATAGAAAAAAGTACATCACGTCGGAACACGCCGGAAACCACTGGCTCAACGCTTCGCCACACAGATAGTCAGTCATTGGTCGGTAAAATGGGTAATAACTCAGATCATATTACTAGAAAGATCTACAAGTTGAACGGCTGATATAACATGAAGCCTCAAGAACACTGGACATCCGGTAGGATTTGATCAGAAATTGAAGACATCACTCCGCCACCCATCCCTCATTGTCTCAATAGCCTCCCTCGCCTCTACCCTCCTTCCTTTCCTCACCAGCTCCTTCCTCATCCTCAGCATATCTTTCGCCCTATCCTGCGCATTTTCCACGTCTTTTGCTACCTCATCTTGCACGGAACTCCACTCCTCTCGGTTGGCCGCCATGGGGCCTTTGTCCGCCACAACCATCGGACCAAAACCAACAGCCACCGAGGTCTCCTTCTTGGGAGATGCAGAGGACGAATCCTCGCCGCCCGAGTCTTCCGGGCTATCAAAGATTTTGGTGGTTCTGACAATGCCCTTTATCGTCGCCACAGTCGTCTTCTCCACCCTGTCGCCACCCTTACCGCCGTCTCCTTCATTGGCCGTTTCTTCACGCTGCTTGTTCGTCTCAGCAGAAGGCGGCTTCTTCATCGACCCAACGACACTCCCCAACTCGATCAACCAGTCCTCGATACTCGGCATATCGATTCCCGTGTCACTCAGCCCACCCTCTCCGAAATCCTGTCCTCGGCTTCGCACTCCTTTATTCACCCTCGCTAACACGTCTGACAACAACTCTAACCCAGCTCTTACCTGCGCTTCCAACAGGCTGCGAAGAACGCGACGGAGAATCGAGTGCGAGAATGGCTGCCAGAACCAGTGCTTATTCTGTTCAAGAGAAAGTTTGAGGCCTGGAAGGTCGACTTTGACGTCTATGACCGTAAAAGCGCGATCGGGAGTTGGGTCTTGTGAGTCCGAGTGGGAGTGAGGGCCGTAGATGTCGGAGGTTTCGATCTCAATGTCGATGATGGCGCCTTCCCCTACTGCGCCTGGTTTCCCAATGTCGAGACTGGCAAAGCCCCAGTCCTCATAGCCGATGAAGCCCTGGAACATAGAAGTTCAGAATATTCGCAGAGGCCAAGAAGAACGAGCATACCTTGTATAAGAAATAATATCCGACATTCTTTGCACAAAGCCTCAGCCCATCCATATGAACCTTTGTTCTGTCCTTACTCTCAACCTTCCATTTATGCTTCGGCTCCTTCACCCCATCCTCGTCATTATCCGCGATGACCCAAGCCTCCTCACCATCATTTACCTTCCAGCCGTCCTCGTCATCTTCACTACCCTCATCTTCCTCCTCATCTAGAGGACCATAATCCCAGCTTTGCGTGCCATCTGCCTCTACGACCAGATTATTCTCTACTCTGATATGATCAGGTCGTACGTCTGCTCTGATATCGCCTTCGGAAGGACGAACGAGCAGTCCGTCCACAGCGAGTTCGACCAAGGGACTGACGAATTCTACCCTCGGCATGGGGGAATTCTTCATGATGTCGAAAAACCTCGATACGAACCATGCCAACGCATCCGCGGTTAGCACAGATTTGATGCTGAATTGGGTGAGGGAGCGCGTGAGCGTGGTCAACGCGGAGAGGAGGTTCTGGGTGGATTTTTCGTTCGAGAGCGCTTCCTGGAACGATGAGAGGGAAGAGAATAGCTGTCGGAGGTGAGTCTTCCAATCTTCAGGTTGTGGTCCACCTGGCGATAGGTCGGAGACAGAGCCAGATGCTGATCGGTGGAGTTGGTCTTGGAGGTCGTCGTAGAGTTTCTCGAGCTGGTAGCGGGACTCAGGGGAGTCGACGAAGTAGGCGCTGGCCAGAGCATGGTTGAGCCATTCACCGAATTCGTCAAAGACGGTTGGGTCTCCTTGTTCCGGAGAGGGCGAGGGGGTGTGTGATAGAGAAGGGGAAGATGGTGAGGGTGAGGACGAAGGAAAGTTCGTCTGCTCAGGGGCGTACGGGGTATCCGTGGGCTCATTCTTTGAGTCCAGCCCACCAGGCATCCGTGGAGACTGCGTATCGCCCCGCTGAACTTCGTCGTTCTGAGGAGGGCGGTTAAACTCTGCCATCAAGGCGGAGAGGGAATCGACCGTCGAGCCAAGCGGCTGATCTGCGGAGGCAGGTTTCTCGGCAGAAGACTCGCTCTTCCCTGCGACCTCGTTATCTAGTTTCTCGTTCCTTTTTGGAGCGTCTGTAGATGGAGGTTTAGGACTGGCCGGCTTCGGTGCATTTCCTACCTGGATATCTGACTTGAAGTCTGCGAGCAGGAGGTGAACAAGCCGAATTATTTCGTCGAGCGAGTGGCCACCGGCAGCTCGTTCAAGGACGAGTTTCAGGTCTTGAAAGATCATCACGAGACTTTCGTCCGTCCAGATAGAGTACTGTGGTCCATCGTCCACTTCTTCGTCAGCTTTCCCCTTGCCCTTGTTCTTGGATGCTGGATCTTCTTTGGCGTATTTACGGAATAGTTTCAGGAGCGTACGCAGAGCGTCACGGTTCCGTTTGTCATCATGTGCGGACAACAAAATCTGCACGATTCGAAGAATAAGCAAATAGATAGACTTCAAGGTGAAATGCAGACATACCTGCTGAAGCCGGCCAACAAAAATCCACTTGGCTTTCAGTCCACCCTTCTCATACATCCCGTCTCTCGTCCTCCTTAAATCACCCTGCACTGCTCTCGCGTCCCTGACCACATCATCCACGTCGTCTCCCGTCAACTCATCCCTTCTCGCCGACATCTCGAAAGCCTCTGCCGTCGTCTGCACCTTCATCGCGGCTACCTTGACGTCCTGAGCTGCCTCAACAAGGATAGAGGAAAAGGCCGAGAGCAAATCTGAGAGTAGTGTGCGATAGACAGAGGAAGTGAGGACAAGTCGGATGGTTCGCCGCAGGGCAGCGATGAGCTGCTGCGCGTCTTTCATAGCTTCGGAGGGTTCGTCTCCAGCTTCGCCGGAAGGGTCTTCAGAATTTACGCTAAACCCGACGGCGGACGGGCTAAGGTGATACAGATGGTATACAAACTCTTGAATCCGATCGTCATCTAATCCAGTAATATATTGAGTGACCAGTATTGAAGGAGCAGGAAACGACAACGATGAACACTCACAATTCTTCCGTACCCCAAATTTTTTCACGGCCTTCACCAATTCTCTCGAATTCCTTAGCACCTCCGTCATACTCCCACCCAGTCTTCCTGCCCTCTTCGTATCCAACCATCCCGACTCAAGCAGTTTCTGACAAATGATATTGATCTGAGACTGTGACGGTAGCTTGCCTGCGTTCAGAGCTGCTACAACGTCGATGATGGCCTCCGCTGAGGAGACTGGGCTCGGCAGGGATTCGCCTTCTTGAAGAAGGGCCTCCGTCTCTTCGTCAGACTTTGACTGAGGTTTAGAGAATGAGAAGCCCATAGTGATATGGGAGGGATGGTGGCAGAAGTCAGTTGAAGAGAGAGGCCTTAAGTCGTCACTCTGAGGTGCAAAGTCGACGACCGATTCCGTGACGTCAGGAGGGAGTCGCTGGTGGTGCCTGGCTCCATGGAGCTTATAACGCCTGGATATACACAAGAGAAATGAGTAGCTTATTGACCAGAAGGAGCGATCGCAACAAGAAAGACTGGAGCTCGAACAAACGTCCTATGCTGTGTGCGAGGTGACTGCATGGTGTTGGCGAGGAGAGTTGGGTGGCGTAAAGTAGGCTTTCACATTTCCCTTTCGGGAATGTAGCGACGTGATCCACTGAAAATGATCAGATTTGGGAGCGAACACAAAGCAGGGACACCGCTTCTGGTGAGTAACAAGATTAGGGATGATACGGCTCGAAGCGTTGTCGGGAACCACGCTGCGCGAGTGTTAGTCTCACGTCCGACAACAGAGAGAGAGGGCGAGAAAGAACGCACGGTGCAGGTACGCACGTCGTTGCCGAAGCCCACAGAGAATGAGATAGTCTGAGCCCTTATGCCTTACCGCCCAAATAGTCGGACCCAGAGTCGAAGCCGTAAGCAAAAGAGAGCGATAGAAATCGTGAACATAGTCCGTGACATAAACGACATTAAAGCACAGCAAAAGCTAGAGGACAATGCGACGTGACAAGAATAGAACGTAAGCCATAAAGAGAGCCATAACAGAGACAAACCACAACAGAGACCATGAGAAACCCAATAACAGAAAATATCGATAGAACAAGTCCGCGCTCCCTACCTGTCAGGAGTTAGCCAACGACACGAAGTAGTAAAGAAAGGGATCACCACGTACCTCATAACCCATCTAGCTCTGTCATACCAGGTCAATCATACGGAGTCCTGAGCGAGGCTCCCGTGTTGTCAGACTAAGCCCGCGAGCTAGGATCCTCGAATACAAGTTCCTAACCGGGACATCTATCAACTCCGCCTCTGCCATATCCTCGATGACCCTTATGACCCACTTCGAGCACGACCAGGGCGCTCTACCGTAAATCATGCTCTTTGCCGGCTGAGCATCGTACTGCTCAATGAACTCTGCGATGTCCTTCGTCGAAACCTCTGGAATGGGTGGGAGTCTGACGAGACCGACGACACGGATGTTTTCCTGTAGATTGTCGAAGCCGTGGGCGATACGCCACTGCCCGACTTTGCAGGGTTGATGAGGGTCAAGATCAGTGATATGGTAGACCATGACGGGACCGATGGGAACGTCGTCAGATGGGATGAGACCCCAGTGGAAAGTCCCGGGGAGACCACGGTCGTATAGGACGATGTAAAGGATCATGGCGAAAGCCTGCAGAATCAAATTGCATCAGAAACACTACAATGAATAACTGGATCTAATAAACGTCCGGAGTCAAAATATTTAGCAGATAAAAGACGGGCGTCCTTTGGGTGTTCTTTCGGAAACGTGGACACCTTCGAGTCCGATCATAAGGTATAAGATAACAAATACCGTCAGTCCAAAGCTCTGACTCGTTGATCGAAGAATGTAGATACGTACTTCTCACTATCAGGTGTAGCTCTTGTCAAATGAAGGGCACGTTGGGTTATGCCCCGCTTGAGAAACGTGAAAGGACGTGGACCAGGATCAACCTGTAGACGCCGGTTGTTGAGCCACCGACGCGTAAGCGATTCGGTCGGGCCCGCCCGAGTCTAAAAGTTCACGAAACTGGGGCGATATTCCAAAGGCTGTCCAAACGACTGGGCTTCTGAGTACTGAGTACTGAATTCTGAGCCATGGTAATCCCAGTAACCATGAATCCATCCCATAGTAACATACGATACCAAGCAAGAACATAGCGAGAACTCGAAGCAAAACCAAGAAAAGGAAGGGTATACACAGATAGGAAAACATGGGCACCCCCAATAGTAACACCAAAACTACCATAGTAAAAGTATGATCATAATTATAGTCATGACTGATAGCGAGAGGGTCCTAGAACAGCGACATCACATTTCGCTTGCCCTCACAGCCCAAAATCCGAAGTCACACTCAACACCTTCCCCGTACCCCTCACTCCAAGCCTCCATATTGTGCTCGACCTTCAGCCTAAACCTCCCTTCGAACAACTCTCCGGTAGCACTCTCTTTCATGCCCTCATCTTCGTCTGCTTCCATATCAACCTGATCTGTCCACACCCTCGTCAATGTCAACTCACCATCGAAGGCCTCCACCCCAACTCTGTCCTCTGGAGTTAACAGTCTAGCCACGATACCGCTGTGATGAGTCCCTCCGGGGAAAGGGATGTCGTCGACTCTCTGGATCTCGCTAAATAAGGCGTCGAGGGAAGCGTCACCGAGAACCCAAAACTTATTGTGTGGTCCGATCTCTGAGGCGAAAGGATGAAGGGACAAGTGAGCTCGAATATCCGAGCCAGGTCCAAGGGCGCCAGAATCCCCGTCCAAGGCGCGTATCTTGCCGAATAGGGTAGGATAGTCGGGCGGCTCGGGGGCAGAAGTGCCAGAGGAAAGAGAGAGGGTGGAAAAGACTCTGCTGAGCAGTCCAGGTGCAGGACGTTTCAGCGCGGAGTCGGACATGGCATAGACACAGAATTCGCCTTGGTAGAATCCGGGCATCGAAGTTGAACCATCTATCTCGTCGGGAAGGGTGGAGATGGATAATCTGGATCGACCACGGGAGGCTGTTGGCAGCGACTGGCGGCCTCTAGGTGAGGCCGAACTTGATGCGATTCTACTGGACCGTCTCCGTGGTGCGGAACGAATGGTCGATCGCGACCTTGACCGCGAACTCCAGGGCGATGATTCGAATATGTCGCTGGTATCGCTTTCGATACCGAGCATGTCGTTTATAATGGCAGCCGAAGATGATGAGACCCCTGGGATATGTATGTCGTAGGTGAGTAGCAATCTCAATATCCGCTTAAATCTACGGAACTGACCTTCATCTGCAAACACATCGTCATCCGGGCGTACGTTCGACCCCGAAGAAGGCAGACTGAGCCTAACCCTCTTAGCGGGTGTTCGGGACTGAGACTTGGATCGACTTCGCTTGCGCTTCGGCGAAACAGGACTCGGGGGCGCTTGAGGTACAGGAGCAGTGGTCTTGCGTGGTCTGCCTCTGCCTCTGCCCTGGGCCTTGGGCTCGATCTCTCGAGATTCACCGTCTGATTTCGTAGGGCTTCTAGCTGGTTGGGCGAAGACATAATCAGTATTTTTGGCAGAGATGAGTGCGAGGCACCACTACGCCAGAAAGTCGAGCTAAGATGCTCACTTTTCGTAGAGGCCTTCCCTGGAGATTTCGATGGAGATCTTTCCTTTACCTTGCGAAATAACATATCCGGATTCTCCATCTTTTCGATAACAGAATCCTGACGAAGGCTCGACCTAGACGTGCGGGTCTCGGCCTTCGCCTTTGACTGTGGCGCAGCATGTTTCACAAGCTGCAAGTCTGTCGTGGTCGTGGATCGAGATCGGAGCTTAGTCGTCTGAGCTGCTGGAGGGTGGAAATGCCAAAGAATTCAAGCACACCGCACGTCAACATATACAATAAAAATGACGTACCTGTGTAATCGGTGTCTTTCTTCGATGGTCTACCGCGAGTGGCCACGGGTTTCCTGAGGTCGGTTTCTGGGTCCTCTGCCGTTTCAACAACGAGTTCCGAGCGACGAGGAGTCCTGAGTCTCTTATCATTGACAGCGGTACCACCTCGGAGACGTGTGTCCGAGCTGACATGGATATCGTCCGAATGACCTTTGATGGGAGTAGTAGACATCGCGTTCTTCTCCGGAGGCTTCACAGGAGAGGTGTTAGGTTTCTTAGGAGGGGATCCCAGGTCGTTAGCTGCTTCGAGAAGGGGTCCTGAACGACGTGACGACTTTGTCTTCGCAGCAGAATTTCTGCCTGCACTCGACTCGGGAATCGTATAGTGCGCTTTCGTCACACGGGCTGGTGCCACAAGCGCAACAGGTCCAAGAAGACAAATGACGTGAGTATGCTATCTCTTCAAAACTCGGGTATGTTTATGGACTTACGGGCTTGGTTAATAGAGAACTCCTGGTCTTCCTCAAATGCACTGGCCTTCGGTATATAGCTTTGTGACTCGAAATCCTCGTTCGACTGCTTCACTTTCGCCCAAAAGTCTCGAATGAGCGTAGCACAACCCCTTACGATATCTTTCGCGTCGACCCAGCTGGATGAAACACACTTGTTAGTTTGGCGACATCGTGTGGTGCGGAGAAGAGACGACGAACGTCCTTGTTTGGTCACCCCATTCACCCTCCCACTGAGAATCAAAAAGAAGGAGTTAATGCGCAGTATGGCTCGATGCATCCCAAAGTATCGCCTACCTTCACATAATAGCTCTATCATATCGAAAGAAATTGACGTTAAAGGGTTGTTTCGGCACACTATTATTGAGAATTAGGAGCGAATATACTATTGAACTTACCCAAGCGTTCTTGCCGTTCCTGGATCGAACGACTTTCGCCTTGATGATGTATTCTTTGTGAGAACAAAAATAAATGTTAGCCGAAGCAGTATTATGCTGTTTACAGGGGCGAGAGTTCTATTCTGTTCGCCACAGCAAACAAGAGGCGAGGATGTGAGATCTTGGGAGCACTCGCCTACTTCGTAAACTTCGGGCTCGCTGTCCGTATTACCGCTTGCAGACATTGTTCTCTTCTTCGGAGAGTTTCTCATGATTGAATAGGAATAAATAGAATGCACTGCGGGGTAGAGTGAGATGAGAATGAGAAGTGTTAAGACAAGATGGGTGGTGGCGGAAGTGAAGCAAGTGGCCGGCCAACTTCAACTTGAGCGGGTGTCTCGCTTTCCCACGGGACGACTTATGTTCCCACGCCCCTTTCTGGGAGGAATCAACAAACCCTGGCACGTCCTGTCGGTTAACTGGAAATACAGTCCCAAACGTAGGGGGTTTTGCTTTTCCGCCTGTTGACCCCAAAGACTATCTCTGTAGAAGGATGATATATTCAACAGTCTCCAGAACAAGGTGCGGATGGCTTTAAGGTTACACGCGAGCTTGCGAAACGGCGAAACAGCAGAATGTGACACGTCAACATGCATATGCATAATGGAGGATACCCTGTCTTTCAGATAAGGCCAACTGTTCGTAAAAAAATAGCCTTCGCCCTCGATAGCCGGCAGCGCACAATATTTAATTCGTGGCACAACAAAAGCGATCCACAGCCATTCCGAAGCAAGAAGGCGAAGGTGAAGAATAAGTCCCGCGCGAACACTGAACGCTAGACATCCTACGCATTGCTCTTTCTCCTCTTAGACGTCGTAGACTCAGCAGCCGAAGGTCTTCCCCTCTTCCTCTTCGTCGAAGCAGGCGAAGGATTTTCCTTTGTGATGCTCTTGCGTTTGGCTTTCGGTGTGCGTTTTGGAGCTTCTTCCTCTTCGTCGTCGTCGTCGTCCTCGATAGCTACAGCTAGGTTACATAGCACGCAATGCTCAATGTGTGGATAAAATGGGTGGATGTTGTTGGTCGGACGTACCAGGTTTGCCGGGCGTGAGCTCTTCGTTACCTTTCAAGGTGGCGATTTGAGGTTTCCCTTTGTCGAATCGAGCCCAGAACCGGTCTAAGAGTTTTGGAGAGCTAGCGAAGGATTCTCTGGGTTCCCATCTACGTAATGCAAGTCAGACATTCCGCATTTCTGTAACAAAACACTGAGATATATATGGAAAATACTTACGTGTTGTCCTTAGGGCCATAGCCTTTCCACTAGGGGAGTGCGGGTGGCCAATATACGTGAGATCTATTGCGACGCGCTACACGAAACCAAATGCGTACTTTGACGTAGTATTTCTGTTGAGACAGCAGTAAGCAACGCGAACGAATTGGATCTCGTAGGCAAGGCAAGTAAGTAGGGCAGAATATTGAGCCCGAATCTCAGTGTAAGTGACTATACGCACATAAGCCTTCTTAGAGCCCCTCTTCCCGACCTTGGCCTTCAAAATCTCCTCTGTACAGATGCACAGGCAGGATGATCAGTTGGTTGACGATTGATTGGCAAGACGATCATGGAACAGCTGGCGCACCAACAACGTATTCCTTCGGACCCTCATCGTCGTTCTCGACAGCAGTAGCCCTAGATGCCCGTGCCATTCTTATCCTTCACAATTTAAGTCTATGTAGAGGTGCCCTACACAGGATTGAGTGTGAAATATGTGTCGCAAGTCGTGGTGGGGAGGCTGGGGGAGAGACGACGCGACCTGACGGAGACGCGACTAGCCTGAGTTCGAGCGGACCCCGACCCCTGTTCAACGGCACGCAACCTATCCCACGCGACCCCGATCTAATCTTGTGTACTCCCAAGCAAACGAAGACCCCGGACAGTATGTGGGTACGTATTTACTCGTTTTATTTATGCCATAGCGATATTTATTCTGGCATTGAAGTATACAGTCGTGCAGATATCGTTACTGTAATACATTGAGAGAGGAACGAAAAATTATAGTTCTTCACTACGAGACCCTAATCTTACAAACACCACAACCTTTCCCCAGGTGCGAGTGCTCTGTTCCTCCGCACATAGATATAACGAAGAACGAGTACTACAACGGCACCCTCGAGAATAAACCCGGCATTCGTGAAATGACCTGTTGGGTACCCTGGTGCTTCACTTGACTTGAATATATAAACACCTACATATGCGATACGGTTGGTCAGCGCTGCTTTGAAAAATATGCGAGGCCGATCCTATACTCACCAACGATCTGGCCAAGCTGGCCAATTGATACGTTGAGTGGCACAGCGAGCGTGGAAGCCCCCGTGCTTCTCAAGTTGGCCGTGAGCCAGCTGAGGAGAGGTGGAATGCTGGCGAACGAGAAAGTGACAGCCATGCAGAGCATGCCATAGCGTGCTTTGAAGGAATCGCCGGGTAATGCGCCTAGAGCAAACCATGCAAAAATCAGCATTACGCGCAATCACCTTCGCAGGAGAACGCACCTTCAATCAAAAAGCTGACACCCGCAATAACCAACGAGATAAACGCCCCCCACGCTCTCGCCTCATACCTATCCGAAACCCAGGCCACCGCCACCGTAATCACAAAAGCGATCGCGTACGGTGGCACAGTAAACAACTGCGCGTCCAACCCTTCATATCCTAACCCGGCTACAATAGTCGGCGCAAACAACGAAATACTCGAGAACGGGACCGAAATCGAGATATACACCAAATAATGGAGATAAAGTCTCCAATCCAACAGCGTCTGCTTAGCTTCGGCCCATGTGATAGTGGAGTGTCCGAGGGAGGCCATTCCTTGAAGACGGGCGGAGGCGAGGGTGCGGTCGGAGGGCGAGAGCCAGGTTGAGTTTTCTGGGAAGTCGGGGAGGATGAAGATTACGAGGAGGGCGGAGACACAGGAGGGGACGCCTTCGATCCAGAAGAGGTAGCGCCAGGCTTCGTGCCCGAGGGCGGCGTTCATGTGGCCCACACCGTATGCGATGGCACCACCGAATGCACCGGCTAGGGTGGCACAGGCAAGAATGAGAGCGATGCGGACGGCACGTTCTCGAGAAGTGTACCAGAAAGTAAGATAATACTGAAATTGATGTCAGACACATGAACAATGTTACGAGAGGTCTGCTTAATGTACTCACCACCAGACCAGGAAAGAGACCAGCTTCGAACGAGCCAAGGAGAAAGCGTACGGCGACGAGTCCACCATAGTTCGTCACGCATCCAAGGATGATAGTTAAAAGGCCCCACGAAAACATCAGCAGGGCTAACGTCCGAGACGGTCGGAACTTCTTTATCATGTACGTCCAGGGCGTTTCGAAGATGGTGTAACCAACGATGAAGATCATGAGAGCCGTGAGGTAGTCGGAGTTGCTGATTCCGAGAGTTTGCATGAGGGAGTCGCCGACATCACTATTGAGGACTTTTGCGTTGCCCTAATCCCTTTTGAATCTCCGAACACGATGAAAGCAGAGAGTGCGACTTACAATATTTGACCGGTCGAGGAAACATAATAGGTAGATAATCATGGAAGCAGGAATAATCCTCATGTCGAGGCGCTTCACTAGCCTAGGGATAGGTCAACTTGCTATTAGTGTGCAGGAAGAAAAGAAATGGACGCACCGCCTTTCTGCCTCCTCATCAACGACGTACGGAGATCCACTCCCCTCAGAGCTTTTCTCAGACACGTACGACTCCTCCGCCTTTTCGATGTCCTTGCCTGACATGGCGCTCGCTCTGTAGAAAGTAGGCTGCAGCGGGTTGGTCAAGAGCCGCGAGAGAGAGAAGCACCCAGACAGAGAAGGAGAGGATGCGGGGACAGGTGGACGCAAGACGTCAGGAAGAACAGAACATGGCACGATGTAACAGCGTCCTTTTATTCTGCGAGAAGTCGAACCGCGATATCGCTTCGTCACCTTTCCGGACGGTGCACTACGGTGCCCGGAATATACAGAAACTGATTATGGTCCGTATCATATGAGCGCGTGACGGATATGAGATGCAAATTAGACTCACACATGATCATATGCGGCCGTTATGCGTTGAATGTTCAGCCGCAAATAGGCACGACAAGATTGGAAGCAACGGCAGTACTGCAGACTGAACTGAAGCAGATTTTGTTGCGGTCTTCACCAAAGGGGGTAGATAGTATGTGGTAAGGAAGACATTGCCGGGAAGCTATAAGACTGAGACACGAAGTCTGAGATGTACAATTTTGAGACTGACGGCGGGACACAAGATAATTATAGCGAGGTTCGGGGTATCTTGAAAGAACGGAAGGTCTTGAGTTGTTCAGCAAATGCTAAGGAAACTACCGCCGGCAGCTGCGTCCGCTGTGGCACACAGACAGCCATGGTTGCTTCGAGGATGCCCAATCATGGTGGTAAAACAATCATGATAACACCGAGCGACGGAGACATATCGCTGAAAGCATTTCATCAATCACAATTACTAGCCAATGGATATCAAGCCCGCTGCACATGAGCTCGAGGTATCATACATGTACACCACTGTGGCGCCGCTGAGCAATGACAACGTGAACCGGGCATTGGAATGCCACGATAACGCCACAACACACAGCAGCATTGCATAGCTGGATGAGTCCACCAGATACCTGTCCTGACGAAAAGCGAATGTAAGACAGTTTGAAGTTAGCCTGAGTCTTGTCGGATGCCAGTCAGGCCACGAAAAGTGCGAAAACCAGCTAGACAATCCAAGAATAGCGGAAGTTAAACCGGTAGAAAAGACGTTACAGATATACTGCAGCTGGCTTTGTTTCCTATGCACTAACCGGACAAGCATTATGGTTAGGATCATAGCCTGAGCTGAGGTGGAGGACAAGAGAAAAGCATGGAAATCAAATTGCATGAGCATGGGCGCCTACATGATGTAAGTGGTAATATATTCACACGAAGGACGCAAGCTCTCGCGCCGTCTCCGAAGACGCTGCCAACTGCAGGCCTCTAGAAATTCCTCCACGACGTGCACGACGACGAAGCCCCGGCTAATCCAATCTTCGCATACTTGAGGGGGTTTGTTTCTGCAGGAGACTGGGATACAAGAGCATACTCTAGAAGGTGCTGGGAAGTGACGCAGGCTAGGTGAGCATCGTTCTGTTTGGGCAGCTCGACTGTATCGAAGAGTCGCAGATGTGTTTTTGGTGATGCGTTATGTTGCGATGATATCTTGGAATTATTCCCTGAGGGTCTGTGGAGAGGAGGACTACCTTGGTCGGAAGGGAGGATTTTGCAACAGCTAGAGGCGGCCATGTGTTTGCCCTGCATCCTGCCTTCTTGCAATTGCGACCATTAATTGCAACCAAAGTCCACGCCCATTACCTCGAGTCCTATGCTTTTGGATGCAGCTGGGCTTATGATGCAGTTGGAATGCGTTGATGCCAGCCTACACGACGATCAGCTGCTTAGGACTTCGGCAAATTGACGAACGCTGTATTTGTGGGCCACAGAGTGGTGTGGCTTTAGGCTCTAGCATGCCATCCAAATGGCCGTAGACGGATGAAGGACGTCGAGTGCACAAGTCTGCTCACTGGGTGGATTGACAGGACGGGTGGCGCCTAAGACACTTCGGACCACCGCCCTGCGATGAAGGTTACTCAAGGATTCATGTAGAGCTGACACAAACTTCTTCACGAATCGACAGACTTGATAATTCGAACATGTCGTCCATACGCACAAGCCTCATCCGGACGGGAAATCAACTCTATGTGGCCCTCCTAGCAGGTTGGGCACGGCTGGACAAGTCATTCTCCCCGCGAGATACCATCCAGCGCCTGCAGAAACACGCATTCAGTTATTCCGATCTCGCCTATGTCTTTCACATCCTTCTTGCCACCTTTTGGATAACTATCATGGGAGTTCCCGGCTTTCCCCTCAAGCTCGGGATTCCGCTCTTCTACGGTCTCCTCCTCCTTATACCCTTCACCTGCCAATTCTTCTTGCCCTTCCACCCTATCGCCTCCTGGATCCTCACCTTCTACTCCTCACGTTTTATCCCCACCGCCTATCGCCCCTCAATTTCCGTCTCCGTCCTCCCCACCCTCGAAACCGTCCTGTACGGCGCGAACATCTCTGACATCCTCACCCGCTTCACGCACCCTATCCTCGATGTATTCGCCTGGATACCTTACGGAGTAGCTCATTTTACCTTGCCCTTCTTCGTCGGTGCCTTCCTTTGGTTATTCCGCCCTTCACCCGTCGTCCGACTCTGGGCGCGCACCTTCGGCTACATGAACCTCCTCGGAGTAATCATCCAAATCCTCTTCCCCTGCGCCGCACCCTGGTACGAAGTCATCTTCGGTCTCACGCCCGCAGATTACTCCATGCTCGGCTCGCCTGGCGGTCTTCTCCGCATCGACCATCTCCTCCATGGATCCGGATACACCGTGACGTTTTCGAATGCACCCGTTGTATTTGGTGCCTTCCCGAGTTTACACGCAGGATGCGCGACGCTCGAAGCGTTATTCCTCTCGCACTTCTTCCCGCAGACAACCAAGTTTGTCTGGGGGTATGCTTCGGTGCTGTATTGGGCGACGATGTACCTCACGCATCACTACCTCATCGACGTCGTCGGTGGCGCCTGCCTCGCCATTGCCGCTTTCTACGTATTCCTCCCCGACGAATATCGCGGCCCAGGTGCACTGGCGCCAGCTCAAGGACTTCCGACGAATGGATATCAGTACGTGAATGGAGGTTCACAGAGGTCAAAGTATGAGATTTATGATCTCGAGGCTCCGAGGACGAGAGGCTTAGGAATCGGGGGAGGAGGAAGGGGAAACTCATCCATGATCACGGACGCAGCCGATTTCGACCTCGCATCTGACGTTTCCTCGCCGTCAGACGACGAAGGCGACGTCGGGATCGCGTATCGTTCACCTGCGATCCCATCCACGCCCCAATCTAGCGTACCTTTGATGGGTGGCCACAGTGGAGCACATGCGGGGAAGGGGAAGGGTCAGAATGGGTCAGCGGTGGGGGGAGGACAGCCGAGGAGGAGTCATAAGCATACGGCGAGCATTGCGAGTTTGATTAGGGCGGATGAGAGGACTGAGGAGGGTTGGAGTCCGATTGCGACAGGTGGGTTCGTGATCCCGCCTACGCCGACGAGGGCTGAGAGGGAGGCTGGGAGTGGGAGGTCGTAGTTTCTAGGACGGCTTGATGGCGTCAGGAGGATGTGGTCGAGAGAGTAGATCATCGGATGAGAGATGTTTCATTGGTTTTTCTTTGATTTGAATTCTGTCCGTTTGCGTGTTTATCTTCGTGCGGCCGCTTCAATGCATATTTATACGGTTCATCCAGTCAAACCTCCCAAAAACACTTCACCTGCGTCGAGATCCACGATCACTCTTGCCTAGCACACTGTCCTCCTCTCCTTCTCGTCACTCTTTAGTACCAATTTATTTGTCTTTCTTTCTGTTTCTTGGCTTTTGCCCTCATCCACTTTTTTTGCGCACTATAATTCCCCGTCTCATCGATTCCCGTGATGGTTTCATGCCCAGGGTGGCACGACTATCAATCGCATTCCACATCCCCCACTCGCTACTGCATTGATACTTCCTCTAATCTTCGATATATACACGATTCATACGCACGCTATATACTGACAATCGAGTTTGTAACTTCAACCTCGTATCTGCGGTCTGAGCCACATGACATGGAAGTTCTGATATCACGAATTTGACTCGAACTTCAAATCAGACATGACCTTCTCTTCAACATCATCCTGCTTTGTACTGTACACCCTACTAGAGGTCCTCGACACCCAGATTGCCGAGCAACCCACTTTTGAAGCGATTCTCTACCGGTAATCCTTTCCGCCCCGCCCCACTAGTATCACTGATAGTGTCCCTCTGCGAGTGCAAACGAACAGAGGGTCTGCGCAGATATCCGAGCCGGGGGTGGCAGTAGGGGAATAAAACGATCCAAAATCAGCATCATGTTCTTGAAGTCATAGTCCATGGAACTTACTGATCTACTAACCGTTTGAAGTCTAGAGAGGATCTAGAGGAAGACCCCAGAAAGAGATATCGATGGAGGAAGAGTAAGGGTTCTCGTTGCCTGGGACAGTGAACTCCAGATAGAGCATATTGCGGAACTTTTTGTCGAACGCGATTTTGTCTTCGCTAGTCATGGAGCCAGAGTCGTCCGAATCCTGATTCTCCTCGCTCTCGTCTGAGCCCGCTTGTGAATCTGGCACATCCGAGCCTTCTTCAGAATCGCTCAAGACCGCTTCCCAGTCAACTTCCTTGGTGGGGCCCGGGTATGCCTCGTTGTAGCGCAGGGCAGTGACTTGTGGTGGAGTATGGGCTAGTGAAACACGAACGAGATACTGAAGTAGCGGGCCTGATCCAACAGTATCTGCGATGGTCGTTTTGTGTTGGTTAACTTGCTCCCGAACGATATACTCGAGGAGGGATCTTTCTGATTTATTGATTATGCCTCTCCGCCCGCCTACAAGATAAATCGTACAGAAAGGATAGCAATTTGAATTAGCTATGTCATATATATTATAGGGGATTGAGAGGACGAACATTCCATATCTGTTCGGCGCACTTTACAGTCCTCCTTGTGACGCGGCCAATGGGCCTTCTGGCATTCTTTTGAGCAGTAAAAGACGTTCAGACATGAGGTGCATCGCTTTAGCTCGACGGTGTTTTCTCCTTCGCCATCGTCCTGTGCCGGAGACATGGAACACTGTAGCAAAACGTACGGAGATGGTTGGTATCAGTACGTTCCGTATCGGATCGATTGTATGAAACTCACACGTTCGCAGTAGTCTCTGCGGAGCTTCTGGTCACCCTTGAACTCCACGTCATTCTCCCACTGCTTCAACAGCCGGGCCCGTTCTTCTACGATCTCTTTCAACACAACCCATCGACCATAAAGCGGGCCTGCTGTCTCTTTCGTCCCAAGACCCAGTCTCTCGACCTGTTTGACTGCCTTCCGCGCAGCACGTATGACCTTCGGATAGAGCAAGTACAACGGGATGATAGTCGACAGCAATGCGGCTGAGAAAGTCTCCTCTTGTTCGTCCGATGTGGTCAAAGCGCTGACCCATTTTCGCGAACGGAGCATAGCGAGGAATAGCCCGCTCTCCATCGCTTGGATCAGCCAGACAGGACTGTCCATGGTGTTGAGGTCATCGACCATGCTGAAGTAGGAGAAGGCGACAATGCGTGTGGTGGGATCCGAAAAGCTCGCGTTCTCGGCTGGTTGCTTGTTGCACCAGGCGATGGCCTTGACAATGGCGGCGATCTTGCCCTGGACGAGAAACGCATAGAGCAACCTGTCCTGACTACAGAACGTTCAATAAGGAGAAACTTAAACCCGAAAGATCAGGTACTTACTATTCGGGACTTGGATCGCTACCCAGCTTTTCGAAGGCGTTGGTGCTTGAGAGATAATTGACAACATTCACCGCAGTGCCAATCAACGCAACGTCAGCGCGTTTTTCGGCAAGAAGAGCGCGGAGCTTCCCCAGCGCAAGCTTCGCAACCTCATTATACTTCCATCCAGAGGCCTCTAGAACACGAAAAGTAACTTCGTCCGGACGCTTCTCGGGATGGATGAGTTGTTCCAAAGCTGCAAGCCACGGATAACGAACACCGTCCACCGTCTTTCTTCATCGCTTCGTCCTCGGGCGACTGTTCCTCCACCATCCATTTCTTCGTCACGAACTCGACCACACCAGGAGTCTGGATCATAGCTCGACGAATGACAGAAGAAAACCCCATGACTTGTAGAACCTGAGGTATGAGCTGCGGGCAGCAGTCACGAATGTATTGCTCGTACGATGCTTTGAGAACCAATTCGTCGTTGAGAAACATGAGCCAAGCCCAGATACTTGGCCATCCATCCGCTCGTAAAAAGCGTCTATCGAGTTGAGGATTAAATTTGCCACTGATAGTGTACGAGCAGGCAACAATGACGTTCAAAGCGCATACTGCGTTCCAAACGGTTTTGGACTCTGCGGAGTCGCGAGAATAAGGTGTGGAGCGAGTAGAACGGCGTGGGATCTTTTCCTGATTAAGATGGTAGAAGATGGGAGCGACCGTTTCGGGTGTTGCGGGTGTTTTGTGAGCAGTCAGGTTCAGACTGAGGCCAACGAGTTGTGTGGCGTCGAGCCGCCTGGTGGTATTTGTTCTTGGGGGCATCGTGGACTACTTCGAGAGCACTTATGCAGATGAGCATGTGCCTATGCAAATAAGAAAGTTGTGGAGCAGTTTGTATTTACCTGAAAGGCGAACGAGGATTATGCGAAGACGAGGGACCTCGTAGTTATTTGGGCCGAAAGTAAAATAACGCAATTTCGCAGTCGTGCCAGGCTCCAAGAAACTCGTGAAGAAATCTATTGCACTAAGATAAAGCTAGATTGCGAGTATATGATAGAGATGCTCTCGAGCTAAAGACGATGGCAGTATCAATGGTCGTGGTGAAAGACAAAGAAAGCGTAGCTGTGGCGACAGCGCGGACTTGACCAAAATTTGTTCCGCAACCCGCGCGTCCGGGCAATTGGCGCCGCACTGGCCTGGATCCTGGTCCCATCGTCCTAATCTCCAGAGGCTCTTCATAGCCGTCACCAGTTTAGGACTTCACATGCAGCCCCGATAGACTGGAGCATGGGCGGAAGGCGGCGAAAGAGTCTGAGGGGTGCGGTTGGCATAGACATTATCGCATGCGTCGGGCGTACGTGTGCAAGTACTATGGACTAAACAAAAAAAGAAACAACAAAGAAAAGAAAACAGCAAAAAGAAGAATAAGAATGAAGAGAAAAGCAGGCGAAGGCTTCCAATCGCGGCAAGCCTTCGGTACTTATCGCAGGGTTCATGTACCGTAACCGTGTCACTTCCACCCATGGCAGGGTGATACAGGGAGTGAACAAGCAGGCGAACGAAGACAGGTCAAACGACGAAGTTGATGTGCAGATGGTGAACATGAATGAATAACAGTAAGCAAAAACACAAATTTGGCGAAGCAATCCAGCGTCCAACACGACGACGCAGATAAATAAACCATCAATGAGCGTCTAGAGCATGCATGCGTGTGATGTGCGTCTCCATCCTCGTCTTCAACCCATCGTGCGCGCAAGAGCGCTGAGTTGGTTCGCCAGCTCCGGATAGTGCTTCATGAATTCCAACTGTGCATATGACGCCTATCGTACCATAGCGAACAAGAGGTCAGTGAACAGCACCAGCGATACCAGAGTGAAACAAAGCTCGCAAAGAAGCGGAACAAAACGTACATGTTGATACGTCAATGCATTGATCAGCTCTGGCTCACTCCTCGCCAGCTCCGTATGCCTCTCGAACATCTTGACCGCCTGGTCAATCTTGCCCTGCTGAAGGCTGAGCTGCGCTAGCGTAGCCACGGCAGCCTCGCACTCAGGGTCAATGCGGAGAGCCTCGTTGCAACACCGTTCAGCGGCGGCAACGTCTTGCTTCCATTGATAGAGGGCCAAACCCTTGTTGACGAGGGGAAGAACATTTTGTGTTGGCCTGGGTGGAAGAGACGTTAGAAATCACATAGGTGGAAGGAACGACGGAAAAGTGGGATAAGAACTTACTTCGCCTTCTCGAGTTCGATGGCACGGTCGAACTTCTCAACAGCATCCGAGAAACGCTGTTGATCAAGTAGGAGCTCACCACTGAGAGATGATCAGCGAAAACGATTCAGCTCGGCGGAAAATATGTACCCACTAGTAATTCTGAGGCTCGCTTCTTTGTGGGAACGCTTTGAGCGTCCGCCTGAAGGTCGCCATGCTGTTAGCGAGGTTTCCGGACTTGTATTGCGCGACAGCGAGTTGGATTTGTGAGAAGACGAAGGTATCGTCCAAGGTCGTAGATTTCGTGTAGTTCTCCGCCGCCTCAGGGAACTGGTTCATGATAAACAAGACTATACAACATACACGAAATCAGTATCCACTGGATGTTGAGCCATGCTGAACTGGCGACCCAGATCGTTCTAAGTCTAGGAGGGAAAAAAGGTACCTTGACCGCGGTGGTAATAGATATCGGGATCTTCAGCGTTATGCTTGATAGCCTCCTCGAAGCATTCAAAAGTCTTCTGCGGATTAGACTGTTCCATGTACACGCTGGCAATCTTGACCCAACTCTGCGTAAATGATGGGACGATATCTATCGACGCCTTGAGATCTTGCTCTGCACCTTCAATATCGCTCATGAGGAACCTAAGGCGAGCCGAATGAGCATAGCAAAAGTCGCAAAGGTAGTGTAACGTACTTGAACGTCCCACGAAGGTTGAGAGCCTCAGCCTTGCCGACATCCCATGAGATACCCTGGTCGAGGGCTTCATTGACAAAGGAAAGTGCGTGGGCATAGTCTGTGGCTTCGAGGGCTTGAAGAGCGAGAATGAGTGTGTTGTCACCGGTTGTTGGGACTTCGGGGAGAGTAGGTAGAGGACCTGCACGCAGACGACGTGAGACGCGAAGATAAGGCATGATGAGCGACCAGGATGAACTCACGAGGACGGAAAGCGGCAAAGTAGGCAGAGACGAAGGTGTAAGAGGGCAAGCGACGCTCCCGGGTCTGAAGATCAGTAAGTAACAAGTAAATCTGACAATCTGGTCCATGGACATACTGCGAGAATGCCCGAAGCCTTCGCAGTGGCAATTTTCTTGAGCACACGTTCGACAGAGGTGGCCGCGGATTCGTTTTGGAATTTATCGAGGATGGTGGCGGCGGTATAGTCTGGCAGGGCAGAGGATCAGAACGTAATCATGAATAAAAGTTTAAGACAATCTACCTCGAAGAGCTTCCTCATTGCGGTTGAGGTTCTCTAGAGCCGTTGCGCGACGGTTAAGAGCCTTCACGTAGTGAGAATCGAGAGCAAGCGCAGTATTACAGTCTTCAATGACGCGCTCGTGTTGTGGCGGTGACATGTTGACGAAGCATGCAGCTCTGTTGCTGTAGAAAACAGGCTCTGGTTTGGGAGAAATGTCGATAGCGCGAGTGTAATACTCGACAGCCTCGGTGAAGCGCCGACCCTGGTAAGCCTTGTTACCCTTCAACTTTAACGAGCCTGCAACCTTCACTCTGTCCTGTTCACTCGGTAAGCTTTACGCCAACAAAAACATGATGAAATCTCCATACCTCTTCTGGCATTGTCTCAATCTGCTCTTTTGTTAGAACGCCTTCATCTGCACGATGTTGAGTAGATTTCGATAGGGGAAACGAGTTCGAACACACACCCTCTTCGGATACGTCCACTCCTTTGGGCTTCCTCTCCTCCAAGATAGGGCCATCCTTGTCCTTGACAGTCTTGCGGCTCTTTTTCGACTTCTTTTTCGACTTCTTCTCGCCACTCTTCAAGCTCTCCTCATCACCCGAATCTGCTCCTCCCCTCGACGACGCGACATAGTAAGCAACACCTCCGACGGCCACGGCTGCAGCTGCAGCGCCGATGATAACGCCCCGCTTGTTGTCGGAGACGAAGTTTTGAATGCGGTCGATGAAGCCGGCGTCGTCTGAGGAGGACATGGTGGTCGTGGAAGGACAGTGGTGTGAGCTCGAAGGCACTCTCGATGACGCGGAGCCCTTCGGCTCAGAAATTGTTGGTGTTCCGACCGTGGGAACAAGATAACCACGAGGTTATCAGCATCTTCGCAAAATCAAATCGACAGTACTTAGATCTTTGAAGTTTCTCGTTTGCGATTGGGTGGAAACCATCTTTCTTGCTCTCCATCACCTGAGTATGGCGGAAAACACAGCGTTCTCTTCTTCTGGACAGGACATCATCTCCAGACCTGTGGAACTCGACGAGGGAGAGCTTCAGCTTACACAGAACTTGACAAAGGCTCAGCTTGCGGAGTTTTATGACATCGACCGGATAGTAGACGAAATTCTTTCCAATCACTTCAAGCGGGTAAGGCATCATGGTCTTCGTATTTACTCTTGCAGACGACGTGATGATGGATCATCAAGGTCGCACTTCAATTCCCAGATGAACTTTTGCATGATTCCGTCCCCATCTACAGGATGCTCAAGCGGCGGATAGAGGACAAGACGGAACTCTACGTTCTAGCGGATACATCCTACGGAAGGTCAGCCATATCTTTACTAAACATCCCGCTTGATAATTTACTGAAGCTCGGTACGTAGCTGTTGTGCGGATGAAGTTGCTGCTCAGCACGTCGACGCAGATGCGATAGTCCATTTCGGTCATGCGTGCATGAGCAAGTCCGTCTATAATTACTCTTTAATCAATAACTTACTCATGACAATTGCTGATAGAACCTATCGAATACCAGTGCTATATGTCTTTGGGAAGAAAAAGATAGACGTGCAAGACTGCGCGCATAAGTTGGTCGAATCGTTACGATCGTCTTGTTCATCTTCAGATATTGGACCGAGCTCTATCATCCTGCGCCACGATGTGGCGTACACCCACGCAGCTGGTTTGTGATTGTCTATACATTTCTCATGCCCGTTATAACATGATCTTTTTCGCTAGCCAATGTCCTCCAAACTCTGCAAGAAACTCTTACCGTGGACAACATCTCTGTGTCTTACAACCAAATTCCTCATCGTCTTGATCCTAGCCCCTCAACCTCCACATCACACTCTCCACTAGAAGAATCCTCCGACTCTCGACCGATTCTCTATGTAGGCCCTCCAAGTCTAGGCCTGACTAACCTCCTTATGACACATCACCAAACACCCGTAGGTACCTTCTTCACATAGCCTTCGATTTTATTCTAATTCGAGGAGTATGTTAGGTGTACAGCTACGATCCTTCGACCCGCCAAGTGGGCCTCGAATCCACACGCACCAACAAACTTCTGATGCGCCGCTACGTGGCTGTTCAAAAAGCACGCGATGCCGACGTCTTTGGCATTCTTGTCGGTACACTTGGCGTCTGTTCGTTGTTTCCTCTTAGGGTTGCAAAAATCAACGTTTTGTGATGATGTTCCGATCTCGAATTCCACAGCTTCCTACCTGCCCCTCATCACACACCTCCGACAACTCCTCAAGAAGGCTCGCAAGAAGTCGTACACCATCAGTGTTGGCAAGCTCAATCCCGCCAAACTGGCCAACTTTATGGAGGTGGAATGCTTTGTCTTAGTTGCTTGCCCGGAGAACAGTATGATTGAAGCAAAGGTTCGTATCAGATATCCGTTTCTCTAAACCTCTATCATACCTTCAATACTCAATCATGTTCGAGATTCTCAAGGTGCTGATAGATGTTATTTCCCTTGTATAGGAGTTTCTTCAACCCATCGTAACCCCGTACGAGCTCCAGATAGCCCTTCAGCCCGAACCTACCTGGACTGGCGAATACGTCCTGGACTTCGACAAGATACTAAGCGACTCAATCCGCCATACCGACGGCACGGAATCCGCTACCATCTCCGACGCCACAAACGATACGGAAAGTCAGGAGGATATCGACCCCGATCAACCGACCTTCTCTCTCATGACGGGAAAGTATAGGCATGCGAAGCGATATGGAGGTATATCTCTTTACTACTTTTAAATGCATTGGAGGACAGAGCTCACTATATGATACTGTGTATAGACGCAGAGGAGACTCCTACTCCCGCACAGATCGACGAAGACCACACCCCCACTTCCGTCATACTTCGGAATCACGACAACGCAGTCGCTACGCTCAAAGATAGCGCCGCAGGTATGTTCCTTCCCTTTTTTTACATCGGCCAAACGTCTCAATTAATACGCCGTTTATCAGGTGAATTCCTACAAGCACGCTCGTTCCGCGGACTGGAAACACGGACGGGTTTGGACGCGCCGAGCATCTTAGAACAGGGAAGGAGTGGGATTCCGAAGAATTATGCAGATGATCATTAGGCCTCTATAAACCTGCCCCAGCGTGTAGCTTTACTTTTATTTGTAGCCCGTACTTACATGCCGCGGATGTACTCGAGTAGAACTGGACGAAAGAATGGCTTGCATTGTATGATCAGCTTCCGGCGATTTGGCGCTGTGGCATCGCAAATTCCCGATCCAAACGAGCTGGAGTGGCGCCGGTTCAACTTCTTTCTTTCTTGAACCACATCTTTATGAGAACGAGCTGAGCTGTGTTTCCTTTCATCACTGGGAACCAGATACAACCTGATTCAGGTAAGAAACGCGTACGTTTCCCGTTACATTGTCTGTAACTACCCAAGAGTCCTTGACAGTGCCATTCTGACAAACACACTGCAGACCTCTCACTGTATCCATGCCACCTAGAGCAAGCACCTCCTCAGCCGCTCTTGCTCGGCACAAAACCGAAATAACAAAACTTGCGACACTTAGCCTGGGTCTCCGCACTCACAGGGTCCCCCACACGCCCGAAAACATCTCGCTCATTTTCCCTCATCTTAGTCGCGCGAACATCCCACGTCGGTCGACGCGATCAACGCCTTATCCGCGTGTCTCTCCAGAGTCCCAGGCAGTATGGCTCGCCGTTTCTTCTCTCGAAATCATAACTTCATGCATGAGCTCTCTGAGTGGGAAGGGCAACACGCAGCTCGAGAGACGGCTAGCTAAGCCGGATGCGTGGCCCAATGTTTGGCGGTGGATCACTTTCCTGCACGAGGAATGTATCCTGAAAAAGTCGTACGAAGACTACATATGCGATTGCGTTCCCGTCACTATTCCACAGGTCATTCAAACCTTGGCATACTCTCTCGTCCTTCGTAAAGCTATGACGCAAACACCCGGAGTCCTCGAGTTTGCAACGAAGCAGTGGCTACATGCGGAAGGGCAGCCAGAGGATGAGGAAGCCAAAGAGGATGGGCTGAGGTATCCTTGGGTGGGGGCTATGGATCAGCTCACACATTTCGAGGAGCGAGCGGATGACGTTACGAAGACAGTGCTCGAGGCGGCTGGAGGGAATCTCGCCGAGCTTGCGAAAGTCGCACTGGGAAGGTTGAGAGCGACACTTGAGGAGAAGCCCTTGGACAAGGAGTTTCTTCTTCAATGCTTGAATTTGGTCATGCACCTCTCTGGTACGAACGCGCTTGAGAGGGGCGAAGAAATTCGATGTCCGGAACAGTAAGCTCTCCCCTCTGCGCAAATCCTCGTGTTACTCGGTCTGATCCGTTTCTATACATACAGTCAAAGCAAATTGCTCTATACTTTTCTGCTTGAAGGCAAACTTCCTGTGCTCATCAAGGTCCTCACATGGTGTAACCGACAATCTACTACGAACGCTGGTCTCTCGGACCCCATAACCCGCATCGTTGGCTTCTGCATCTTCAACATCCTTGACGATCTCAACTCGCTCGACGACTCCTTTTGGGTCATTCAGCTCATCGAGAATGGTCTACTACCTGCTCTCTTACGTTCGTCCAAATGGGTGGAGGGGATCAACGCGGCAGGGATGCTGAGCGAACCTTTGGCGGCGACAATCCTGTCGAAGATCCTTCCGCTGCATCTGGTCTTTCCGAAGGCTGTGAAGTGCATGAGGAAGGGATTAGCCCAGGTAGACAGGTTAGGCCTTGGGACGAAGCAGGCAGCAGGGATGCTGTATGATCCTCTGATGGTGTTGAAAGGGGTTTCGGAGGAAAGATCGAGGTTACTCGATGCGTGGAAGACTGATGAGAAGTTCAAGCATATGAGCTTCCCGGAGGACTCGTGTAATAGTGTCAGTTCCTCCAATCTTCATTTCCTCTGTTCGATGCATATTAACTCATTTCCCCAGTGCTTCTGGAATCCTGAAGACGACAAGGAGGACGATCGACGGCCATTGAAGCGATGCCGCGCGTGTATGAACGTTTTCTACTGCTCGCAGAAGTGTCAAAAGCGCGACTGGCCAGAACATAAAGAGATATGTAAATCTCGGCGAGAAGACATCGAATGTTCGTCCTCATTCAATTTATGGTCCTTTCGATCCTTGATTGCTCTCCTCATTTATTTATAACGCAAATCCTTGATAGGCGGACGCAAGGTCGCCATCGAGAAGTCAGAACGGTCCTTCCTCGAATACCTTGTTCACGACTATATCCACACTCACAAGGACGAACTCCTCAAGAGGGTCAAGCCGGGTTTCAAGATGGCGGATTACTTCGTCCGAATATCCTTCACACGCGTACCCGTTACACATACAATACACCAACACGCTTCTGGAGGGAGCAGTCGCAACTTGAAGGAATACGAAGACGATTCTGATGATGAGGCTGATGACGAATCCGCGTCTTCTGAAGAAGATTCGGACTACAGCGATGATTCATTCCACGAGAAGATCAAAAACATCATGAAGAAGCTGAAGAGAACTGACGAGTCGCCTTCAAGAACGAAGGAAGTTGTGGACGACGACGGAGATAGTGACTGGGTCTCTGACGATGGCGAAGGGCATGACTCGGACTCGGACTCGGACTGGAGTAGCATCAACAGCGATGAAGATGAAAGTTTTCTCGAGGTGGAGTTCGCCATTCCATTCGGATACTACGACGACAGTGGGCTGTTCACAGATGTCGATATTTCGTCGTGGGTGCCTTTCGGAAGGCGCGAAGCTGAAGGTGGAGAAGGTCATCAGATAGTACCAGTTAGTTCATAATATGCTGGGGATTCTACATAAGTAGGTATTACTCGATATGAGAACAAGATTCCTATACCAGCCAGTTAACACGATTGACTACTGCTTACTCTGCCCATAGAAGACCAGCGGTATCGATATTCGTTTTGCAGAATGAATTGAGTCGGTCAATGGAAGTGGTACGTACCGGTACTCTCCTCGGTCGTATCAACTTTACTGCATGACAGACCACTTCCACCAAGCAGAACGCCTGGCTGACAGGGGCAAGGACTCAGGAGGACAGGGTCAGCTCTATTTCGTTCGAACCTTAGGCCTCATCCTCGATATTGAGGTCCAATCGTCTCAGGTCAAAACCACGTACTATAGTGTCTTTGTATATTTTTCTTGATCTGATTGTTAGTAGTAGAATTTACATTTTTCAAAGGCGCACAAGTGGCCACAGCGGAGTGCCACATTTGCCCCCTGACGCGCGTCAGTTCCGGTCCTTCCTGACTCAGTCATCTTGGCTGTGACCATCCCACATCGCCCTTCAAAGCTTCATATGTCATACCTGAGCTCATTTTCCGAAACGTCTCTCCTCTAAGCTTTGGGCATGATCAGTCCCCAAAGGCAGAATACTTAAGTAGACGGGATTGCAACCGAGCAAGCGAGGATCTAGCTCGAAGCTCTTTCCTTCTTTACCGGATATCGTATATCGTATACGCTAAGCTTCATCTTTATCTCCATCCTCAAGGCCTCGTACACGCTCGCCTGAACATGGTCCAAAAGCTGGATTCAGTACAATAAGTACTCAGTCTTCCTCTCACTGGTTTGTTCGGGGTCGGGACGGACAGCCGCGACATCTTGTTCCGAACCATGATCTGCATCTTCTATGACGCTCATTACTTCTCGAGGATACATTCTCAATATATTCAGACCAGACGGTATTGAAATCAGGACTTTCTAAGTCACTCTCGGACGTGGAACGTCATTTTTGGATCAGACTACGTCAGAGCTGGATATAAAGTCGGCCTGGACGGGACTTACCCACAAGGTACCCTGCACTACCACGACAGCTCCTACAAAACACCTGGTCACCGCTGCCTACAATACATAGAATGGCCGCCGAGAAACTCTTCAGTCCTTTCCAGCTCACGCCCTCCATCACCCTTCAGCACCGTGTTGTTCTCGCCCCACTCACCCGCTTCCGCGCTAACGACGCTCATGTCCACGGTGAGCTAGCTGCCGAGTATTATGGACAACGTGCAAGCGTTCCCGGGACGTTGTTGATTACAGAGGCTACATTCATTGATGCAAAGGCGGGTGGGCAGGCGAACGTCCCAGGAATATGGAGTGACCAGCAGGTGGAGGCTTGGAAGAAGGTACGTCCCTCCTCGTATCTCAACCCTTAGGAAATCAGCTTAGTGAGAATACTTTGGATTTTGTGCGTAGGTCACCAGCGCGGTTCATTCCAAAGGTTCCTTCATTTACCTTCAACTATGGGCTCTCGGCCGTGCCGCCCTTCCCCAACAACTCGACAAGGAATCCCCCTCTTTCCATAACGACCTTCCCTACGTGTCTGCGTCCGATATACCCCTGGACGGTGTCGATCAAGCCCCCCGCCCTCTCACTATCCCCGAGATCCATGAATATGTGAGAATGTACGCTCACGCTGCGGACAATGCCGTCAATAAGGCTGGATTCGATGGAGTGGAGATACATGGGGCGAACGGGTATCTGCTTGACCAATTTTTCCAGGATGTGAGTAATAAGAGGACGGATGAGTATGGCGGGAGTTTGGAGGGGCGGTTGAGGTTTGGGGTGGAGGTTGTGCAGGCGGTGACTAAAGCTGTGGGCCAGGAGAAGGTCGGAATTAGACTCAGTCCTTGGGGAACCTTTCAGAGTACGTTCACCACCTTATTCCCTACTGGCATCATCGCTTTTCCCACCCTTCTATGGTACAATCTGACCTGACCTGACCTGACCTGGATGACAATTTTGTCGTTTGGTAGACATGCGCATGGATGACCCAAAGACAACCTTCAAAACCCTCATCACCCGCATCCGCACAGAATTCCCCAACTTCGGGTACATCCACGCCGTCGAACCGCGCGTCACGGGCGACAACGACATGGAATTCCATTCCGGCGACTCGAACGATTTCTTGCGTGAGGCGTGGAACCCGCCGAACACGAGCGGACGGAAGAGGGTGTACATCGCTGCCGGAGGGTTCAAGAGGGAGACGGCGATTGAGGAAGCGGAGAAGCAAGATTGTTTGATTGCGTTCGGGAGGGCGTTCTTAGCCAATGTGCGTCCTTCATATCTTATGTATGCGTTTTGGAGTGTGGCTGATAGCTTTGAGTTATTGCAGCCTGATTTGCCGAAGAGGTTGAAGGAGAACCTACCGTTGAATAAGCCCGATCGCGCTACGTTCTACACGGCCCAAAGTCCCGAGGGATACATCGACTATCCCTTTGCTTCGTCTCACTAAACAGCTTCGGTCCGACTTTGTCACTCCTCGCTCGGTTAGACACTGACACTATGGCAAAACTCTGTTGAAATCTGTGTCCTGTCATATCATCTGAGCCCACTTCCTTATATTCAGGAGAGTGAGCGCATGGCTTTGTGACGAACAAGTGGCGAGGCGATGAAGTTCATGGATCCAATGTCTGCCCAATGGTCATCGGCGACGACTGCTGTGTGGATCTCGTCGACTGCTCGAACGTCTGGCTCCGAAAACGTCTGTTGTTTGTACGGCGATTCCTGAGACTATGTCCCCTGGTCGACTTTGCTTCCGCGGTCTGTGCATACATGACCAGACACTAGTTCCCTTATATCGCTGGGCCGGCTTCCGCGGTGTCGATCCTCTGCTCTTTCCAAGAAATTTACGGGAATACGGACAAGCGCAATCTCTAACTCGACCCACAATGCACACTGCCCATCATCCATGAAGCTAGCGAACTATCTGCTTCCGTTCGCCTCTTCTCCTCTTGACTATGATATTCTCAGTACTTATCTCATTGACCGTTTGATGCGGATGGAACTTAAAGGGCTTACAAACTTGCTCAGTCATCCTATGGCGACAGAAAGAAACGATATCGTTTGACCTCAGGCTGCTGTATAAGCCGGATGTATAAGCCAATTATCCCTGATGCAACTAAAAGCTGGACGATACTTCGTCGGATCTTTCCTCCCCTCTCCCTCCTTTCCTCCGATAAAATGTCCTCCGAGAAGCTCTTCACACCATTTCAGCTTACATCCTCCATCACCCTCCAGCATCGCGTCGTCCTCGCCCCACTTACCCGTTTCCGCGCCGACGATGCAGGCGTCCATGGGGATCTTGCCGTCGAGTATTACGGTCAACGTGCGAGTGAACCTGGGACGTTGTTGATCACGGAAGGTACTTTTATTGGAGAGAAGGGAGCCGCGCTGAAGAATGTTCCGGGGGTGTGGAATGACGAGCAGGTGAAAGCTTGGAAAAGAGTGCGTATGTTTCTTCAGGATCCATTCATCGTCATTCATCCATTCATCTGGCCTCACATGTTGTATGTTTAGGTCACCGATGAAGTCCACTCCAAAGGTTCCTTCATCTACATACAACTCTTCGCCATGCCCACCTCCATCCCCTCCGCCTCCATCATCAACTCGGGTATCCACGCCCCACAACACCTCACCATCCCCGAAATCCGCGAATACGTACAGCTGCACGCCCTTGCCGCAGACAACGCCGTCAATAAAGCTGGTTTCGACGGGGTCGAGATTCACGGGGCAAACGGGTACTTGATTGATCAGTTCCTTCAGGATGTGAGTAATAAAAGGACGGACGAGTATGGCGGGAGTTTGGAGGGACGGTTGAGGTTTGGGTTGGAGGTTGTGGAGGCGGTGACGAAGGTCGTCGGGCAGGAGAGGGTGGGTATTAGGTTGAGTCCTTGGGCGACGTTTCAGGGTGTGTACAATTCTTTTCCGTGTTTGTTTGGGACTCCCCTCAGGGCCGGTCTATCGTTATCTTAATGCGTTTGGCTTAGGCATGCGTATGAACGACCCGAAACCGACGTTCAGAACTCTCGTCAACCATATCCGTACCGAATACCCTGACTTTGGATACCTGCACGTCGTCGAGCCTCGTATCACTGGCGATCACGATCAGGAATTGAACCCTAGCGACTCGAACGACTTCCTGCGCGAGGCCTGGAACCCGCCCAACGTCAGCGGGAAGAAGAAAGTGTACCTCACGGCGGGAGGATATACGAGACAGACGGCGATCGAGGAAGCGAAGAAAGATGATTGTCTGATTGTGTTTGGAAGGTCTTTCTTGGCCAATGTCAGTCTTCTGCTCAACTTCGGTGGTTGATATATGTCTGATGGAATGGCCGTCTTGTGCGATTTTCCTATAGCCCGACTTGCCAAGGAGATTGAAGGAGGATTTGCCTTTGAATGAGTACGATAGGAGCACATTTTACACGGCCAAACTTGCAAAGGGATATGTCGACTATCCGTTTGCGACGACTCACTAGGTCTTAACGTGTAGTTATTTGGGAGTACTGTATCCAGCGTCGAGACTGCAGCATCTATGTTTCTTCTTTAGAGAATTTTGTTTATCATCTTAGATGCAATGAACTATACCCTTTGGTAGAATAGTCTCCGTACCGTATCCCAAGTTCTGTAGAGGCAGGCTGAGCGCCGGGCCACACACACTAGTGTGGCACTTTGCCCCTATTTGATTTCCCCTCTGAGTCATGTCGCTCACAGCGGCCGAATATCATCCTTCTTCTCCAACGGCCCAACATTCATAAAGCTTGAATCCTTGCCGCCTATTTTGCAGGTCGTATACCCTTGTCGAGAGCCATAGACCAAGTACTTAGTCCATCCCGATGTCGCTCCTCATCCTCTCCAGCTCCGATGTCGAGCAAATCACCTCCAACTTCCCCATCTCACTCTTACAATCCCTCATGGCCCAAGTCTTCCACACACTCTCTTCATCCTCCGACTCCTCTGATCCATCAGAAAAGAGTATCGACACACCCCATCGCACCACGATCGCCATGTCCTCGCACCACGCGCTCTTCATGCCCTCACGTATCGCCTCACTCGGGACTACGATAAAAGTGGTCTCAGTGCCTACGAATCCGAAGGATACGAGGGGATTACCGGCGAGTACTTTCGTTATGGATGAGGAGACGGGACGGGTGAAGGCGGTGGTCAATGCGGGGGGGTTGACGGCTGTAAGGACTGCGGCTGGTGCGTTCTTCGTGATCTTTCGTTCGGTTCAATGGGATTTGAGATTGACAGGGACTTTTTTTGATCTATTTATTTTCATTCAGGGTCGCTGCTCGCTACTACGCTTTTGTATCCGACAGATGTGTACAAGCCCACGAATGTCGTAGCGTATGGCGCTGGTCAACAGATCAAAGCACACGTTGATCTACTGCTCAAGACATACACTTCCATCACGAACGTCACAATCGTCAACCGGACACAAAACTCACGGCTCGCATCCCTCGTGTCATGGCTACACATCCAACATCCAAACGTCTCGTTCACTTGCTCCTTCATTTCCACAAACGTCGATTCATTAACAACATCGTCTGCTTCGCTCGCCGTAGCTCCATCGTCCGATCTCCCAAAAATTCTGAAAGAAGCAAATATCATCGTGACGGCCACATCCTCTACGACTCCACTCTTCCCATCAGTCCATGTCTCTAGCGGGACGCATATCATCCTAGTCGGAAGCTACAAACCCACAATGCACGAGATCGATACCGAGCTCGTTCACCGAGCTCACGGAGCCATCGTCGTCGACTCTCGCGAAGCGTGTTTCGTCGAGGCCGGAGAATTTATCGACGCGGGGGTCACGACTCAGGAGAACGGCGTGGTCGAGGTCGGAGCGCTCGTGCGTTCGATAGAGGGGCTCGGACGGAGCGGTGGCGAGTGGGCATGGGAAAGAGATGGGGAGAGGTGCGAGGCGTTGAGGAAGAAGGGGGATGTAACGATTTGGAAGTCTGTGGGTGTGGGCGCGCAGGATGTCGCGATTGCGGCGGCTGTGGTGAAGAGGGCGGAGGAGACGAATGTTGGGACGGTCGTAGATGGGTACGATCTTTGATTCTGAAAGTACTTGTGTGGCACCTTGATGGGTGGCGAGGATAGGGGCTAATGAGCTACGCCGCGCACCGCCCAAAGAAAAGATTCGGGTTATGCATATGGGAGAGAATAAAGACGAGTTAGTTTCCGGCCAGATTCAAGTCCACGCAACCAGCCTTTCAAGACACTTTTCAGATATGTCCCGTTGCTAAGAGGCAAACTCCAGCTAGAGAAGGAGTGCATAACGAGAGCGATTCCGGACCACCAACTAGTCAAAGATTATCATCGCAATGAATAGAATCACAATAATACAAGCAGTCTATCTGGTTGATCGCGGCATCACCAGCCATTCATACAACCTCCATCACCGATTATCCTTTGGTTTGTTACACATTGGGTGGACACACACTGTCACATTACATGGTTCGGCCAATTACTGAGTCGTGACGATACCATCGGGCTCTGTAAGATGGAAAACAGGGCATGATCAGTTGTCGTGGCGATCCATCATGAAACCCGGTTGATATTGTGGATGTGCAGAGGTGACGAAGTGAATCGAAATAACGGACCGATGTAATCGATCTCATCGCCTTGGAGGCTTTGGAGCTGTTGCAGATAAGCCTCGGGGATGGTGGCAGAAAATCCCTGACAGAAAGGAATGTTACATCAGTACTTGAACCCAGGGTCTGACCAGCTCGTGTATGTACGTGGAGATGTAACATACCTTCATGATGCTAGAGTCGAACTTGTTGTGAATCGAGCCACCTATCCTCAACACGAACAGAGATATCGATCAGACCGATCTTCGGCAAAGGCACAGAAAGCGTACCGGCATTACTGAGCTCTTGCCCGTGCTTGTCAATCGTATCGGAGGTGACGTTCTTCTTGAAGACGACTATGAACTCTGTGTTTACGATGGCATCGTGTGCAACATTAGCGTTTGTATACCTACCTACAACCGTAATGCATAGACAGACGAACTTCCAGACGACATTGTGTTAGACCTAGGAATATAAAGAAGAACTCGAGTGGTAAAGATGGTTGTTGGTAAGGAGCCAAAAGCAGCAAGAGATCAAGCAGAGTCACAATCCAAGCACAATCATTCCGACTCCGCCCATGACGTAGGTGGCCGACTCCGCGGCGCTGTGTGACACAAGCAGCAATGCGTTCTCCTTCATGATCATGGGGAGGAAGCCCGTATGACTGAGCTATTTAATTTTCCCTTCTAGCATAGAGCTTTAAATGCCGACTCGCTATGTACCAACGCAGCCATTTGATAGGCCACACACAGAACTTCCTGGGGGCCGCAATGTCCACAACTTGAAGGAAAGTACTGTCTCCATTAATAATAATAATAATAATATTCTCGTAGCTTCCCAAGGGGGTGTACAAGAAGGAATTTGACGGCGAGTTCTGGTGAAACGGGCGGGTTGGAACGAGCTCGAGGCGAGGGTGTGGACTTGAAATTGCGAGGCGATCTAAATATACGCGTCAGATTGGTCAGCCATCTCCCAAACAAACCTGAGTCTTTATACAACAATGCTTTGTTTTTCAGTGCAGGATATAATAGTAAGCCGATTGACTGCAGGAAAATAGCTACGAGACGTTGTGTGCGACTCGGAGACATGATATCGATGAAGAGGACGGATGGGACAACAGAGTTGCAGTGGCGTCGCGGGTGGCGTCACGGACACTGGGAAACAGACGATTCTGATTGGCCGAGGGCGATCTTACCCGCGACTGGTGAGGTCCTCTTCGCCACAGCTCATGACGGAGCAGTCCCCTTGGCGCCAGTCTCACTCTCCCCTCAACCACAACCATCTATCCCTCATCCGCCTTGAATAGCAGCCGCACACTTGTGGCATGTTTGTCTCACGCACCTGGCCTACTTTGCAAGAAACTCAGTCGCTAAAGATACTGGGAAAGCAGCCGGCCTACGACCACGATGATCGCCACAGTGGCACCGAAGAGGATGGGAGCGCAAAGGGGACAGATCTTTCGTGGAGGGTGGCCATGATGTTCGTGATTTTCTTCGTCTCTTTGTTCGGTGCGTACATTTTATTATTTCAGGAATACAGCTAGATAGTGACGGTCTTCTCAGCTGCATCCTTCCCTGCAATATCGAAGCGAGTCAGGTCTCTACGGATACCCCGCATCCTTTTCTTCATAGGCAAGCACTTTGGGACTGGTGCGTATTGCAGCCGTGGACAACTTTGCGGATACACCGTCTGATTACGTCGCACCGAACATAGGCGTCATCTTGTCCACCGCATTCGTCCACCTCCTCCAAGACGCCTTCGAACGCCTCACGGACCCAGCAGTCAAGAAACAGACAAACGTCGGACATTGGACGGGCCTCATTGTGTGAGTTCGCCGCGCCCATTCCATTCGTATCAGAGACATGCTGAACTGAGAACCACAACAGTCTTGGGTCGCTCTTGACCATATTCCTCGTCGAATGTGAGTACATATTCGCCTAGCGCCACTGCGGTGGTCCCCCGTCTCACCTTCTAAACCGCATTAGATGTGTCAACTTCCTATGTCGACCGCCTCCAATCATATCCCTCCGCGCCTCCATCACCTAAACTCGAACGTAAGCCTCTCGCCTATTAGTTGTCTTCCACGTCGCACGCATGTGTACTAAACTGACGATCGTGACTATTCCTAGCATCTACGCCGCTCCCTCCGTCGCCAGACCATTCACCCCACGACCTGCCCTCCTCCGACTCCCCCGCAACATCCAATACAACACTAAATGAACAAACTCCCCTCCTATCTGCTTCCTCCAACGTCAACGCCAACTTAAATCCGCCATCCCGCCGCTTCTCCGCACCCAGCGTCCAGCAAGGCGCACACTCCTACCACCACTCACGTACGAATGACTTTAGCACGAACACGAACACGATACCACACACGCATACGCATACGCATGGGCTAGGGATCTTGGAAGGACATCATAGACACGAATCGAGAGGGAGCCATGGATGTCATCATGCGACGAGTAGGAAGAACAGTAATGTCGTTGAGGTCCTCGAGGAGGATACGGAGGGCGATAGAGATGAAGATGGTGATGGAGATAGTGGGCCTGTGGTGCCGAATGGACATCATCGTGCGCAGTCTGCTGGATCGTGTTCCCAGTCGCAGAAGTATAGTCATGGAGGCGGGAGCGGGAAAGGGCACGGACATGCGGGACATAGCCATGGAGATTTGGAGGCGTTGATGGAGGATGGGGATGACTGCGGCCATGATGACGAATATGGAGGTGAACAAGGCGAGATTTGCGACCATGATGATGGAGATGTCGAGATTGGTAGAAAGAGGCAGGTCGTTGGTATTCTGGTACGTTCATCCACCCGACTGTATTGTCTATGAGTGAAGGATACCGTAATTGACCGATCATACTATGTGGAATATAGGTCCTGCAAATGGGCATCATGATACATTCGCTCGTTATAGGCCTCACACTCGCCATCGCCTCCGGTGCTGATTTCAGTACGTCCTCACCCCCTTTCATTTCTCCTCCCCTTTTCCGCCGCACCTTCCCGCCACACACTAACCACAACCATCCCCCCAGCCTCCCTCGTAACAGCAATAGTCTTCCACAACCTCTTCGAAGGCCTCTCCCTCGGCATCCGCATCGCAGGCCTCCCCGCTCCCTCACAATTACCTACCGAAACAACCACACCACAGAGCAGGCGGAGGTTCTCGTGGTTGAAGCCGACACTGGCGGTGCTGTTTGCGGTGACGACGCCGGTGGGCATTATCATCGGGTTGTTGGCGTTCGAGAGTGGGGGGTCCGGTGGGAACTCGGGTAAGCGTCACTCACTCGTGTTTCCCGTATTTCGACCATGTCCTGACGACATATGGTTTGTGTTTGCGTACATGCGCGGGTTTGCAGTTCGCCTGAAACTCATCGAAGGTATCATGTCCGCCATATCGGCTGGGATGCTCATCTACGCAGCATGCGTCGAGATGCTAGCGGGAGATTTCGTGCTCGATCCGACGCTGTGGAGGAGCGGAGTGCGGAGGCAGGTGCTTGCGTTGGTCAGTCTTGGGGCGGGAGTGGCGGGGATGGGGTTGATTGGGTGAGTGTTATTGTTCTTTGTGGTGTGAGAGAAGATGAAATGAGGCTGACGGATCGTGTGTTTCTTTAACTTTGTTTGTGGTGTGGTATGGCGGTTCGGGGTATGTGGATAGTGTGTGAGTAGTCCTCTGCGTTATTTTCTGAAGAGATGCGGGGGCTCACCTACGCTTTACTTTGTTCTTCCTAGTATGCATTAGTACCGCCAGGATCTACGTTCAACATTGAACACTCGCATAATCTTCGACGCATCACGCAAGCTTTCGCGCTTCTTAACCAGCCATCAGGGAGATATACGTTCGTACGCTACTCACCATATACTCACGTCTCACTTTCATCCCACGCCGATTCACATTTCTGCGCATCCGCTCGTTCCGTACGTTAGTCTTCTTGTTTCCACATTGATCTTTGCTCTTTCGTGTCTGTACTCCGTTACTTCAAATCCCCTTCATCCTCATCCTCCTCTTCACCCGCTTGCATCTTGCTAGTGTTCTCATGTTGTCTTGATATTCGTGGTGCTCGGTCGGGTTTACGGCCTCGTTGTATATTACTAGTAGATGAAGATACATACATAGTACATAGGCTCGCACGAAGCATAGTAAAGTCGTTGCGTGGCGCGTGCGGTACATTAGAGAGTCTGCGGGACCCTGATTCTGCACAACGCGGCACTTTCAAGTTTCTAGACAGCGCCGCAGCATGGGTTGTGTTTTTTATTTTTTTATTTTAACTCATCGCTCTGAGGAAGACTCTCTACTGAGCCTATAGAGTGCTCTCAAATATTGTCAGATTTTTCCATGCAACAAGAATGTCGCAAAGCAAACACGGCGCGCAAACTCTCTAACTAACCTTCGCCACAGAGTGAAGTTCCCACGCCTGTATCAGACTTCCTATCGGGCCGAGCCGGCCACCTCCAACTTGGAAAGGGATGTCGCGTGCGCGGCGATCTTGTCCTCAGGTTCCGCTTGCTCTCGTCTCCAAAACATCAAACATTGCACTGGGATGAGTTCTCATACTCAACTATCAATACAATCTACGATTCCTGGTTCCGAACAACTAATGGACACCGACGGCGGCAAGATCCCCGTCCGACTCCCTCCTGAGATCTTCCAACGCATTTGCATTCAGCTCGATGTAGAGGGACTTGCGACATTATGTCGTACTAGCCAACTTTTCCAACTCATCGCGGAACGGGAGCTATACAGAGAGCTACATATATCATGCTTCGTGGATCCCATCTCCTGGACTCCGCGCGGTGGGAAATTTGGGGAGGTGAGGGCGTTGTGTCGGGCCTTGTATTGGAGCTCGAGTGGGCCTAGTAGGTGGCTCGGGTATGTTCAGTCACTCACTCTGGGAGATATAAGGTAAATGTGCGGGTCGAACTCGGCCCATTCTTTCAACCCATTCGAACGACGTCCTGCGAAACAGCATGTGTGCTGACTGAGAGTCACAAACTACGGTCTACTCCCGCCGATACTGGTAGTTGATCATGCTTGTGCTCAAGATGAGGATGGGACGTGGAAGCATGTATGAGGTTCTCAAGGCCAACGAGGTGACGAGCCTTAATCCCAATCAATATTATATATCTTGTACACACAGTAATATAGACAAAGAAGCTCAAGCAATACACAGCAGGCAATCACACCATCGTGATACCATAATCATTAACGCTGGCAGTCTTCCTCCTCTCCTCCTTGCCCAGAACTTCATCAGAGAAGCTTGCTCGCAAGTAACGTCCCAACGACTCCGATAATCACAGCAATCCCCACATCTCCGGCTTCCACCCTGCTGGTTTACCTTTTGAAGCTTCCGCGCGCACCCATTCCGTCCCGACTAGGTCAGAGAAAAAACAACGCGAGTCAGCAACAGCTACCAGGGCGAGCCACGTCCGCCAAGGCCACCGGCGACAATAGTGAACCCTGGCAGATGATACGGAGAATTCATCACTCACAGAGCTTACATCTCCTCAAGGCCAGCTTCTTCTCGGTCCCGATGCGTTCCATGAACACCTTGCCCAGTCTATGACAATGGGCTGGTCCGATGACGAGGACGGAGACCCAGTTGAAGTACTCGAACTGTTCGAGGTGCGGGAAGCGCACAACGGCATCAGCGATAGATAGCATCTTCTCCTACATGACGACAAACGAAAAGGAATCAAAATTAGAGAAGAAATAAAGAAAGAAAGAAAGAAAGAGAGGAATGCCAGAGGAAGCACAGCGCACCTGTGTGACAACATCGAACATACTGTCGATTCGGTGCCCCATGAACGTCATGACCTGGAGCTTCCTTAGCCACGGCATACATTCGGCGATGTACTGTATCAAATCGATGTTTGACCCCGGGCGCGTGCACTTGAGGAACGATATCTTTTCCTCTTCCCTGCCTCCAAACTTGTACCCGTTTGAGTAGGCGACAGAATGAGGATCGGGATGGATTTTGGAATGGGAAGCGATGATGGGTTGGAGCGCAAGTGTGAAATCGGATAGATGCTCCCAAGTGATTCTTGCCTCCTTCAAACCAGGTGCAATGGGCGTGGTCGTACTTGACGCCGTCATACAGTCAGGATATGTGGCGGTGGCGCTAGCGCTCAAACATCTAAAATATCTCTCTGGACCCGTGAAGCTTTTCAGACGAGGGAGCACAATCCTCTCGCTACAGTATCCTCTCGCAGGAAGAGACGTAGGTCCGATTATTGTACGCTTCGTGACACCGTTCCCGATGCTGACATGTTCCAAGGTTGGATGTCTGCTGAGAAAGGAACACACAATGGTGTTGTCGATGAATTGTGTGTCGAAGGTGAAAGAGCGGAGATTCGAGAATGTGGGAGCCGGGTGGGAGGTGATGTATGGATAATTTGATAGTCGGGGGATGATATCAGGACCGATGGAAGTGAGAAGTAGGGTCGGGTGAATCTGGAGGTCGTAATGGGCTACGTCGTTTGTTGAGAACACGATGGTGAGGGCTGTCAGAGAGTGTACGTGGGAAAGAAGAAGTTGTATGCCCTCGAGGTAGGTTGAGCCTAGAAAGTCGCTAGAGGCGTATAGGAATTTGCAGCTGCGATTACAGGGAGACGTCGACATCCGTTCTATCGGCGCTTAATGATACCTAGTGACTATGCTTACCTTAAACCATTGACCGTCAGCTCTTTCACGTACCCGAGTCTTAGGTCGTTGTCCTGCCCATTGAACAGCGACCGAGATACCAACTCGAGCGAATTCAGCCGTTCGCCACGGTCCAAGCACGGGATAGTCAACGACTTGTAGAGTTCTCGTTCTGCAATGGCACTGAGGCGTTTACAGCTCATGCAAAGCGAAGCAAGGTCATGACGGTCGCATAAGCTGAAGACGTCAGCTAGGACCTCAGTTGGAAGCGGAATGCCTTGCTGCAGAGGGGAATCGTCTACTACGCTCAACGAACGAAGAGCTTGCTGCTCCTCAAGCAACATACTTGCTAGCGGCTAGTATGATGTATCTAAACATGAGACGACTGAGTGACGTATGTTATACCCAGCATATGACTTACCTCACTCTTCACGCCGGGAGCAGGAGTCTTGAAGACAAACCCTAGTCTGCCCTAGTTCAGAGCTTATGTGGAGTATCTGCGGAGGGGGTGATGCGGCTCATCATTATCAGTCAAGGGTCTTTATATACCGAGCTCTGTTCATGTAAGATGCGGCAAGATAGGCAGTTTAGTTGGCGTCAAAGACGAGCCACCCTTCCAAGTCGTGTGGCGCATCGTGTAGGACTTGTGGCCGATAAGAATGAACGCTTGACGCTGGGGCTGAGGAAAAGAACACAGAACTCAAAAAGGCCCAAGACAGCCCAAAACGCGCTTGTCACACCATGACGTCACGCGCAGACACTAGTGCCGACGCGAAAGGTTTCGCGAAATTGTGTCTTACACTTCCACGTCGAGGGTGCTCGAAATTGGACTCACACTACTGATTTTGGTTATCACTTTCAGAGATGGAGACAAACGCAGAGAAGGTCCGACAGGAGTTTCGTGAACATATCCAGAACTCGAAACACACGTCAACAGACTTGAGAATCTCCTCCAGTAAGTCTGATTTACGCATTGAACCGTTGATGAAGTGAACCTACCGCTCTCGATGCAGATTTATTCAAGACCTCTACTCTACCCATCCTCTCAAAGTCGCAGACACCGTGTTCCGCACCTGGGGAGATCATTTACCTCATCAGATCCAACGTTATCCCCGACTTCGATTTCGAGATGATACCGGATATTCTCGATGCGATCACTTCCCTGGAGTCCATGCGGAAACAATTAATAGAGAAGGTAGACGAAGCTCTGGTCTGGAACAACTATCTGAGACGACATGACCAACGTGGCGGCGCTCAGGTGGCAGATGGTGTGGGTGATAGAATCTTGGACTCGAATGACGTTGACGTGCTGAAGAAATTGTTGGCAAGAGCTCCGAACCAGCGCAGCACGTATCGAGGAATCATCGACAGATGTATTTGTTTGGTAAGTCAATTTTACCCAGAAATATGTCATTGACAGTGTCCAAAGAAGAGGCAATTTTGACTTGGTTGGCAGCATCTCGTGTATCTGCGGGCGAAATCCTGTCCGCGTTTATTAGCACATCTCGAAACATACTTCCCAGAATTTTCGCCAATTGATTCTCCCCGAGGCATGGCTAGGAAGCACTTTCCAGGGTCACAGCATCTCAAAGACATTGATGGTGATGAAATGAAGGATTACCGTCAGACTGCACGAAACTGCATCAAGTTCTTGGATGATGTAGCGGCACTCGAGAAGAAGGTAGCTTGTACGCCGGGCATAAATGGCGAACCGAGGTTTGTGGGTTTACCTCTGAGTTGCCCTCATAGAATGTCACTGAACTCAACGCCAGAATCGATTGGAACGACAATACGGAGCTCACTGACCTTATCGATCGGTTCTTACGGGGAGATATTCTATACGATGCGGATGAGGTGGAGAAAATGATTGAGACGTGGCTGCGGAAATTCGAGGCCCTTGTGTGGCGGTTGGAAAGGATCTTTGAGATCGAGTTGTATTGAAGTCGCTGTGGAATGCCACAGTTCTGCTGTTCGTGAAATCTATCAACTCCGAGTCCGCGTTTTTGGTTGACAACTCTACCGTGCAACACAGTATAAGAGATGTATCTCAGGCTACTAGTGCCCTACATTACGCTACCTGCTTTGATTGTTCCATTCTAATTATTGTACTTATGACGATTGGATGATGGTTTGATGATGGTGGAAGCTTGGTCGAACATGAGCTGATATTTCAGAGCGGCTTGTGTGGAGTATTTGTGAAGTAACCAGACGACAGTCCTTGCCAAGTCTTTATATACTCACCGAGTCCTGTCACTGAAAACCGTGAGCAGCATCGCGTAGGGCTCGCTTTGGCCGATAACTCGAGATAACTTGCCGCCAAAGACTCGGAACGGTGGTTCGGAGCTCGAAAACGCGCTGTCACGTTGTGACGTCACCCGAACCGGACGACGCCGACACCAAACTTTTGCCTCTCCTCCTTGTCTCCTCCCCATCTTGACTCTGACAGTGCTCGTTATCGGAGCTCTTATCACTATGTTTTCGTATAATGAACTTAAATCGGAGGTAATAGATATTGAAGAAGAAAGTGCTCTTGAGAAGTTTCGTGAACGTTTCCGGAGCTCGAACCACTCATTAGCCGAGTTGAAGAGCTCTTCCAGTAAGCATGATTTCCATGTTGCTATGCATTGTCTTTTGTGATGAAGATATCCTACAATGACCGAGAACAGCTTTCTTGAAAACGTCCATCTTACCCTTCGTCTTAGAATCAGAGGAGCGGCCACCGGGTCCAACAATCGCGAATCTCACCTATTATATTAGAGGCGTCGTGTTCTGTCCGTTCGATCTGGACATGATACCGGATATGCTCGATGCAATATCACTTCTGGAGTCCCTGAGGAAGTACTTTATCAAGAATGTTCGAAACGCTATCAAAGACTGTCCAAAGGGTCACTCCCAGGGTGGCGACACTCAGGTTGAAGGTGCCGGTGACAGAATGTTAGACCCGGATGATGTCAACGCGCTGCGGAAATCATTGGCGAAGAACAAGGACCAGCGGAAGACATATCGCGGGATTATTGACAGATGTATTTGCCTGGTAAGTCAAGTTCAACCAAGAACTGAAAGTATTCAAAGATGAGGTGATTTATACTTGTTGGCAGCATCTCGTGTATATATGGACAAAATCCTTTCCACATTTCTTCGCACATTACGAAAGTTATTTCCCGGACTTCTTCGACTCGCCTTTTCCCTCGGCCAGTGGACCGTCTCTCCTGAAAGCACTGCATCTCAAGGATACCTCCGCGGAAGAGATGGAAGATTATCGAAAAACAGAACTTGCCTGCAGAAAGTTCATGCACGATGCAATAGTATTTACGAAGTCTGTGGCTTTTACGGACATGAATGGTGAAACGAGGTCTGTCGTTCTATTTATGAGCCATTCTCGTATAGGGAGCCCCACTGAATGAAAGTCAGAGTCAATAAAGAATCATATGACCATCCGGAATTCCTTGTTCTCGTAGATAAGCTCCTACGTGGTGGAGATGTCCTGTACGAAACAGAGACGGTGGAAAATATGATAGAGACTTGGTTACAAAGCCTGGAGGGCTTTGTGTGGCGGTTGGAGAGGATATTTGAGGTTGAACTGCATTGAGTTTCTGTCGAGACGATGTCATCCCGCTTGGTTCGTACCCTGCTTAGTCACATTCCCTCGTTATTGACTTTTCAACTCAACCCAGCGTTACCTATGTCTTCGTTCTGAGTTTCACCCTGCCTGGTTAGCTTACCACGGTTCCTATACCGTATGCCGTTCGCCAGTGGTCGAAGTATCAGCTCTGCTAGGCATCGTCTCATTTGCTTGCACCCATCAAAGTTCGCGCATAACACTGGACTGCTTCGAGGAAATTTTTTGTGCTGCAGAGCTTGTCTTCATTTCCCTCTATCTTGTGCTACAACCTTGGCTCTAGACACGAGCTCAAGAATGCTCAGACGTCATTTTTGCCGTTGCGCCAACGGAAGTAAATTTCAAGTACTCATTCACAATTGCCTTTTTTGTCCCAAGGATGTCCGCGATATTCACATTTCAAGCGACGCCCGATCATCGACAATACAATCCCAAGGATTCGGCGTGCTTTCCCGTGCCGTCCGAGCCCGATCTGCTGCATCCATCAAGGTGGACCGTGATGGTGTACTTTACCTCAGCTTCATCGAATTCCAACCGTGACCTCTCTCCTCGAACGTGGCTGCCCTCGCGTCGCGTCCGCCCGCCCACTACGCGCCATCGCCTTTTCTTATATCGTCGCTGTTCTTCGCTCGCCACGCTTTGTTCCTTACTCTAGACGTCCTATCTTCATCGTCATCACCTTGCTCAATTAACTTCTTGATGCCATTACACCTCTGACATGCCTCTGACGCGCCCCAAATCTCAACAGCTGCGATCCCCCGCGGCGCCCACGTCTCCGTATGCTTCATCCCAGCAAGCCCAGCGACAACCGCAGACTCCGGTGTTCATGCCTCCTTCCCACTTCGCCGCCGCTCAAGCGGCGTCCTCGCCATCGCGTCAGGATCATGACAGAACGCGTACGGTACGTCGCCGTCGCTTACTACTCTTCCATCTCTACAAGACCTTACTTCCTTCCATCTGACGAAACCAACTGTTTGATGTATGTTAGCCTGTCCCACCCCCCTCGACATCTATCTCCTTCTCCTCCGCCGGGTCCACTTCAGATACTCCCACACAAGCGCACGCCCACTCTCGTATTTCTTTCCTCCACCGGAAACGCAGTAGTGGGAACGCGAACACGAACGCAAGTACGAACGCTAACACACTCTCTACGCCTCGCGATACCCGTCATCGGTCCGCCTCCGCCAGTGGGAGTATCAGCACCAACACCAATCCCGCGCCTTCGCGGCGTGCGAGAGCCAATTCTTCGTCTCGTCCATCCCAAGCCGCGTCGGGTTCGGGCCCTGTAGCCAAGTCGCTCAAACACATCCGCCGCATCAGCGGCGGCAACAACTCGACCAACCGCAACAGCCCTGGACGTGATACGCCCAGTGATCGTCACCGAGAAACCGACAGTACGAGGACTTCTCAGCCCAGCATGAAGCAACTTGCGTCCCTTCCTGGATATGAAGCGCAGCTGTTACCGACTTTGAAGGATACGATCGATAGGATGACGGAGAAGTCGGCGGTGACGGATCATTCTCAGGGCGGTTCTCAGGGGAAAGCAAGTAAGAGGGTTAGTATGGGGTTTGCGGGCATAGGGGCTGGTGGCGGTCTGGTTGGAGCAGGTGCTGGTGGTGGTGTTGGTGTTGGTGGGGCAGGAGCTGGAGCTGGAGGGGGTAAGAGTGAGGGCGGGATGTCGAGAAATGCAGGTCTGGGAGTCGGGTCTGTGGGCATGGCCACGGGATCAACCTTCATAATCGACGGACAAGATGAGGCCAGGATAAATGAAGGTAAGACCATCACCGTGCACATATCCTTCTCATATATTGATAACTTAAGGTATTCTACCTTTCGAAGCGCGAGGCACGTTTCCCGACCCGTATTCACCATCCACCAGCCGTCTTCGCCGTCCAAAATCTACGGCCAAATTCAATCCATCTTCACCCTACGCCACACCTTCAACCACTTCGAGCGGACCGACCTCGTCGCCATTTCCTCCCCAAACTTCCCGGCCTCTCCCAACTCCGGAACCTCATCAAGTGCCTGCTGCGTTGCAGGCGGTCACTCCCAGGCTACTCTCCGAGGTAACCTCTCAGCCTTCCACCTGTACGGGAGCAGCGTCGGTGTCACCGAGAACGGCGATGAGGCAGCCTCGGCCGATATTAAAATCCGCTTTGCGGGGACCTCAGCCTGTTCAGCAAGCGGGTGGCGGTGGCGGTGGTCGGAGTCCGCAGACGAGCGAGAGCATGTCTGAGGTGCCAAATAGTGAAAGCGACGGCAGAATTCCCTCGTCCAAGGCGGGAAGAGCAGCAACGATCGGACGTCGTTCGCCCAATGTGCGTTCTTCTATTGCGTTAACACTAAATCCGTGAGAGACTGACGCAGGGTTTGTTCATAGCCTTCAACAGCCTTCTCCAGTCCTGTCGCTTCGTCCTCTTTACGCTCGCCGAAGACACGCATTGGGATCCTTGGCCCCACTCCCTACTCGACTACTCAGCCGCAGTATCGCAACCGGCTGCAGTCACAGGTACCTTCGCGGGTCAGTGCCATACCCCGAAGAAAGGGATCCTTCACCACCACCACCACCACCAGGGAGGAATATCTCAGTACCTCTGCCTCGGAGGATTCGACTCCTGAAGTATCGCGTATCCAAAGAGACAGGGCGTACCCACCACGCGGTGGCGTCTCTTCGACTGCCTCTCTCTCTAGTCCCGGCTCTGGAGCTGTTGAACCTATCGATACCGGCGCTACGAGGTATACAAGGGGTGGCGACGCAGTCAACGAAGCGGAATCAGGTAGCCCATTGGAGGAAGAACCATGGAGAGGTTCAGTGGGGGCAACGCGCTCAAAAAACATGTTGGTGAATAATTTGAGGTCGAGCCGCGCTGGCCTTGGATTGGGAACTACGGGGGTAATGGGGAAGGCGAAAGAAGAAAAACAACGGCCTGCAGAGTCCCTCAGGCGGCGGCACGTACTCCCTTGGGCTCGCGAATCATCGGAAACTTGGGAGATATTAGACCTCAGCACGTCTTCGTTCGTAGATTTGCGTTCGGAAGTTTCCCCTGAAGCACCAATATCACAGGCGCAGGAGCGATATTCTTCTCAAAGCCCGAAGATATCTTCGTCTTCCAGACCTTCCTCGTCTCGCACAAACAATTCACGAACGACAGCCCAAGTCGATCCAGCATGCTCTCGCAAGACAGGCCAGGTTGAAGACGAACTCGAATCCGGGGATCATGTCTCGTCGACGTCAGAGCCCTCCGTCGTCCACCGCCGCCGCCTGGCCCTTGTGAATGGGTTGGATCAGCCGTTCTTCTCCGTGGGACCTAATGACAGAAAGACGGCTAATCTAAGCATGGACAGTAGCGATTGGAGTGGTGTCGAAGGGTTGGCCATCAGTGGATCTGGAGCAGAAGGCTGGAACGCTGAGCAAGGCAACGTACGCTCGGACGAAGAGGAGGAATACGAGGATAGACGGGAGGAAAGGGCTCGCTACATGCGTCAACTCTCGAAGGTACCGGAGGAGAATATGTCTGAAGGAAGTCGAGATGAGGGCGATGAGGCAGACTTTATCTCCGTGTCCGAGTATACCGAGGACGCAGAAGACGAAGATCATCGTTCCTTCGGGATCGGGTCTGATGGTGACGATGGAGAAGAAATCGGTACCCCGAGACCAAATCCACATTTCAGTTCGGATGCGTTCAAGAGACGGTCGGGCCTTCGTCAGAACCACATAGACGATGATGACAACGAGTATCATTCAGCAACTTCTCGTCCGGTTTCGGCTACATCTCTTGTTCGCGGCATCCATTCTCGCATGATTTCTTGCACTGCCTCGGACAGCGACCTCTCTAGCTACGGAGATACATCCCCACATTTGCCCAGTATAGAGAAACGCCGTTCCCTCGACTCTATTCATGAGAACCTCTCTTCAGCACCCTCCAGGCCACCCGCACGCCCCCCGCGACCACACCATCGACAAACGTCCTCGAGCGTCAGGATATCGCTCTCCGAAGCATATGGTCTACACGAAGCCATGGAACGCGCCGAAGCCAAAGAACGGGACGCATTTTTCTTATCCTCTCTTCCGCCAGCACAACACTCAACCCACTCGCATGCGAAAAGTGATACTGCTAAGGAGTTGGAAAGGACAGACAGTTTGACATCATTTGGAAGTGTGAGCGACGGAGGGAGTGGGCGATGGAAGGATGACGGCGAGGAGTTCACTATGGGTGCAGAGGCAATTTGGCGACAGCTGGGGTCTGGGTCGAGCTCCGAATCTGAGCATGACTCGGAAGACGTGGACAGCGCGGGGGACAGTATCCAAACCCCAGTCGGGAATGCATTTCAACACGACCTGATGGGGAGAGAGAAGGACATCAACACGACTGGCAGGAAAGCGTTATCCGTGTACGGGAGAGAAGCGTTCTACCCATCTCACAGCGAAAGTATATTGTCAGAAGCTACGAGCCAGGAGTCTGTTTACGACGACAGCAATGGGAACACTACCGTGATAGGGAGTGGTAGTCTTCCCGAGCACGAAGGCAAACTCATTTCTTGTCCTCCTCCCTCACTATCGCCAAGGCCACTGCCTGCCCTACCTCCACAGACATCCTTCTCGCCTTCGGCTCTTCCACCACCACCGCTCCAGTCTCGATCCCGCACCTCGCCCATCACTGGATTTGGTACCGAGCACGTTGCGTGGCAATCCACCATCCCCGGTGCGACCTATCAAGCACTGCTCGCACGATTCGGAGAAGGTGAAATGCAAAGACAAGAGCACATTTGGGCTCTCTGCGAATCCGAGAGGATGTTCGTAGAGCGTCTGCAGATCGCCGTTCAGACTTTTATTCGGCCCATTCGCATCCAGGCTTCCAGATCGTGGATTGAGGGTGTCCCGCCTGGAGTGGCCAGGCTGTTCGACTGGCTCGAAGATATCTTTCACCTACATTCTCAGATCTATCGTGCTCTACACGCTTGCAGGAGTGCGTCACGGCAGGCCCAGAATGGTGCACACGGATTTGTGATGACGGTCGCCGATTTGATGAAGGTTTTCGTTCCGAGGATGGAGGTTTATCAGGGGTATGTGGTCAGGCTTGGGAGCGTATTGAGCTTGGTTCGGAGAATGGTAGAACCTTGTCGTGGTGAGAATCTGCTGGAGAACGAGAGCGCGTTCGGGGAGTTTGTCAGGATTCAACAGAATAAGGGGGAGTGCCAGGGTTGGAGACTAGAGAGATTCCTCATTGCAGCGGTCGAGAGACTGGTAGATTACCCTGCTATCTTTCACGTAAGTCGCCATTTATCATTCTCTCTTCACGGGTTACCTGATCACGAGTTATCTCAGAAACTGCTGGCACTCACACCAAAAAGGCACCCCGACTACATATCTTCGATCGCACTCGTGCACTCGACCAATGTCGTCTTACGGATTCTTCATGAAGTCAAAATCCGCGAAGAAGACTACGAACTCGTGAAAAGCGTTATCTCCAGTGTTCAAGGCCTCCCTCCACAACATCAACTCGCCCGCAGGGAACGCAAACTCCTCGCTCACGGTGCTCTGCTTCAGACTTGTGGCGCTCTGAACAATCACGACAAACGGAAACGACAAGGAATGTCACTCGCGCTTCCTCCGAGTCGAACACCTTCCAACGCTGCTGACCAGACATCGAGGCGACTTCGCCGATACTCGGCAACCCCTAATTTGAAGCGGAATGCGGGCTCATCTCAGTCTCCGGTCAGGCAGAGCAGACTTCTCAGTGCACTGAAAGGATGGGCTCCTGTCGGTTCACCCTCTCTGGACCCATCGATATCTTCGGGCGGATTCTCCCTGGAGCCAGGCTTGGTTTCTGAATCTGAGCAAGTGCCTACCGCGAAGGAAAGGAGAAAAACCATGCAATCTCCTCGGCAGTCTCACCTCGAAGAGCTCTCCCATTCTTTAGGTCTGAGTTCCGCTGCTTTGAACGGCTCAGACGACGTCAAGCTTTCGATTCATGCTTTTGTTTTCACGGACTTCCTGCTGCTGGTGAAGTCTTCTGGACAATTACTTCCGGAAGGAACAAGATCGTGGACGCTTCTGGACGACATAGGCATTTCGAGAGTGTTGGCTGTAGACGAAAAGGACGAGCAGCTGTCACTCGATTGCATCCCTCTCAATCTGGACAATATAGATTCCGAGTCTTTTCCCGAACCCGCCGCGCTCTATACCGTGGTGCTCTCAGTGCCCGACCATAACTCACGGCACTCACCTTCGGTCCCAAGTGGTACTTCGAAACTCGCACACACTCGAGAAGACTGGCTCTCCACCTTCCATAAATCTATCGAGCACACACTTCGGTCACTCTCATTCCCGACGACTGCTTCCAGCTCCGATCTCGACCTAGACACTCGACAATCAATCATGAACATCATTTCTGCAGGCCTTCCCTTTCCGAAGAGTCCTTCTATCCAGGTGGATGAAGTCCTGATGGGTGTGGTCAAAGACGACACGATGATGGAAAGAGAAGAGAGGGGTTGGTGGGAGGTTAGGTTTCAACAGGTTCTGAGAGAGACATGGAGAGACTCGAGTGCTGGAAGTCGGTTCGCAAGCGAGCCTCCGCTCACCGTCTCTTCTTTTGTGGAGTCCAGCTTACTCTCAGGCTACTTGTCGCCGCAAGAAGCACCTGTTTCGGAAAATCAACAGTCCCCTCCAGGGTCAGTATCTCATACAGCTGAGCGTCCACAATCGTGGGTCGTCTCTTCTCCGAAGCCCTCGCAACGCTCACGACGGGAATCACGACGAGATACGAGAGCACCGGTTATAATCCCACCACCTCCGAACGATCCCCCTCGTCCATCGCATGAACAGTATCGCGACCCGAACGCGCAGCGTAGGCGTTCACACAGCACTGCAGCAGTCATGTCTACGTCTACGAGAACGAGCAATCCAGTGTCTCGTCCACCATTAGTGGAACGGAGTCAGACTTGGACTTCACAGAGACATCATCGTTCTCAGACTGTAGGCGTATCTGCAGGCGATTTTCGCCGTCCACCACGGGAACGGGAACGGAGTCAGGCGTCGCAACGACATCGTTCGCAGTCCGTGATCGCCCCAGTCGTCCTCCCTCAAATACATCCTACCGATTCTCGCTATCGACCTGCTTCCTTCGTTGCTCCCACCAGATCCGAGTCCGTCACTTCAGTTCTCAGCGAGCACAGGTGGTCTACTTTCAATCAATAACGTTCTTCTGCATTCGTTTTGTCCATCGCTTTGACACCTCTGTTTTCATTCTTTTACTTACATACGCGCGGACGTCCTCTATGCATATGTAACTGTTGATCTGTTGTATTGTTACAGTTTTATTGGCTAGAAGCGTGTCGTCCGTTATCCGTGTACACTGTAGTCCTACGTCATGTCAGAGGTACTACATATCTATGCTGAGTTAAAAGAAAGATGAAGTATAGTTGAGAGAAAATGACGTTTAGATAACGAAAATGTCCATTCATATGCACTGTTAGGAGGTAGTATGTCCGTGGTCTCTTCAGAGACGGGAAGTGATCTTTTACTGGCGAGTGGCCAAGGCCGACAGCAAGATGTCATAGTCCACTTTCGCGGCTACAAAAGTAGACGCATCCAGTCAGTATTCGCCATGAAAGTAGACCAGACATAGGCAGCAGCAGTTTTGCAACTCACCTTTCAGCACAAGTCTCGTAAAAGTCCTGGCCAACTCCGGTCTCTCCGCCTCCAATCGCTTCAACCCCTCCGTTCCCAACTTCCAAAGAACAGAATTCCTCTCCACCACAACCGTCGCATTTCTCTCCATCCCCGAAAGCGCGGACAATTCTCCCGCCAATGTCCCCGAGACCATGCTCTCGTCCACCCTGCCCTCTCCCCCACCATGCGCGAACTGATAGGTTGCGCGAAGGACGCCGGATTCGATGAGATAGAGCCCGTCGGGGGCATCGCCTTGGTGCCAGAGGATGGTGCCTTCAGTGAGGGATATACGCTCAAGGTATGCTGAAAGTGAATCGAGTGAAGAGAGGTCGAGGGGCCCGTACGATGAAAAGGCCTGGAGGAGGGTATTTAGGGGTTCGCTGTGAACATCAAAGTTCGGGCCAGTAGGAGACGATGCTGAATACGGAGATGAACCAAGTAATAAGTAAATTAGTACCAAACGTCGACGATGCAGAGATGATTGGGACTGACGTCGAGTCATCGTGCGCCACCCGGCGTCGCGAAGCTGGGAGCGGCGTGGCGAGTTGGGCGATGCTTCGTGAAGTTCGAGTTGGATGCCGTCTTGACGACCTGGAAGCATAACGGGTTTCGTCTCTGCTTTGTTGGAGAGGAACCACGCTCGAAGATACGCATTCTCCGTCCCTGCAAATCATCCTCCAGAATCAGCCATCCGGTATCACCAATGTAGAATGTATGAAAAGAACGTACACTCCAGGGCGTCGTTGGCCTTCTCGAAAAGCTCCACACCGTCCATCTCGAACAACCCGACGTTCTCCAACGCCGTCTTCACACTGGGGCCACCTCTACTTCCTGCCTCCATCCCACAGAACACCAACACGATCCTCTTCGATGAGAGCAGCCTCTGAATGCGCACGAATGCTTCGGCTGAGGACATGTCGACTCCAGCGACGAGAGACATATCGACGATGAGGAATTGCATGGGAGAGGTTGACCAGGAAGGTGCGGATACGAGCGTGCGAATGGATTCTTCGACGTGCGCGATGGTGCCGAAGAAGAGGAAGCCTACACGAATATCGAATAGTTAGCATGGCAGGTTGAGACTGGTAGTAGTAGCGGATCAAACGTACCTTGCAAGCGCAAGATCGTCGTTTGCTTTGAGGCCTCCCGGATGTAGGCCCTGTGAGCACTTGGCCTTCGCACCGTAGACATGCAGGTCTCACCCGAATGGATCGCTCTGATACTTCTTCTCTGTGAGTTCTGCACCACGAAGAAGAAGCCTAACATCCCGTCACAAATCATTAGCCACAATACAACAGTATTCGCTCAGAGTGGGACTACGCACAGCTGACGACAATCCCGAATAATACACCGATAACGAAGTCCCACACGGTCATAGCGACCATAATGCTGATGATGGTGATGTATTCCAGGCTGGTGTATATCGTTGTTGATAAGCATGCCTTAGTCGGACAGCGGTGACGGGATTGTAAGTCACTCACCGGCTCACGCGATGTCTCGTATCCCACAATGCCTCCTTAACAAGGTCAAAGCCCAGAACGAAGATTAACGCGCCGACCACCATAATTGCTGTGTATGGGTCAATATGACGATCAGCTCCTCATTCGACCACCAACATAGCTCAAAAAAGTATGAACGTACGAATGTAAGCGATGGGCCCCGTCCCGATGAACAGAAGTACAGCGGTAGCGCCCGCCAACATAAACCCAGAAAGACGTGTCGTTCCACCAACGCGATAGAATCTATCACCGATGACCGATCAGTTTTGTGTGCCACAACACCATGTACAGACATGGCGATAAACTCACAGTAATGTGTTTACATAAACAAGGTAATTCGGTCTGAGATCGGCATGGGTAAAGTCAGCCCTAAATTCAACCGTGTAATTGAGAAAGAGAACGTACACAGACCCAACAAATCCTGCAATCAAGTTCGAGTAACCGTGTGCCACGAGCTCCTTGTTCGTGTCCACGTCTTCGTTCAAAGACACAGCTACGCCACACAAGTCAGCACTACGCCACATGTACAAGAGCCGCAAGGAAAGGCACATACCAAGGGCAGGTACATTCAAAGGGGGGTGCAATATATTGAAAAACAAGAGCGCGAACTGCGTAGGCAGAGTGTCCCATAGTGGGCCCCAGCGTATCGACTTGAGATCTGTGCACATATCATTGTCAACAACGGAAATGTGGGGGATGACGGGCAAGAAGAGGGAAGGCGCACCGAAATACGTGTAAAACTGATACCATTTCTCTTCGCTAGCACCCACGTCGAATATCCATCCGGCCTTCCTGAGCACGTCCAGGTCCAGCCCGGCAGCGAGTACAACAATGTAGAATACAGCAGGTATAATTATGAAATCTGTCCAGAACGATAACGAGTAAGCTTCATGCCAAATTGTAAAGCTTCGGGGAAGGGATATAACGGGAAACGAAAGCAGCAGAGAGCAACGTGGAGCGAGACGAACAATATGGGAGCCAGAGAAAGGACGTACAAATCGGAAGAATAAGTTGGTGATGCCACCGTGAGGTGATCAGTCGGAGAATAGTGGCAAGCAAGAACGCCGGAACCCAGAGAATGAGGTTTTTGAGGTTGAGGAATAGGAAGGAGAGTGTCGCGAGGTTAAGTTCGAAGTCGTCGTCCGGCATGCGGGTGCAGACGGTCAGCCTGTTCCCACGAGTGCCACACGCCGCACAAACATGGTCAGGCTGTGATAATCAAACGATGGAAGGAATGGGATGAAAGGCGCACCCAGTAATGACAAGGAATACTCCGACACCGCCTATGCATCCTACCAAGATATGTCTCGGGAAGAATCCGATCAATACACCTAAGCGGAATTTGCCCAGCAGCAGGAACGATAAACCTTTAGAAAGCCATGGAGGTATCGTTAGAACAGACATGTGACAAGATGAGATAGTGATATAAATTCTCAGAGAAGAAGACGCACCAGTCAGAACGGACGAAAACGCAAAGGCGACGAGCGTGGTCGCGATGACCGCCTCTGGGTGCTCTTCTCCTATGGAGGCAGCTATCCGTGTGGCGAGGATGTGGAAGAATGGCTGGAATGAAGAAAAGGTGTACGCGCAAGTAATTTCAGTGACAAAGAAGTACCTGGATCTTGGGTAGCAAGGGATAAAGAACAGTGTTACTTACGACGACCTCGATCATCATGCTGCCGTTGGCCCCAGCAAATCCACTCGCGCCTGCCGAATAGATAACTTGAGAGATGATCGCCCTGTTTTGTAACCATGTTTATTAGATACCACAGTATGTGGAGGGGAAGAGAAAAAGCACGTACGAGACGAAGAACATCGACACGCCCATGGGGCCCAAACCCGAAAACACTCCTGCAGCCGGGAATATAATCATACCATCTACAGGATCAGAAGACAGTTAGCAATCCACGGCGTACTCGAGCTTGACCACAAAATAAAACGGATGGTTACGATAGAGAGAGAAGACACGCACAAGAAACACCATCCAAAATATTCAACAATGTGCCCAACAACACAGCCGGTACACTCCCCACCGCCTCCTTAACTCCCCACACCAAATTCTCCGGCCGTAAATTATGTCTGGCCCTAGCCAACGACTTTTTGATGCTCCTTCTCCTCGACATCTTCGTCTGCGTCGACGCATCCGCCCTCCCGTTCCCGGCCCCGTGCACAAACGCTCTCGGTGGTGATGACTCCGTAATCGACGCATTGTACGAGGGAAGAACAGTCGTGGTAGATGGTAAAAGGAGGGGTGTGTGGTCGGAGGGAGGGGGGGGTGAGGCCGTAGTCCGAGAATAGCTGCCTTTAGATGTCGCGCTCTGACGTCGTGCAATGTCATTGTCAGGACCTGCACCATCGAGCAACGACGGTGATGAATCTGGCCCGGAGCCCGTAACCGCGACTGCTCCTGCCGGCTGCGTCGCCTGCTCGGCTAACACGCGTCGTCCTCTCTGGACGTGGACGTTCATATCTGACGCGTGTTCCGTTCGCAACTCTCTCGTAGGTGCTCTTGGAGTAGCCGAGCTCGTCCTCTCGCTTTCGTCTGCGCTTAACGCATCGCGAGCGGGTGATCCTTGGCGAGCCATCATGAGCGTTAGGCCGGAGGGAGGTGGTGAATCGCCTTGTCGAGGTGTTAGTGCGCTTGGAGTCCCCGCAACGGGTCCCATAGTCGAAGTCGAGGCCGAGAGGTCCACAGAACCAGAGGTCTCAAGAGATAACCGAGAGGATATAGATGCAGCAGCGGAATCTAGTGGTACCGTGGAAGGCACAGAGGAAGGTATAAATTGGCCTGCGAGAGCTTTAGGAAAGATGAACGAGTCTCCGTGCGATTCTCTGCGGGATGTAGGATGAGAGGTGGAACCGGGACGTTTGCTCGAGGATGAGAGAAGCATGTTGGAGAGCTGCATGGTGCTGTCGCGGATGTCATTTACGGAGTGTGGGACGACCGGGGTGACTGCGAGATGGAGATAGTTTTGTGGAGAGGAGATGTGATGGATTTGTGTTTGTGGTGCAGGCTTGAAGGAATGAGTGGACGAGACGTAGGAGCGAGCTTGGAGGAGCCTGCGGGTGTCATCCATGATGATGGGTAAATCAGTCAATTGCTGCATCTCCGGCATATAAGAAGAATTGTCGAGTAGGTAAAGGAAGCAAGACGGCGGGCGTGACTTCCACAAGATGCTCAGGCGCTGTGGACCCGTGTTCGAACAAGACGTCAAGACGACAAAGGTAGTTGTTGACCACTAGGGTCCTTCGAGCGTAGCAAACGTCGTCGGACAATCAGAAGACGATGCAAGTAGTGGTAGCGAACGCCTCTGGGGTACTCTGTCTAAGCCTGAAGCATAGTAGTGTACATAACATCGGCAGGCTAGTAGAACACCACGGGTATTGACGTCCTCGTCTAGGAACGCCTAATAGAACGGGAAGCGGCTGAAGACATCACAAAGGCGTCATGACTGCCCCGAGACAGAGTGCGTGACCACGGTTGAATGAAGAGGTGATACCTGCCAAGATTCGGCATGATTGCCAGCGGATAATGGGGTCCTCTAGAACGTATACTGCAAACAAGTGACTGCTTCACGCCACCCATATTCCAGCACACCAGAACAAGGTTTCTCGTCCAGACCTGCCTCCACGCGGATAATCAAATTCCCACTGGCAAAGGCTCGTCCCGACGAGTACAAACGTTCAGACCAAAATAGAGATTGCTCACCCCGCTCGACTCAGTGGCGAATCGTTCGTCATGGACGAAATCGGTTGCGAGTTTGTGTTCTTGATACCACGAGCAATGTCGCGAGCCTCGACGTTCTGTGCATCATTCGAACCGTCGGGGGCCACACTGGACGTGCGACTGCTCGCGGTCTGGTCAATAGCGCCGTCGTCGTCCATGACGGTGACCGTTGAGCACCAAGGGCTGCCCGATGAGAGCAAGAGGGAAGAGGGCACCAGCAAAGAGGAATCCACCCGGCATCTGTTTTCAAGACGATAACATACTCGAATTTCCAATCTGGATTTGCGGCGGTTGGTTGGCCAGATCTCCCGATCGACCAACAACGACACAGCCACCTCATTCTTTTCGGTACCTGCCGCGCGCAACTCCTTATCAGCTCCCGTACCGACACTGCGGGCCTTTCTTCTCCACCCTCGAGTCGTCGTTGTTGGCGTCGTAGATAAGCCCTTGGACGCCATGGCGGACGACGAGCGCCACTAACTCTGATTCAAGGTTCTGCCTCGCACTCCTCGGTGCTGGTCTGTGTACGTCTTTGCGCCGGGGCCCGACGAAGACTTCCATGGAGAAGCTTACCCAATACAGTCGAGGCGAGAGCACCGGGGCAGTTCTGCTCTCAGGAGCCTCCATATGATCTTTCGAAAAAAAGGTTACTGAGGTCAAGGCCAGGCCTGCTTGGCCTGTCATGAATCCTTCGTCGTCCTTTGTGTTTTTTTTTGTTTCCTTTTTTCACTTATTGGCACCGGTGGAAACACTGGAAAGGTCGTTCTTTGAACGTTTTGTGAAGCCTGGCTTGACGTGCATAAATTGGCCATTTTATAACTCTGAAGTCTCTTCGACCCGGAAGAGCTTCAGTGAAGTTACGCCAGCAGGTCTAATGATCCCGCTGCGTTCTGCGAGTGCTCTCTTCAAAGAGTGTGGCCAATCGGAGAGTGTGGCGTCTGATCGAAGCTGGCCAAGGCCCCGGTTTTGACATTGTCCCACTGTTTGCGGCTGTTTGCGTTCCGAACGCGACGGTCTTTGTTTTTTAGTACCCTCCGCGACAAAGACCAGCAACAACTGCCTTTTGGCCCGAGTCTACCGTCTGGTTTCTGGGATAACTCCCTTGCATAAGCGTCATAAGCCTCAAATATCTCCAGATAGTCGACTCCAACATGTCTTCCTCTCTCGTGGCTCCCTTATCCGACGCAGAGTGGCACGCCAGATGTTTTACAACTTGTATTGGCTCTGTCCCTCAAGGTCCTCGCGGCGTTTATTTTTGCACACAATCGACCTGCAAAGCAGGCTTCATGTCGCTGAAGCGGCTTCATCTTCACATTCACATGGAACATCCCATGTGTCTGCTATGTGCCGTATCCACGAGTGGGAGTAATACTGCTCGATATCGTTCCAACGAGGCCTTGACAGAACACTCTGAGGCCAAGCATAGAACTTGCATTTTCGTGGATTGTAAGCGCAGACTTCCAGGCATGAATGCGCTTCTCCAGCATTACAGAGATGGTCATCCTCTTCGGTGCTGCGTGCTGTGAGTCCTTCCTTCTGGGTCGCCCTCCCCCCCTGTCTCTAGATGTGATGTAGCAACTAAAACTAAATATGTGTTTTGTTTGGAATTGACGGTACAGGTGTCGCACGATCCCCGTGCCTATATTTGGCGATAGTTGGCATACGCAGATACGAGACGTCTTGTGCAAGAAATGTACGCCCAAGGTCACCCTTAGAGGTATGCTTTCTCTCTTCACTTAAGTATTTACCGCGTCGCTTTCCCATACCAATGCTAATGGCGTACCTTCCGCTAGCGCCAGCCCTTGTCGAGATCCCTGCCGGTCATGACGCGTATGAAAGTAGTAAGTGCTATCAGAGTTGATTCCCCGTACAGTAGGCCTGGATCAATGTGGCACATCAACAGTTGAGAGACAATTTTGGGGAAATTGGCTTCATCACTCTCAAAAACCAGAGGTCATTAAGGTCAGTGTCCTTTCGTCCATGTCCAGTCGTCCTGATCATTTACCAAAGTATTCAATAGATCTGGAAGATCTTCGGGAAGAAAGTCTACGTTGACAGATACATGGCCTACAAGTACGTTCTACCTCTTTTTTATCGCTTCCCCAATCACTGTATTCCTCACGATTGAAACAATCATTCCTGTTGCTTTTCCAGGGATAAGGTCATAAAGAGTTCAGGTTATCCCGACGGTAACGCTAAACGGAGGTGGCACGGAACTACAAGGACATGCCGCCTCGGAGACACCAGTTCCCACAGCCAGATCTGCAATGACCTTCGATGCTCATTGTGCAGCATTATCGAGGTGCGTCACGTCCCCGAGCTGCGATGTTATTTCAGTATTATTTCACTCCGAGGTGACGGATGGTTGCTCCATGTCCAGACGTCTTTCGACGTCGTAAAGTCTGGTAAGAAGACAGACTGGGGCCGGTTCGGGAGCGGGATCTACACGTCATCCACTTCCTCAAAGGTAAGCCATCATCAGAGTCGATATTTATCTCACTTCTGTAAAACTTAACAATCGTGTTTCCACGACGACTATAGGCGGATTCCTACGTCCATGAACTGGGAGGCTCGCGATACTCCACGATGCTCCTTAACGCGGTCATTCTCGGACGAAGCAAGGAGTTGACCGAGAATAGTCCGGACTTGAAGCAGGTATGTACCTACTGTTTCTTCTTTGGCATGGGTTCTACTTAGTAGGTGATTGATCGTTCGTCTTAAAATTTTAAAGCCCCCAGCAGGTTATCAGTCTGTGACGGGTGTGCCAGGACACGATCTCAACTACGACGAGTGTATTGTATATGATGTGAGTAGGCTTGCATGTTTTCTTGCTGTTTTGGATTGTTTCTGATTTGGATGGGTAGAACGATGCCATTAGACCGATGTATCTTGTCGTGTATCAGGATTGATTCATATTTGAAGAGTTCAACACACTCGTACTCATATTTGCCAGTGTTTTGAGCTCTTCATAAGTTGCAGAAAGAAATACAGATCCTTTTCTTGTACTAAACCATGTCCCGTCCAACAGGGCATGTATGTCGCGATGTACATTTAACCCTCCTGCTAATCAGAGCTCTAGCGGGGGCTCTAACGTTTTAAATAAGTTACTACATATATGTCCTAATACTGATGATTCAGATCAATTGTTCCCCACTGCGACGTCATAAACCAAAAATCCACGATATAGATTGCCGCGAACTTGAGGCATAAGGATCAGGACGAGATCAGGATTAACGCTTGATCACCGCCTCGCCACAAACAATATACGTAACTTACGCCACACATGCTGAGTTTCAATTCGACCTTGTTTGCTTGCGACCGAAAATAAGTAACTAAGCTCCCTGTTGGCTCCCTGACGACCTGCTCACAACTTTCATCTGCTTCCGGTTCCCTTGGTCTGACCTCTCATATCCTACAACCATTTGCAATACATACATACATGGCCGAGATTTCCTCTGAGAATCATGCTCAATCGCTCGCTCCTCTTCCGGCTCTTCCTCCTGAGGTCTTCCAACATATTCTGGGCGAATATGACCCGAGTTGGGACTCGCACTCTACCCTTCGCACACGGGATCTCATGAGTCTATGTCTTGTCAACAAAACATGGCAACTCATGGCGGAACGTGAACTCTACCGAACCGTCACCGTCTGCTGTCACGAGAAACTCATGACGCGGGGTCTCCGCGAAGGAAAGTTCGGGGCTTTGGAGAGGGTGGGCAGAGCCTTGCTCTTGACCGAGGACGGACCTCGAAGACGAGGATACGTCCGAGAAATCAGGCTCAGAAATCTGGGGTATGTGCTCAATGCGACCTTCCTTAGCAGTCTTCAACTGTCCAACTTCTCCGCATGATAAGCTTTTGATTGCTGACGGGCACTGGCTTTCCATTCCAGTCGTGAACTATTCAATGAATGGAGTCCGTCTTTCAAGAACTCTTATCTGTCCCTCACCAAGACAATCTTATCGTCTCTCCCGAACCTGGAGCGCCTCGGCATCGGCATCTTACCCTCAGCCCAAGATGAATCCAGCTTTTACGATCACTTCAGCGATCCTGCAATCAAACTTCTTCTATCCGACCCCCCTCTCGACACCATCTCTAACCTCAAAGCGTGCAACATAAGTACCGACATTGTACACAATCAAACTGTTTCGGCTTTTCTAAACCAAAACTCACGCCTCCGTTCCGTCGAAATTACTCATATGTTCGGGCCCAACATCGCATGTGACATCGTCTGCATCGGCGAACATATGACTGTCGCCTTACCCGACCTTGCAAAGTTTGCGGCTCCTTCGAGCTTCTTCCAGCACGTATCCCGTCATCCCACAGACACCCAACTATCTACCTCTGCATCGTCTTCAGTTGGTATCAAGGCACCGGCATTGAGAGAAGTGGGCATCACCTGGCAGAATTTACAACTTCCTATAGAGCCCGTCCTTGCGTCGCTGGATGCCTCCCGGGAGAGCCTTCGCTCCTTAACGTGTCGCAGGCCTGGATCAAACGCAGATTTGCTCGAAGCGCTCGCTGGTCGGTTCAAGAACTTGAGACTGTTGAAGATAGATAGTTTTGGAGGGTCCGATGGGCAGGCTAGTGCGCCGGAGGACGTTACCAAGGCAAGTTTAATCCCCTCACAAATACGACCCGGTTCGAGTGAGGCTATCGAGTCTCCTACGACATAAGCAGCAGGGAGTGTGATACTTATGGCTTGATCCCTATCCTTATTTAGCACAACGTCAAGCGAGCTGCAGTTGCATTAGCCACCGGTTTCCCCGCGCTCGAAGACCTCCACTATAGCAATCACTCTTTCTTCTGTAAAGACCACAATAGTCGTCTACAGGGCCCAAGTGCCGATCGCCCTTCAAGGTGTCAAGCCGCCAGTCGCATTATCCTCAAGGAATTTATGAGAGCAAATGTGACGCCGAAACGTTGCTCATTGTGTGAGTGAATCTACGCCTTGCTCAGGTTCCGTTGGCCCGGGCACATTCTGACACGTCCCGGTCGACGATGTTTGGTTTAGTTGGGACTGAATACAGACGCGGCGAGGATGGGAAGTGGAGAAAACTCAAGTAGATGGTGATTGTGCTCGGACAGCAGTGTCGTGGAGAGAGAAGATCATAGCTTACGCAAGGTCCACATCGACGTCTCATTTCTTGGATTATCTGGTGCATCATAATGTCTGCAAGCATGGCTTAGCATTTCGTCTATACTCTAATATTACACGAGACACTGAACAGATGTGACCTCAAGTGAAATACGGGTGTGGTGGTCTGAGTTGGACCTGGACTTGTCTCCACAGCACAGCCCAAATTACAACGTTGTCACGACCCCCAATTTCTTCTCTCTTCCCAAAATATCGTCGACCGTCCCGTCCAACGTCTCCTTCCACCCTTTGTAATCGCCTTCCTTTATCCCAATCCACCTCTCCGCACTCTCCCCACTGAACCTCGCCCACCCCTTCGGGTGCTCAAATCCATCAGGAATCACAACCAACCTGTCCTTCAGCGCTGGCCTTGTCTTGGAAAGATACTCAACCGCGTCCACCCAGCGCATTTCGCCACTCTTGAGGACCACACGCTTGACTTCTCCCGGCTGGGACGAAGGTGAACCAGACGGAGGAGAGAGAAGAAGGACATGCGCGCGAGCAACGTCAGAGACATGGTTATAGATGGGTGTGACCATGGATTTCGGGTCGGGGAGTGATTTTCGGGGAGAACCAGCTGGGGTTTGGAATAGCGAGTAGATGAAAGAGTTTGTACCCTCTGCAGGAGCGTCGAGGACTTGACCGCGCCCAGTGGGGCCGTATATGTATGGTGGATGTACTGGCAGACCAAAGAAGTGTGAGATATGTGGGAGGGCGGGGAATGCAACGAGTTATAGTGGGCCTACCCGTAGAAATCTCGATCTCTGGATGTTCCTTCGCGAACTGACGGACGGCCAGTTCAGACAGTTTCTTTGATGTGAAGTAGACCGACAACGGGTGGAGACCCGGCTTGATCGCATCCTCGTACGTCTGCGGGTTCCAGTCTACAACCCGTCAAGAGCTCAGGATACGTAGATTATGGCAGGACACAGTTCAGAGGCGGGACTGACCTTCGTCGCCAAACACGCGATTATCCCAAGCCGCATCGAAATGGACCAGCGAAGCGACACTAGACGTGACGATAATCTTCTTTATAGTCCCTGCCTTAGCGGCGAAATCGAGAACTCTGTTAGTCCCATCTACCGCGCCCTAAATCACGAAACAGCTCATTGAGTAGCGATATCACGCGAGAGGTATATGTAGGACGGGACAAACCTTGAGTACAACATCAGGCGCGCCGCCCGCCAACGGCGAGGCTACATGGATGAGCGCCTCAGTACCTGAAAAGTGAGCACGTCAGACAACAACAACAACGAATTATTCGCTCGCAATGCATACCATTGAATGCTGCAGTCAAATCAGAAGTAGTGAAGTCCTCAACAATGGCGACCTCAAATCGGTCACCGTAGGAACTGTAGGCGGCACGGAGACGGTCGGCCTTGCTAGGTCTCGCCGTCCTGTTGTGTGTTTCCTCTCATTTAGCGACATGGTATTGACCGTTCAAATAAACAACGACTTACCCTCTTACTTTGTGTCCCGCGTCAAGCAACTGGTCAACAACATGGGAGCCCACGAAGCCAGTCGCCCCAGTGACCTATGTAAGGCGCACCGACGTGACCTTCGTTAATAACGACCGGCGATGAACGGATTCATTTGACTAAGAGAGAAACATACTAATACAAAGACCATAGTTATGCTCGAGGAGGTGTGCTGGAGTGTTGCGAATGATATATTATACTGGAAGTGAACTGAGTAATGAAGCGATAGTTCTCCTGTCGATCTACCGTCTGCCTTTTATACCACAAGCTGGAGCGCTTCAAGTTGTATGGTGCTCGGGCATGTAGGACTGGTCATCGTACTCGACGCGCGTATGGTCGAATGGCGTCTTCCCGAGGGCAATGATAAATTCTTTACGTGTCCTCGAGGGAAAAGGACAGACACTCGAGCTCGGGCTTCTAGTGACCGACTCTCGTTCGCCCGAGGCTTGCCCGAGGCTCCCCAACACCACCAAAAATATTATATGGCGTCTAAGTATCTCTAATGAGCTTGCGCTATATCTGGGGATCCCGAGGGCAATGATAAATCCTCTACGAATGAATAATGTACGAGAACTTCGTTCATCGTGCGCAGATAGAGTGGCCTTCGCATACGCCGCCCACTGACAGTTACGCCCTTGTTACAGACCCCAGAAGATGACAAGCAAAAAGAAAGAGGAACATACGTTCACACTGGCCTTCAAAGCAGCTGATGGCCCCCGATGAATATATGGAACACTCACATATCTGCATTAGACCGTACTTGTCTGCAACCGTTTAAAACGACTTTAAAACGGTGATCCGACCAATCGTCGAGTCCCGTTGGGCTTTAGCGAGGTCAAAAAATTCTTTGCAGATACGGTCTATTCTGAAGCATCTTGCCTTTATTACAGCGTCACGGTCGACTTGAAGCCAATGACCAGTATAATACCTTGCACCAGTTTCCAGAGACAGAATTACTCAAACTCGGAAACGGGTGGAATAATTGTGGACAACTTACGTCCATCGCACACATAAGAGGAAAGAATTATCTGTGTAAGAAGAAAGAGGCAAAAATCACTGCACCAAAGAACATATGAACGTCAACTTTACTAGGATGAATGGTTGTGAGAACGATTCGAAGAGCATGCTAATGGAACTTTGCAGACGGAACCGGAGTTTCACGAGTTTTCATCTGTGATTTGAGATGCACTCAGAGGTGAGAAGCAGCGGAATAAGTCTCGTCACTGGCGCACAGTGGATGAAGGACATCATGGTGGTGAGGAACAAGGAGTATTGTGGCCCAAATGAGCGGTGTGAAGCCGTGTGGCACTGGTGTCCGGATGATGTCACGCGTTTCTCGTCCCCGAACAGCGTTCTCGATGTCTCCAGCAGCCGAACCTGCTCTTGACTCTCCCCACAACACCGTTGTCTCCTCACTGCTTATCATCGTGCACATAATTGCTCCCCCTTGGCTGGCAGATATAGACTGAGCACTTAATACCTGAGCTTCTCCGATTATTATTACTCTACCAGATATCTCTGCATTCTTGACGACTTGGAGCTCGCCACCCAGTGTCATTGAACGAAGCGTCTAGACCAAGACCATATAACTTCTCGCAAACACATCAATCAGAAAGTCACGACATCATGCCCTCTCAAGAAAGCAGCGCGCCCATAAATGTCAAGCTTCTTCTCATCGGAAACTCCTCTGTCGGGAAGAGCAGTTTGCTGTTGAGGTTCTCAGACGAGCAGTGGTTACCAGAAGATGAGGCGAGCGCGACGATTGGTGTCGACTTTCGGGTGCGTATCTCCTTTTGTCCTGTATTGTGTGAAAATGGGAGATGTTGATAGGCTGGGTTCGTTCGTTCGTGTTGGTTCATGGTGGAGTAGGTACACAAGATGGACGTGAAGGGGAAGAAGGTGAAGCTCAGTATCTGGGTGAGTCCTTCGTCGACGTCTTACATTCGTCTTACATTCATGAATGTGGAACACGTTTCTGATTCTATTATGCCCGGCTGAAATAGGATACTGCAGGCCAAGAACGCTTCCGCACAATAACATCGTCATATTATCGTGGCGCGCAAGGGATTATCCTAGGTGTGTCACAACCCTACTCCAGTTTGGCATCCGTACTTTACCAGACCGTGCTAATCCATTTGATGCCTGTCTACGAACAGTTTACGACGTTTCGAATCGAGAGTCGTTCGACGCACTCCCGCGTTGGTTTTCCGAGCTCGAGACATACGTCTCTAGCTCTGTCGTCAAGATCATTGTAGGGAACAAAGTAGACAAGGTCTGTCTATCTTCATCACTTCCTGTCTTCTGTTTCTCATCTCTCCTTTGTCTCAAAAACTATACTCACACCACACCTCTCGTCTTTCCTCTCCAGGAATACTCCCGTCAAGTTCCAACCGCCGAAGCCGAACAATTCGCCGCCCGTCAAAACTGCCTCTTCGTCGAAGCCTCCGCAAAGACCTCAGTCGGAGTACGCGACGCCTTCCGGAACGTCGTAGCACAGATCCTCGATACGCCCGAACTCTGGGACTCCGCCGGGTCGAAAGCGGTGGCGAAGTCAAGCAGTAAGGGCGGTGCGGGCTCAGGGGCGGAGAGGACGATGCCGGGGAATATTGATTTGAGGGACGAGGGAGGGGCAGGAGAAGGTGCGGAGGGAGGGTGTATGTGTTAGACTCCGGTTGTGTGGGCCCATTATTGTGAGGTCGGGCGAATTCGATGGTCTATTTGTGTGGCGGGGAGTGTCAATAGTGTGGCGCGAGGATGGTGGGACGGTGGGGCGAGCAGGAGGACGTAATGCGATGAGAGTTCGGAGTGTTGGGTGTCGTGTGTGGGGTCGACATGCTGGTGTTGAAACCTGGATGCCGATATGTTCCAGCGCTATCTACGTCCGGACCTCGGCCTCATGCATCACCCATGTTCTGGGGCAGGGAGATTTTGACGCTTTCAGTATCTGGGGCCGCGTATATTGAAGCACGAGGTGGGAAATACGTTGATGCACGCCTTGGAGGTGTGGCTCTGGTATGCAGAAATGGTGCCACTTCCTTTGTTTTCCGAGTTATTCCTGGTCATGGCTTGCGTGGCCCTGCACTGGAACGACACGCTAGTTACGTGCTCCCATCCCCTGCTTTCTCCATTCCTTGCCTGGCTTATCTTCGTCTGCATGGTTAATACGTGGTATACACACTTCACACATCCATGGATATTTCGACGCTCTGGCTCTGATTGGATACTAGTTCTTTACGCTACGATACGCCCACGACCATACATGTATACACTTTCTGATTCGTTGCCGGGTTGCTCACTCCCTGATCCTCATGCACTTTTTTCTTGATCGTTCTTCTCTTTCTCTACAAATAGTATATAATGTAGCTTGCTTCTTGGGCTTGAGTGTTTGAGAGAGTATATAATGTTCCTGTTCAGGCCTTCAAAACCAGAGCTGGGTACGACCGTGCACTTGTCATCCTAAACTTGCGACCAAAATGCTGCAACTTCCGCTTTTTTGACGTCTCGATTCAGCAAAATAATATCGGACCTCTACAATGACTCAGCCCAGAGTCGAACTGGGTCCTCCTGTGCATCTGACACAACGATGCCTTATGTCGTACAGGTGCATTTACCGGTGTGCTACCGAGTCGTGTTAGCTATAGGTGGTGCTAAGCTGTACTGAGTTGTGCATGGCACGGTGAAGGTAAGGAGGCTTGTATCGCGGTTGACAGGCCAGAACAAAGGAGGGTCGGGGACAAAGGAGTCCTGGAAGTCGGAACGGAAGTTAGGAACGAGGAATTATTATCCTGTGGGCAAACAGAAACCTCTACTCTTTCAAAAGAGTGGGACCACGGTGAGAAAGAACGTTGGCAATGTAATTGAATGGAACGAGCAAGGAAAGGAAGAGAGAGAAAAAACGAGCATAATATTTCGGAAGACTCCGCCCAGAGTCGAACTGGGGTCTCCTGTTCGAGCCAAGTCACTCTTCTATGTATAACAGGTGCGCTGAACCGCTGCGCTACCGAGCCTTGTATCCTGTAGAGGACGAAAGGTAACGTGACGGTTACGGGGCCCAGAGTCGCTTGGATATTGGATGAATTGAGCCACATCACCCTTCCATCGTGATTGGCATACTCGCGTAGATCACGAGTCAAAATAACGTTAACGGTGTGATGATGAGGAACGAGTACTGTAAGGAAAGAAGGAAGGGGAAAAATATGTCTTTATGGTTGAATACAACTCGGCCCAGAGTCGAACTGGGGTCTCCTGATTGATTTAGGCCTGATCATTCCGATTAAATACAACAGGTGCGCTGAACCGCTGCGCTACCGAGCCCTGTATCCTACGCAAAGGACGAAGGGTTTGCGATGCTCATGGGACGGGAAGCGTACCCAGAATCGCTCGGATATTGGATGAATCAAGCCACACCACCTTTCCATTGGGATCAGCATACCTGAGTAAGTCACAAGCCAAAGAACGTTAACAAATTAATCGAAAGGAACAAGCAAGGAAGGAAAGAAAAAAGAAGAATAAGACGATCCTAAGACTCGGCCCAGAGTCGAACTGGGGTCTCCTGTTCAGGCCAAACTATTTTTTAAAATACAACAGGTACGCTGAACCGCTGCGCTACCGAGCCCTGCATGCTGTAGAGAAGACGAAGACTTTGCGATAGTAATGGGACGGAAAGTATGCCCAGAGCCGCTTAGATTAGATGAGCCACACCACACGAGGACGGGCCTTCCATTGTACTCAAAAACGAGCGAACAAGAGTTCCCATCATCAAGAAAAGTGCACCTTTAATGACTCTTCGTGGAGGGAATCGTCTATCCGTTATGGACTGAAACAAAAGTGAAACCATCGTCCCAATGGGCCACGAACTCGGCCCCAGAGTCGAACTGAGGGTCTCCTCCCATAATGCAAGCAATGGAATCGTGTGCATCGTGCAGGCGCGCTAGACCGCTGCGCTACCGAGTCTTGTATTCAGTGGGTGAAACGAATGGGATATAGTGAAGCTTGAAGTTGGAGGGAAGGAAGATCGCGCGCTCCGCTGATTCAGAGCGGTGTGCGAATGTAGATGGGCCACAGCGCTCAACCCTGGTACGCCACACGAGGATGAAGTCGTGAGCGACCAGAAGCAGCGAGCTTTGACGAGGAGGCACAAAACATGAAGCTGTCAAGAAGAATGCTCCATACCGTTTCCTCCTCTGGATAAGTAGGGAAAATGAATATCGGGTTCCCACCGAGAAGACGCCACAGTTAAGCCGTCCTTGACTAATATGTATGGACGAGGACACCCCAAAATCGGACGAATTATAGGCAAACAATGATGAAGAAGAAAAGGTTAAATCACTTCTGAATCTCACAAGTAGTAAAACCATTGCGGAATCTCGTTCGTAGGGACGAAGCGCAGAGAATCATATGAAAGAGCTTGTTGTGGCCTGGAGGCATGCCACCAGTATCAAACTCGAGATAACAAACATTCAAGAGTGCGTCCATGAAACTTCTCTGTGTAAAGATCCACCTTTCGGGGAATCCAACCACCGCGATGACCAAACTAAGCTGTGCTTATCAGCAAAGACATGACCATCCGGGGTACGAACCGCAGAAGGACCAAGGTCATCCCAGGGATTCAAGTCAGACGTTTTGTCTCCTCAAACCAGTGGTCGATTAATTGTCTGCTGGACTTGGACGCATCCGATTCCGGAGAGTGACCATTCCACGCACCTGAGAGAAAACACGCCATTTGAGCACGATATGACCGGTAAGGGTCGCACAGGGTCGTCGCTGTCCAGCCGATATCGTCGTGGCGCAAGTTGGAGGAGGTCCAAGTTCCGGGCTGGAGGGAAAGAACCGGGGCGACCCGATACGTCACTACCGGCGTGGTTTCCTAATTTGGGGGTAGCTGGGGAGGAGGCCGTCGTCACGAGCTGGCGAGGACACCGCCACCTGAGGTAGATAAGAGGCGGGGTCGCAGCACACGCAAGCTCTCTCCCCAACACCCATCCAGTCCAACTCCTTCACTGGTCGTTGCACTGAGGGATCCCAACGCTCCTCTCTTTATTGTTCACAACATTTACCATGAGATTAACCACCACCGCTCTCGCTCTCGCGGGGCTTGCCAGCTGCGCCCTCGCTCACTCGGGCGTCTCTAAGCGCAAGTCGCTTAACTTTGGTCCAGTTCACCCCCATGCCAAGTTCCATGTCCAACCCATCACCGTCTCCAGCGGCTTTGTTCGCGCGGACGACCCCTTTGACGTCGCCAGTCAGTTCGTTAGGGAGCACTTAGGAGAGCAGCACTCGCCTGCCAACTCGTTCACCATCCGAAAGGACTCGTACACCGATGCGGCCACGGGCGTCACTCACGTCTATGTTCGCCAGCTCATCAACGGTGTCGAGGTCGCGGACGGAGATATGAACATCAACATCAAGGATGGTGTTGTCATTTCCTACGGTGACTCGGTACGTATCCCTTTCTGGTCGTATGCATCGTTTCATGTACTGATACCTCGGAATTACCCATGTAGTTCTACCGTGGCGAGGCTCCTCAGGTCATCGCAGATCTTGCGCAGGACGTTGACGTTCACCGCGACTACTGTGAGACTCTTCAGGAAGAGCTCCAGTCCCGTCTCAACGCCGCGCAGGAGCAGACCCACCTCTCCGATGGCACCACCATCAACCCCCTGTCTCACCTCTTTGATTCGCATTGCACTCGTTTCTCCCATGTCGTTCCTCAGTCATCCGGCGATTTCTCCGCCACTTCCATGGACCCGAAGCGTGCTCTCCTCCAGTTCATGGTCGCCGCCACTCCCAAGAGTGAGGTCGTCGAGGACATCATGACCAACTACGAGGAGCACCTCTCCAAGATGACTTCCACCTTCGAGCACCATTTCGTTGGCGACCACACCACCATGGTCGAGTACATCGAGAACGTCCCCGATACCGTCAACCCCGTCAAGGCGAAGCCGGTCTACATCCAGATTCCCCAGGGCGATAAGACCGTCCTCGCCTACTCCTGGCGCTTCGAGGTCGAGATGGAGGACAACTGGTACGAGACGGCTGTCTCGATGCAGGAGCCCCACAGGATCCTCTCCGTCGTCGATTGGGCCTCGGACGCTCCCGCTCCCAAGGAACCCGAGACTCACTCGCTTGCCACGTACAACGTCTGGGCGTGGGGTATCAACGACCCGTCGGAGGGCAACCGTTCGATCGTCAAGGAGAACATCGACTCGCTCGCTAGTCCTCTCGGATGGCACGTCATCCCTCAGTCGAACGACCCGCTTGCGTCTGGCCAGGCCGGCTCTTCGTACACCAACTTCACCGTCACCGCCGGTAACAACGTTTTCGCGCACGAAGACTGGGAAGGTCTTTCCAACTGGCTGCACAACTACCGTCCGGACGCCGGGTCTTCCATGGAGTTCGACTTCGCGTACAACCCGCAACCGACCGACAAGACCGACTCGCTCGCGGAGGCGAAGAAGTACATCAACACCACCGTCACGCAACTGTTCTACACGTCGAACATGGTCCACGATATCTTCTACCGTTACGGTTTCGACGAGGTCTCGGGCAACTTCCAGCAGCATAACTTTGGAAGGGGCGGAGCCGAGAACGACGCGGTCATTGCGAACGCTCAGGACGGTAGCGGGTATAACAACGCTAACTTCATGACGCCACCCGACGGTCAGAATGGGAGGTGCAGGATGTACTTGTGGAACACGGCGAGCCCTTACAGGGACGGAGATTTGGAGGCCGGGATCGTCATTCACGAGTTGGCGCACGGGTTGAGCACACGGCTTACCGGTGGGCCGGCGAACTCTGGCTGTCTTGGATGGGGCGAGTCTGGAGGTATGGGTGAGGGCTGGGGAGGTAAGCGATTTTTTACAGTGTTTGTCTCGACTTCCTTTTACTGATAGCTGTCCCCCTACAGACTTCTTGGCCACGACCATCCGTGCGAGCAAGGACTACTCTGACTACCCTATGGGCGCCTGGGCTGCGAACGACGCGAAAGGCATTCGTAACTACCCCTACTCTCTCGTACGTCGCTCTTGCCGCCTCAATTCCTTGTAACTATCTCACTGATATTTCGCCTCCCGCAGAACGACACCGTCAACCCCTCGACGTACAAGACGCTCGACAAGCCCGGCTATTGGGGCGTCCACGCCATCGGTGAAGTCTGGGCCCAACTCCTCTGGATCCTCGAACAGCGCCTCATCGAGAAACACGGCTACTCCGACACGCTCTACCCGCCCTCTCCCCTCCCCAACGGTACGATTCCCACCGGCGACTTCTACCACCCGCGCAGCATCGACGCGCGCACGGGCAAGGAGAAGCCTTTGGTGCCGCTACACGGGAACACGCTTGCGGTGCAGTTGGTCATCAACGGGATGAAGTTGCAGCAGTGCAGGCCTGGGTTCTTCGAGGCGAGGGACGCGATTGTTCAGGCGGACGAGGTGTTGACGGGCGGAGAGAATTTCTGTGAGATTTGGGGGGCGTTTGCGGAGAAGGGTCTTGGGAGGGACGCGAGGGTGGATGGGAAGACGCCGTGGGGCGGAGGAGTTCGTACTAACGTGAGTTTCTTGATCTTCTTGTCGAGTTTATGTGCGATAGATTGACTGACGACGGGATTTGTGCGTTGATAGGGCTTCACTGTTCCGGCGAACTGCGCGGATAAGGTCCCTGGTGCGCCGACGCCTGCGCCTGGCGAGCCGGACGACGATGACGATGGCGATGATGATGACTGGCCTTGGTTCTGGTCGATCTTCAAGGCTTAAACGAGCCGTTTGGTTCACCTTGTTATCCGTATTCGTATACATCCCCCTCCACATCTAGATGCACTTTCGATGATCACTTTTCAGTAATGGAATGACGGTTTTCCACGACACGCCCTCTCTTTTCTTTTGCCTTGATCGTTCTTATCAGCACCCACCCCCAGCATTCTTAGCCTCGTTACTTGTACTAGTATTGTTATCATGCCTCTGGATCCCGAATCACGTCTCACGGCTGATCTTTTCGTTTGTCTTGCCCGTGGATGGATGGATGGGTTCATTCGATCCTTTGTGATATAGTCATAGAATATACGTATTCGCTTTTTAAACTTGAGTGTGCGCTGTGAGTGATAAGAGAAAGAGAAAGCACGAAAGGCGAGGTCTCTAGACTTGTGTGTGATAGGTATGGCAATGCCGTCGCGCTGTTATGGTGTTGCTTGGAAGAGTGGACAATCTCTTGAGCAAAAGCGACCCGTGGAATCCATTGCCTACAGCGGGGCGAATACGAGACCTGTCTGCCCCAGAACTGCTGAGTATTCGCGGAATTGTTCAAAGAGGTCGTTGACGTTTGGTTGATGCCAAGAGAGCCTTTGGGGTGTGGCGCGCCACCCGTTACAATGGTCACGACTTGTTGAATTTTGGTGACAGTCACAGTGACGTCACCCAGCATCACACTCTGTCGCGCACCGCGAGTCGCGATCGTGCTGCCTTGGACCATACTCACGACCATCCTTTGAAGACGCTGTCCAGATGTCGAATACTATCGCGCTGTAAGTTTCTGACGAGTGTTCGTGAGGATATAGTACTGACCATTATACCAGTTACCCCCTTTCCAACTTCACTTTCAGGTCAGCGTGATGGAAGGTTTTCCACAGACTTGTACTGACTCCCGCCACAACAGTACGAAGGAATCCCAACCAGAAGAGGACCCTTCTGTGTCTGCCCGCCTGCAGCGCTTACAGAACAATTATGAAGACTTTGGCATGCGGCGGACTGTGGAGGGTATTCTGGTTGTGCACGACCATGGGCATCCCCACATCCTCATGCTGCAGATCGCGAACGCCTTCTTCAAACTGTGAGTCTTCTTTGTGCTCGCAAGTGGCATCAAACGCTGGCTGATGTGATACATATTTCACCAGTCCAGGAGACTATTTGAAGCCCGGTGAGGACGAGATCGAAGGCCTCAAGCGCCGTCTCGACGACCGCCTCGCCCCGCCGGCAGAGTCCCGCCAGTTCAACACATCGCACGGCATGGATAATGACTGGGAGATCGGAGACTGTCTTGCTCAGTGGTGGAGGCCTAATTTCGAGACGTTCATGGTACGTGTTTTCTTTTCGTCTACCGTATCAGCCGCGCATGTACATACGGATGTCCACTCAACCGCCAATAATCATCGGTGTGGTTTCTCCCGTGTATTGTGTGTTGGATGTATAGTATCCCTTTGTTCCCGCACATATCACCAAGCCGAAAGAATGCAAGAAGCTATTCCTTGTGCAGATGCCTGAGAAGAGTACGTACTGCTATGTTTCCTGGGCTTTTGCTCTTTTCTGAGTTAGTCTCCTGTTGTGTTTCCGTTATTGTAGAAGTTCTCGCCGTGCCCAAGAATATGAAGCTCCTCGCCATTCCACTCTTTGAGCTTTATGACAACGCCGCCCGGTGCGTCCTGGCCGTTACCATCACCGTATTCTGCAAATACTAATCTCACTTTCCTACAGTTACGGACCACAATTATCGGCCATCCCGCACTTACTTTCTCGGTCAGTCTATCTGTCTCAAATTCATACAAGTAGAAGCTCCCGCATTCTGACGTTTGGGTCATCCAGTTATAATTTCATCTACCAGTAGTCCGCATCATTTCCCTCCAGAGCCGTCGCCAAGTAGAGGCTCCCTCGCATTGTCTCGCACGCAAAAGTCCCTATCATCGCACCCACTGTGTATAATATTATTGAGTTATTGGTCCTTCCCTCGTTGTCATCCGAACAATCTCCCATTGCGCCCGGACTTGGAATCGCCTGTTCTCCCGTTGAATGTTTTCATTGTCGCCCGGCCTTGTTGTCCCGCTCGTAGTCGCAATACAAGTTATTGATTGAACTACAAGCTTTTCATCTTTTGTGACGAATTTCATACACTTGCAGCCTGGTTCAGCAGTTCCTGAAGAGCTCATAGAAGGTATGTCCATCTCCGTTTCTGACTTGTACACGTGCATCCATGGTACTCATCAGGGTTCTTCTGCCAGCGATCATGATTCTCCCTCCGCTCTTAGAGGTTAGTTTTCTTGCAGAGTCACCATTACGGACGCAACGGACTGCTTTTGTTTTAATCTCAAGATAGCACGAGTGGACTCGATCGTCATCTCTCAAGACAGTTACTGTGGCGTCGCTTTGGTGACGGGCGCAACATAGAGGTCGAGTACTTTAATCTCTTCAATCTCCGACAGTGGACTTGATGGTCTCACACGTTCCATGAGATAATTATGGTGGCGTCGCCTCGTACAGATAAAGTACAGAACGCTTGCAAGCTGTAACAGGTCTTTTTCTCCTATCGACCATGTCCGACACCCTCGCATTGACGTTGTTCGATCCAACTGGTATCGATGCGGAGACGGCCCTGCTCATCGCACGACTCGCTCTCGATGACATCGAGGAGGTCGAGGCGAACCGCAAGGGCAAGACTAGAGCTGATGCTCCTCCTGGACCCGAGGAGCGTGCTTTCGACTTGCAGCGAGAGCTGTTTGAAGGCTTTTTGCAGTTGGACGAGGATTATCGCTTTGCGAGGAGCCTCGATGATGCGCTAGCAGCGGATCAAGATATTCTGACGATAGTTGGGGATTTGGAGAGAGCGGCAGAGGATGACCATAGGGCTGCGATGGCAGTCAGTCGCGGATTGCCCATGCCCCCTCTTTCCGTGGCGCAGAGGTCTATAGAGGATTTGGAATTACCTGCGGTGGAGCCTCCAAAAAAGTAAGTCGATATATATATACGAGGTCAGGTCCAGGCCAACTGACGGACTCATGTTTTAGAACCGTTCTTGCTCTGCTACCGCCACCAGCTCCTGACAGCACCTCATCGGTGGCCTCCACCAGCGGGTCCATCCTGCTTGAAGGCTCCTCAAACCCGGGCCCTACAACAAGGACTTTCCCTCGGTACATTTTCTTGTCCCGGATTCGGCGTATATTGCACTGACTTTTTTGTTCAGTGTCGAATGTACCATTTGTGGAGATCGTCTTCGCAATGTGACGATGGAGTTCTCTGGTCCATGCGGGCACTACCAATGCCACACCTGTCTCATCTCACTCGTCGAAACCTGCACCCGAGATGAAAGCCTGTACCCTCTACGATGCTGCCAACAGCGTATACCTCTCGACACCGTCTTCCCGCGCCTCAAACCGTTCCTTCGCTCTCGTTTCCGGCACAAGGCGATTGAGTACGATACACCGGCGAATGCTCGAGTCTATTGCCCCAAACCCTCCTGTTCTACCTTCATAGGCCCTGCATCCACCTCAACCCCCTCGTCCTCCCAGAATGATCATCTGGAATGTCCACAATGCAACACCTCCGTCTGCTCTCAGTGCCGTAATGAGGCCCATGGTACCTCTCTCTGCCCCGAGAACGTCGCAGTCCAAGCTGTCAAGGACCTTGCAGCGGCGGAAGGTTGGCAAACCTGCCCCTCCTGCCATTCGATCGTCGAGCTCGCCTTCGGATGCAATCACATGACCTGCAGATGTGGCGCTCATTTCTGCTACGTCTGCGCGGCTCCTTGGAAGACGTGTCAGTGCGCACAGTGGGACGAGCCGAGGCTGCTTGATGCGGCCCAGCGGAGGGTGGAGGTAGAGGTGCGGGGAAGGGATGAGCTGGCACCGAACTTGTTTATGGAGAGGGTGAGAGTGCAGGCAGAGCAGTTGAGGGTGAACCATGAGTGTGATCCTCATGCTTGGAGATATAGGCATGGTGGAGGGATGTGCGAGCAGTGCAATTATAATTTGCCCATGTTTTTGATGGTGAGTTTACATCTGCACGCATCTGGTCTATGAAAGTGCTGATTACCCCTGCACATTAGCGCTGCAGGAACTGCCAGATATTGGCATGTAAACGTTGTAGCCGAAACCGCTTTTGAATGCTATAGTTTGTGATCTTCCACGCAGTTCAGCAGAGACGTTCTTCGTTCGTCCCGTTATTGAACTACTCGGACGGCGATTTTTCTTGTCGGCCCACGATCTTGTGTATTCACCGAATCTATGTACACAGCTTGATTGTGAACAAGAACACTGTATACTATGTTTGATATCTTCGTCGAGTCACGTCTAAAACGTTTATAAACATGTAGCGACTTCTGCGGGAACAATCATGGACGTTTCACAGATCCTCAGGCCTCAGTCCTTCAGCCCCAATTCTTCGGCTAGGATCTGGAGAGCCTATATATTCAGGGCATATTAGGGCGAGAGCCATATGCGAGGCGATGTGAACGAAATCTCACCAAATGTCTACAAAAGAACCTCGCATGGTAGAAAGTCCCTGCGGTGATCCACAAACCTTTCTGACCCGAAGGACGGTAACATTTCGACGGTTCGCCCTCCTCATCAAGGTCGAGGAATTTTGTACCGATTTTCTCCGTGATTGAGTCTCCGAAAAAGTCCTTGAACGAGTTGACCATAGGCTCGTATCCGGTGCTGTGGTAATGATAGTCGGTCAAACCAACTAGGGCAATGAAGTTCTGTGGGCATACGCAAGTACGACGACGTCGGCCTCTACTCGTGAGCCATCGCTCAGCACGATAGCATCAGGTTCGAAATGATCTATCTCGACCTGGCTCTTGACCTCTACCTTCCCGTCGACGATGGACTGACAGCATCTAATGGTAACGTGTCAAAACTGTTTGTAAGGGACGAGAGGTGAAGGAGAAATATACCCAATGTCTATCACTGAGAGAAATGGGAGTTATATCGTTCTTCCATACTTCCAATGATTGACGGAAAAAACTTACTGCTACCGCGAGCAACTTTCTCTAACACGAAGCCCCATATACCCACCTCTCCTCCTCCCGGTTCCAACTCCCAAGTCAAGCTGAACCCCTTCTCGCCCAGCTTCGTAAGCAGCTCCTCGTCCATCTTCTTGATCTTCTGAGTATCCCCTGCGGCAGCTTGCATGAGCGCAAGACGAGACGGAACACTCTGCATGAAAAAGTCATTGTCCTCGACTGAGCGTGTTTCCAATGCGAACGCAAACATTGTGCGGTCCGCCGTTTTTATGTTGATGACGCAAGTCGGACTGCGTTGGATCATGGTGATAGAAGCGGCGCTGTGGTCTGTGGAGAGGAAAGATTGAACGGCGTCGCCTGCGGCGTTACACTAAACAGCAGGAATAAATCGAGTGAACAACGGGATTATACGCCGGTGCCCGTAAACTGTACTCACTGCACCGACAACGACCGCCTTCTTGCCGGCCCAGCGCTTCACATCCTTGTGCTGATCGCTGTGGTGTATCGTGCCCTTGAAGTCGCCAACGCCCTTAAAGTGCGGAATGTTTTGGCGACCGTTACCCACACACATGACGATGTGTTTTGGATGCAGAGTGATTATATGGGTGACGGAATCTAATGGGAACAATTTATCGGTAAATAATCGCCATTAGATTTGCAAGATTTATACGTCTTACCACCGTCCGACGAACGTATAATCCTTTCGACGCTGACAGTCCACGAGCGTTTTTCCTCATCATACACCGGTCGAGGATCAGAGAGGACAGTCGAGGAAAGCCAGATGACTAGATTTTGTCCATTTGCGTAGGCTTCGAGCCAGTCAGCGATCATGTCTTTCGGAAGCCATTTTGGGTAAGTTTTGCTATAAATGGCGCAGCCGCTCAGGCACGTCTGCTTGTCGTGTTATAGAGAGGGTACTTACGGCCAGGGGTGGTAAAGAACTGGAGATTGTGTGGACATGATCAGTTGAAATTTCTTCGTAAAAGGAGTAGAACAGACTAGTGCTATGGACCGCTGGGGTATGCAAGGACAAGTTGGGATATCTGTCGATCATGCCCCTTCAACATAATCGGTCACACTCGCGGAGTAATGAAGCGAGTTACCTGTTACGCCACGAATCACCGATCCTCGTACCCTTGTCTACCACAAGTGCGCGAATGCCCATATGTCCCATTCGTGCGGCGCACATTAATCCGGACTATACGGTAGAGATACATCCGACTTTGGTTAGACCAAGGAATATTTTTCAGGATAGGAGACGATCCATACCTGGCCGCCACCAACTGATCATCAGCGCGACTCACCACAATTAGTAGGAGAACTACCCAAGAACTACCCATGAAAAACCTTTCACGCACCGATGAGAACGGTCGGATCGTCTTCAACACTCTGGATTTTTTCCGCTTTCACCTCCTGCCAAGGCTTCGCGTGATTATCCCAAACACCCTCCGGCCTCTCCTTGACATCTTCCTCGTGACCCACCAAATCCTCCACCGTGAAGAAGATCGTCGCAGCCGCCCAGTCTTCGGACTCTGCCCCCTTTACAAGACGAACAAGACCCCGACCAGTGCGTTCTGGATTTGCTAGAGAGAAGGTGAAGCACGCTATGATACCCTGTTGTTCTGTTTTACCTCTGGGTAAGGTGATCATAGTCGGCGGGCCAATTCCAGAGTCCGCTTGAAGCTTGACATTCGAAAGAGAGGAGTGAGAGAAACGTGTTTTATGTGGGGTGGTAGAGTTTTCGACTGCTCGTTCTGTGAGGTAAGAGACGATCTTGTCCCGACCAGCTAGGGTCCGAAGCTCCCAACTAAAACATAAAAGGTCTGTTCAAAGCATGTAAGTAGAACGAACGGCGAGTATTGGTAGCGATCCACGCACCGCGGATCCAACCGTCAGCCGAGAGTAGCTGGGAGAACGCTTTGAGGTCGCCGCTCTCGCCTGCTTTGTTGAGACGACGGAGCCATTCCTGAGCCACAGCCGAACAATCTTCGGGAGAAATAGAGGTTCTTTGTGCCATCGTGACACTGAGAAGACTCCGCAAGGACAAGTGAGTTACAAGCGCAGACGAGCTCGCAAGTTACAATCTGCAAATTAGCCGCCAGTCTTGTATGCTTGTGTGCCAGACTGGGCCGTGGAACCTGAAGGCGCGTCACGGTCATACTTCTCGCAATCAAGCTGAGCTGATTTTGATACGGCCGGCCAATGTTAATAAGGATGCCGCCCGTGGTGAACGAAGGCTCACAGAGCATGCACCGGCGTCTTAGGTTTTGTTCCAGAAAGGATTGCAATTCCTATCTTTGGTGATACGTTCCTAAGGCTGGATGTGCGGAGATTACAGTAAACTCCCTGTAGAAATCCCAAACGGGAGAGGTGTACCTCCGGTTGAACTGACCTCCTACAGCAATATCACCTTGAAAATAGTTTTGATGCTGAGTGAACATTGGAGCCCAAAGCTTAGACCTGTAATATTACTAGTACTATGCCACCGGCGTGCGATCGCCAGGCTGAGCTCCGAAGGAGATGGATCGTCGATGTCTCTATGCTGGAACCTGTGATATACTCATCAGCGCATTGCCAGTATAAATCCTTACTCAGTGGCCACATACTACATATCGAAAGACGCCGCTTGAGTGGATCATCGGATGTTGAACTTTCGACCAAGTACGTCTCGGAAAAGCCCGATCTTTGTTCTTGGCAGTACTCCTTCCTGCACCGGAAGGAAGGAATTTCCAAGCTACCCCGGAATTCGGAATCATCCTGTCAGCGCCCCGGGCTTGACTCACGCCCTTTACCAATAAACGCTATCACTGACGACGGTCATCCTATACTGACTACTAGTCCAGGCCTCACACTTTCCAATGACCTCTAACCCGAACGACATCAAGGGGGAGCTTTGTCTCTTCGCAAAGGTAATGAGTGACAAGTGGCGATCATTTCTCTCCATGTCGACACCGCTAACTTCACCCACCCATGACCTTCACGTTAGATACATCCCAAAGCTGGGATGGGCCCTCAAGTCGTCGAATGGATCGGAAAACTAAAAGATGCCGTGAAGAATGAGCCTGGCACGCTAGAGTACAGTTGGGCGCAGAACGGAGACGAGCTCCTCGTTTGGGAACGATATGTCGATGCGGCTGCCTTTGCGGCGTGAGTCTTTTTGTTTCCGGCTCTTTGCCTTGACAATTGTAACCCAAGTAATTACCTTCGGTCACGTAGGCACACCACGAATGATGTTTTCAAAGCGTTCGTCGCTGCTGATCTTTGGAGATCGGTAAATGTTCGCCTTCTCTGCGTCGTGGCGGCTGCTGATCATGGATTTCGCGTTCACGTAGGCGCCATCGATGACGTTCTACTCTGGAGAGGTGAAAGGAGACTTCTAAATGTATTCATAAAGCGGGGAAAGAGTGGACCATCGGATGTACATCAATCTGTAACACAACCAAGACTTATGACATTGTACGTCGGAATGCGCTCGACTGCCTCATCTTCGTTCGCACATCGAAAATGCCTGGCGTAGGTGAGTACCCGGTGCGAAACTCGTTGACAAAGCAACCAGATGCAAGTGAAGAAATCATCGATGGCCGTTCACACCATTGTCTGATCCATCACTTCTCCCAAGGCTGTACGTATATTGCATCAACTAAAGTTTATTGAGTTACATGGAAAATATCTACGCTCAAATAAACCTGACTAGAAACCCCGTAGTGTCGAGTGTCCAGGTATTCCCATAGTAAATGAATGAACCTTGATCAGATTCAGAAAAAAATCCGTGAGTCTTTCCATGACATCCTCTTTCGTCCAGGTAGCGTACGCCGGAACGACTGCAGCGTAGACTTATGTAAATTAAGTTCTAGCTCGACTGACTCAGCTCGTAGCTACAGTTTCCACCGTACACTTGACTCGAGTCGCTCAAGCGAGCCACTGTGAGAGCAGGCGTAGACAAAAGCAGGGAAAAACTACGTCATGATGCCACGAACTGCCACAGCTATGGTAGGACACCTGCACCTGGTGCAGTAAGAAATCTTGAACAACAGGTCCGTAACTATCCCTGATACGGCAGCCTCGACGAAGGCGGAGAGTGTGACTGCCCAGATATGCACGATAGGGAAGTATCGCCGGTCCCTTCGGCCGTGAAGAACGTGGATATCATCCTAAAGCAAGTTATAGCAGTTCGGAGAGGAGCAGGGCCGGATGCTGCGATGTGGATGATCATGGCCCTAGTCGTTCTGTTTTAGAAAGTGGAGCTGTACGGTGTCAGCCACCGGAAGAAAACTGGGATATTTGTTCGAGATCAGAACCACCTCGAGAAACATGGAGGCCATGCGAGCAAGGAACACCAGTAGCGTCAACATTGGAGTTCAGAGTTAGGATCTGTGGTACGCAAGCCTGTCCATCGCGCACCGATCAAAGAACACTCATAGCCTCTCAAGGTTCAGAATCGTGCTCAGATTAACCGAAGAGATGCATAGGCAAGGCGGACGAGATGTAGTAGGACAGCCGGAATGGAATGGGCGGCGGAGACGGCCACTAGGAAAGGTGCAACCTCATGAGTACGATGTGGTCCACACCAATATGCTACTTACATTTGCATCGATAGTAACCACGTCAAAGATACCTCGAGAACGCAAAAGAAGTGGGTTGAGGGCTCTAAGCGAGAACCGCGCGATTTATGTGAATGAAGTGGGGCTCGGAGAGAGGTGGAGGCCGCCACTCGAATCCGTGAGTAGTGTTCAGCCTCAAGCGGAGACGAGCGCAAAGGAAGGGAACTGACGGTATGTGTGCGAGATCCATAGCCCACAAGAAGACGAAAATCCACATGTTTTCCCGGTTCAATCTTCTCGTCAGCACGTCTCTGCGCTGATTCACGTCCTGACCAACACATACATCTACAACCTCTAACGAGCTATCAATTTGGCAACGACCGCTTTCACTCACAATTGTCAAACGTTACCTTCCAGCAACTACCGCCGATAATGACCTCTAACCCGCATGATATCAAGGGCGTGCTTTGCCTCCTAGGAAAGGTCAGTGGCCACAGCATTGAAGGTCGCTTATCCCCACTGGCCAGTGCCACTAATGTCACGTACCCATATACGCATTCTTCACCACCAGATCTATCCCAAACCTGGCACGGGTCCTCAGATGCTCGAATGGATCGGCAAGCTGAAAGCTGGTGTGAAGAACGAGCCTGGAACACTGGAGTACAGCTGGGCACAGAACGGAGATGAGCTCCTCATTTGGGAACGATATGCCGATGCAGCTGCCTTTGAGACGTAGGTCTTTTTCCGCTTCACTCTCCTACAATTGAACCGCGACAAGCCTGATGGGTATCGTTCTTGTCTTTGTAGTCATATTGCAAGTGATACGTTCAAGGCGTTCATTGCTGCTGATCTCATGAGAGCGGTACGTACATGCCTTCTGCGTTGCGTTGAGGCGATGAAAGCTGATAGGATTTGCGACTGCGTAGGAACCGTCGATGACGTTCTATTCTGGAGAGGTGAAGGGGGGCTTCTGAGGATGTCATACATTGGAGAAAGGATCAGATATGTGAACGTACGACCGTGAAACACGCAACGAACCAAGACTTATCACATATTAGAACGTGTTCGACGGCCTCATGTTCTTCCCTGCGATGGGAAGAGATGCCTAGTGCGTAGACCCTACTGGAGCAGAGTGAAGGTGCCGACGGCTACCGTTGACACCGTGATTGCCTATATCCATGGAGTTCTCCGTCGACCTGGAAGGGACAGGTGGAGAGTGACGGGTCAGAAGAACGCAGAGCATAGAATCGATGAGCTCAGGGATGAAGGACTTGAAACAAGGAACGGCGGTTTCGGCGAGGGATATCGGGTACCACGGTGTTGTCAGGCGTTCAGGTTGACAAAGTGAGGTTGGATAGTATCGGCCGCTGTGAGCGACTGTAGCGTCTGTGTGGAAGAGGTGAGATAGGGTGTTCAGGGAGATACCTGTTCGCCACCTCAGTAGAAGATGTCACAAAAAGCCAGTCTCGATTAGCAATATCTGGTGACTGGAAGGGCCATATACGCACCTCAAATTCCGGAGTTTTAGTTCGGCTACCCTTTCCATCGTGCTCACTTCGCAACACGATGTTACATCGTCCTTCTGTAGCCCAAACTAACCTTTACGCTTGAGGTCAGTGAACACCGTGTGATAGCAGCAAACAGAGATAATGTTGTAGAGTTCGCGTCGGATGATTTGAAGGTTCCAGGTAAATAGCGAACAATATTGAAGACAGCGAGAGTCAACGGAGGCGAGTCAGGCTGTGAATATCTGCAGGATGCCGGGCAAGAGCGTGCGTGCCACCATGCAAAGGGACGCCGGTAGCTTTAACGTTTAAACATTGAAGTTTGGGGACATCGAATGATTGTGCACAGTAGAGTTCGCAAATATATCATGTGCGCCGACCAAAGAGTGATATACATATGAAAGAATCGAGCTACTGTCGCTTAGGTTGACCGCAAAGGCAGGGAGGCAAAGTGGGTGCAGGACGACAAGAAATAATGTGGCTCGGGCAGAGGTGGAGGCACCCGAACCAACCCGGCGTGGATTGCCAATTCCCGGCCATGCTTACCGATCGCCATCTCCCCTCGCCGGGCTCTGTCGAGTCAAGTGCACTGGAGTCCTTCCCACCCCGATAGGTTGTACAAGAGCGAAGATATGAACGAGTCATACATTTCGTCGCCTTCGAACCAGTCAGAATCCTGGAACCGTCCCTAACATCCACAACTCAATCAACATGGTCTTTGTTCTCGTGAGCATGGCGGACAATTCTAGCAGTCATATTCCGTATTCTGACAGCGAAACTATAATTTAGGTCACAGGGGCCTCTGGGTTTGTAGGCTCCCATGTTGTAGACCAATTGCTCGAAGCCGGACATAAAGTAAGGGGGTAGGCAGTATCTCCTTTTCACCATACTCGTGATGACGATCTCTAACTACTCTGTTCTACACGGTGTGTAGGATCGCTCGACCAAGTAAAGCGGACCGTCTTCTCGCCGCGTACAGTGTCGAGAAGGACGAAGGCCGGTTTGAACTTTGCACGATAGAGGATATCTCAAGCTCTGATATGACTGCAGCATTTGACGGTACAGTTGTCCTTCTTTCATCCGACGGTAATGATCAAGGTTACTGACGATCTTTGATTAATAGGCATAGAGGCGTTGATGCACGTAGCATCTCCCCTGCCGTTTAGCCAGGGTGCCGATGTCATACTCAAAGTGCGTTGCGTCTACTCCCCTGTGCGGAGTGGCATGACTCACCCTAGTTCGGAATGTTATTGTTGACAGGGTGCGATCGAGGGCACGACTAGAGTTCTAGAATTTGCCGCGAAGACAGGAACGGTAAAGAAGGCAGTTGTCACTTCGAGTGTGGCCGCGGTTGTACATCCTCATGCAATCTGGAAGGAAGCGGTATTAGACGATCAAGGTGTGTGCGTAACTTGACTTGCAATATTGGTGGCAATACTGATGCATACCCTGCTACGAAACATAGACTTCAGCAACTTGACCTACGAAGATGCCACCAGACCTGGTGCAGAACCTCGTATGGTTTACCCCACATCGAAGTCACTCTCAGAGAAAGCTGTCCTTGAGTTTGCTAAGGCCCACCCCGAAATTGAAATATCTACGGGTATGATAAATTGATTTTTAACTCATAAGACTACCCAGGCCTTCTCACTGACTACGATGTTCGTTCGCAGTTCACCCGGCATACATATACGGGCCTACCGGACGCGGACAAGTTCTTGACGCCCCAGCGGATGGCACTAATGACGCCATTTATTCTCTCTTCAAGAACCCACCAGGTGCTCGCCAACCTCTGCCGCCAGCCAAGTCTATGTACAGACCTTCTTACATCCATGTCTCCGCCGTCGCTCGCGCACATGTTCTGCTTCTTACACCCCCTGCCTCGTTGCCCTCCTCGTCGCCTGGGGAAGTCAAGCGTGTGGTATTGAAAGCCAAAACGATGCACTGGAAAGATGCTGTTGAGTATCTTGCAGAGACAAGGCCCGAGCTTAGAGATAGACTGCTTGAGGTTCCCGAAGGATGGGAATACCCAGAGGCATGGGCGAAGTTCAGTGGGAAGAGTGCGGAGCGATGGATTGGGATGAAGGATGAGGATTACAAGGAGTGGAAGGAGACGTTGGACGAGACAGTTGATGCTATTTTGAAGAGGGAGAAGGCCTTAGGAATTAATGTTACGTCGTCCTAGACAAAGAACGTGCTTTTCTTGTACAAACCGAATATTAGAGAGTGTGTGCCCACATTACAAAGAATGGAGCTCGTAGTCCCAAACATCTAGTCTCGAGCCAATGCTTATCCTTATACGTACACAGCAGAAATCTGGACAATAAGAACTGAATCATGAACGAACAGCGCGTTGACAGAGAGCCACACTATAACCTCCACAACCCCTCTCCAAGTGGAAGTACACGGTTTCGCCTAATGTAAACCACACGGAGCCACAGGACTAGCGCCGCTGCAAATAGAAGTGCAGCCGCGTTGGTGAAGTGGCCTGTAGGAAAAGTCGGCGCTTCGTCCGTCTTGTATATGTAGACGCCTTCGAACGTTGGTCGATTAGCTCTGAGCGTGGGTAGATTGTAATGAAGGTAAGGAAGGAAGGAAGTTCACCGATTATTTGCCCAAGAGTACCGAGAGTCACATTGAGCGCTACGCTGAGTGACGTGGCAGTCGTGCTCTTGAGATTAGCGGTAAGCCAGCTGAGCAGGGAGGGGTTACAGGCGTAAGCCCAGGACGCGGCCATGCAGAGCATCCCGTATCGAGCTTTGAAGTCCATAGTTGGAAGTAGTCCTGTGTTCATGGTGAGTAGCGCTAGGGAAGTTAACAAGAAAACTGTCGCTCACCTAAGACAAGGAAACTTATGCCCGACAAGGCCATGGGTACGAACGATCCCCAGGACCACATCTCATATTTATCGGCTAGGCGTGATGTGATCACCGTCGAGACAAAGGCAATAGCATACGGTGGAACTGTGAACAGCTGCGCCCTGAGGTTCTCGAAGCCGAGTCCGGCGACGATCGTCGGGGCAAACAACTGAAAGCTTGAGAACGGGATGGAGATCGCGACGAAGGCGAGGTAGTGTAGATAGAGCCTCCAATCCAATAACGTCCTTCTCGATTCATCCCACGTAATTTTCGCATGACCAAGAGATACCTCTCCCTTGATTCGATTGACTGCGAGCTCCTTGTCTTTCGGAGAGAGCCAGCGTGCAGTCTCGGGATAGTCGGGGAAGAAAAACCAGACGAAAAAGGCGACGAAACAGGAAGGTACGCCCTCGATTATGAAGAGGAGGCGCCAGCCTTCGAGGCCTCTCGACTTGTTGAGAAGACCCACACAAAAGGCTATAACACCAGAGAAACCTCCGCCGAGGGTAGCGCAGGCTGCGATGAGGGCGATTCGAACGGCGCGCTCACGAGGTTTGTACCAAAATGTCAGGAAGTCTGAGATAGATAGTCCATTGAGTTCCTCGCGTGTTTTGTATTAATGCAGATGGGCAACGAACATATGAGGCCCGGGAAAAGTCCCGCTTCGAATGCACCAAGTAGGAATCGAACTGCGGTGAGCTGACTGAAGTTTTTGACGAACCTGGTGCGAGGGGTAAGACACACACAAGCCGCCAAGAGTAGAAATCATCGTTTCGAGACTCACCCAAGGCATAGAGTCATCAGCCCCCATCCGAACATTAGGAATGCAATCCATCGTGAAGGGTAGCATCTCTTCAGCAAGTAATTGGATGGGATTTGGAAGATCATGTAGGCTATGAGGAAGACCATCAAGGCGACAGTGTATTGATGGTCCGTGATTTGAAGCGTTTGGTCGAGCGAGTTTCCCGTGTTTTCATTCAGAATTTTGGCATTTCCCTACACCGAGGACGCAGGGTGTCTATCAATTTATGCGAGAGGTACGAGGGAAGATTTCCGCGCACTATGTTCGCTCTCGCAAGGAAATTCAGAACATATATGAACATCGAGGCCGGGAGAATGCGGATGTCCATTCGCCATACAAGACTGTTTCGATCAGTGAAAAGGTCAGTAGATGAGATCATGCGATTCAAGACAAACAACGAACCGTCGCTCTGCGGCTCGGTCAACTTCATAGACGGCGTCAGTTGATATTCCAACGACATCCTTAGTGTCGAAAGTTTTCTCGATGTCATTCGACGGTACCGATGATATCGTATCAGTGGTCGTCTTTCCGGTTTCTTCGAACCTTGACATTGTGATAGACGATCTGCAGCGGCCGACGAAGGGTGTAGCACCGTAGACGTGTGGGGTGTGAATGAAGTAATCATCGGGGCCTTTGTATAAAGTCGCAACCGAAAGTGACGCCCTTCCGCTAAGCCAGTCAAAGGACGTCACATTGAATGGATGCCCTAAGACGGGTGTGATAAGTGCATGAGAAACTTCAACGTAAACAGCTAGATTCCTCTCACAGCGAGTTATAGCCTTCGTCAAAAATACTTCCAAGCTTCCACGATGGGCTCATGGGATCGCATTGTGCTGGTTTTATGGGCTATATATACCCAAAGACGTCTTTAGCAACCAATCATACAATATCCAGGATCGCTTTCAAAAAAGTTACTAAAACTAGAAGGATCAAAGATAATTGTTATCAGCCAATGCGTCTAAAAATGCAATAGTCGTGCCATACGTGCATAGCAGAAAAACAGCAAGTTAGTAACATACGAGTCTCTCGCGTGACGATAAAGACTGTTTGAGGGTAAGATGGTATTATAAGTCCGAGCATGAGAGAAGACGGTCTTGTCCTGCAACCAACTGACATATCTAGAAGCAGAGGAGGTCATATTGTTGATACTGCTCGAAGAGTGCCGATGTATTCATGCTATGGCATTTCAAGACAAACGTATCTTGATACTCAGCCTGACGAACACCGCGCATTTCGAGTTGTGCAAGATTTACGGGGAGAGGCTCTACTTGGGCTCTACGTACGGTTTTTGCCACGAAAACTGCAAGTGCTACCAGGAGAAAGTCTAGTGAACGCCGCAGAGTAGATGAGGTTTCAATCGGGCAAACGAGGATCATCTGTCGTGCATCTGTCGGAACCAAAAGGTGGTTGCTGAAGAACGTCAAATATCCAATTCCCGGTCCTACTCCAAGCCGGCCATTGCCTATGTCGGCGCTTCAATTCTCCACAGCTACAGGAAGGGTCTTCTTTGTTCTTGTTGCCGCACAGTACGCGTGTTTCGTGACGGTCAACCATCAATGTATGCACATACATTCCGAGTCATCTTGATTCAATTTTCAAGGGCACACCTTACACATGTATACCACCGACAAGCTGATTTGCGCTTACTGTAACAGCCTCAAAAACGAGTCAAGGGCGTCTGTCCACCCGCTCACCGCGTCATCTGTGTCCCGCGAGTTGGAGTTCAACGGTAAGTGTGGACTTCGTTGATGGATCGTAACGCGTGTTAGAGGTTTGTTCGGTGTTCGAACACAATTTTTAGACGTTTCAGCTTGACCAGGGTTGAACTCGAGGGCCAGATCTGATAACATCAGACTGTCTTACCAACGCTTCGCCTGTACGCAGTGACCTGACGAATCGCAAGTATGATGTTCTTTTTCTATTTCGAAACCCTGTTAGTGCTGTCCATCTAATATAAAGCCCTTTGCTCTGCAGAACCCACTCCTAAAGCATCAATCATGAGCTCCACCGACAGACCCCCTTTTCCTCCTTTCACCGCCGAGACTGCCCAGAAGAAGGTGAAAGCCGCGCAGGACTTGTGGAATACCAGGTACGTTTTCAGCCCACAGTGACTGCCTGAAGCATGGAGCTAAATTGCCTGTCCCTCGACATAGAGATCCCTCCCGTGTGAAGCTTGGATATACCCCTGACTCCATATGGCGCAACAGGGACACGTTTCTGCAAGGCCATGACAAGATCGTCGAGTTTCTGAGCAAGAAATGGGAAAAGGAGAACGGATATCATCTCCGCAAAGAATTGTTCTCTTTCACTGACAACAAGGTAGGCCGTCATACGCACGCTCCTGGAATAATTTCTTATTTCTGCTGGCTTATAATCGTCGATGGAACAGATCGCTGTCCAATTCTGGTACGAGTGGCATGACGAGAGCGGTCAGTGGTACAGATGTTATGGTCTCGAGGATTGGACCTTTGCGGAGGACGGCAGGATGAAGAAGCGTCAGATGAGTGGAAACGACGTGAAGATCTCCGACGAGGAGAGGTGGTACAAGGATGGAGTGGACGTCAACACAGTCGATATCAGTGAGAAGCATTGGTAGATGTAGCGGCCTGTATCGAGAAAAGGATAATATATCAGTTCAGAGGCTGCCACGAAATCAGCTCGACAAAAAGGGCCGATGACCCCCATGCCCTTCTTTTGCGCGTGTTCCAAAATTTGAGCGCCTCATACTCATTCAAATATTCAAACATTGATGCTCCCGAGGTGGCCCAATAATTGAGTCCGGTTTCCCACGCAGGATTGATGTGGCAAAATGGCGATGCTGGATGCCACATCTCACCAGTGACCACCATCATCCTCTTCCCCGCCCACCACAATGCCCTCGTCGGCGTCCTCCACACCACCTAATCTATCACCACACACTACTGGGCCTCAGGATGCACAGCCGAGCGCACCTGTTACGAAGAAATCTCGACGCGGGGCGTCGTTCTATCCTCACAATAATGCATCGACCAAACCCCCCAAACCTTTCAGTCGGAGTGCGGCGAAGAGAGAAAGTGTGATGGCTCTTGGGAGCATAGAGCATCTGCAACATTACTTTACGAAGACGGGCATCCAGGCAAAGAAAGAGTGCGTATTCCCTTTTCGTCCGCTCTTTGTTCTCGCGTGATCGTATGCGGAAGTCGATTGTGGGGAGCTGGATTGACGTTTGTGGATGGATTGAACTTCGGCGAATCAATCTTCCTTCCCATCAAATGCTGTCTGATTGCATCTGAATGCTCACGCTACGATACAGCTCAGATAGTACGAAGCGGAAAGGATTGGTACCCGCCATCGGAGGCTTGCAGCACATACGAGCCAATTCATCTTTAACTAGTATTCAAGATTTTGACCTCCCTCCGTCACCGATTATTCCCATGGCCAACCCCCAGACATTCCCCCCGTTTGTCAGGACGTACGAGACGGACGCACAGAACCTCAAACCCAGCGTTATAGAGGATCTCATCTCCGTCGAGCGCGCGTGGCACATCTCGTCCAACGATCCAGAGCCAGAACACGATCCCTCCTTGCTCGGCGCAGAGCCTTCCTCCTCGAAGTCGCGCTCGCACGCAGATATTCTCACCATTCTTAAGACGACTACACATGCTATTCGGTCCGTTCGGAACTATCAGGTTTCGCTTCCCGATGAGAATATTGAGGTGAATCGGGCACGAGAGCAGCAGTTCCGACCGACATCACTCGCCACGAACAAGCCCGCGCCAAAACGCCTTGTCTCGCAACCGAATGATCCCACCGACCCTCATACGCTCATCCGGAGATCCGCACTCGAGGTGCTGACCGTACTTCGTGCACTGGAGGAGTCTTCTCGGATACCACTCTCAGACGATGCCTACGACGTGCACAGCGACCATGGATCCTCCCACGGGGGCTCGCAAGGTCGCGTCGGCTCACCCGAATCTGACGAGAACGAACATCACACCGATCCCTCTTTCGCTTTCTCTGTTGTCGAAGTTCAGGGCCGGAGGGACTCTGTCCTGGTCTGGGAAGACGATGAGGTTGATTTCAACCAAATGACAGAAGAGGAACGACGGGAGCGGTGGGATGAACGGGTCCTTGCAGGCGGATGGCTGTACAAGCAAGATGTTGGATGGGATGACGTGAAAAAGGAGCGTGAAGTGGTTGCTCGATATCTGGATTACGTTGATAAGATATTGTTCGGAGGTCCTAAGGGGGATCTGCGGGGCTGGGTGAGAGAGATGAATGCTATTCTGGAAAAGGAGCGGAAGGAGAGGGACGGAAGGACCAAGGGACGGCGGGTGAGTAGCTCACCTGGAGGGAGTGAACGACACCGAGAACCTAGCGGCTCAAGAAGGCACTCAGCGATGGGATTCATGGACACCTCTCCGTCGTTTACATTTTCTGACGAGCCCGCGGAGATGGACTCTCTCCGTGAAGAAGACGAGGAGAGTGAGGGGGATGAAGACGACGCAGGATCGACCGTGTCCGACTCCGATTTACCCGACTGGGCGAAACGCTCAACATTCCCAAACCCTTCCTCGCCTTCGCATCCGTCTCTCGCCCGAGCGCACGCGTTGCTTGTATCCCTTCTTCCTGCTGCCCTGCTCTCCAACCTGCCTCGCACTGCCGATGATCGCTCCGAGTTTTTACAATCTCTTACCACTGGCCAACTTCTGTGCGTGGCTTACAATCTCGGAGTCCGTCGATCGAGGAAGCCATGGGGTTACATCAGCAAGGACTCCATCCATGATATCGTCGCACTGGAAGAGCAGGCCATTGCGACTGACGGTGAAGGAAAGGGTCGTAAGGGATGGACTTTCCGGCGGACGGATAATCTACGCTTGTGGGCTGCGTAAGTGAAGCTCATGACTTTGCGTGATTACCAGTTCTGACTATGCTATCTAACAGCGCCCTCAAGCTTCGGTACATGCTTCCTATCATCGGCCCTGCCCCTCCTACCCTCCCCAAGGGGCCTCCCCCAACCCTCATCAAACATCCTTCGTTGTCTTCCTTGACGTCTTCCAATCCACTTCCCGCAATATCCATCTCGACTGAGAACATCACTGCTAGCACTACTGCCAGTAACAATGGAACTCCTACCGGCTCTCGGAACGCCACGCCTGCCGCCTCTCCTTCTCCTTCTCCCTCTCCCTCGCCCTCCAGTATCAAGTTCCCTTCTTCCCCCAAATCATTCGGCTCGAAACCCGCGGAGCAGCCTATATATTTCGACGCACGAATCGTAGCGCGCATGGAAGGGGACTGGGAGGTGATGATGGAGACCTTATTGTTGAGATGGGTGAAGGTCGTCGTAAGCGAGCGCAGGACCGAATTGTAATGCTCAGAGACACCGCCTAACGAAGACTCGGACGGCAGTTCTCCAGCACAAGGTAAGTCAAGTGTGGCGCACGGTAAGGAACCCTTGAGGCGGTCCCCTCCATTCTTTTTGTCAAATTCCCATATGTCTTTTAATCCGTTTTAATCACGCTATACCTGCATCCCTGCAATCTGCTTGCATTGTAATGGAAAGGATAATATCTAACAGAGTACTCACTTATGTGGCGAAGTTGTACGAAGGTTGTCTACCAAGCATTATGATACCTATTCACTCATACTGTCCCTTTTGCATTGTTTTGTCGCATTCATCTCGTCGTTATATGTGAACTTTCTCTGGATGTGATGCTTCCTTGAGTCCCGCTTCAAAGTGGGGAAACTGTGAATACTTGGTGCCACACGATACCCACGTGACGAATGCCGTATTCTTCCGCTCGACTTTTCCCTGAACCCTTTCTTCTCTGGCGATAGACACTTGAGGCAACCGGACTTGTGGATTGTATGACTTCTGTAACCTGTCATGGCTGCACTCCTTTCATACCAGCCGGATCAGTATCAAAAGGCGCATATGCTCATCAATCACTGGCATCCCGTCTGGCCCTGGGGGCGCAGGAACATTACTGGTGGGGGCGCCGACATTCAGTCTTTGAAACCCGACCCGATGGTGGACGCTTTGAATTTATAGTTGTGCTATGCAGACCTGTGTAGCCCCCATTTCCTGACTTCGAGGTAAGTCGAACGCGAGAGCATCTCGTGCTCAGATTAATCCAGTTGTCATCGCTCAATATGCCTTCTTAAATAACGACGTAGGTCTGAGTGGTGTATTATTCTCTCTATTTCCGGGATTCGCGTACACCCCTGTATGCTCGAATAATTGATATGCGATGTTGCTATCATGATTTCTCCTTTGGGGCGAGTGAGCTGCTATGGCAGCTGTCTCACGCAAATGTCATGAACACCGAATGCCGTGGTGAACAGAGATCATGTCTCCGTCGTTTGACCCGTCAATGCTGCATGCTTATGCCAGTCTCAATCTTTACTCAGCGATATTATCACAGTTGTCTATGTTGGAGAGTCAGCAGCAGGGGACTCTCACTGCTTCCGGAATTTGGCCACTAGAACACACCGAAGTTAGTTGGAGGGAATAATTGGTATGAGGTGCGTTCCGAATGCTAGACCATGCTGTCTTACTTCGCGGTCTCGCAGGACAAGTCCATGTTTGACTAATTCGTGTTAGCGCAGATCCCTGACATGAAAGAAATGTAAGAGCACAAATGGGAGTTGTGCGCCGACGTTGTGACCGCGATCTCTTTCCATGCACGTCAACGACCGTAACCGACCATCGGTCAGCAAATTGTAACTCTGGTTCGAAGCGCGCTCATTGCCTTTGTCTCAACAGAGTGCCTGCCAAGACGGGATAAAATGGCAGCCCATGGCTCTGTTCAGTCTGCCTTCCCTTCTTCCCAGTATCTGCCCTGTTCTTCACCAGTACGCTGATCAGCATGTTAGCGACACCCCGGAGCACCCCTAGCTTCCTACTTACCTGCACTATACTACATACACTCCTCGCCACCCGGGCCATCGCATCCTCCTCGACGCCAGTGAATCCGTCATTTGCAACATTCGATTTTGTCATAGTCGGCGGAGGTACAGCTGGTATGCACTTCGTCTCGTATATTTGAATCAGGATGGCCACTAATCTGTGTCGATAGGTCTCGTTGTCGCCAATCGCCTCTCAGAAGCGAACGTTACCGTTGGTGTCATCGACGCTGGTACATACCGCCCCGAAGATAAGGTCATCAACGATGCCCATCCGCAGAACGTCCTCGGGGATCCTCGTGTCGCGACAGCATTAGGAAATGCCACATATGATTGGCTTTTCACGGTGAATGGAGACACTCTCCTCATGGCCACCCACACTCATCTTCTTCTGTAGTCTGTACCCCAAGACGGCTTGGATGGGCGTGTCGTTCCGTACCCTCGGTTCGTCCACCTAGACTTTAGACGAACGCTTGCTCACTGCTTTTCGTTCTTAGGGGTAAAGTCCTTGGCGGTGAGCTTTCTCAACCGTTTCACATAACCATCTACATGACACGACTGCTTTGCGGCCACTATTCGTTTCGCTTGATGCAGGCTCTAGCGCTTTGAACAGTATGGTGTGGCAACGTGGAGCCAAGAACGACTACGATGCATGGGCTCATGATCTAGGCAACGGTGATGATTGGACGTTCGAGTCTCTTCTTCCTTACTTTGAAAAGACGGAGAACTGGACACCGCCCTCTCAATACGCCAATTTGACTAGCAAGCAACTAGAAAGTGTCGCAGATGTTCACGGAAAGACCGGCCATGTGTCCATCAGCTACAACACTTATTTCGCTGATATCGACCTTCCGATGATTGAAGCAGCGGCGAACCTTGGACTTTCCCTAAGTAGTTCCAGTATCACTGCAGTTTTAATAAATTTCTCTGAATCTCTGACTTCTTAGACCCAAATACTGACGACGGCAATCCCGTCAGATTTCCATCTACCAGCAAAGCTCGCTCAGTAAATACCACGACTGGAACGAGGAGCTACGCCGCAACAGCTTACTACGATGCTCAGGCTCGGAACCGCAAGAACCTCGTCATTCTTTCGGAGGCCTTAGCTACCAAGATTGTATGGGATGTCGACACAAATAGTTCGACTCCCAAGGCAATAGGAGTGCAGTATATTGCTGATAACATCACATATACCGTGGCCGTAACCAGAGAAGTCATCGTCTCGGCGGGTACGACCGTCCTGAACTCATCGTGATGGTGTATATTTACAAGTCTATTGCAGGCGCCATCAAGTCTCCTCAACTCCTTGAGCTATCCGGCATTGGAAATAGCACCCTGCTCAAGGGACTGGGCATCCCTGTCACTCATGATCTCCCAACCGTCGGAGAAAACATGCAGGATCATGCCATAGGAACTACAGACTTCCGAGTGACGCCTGATACAATTACTCTCGATTGGATTCGATTTAATCAAACATATGTAAATGAGCAAGAGCAACTGCTGTGAGCTTTGATTCCCCGTTTTACCTCGTCTTGTTTATGTCTAATAATTTGGCATTCCCCACTCGAACAGCGATACGAATCGCAGCGGCGCCTTCACATTTACGCCCAACGTTGATGGCGCCATCCCTCTTTCATCTTTCATAAATCACACTCAGCTCAAGACTATGCGGACCGCCCTTGATAATTATATTGCGACTGAACCTTTGACCAACCTACAAAAGGCACAGTACACTATCTTGAAGCGCTTCGCCGACAACGGTGTGGATGGCTGGCTTGACCTTTCGGTCCTGCCTCAAGGTGGGCTTATCAGTGTTCCAGAAGTCAATAGGTCATACTTCACGGCCGGGGCTGTCAATCTGGTACGTCGTACGACTTTGTCGTGTCGATCACGCCTAACGGCATATTACAGCATCCTTTCTCCCGTGGATCTGTGGTACGTATCCTTTCAAGCGCCTGACACCTCAGAACTGATGTAATTTTAGCACATAAACACGACCGACCCGTCCGTTCCGCCCGTGATCGATCCCAAGTACTACAATGTCCCTTTTGGTGAGGGTTTCATTCGGCTGCCTACGTCTTCATCTATGAATCTGATAAACGGTCATCACAGACCTCGAGGTTGTCACACTCGCCAACCAATTCATAAGGAAATGGGCCTCCACGCCGCCTCTTTCCAACATTGTTGATGAATGGTATACTCCGAACTCTAGTGTCACCACTGACGCGCAGTGGGTTCAGGCTACCAAGCAGTTCACTGGTGTATGTTATTGTATTTATTTTCCTTGAGGAAATGTTCCTGATCAACACCCGACGATTGTCAGTCTCTGGCGCATCCTCTAGGCACTTTACCCATGGCACCACAGAAACTTGGAGGTATGAGAGGTTGCTCAATATAGCATGGGCTCGATGCTGAGAACTGTGGCGATAGGCGTCGTGAACTCTAGAATGAAAGTCTACGGCCTAGAGAATGTCCGCGTGGTTGATGCTAGCGTCATACCACTAGCTCCAACCGCTGCGCTTCAACCGACTGTTTACGCCATTGCAGAGAAGGTGTGTCTGTCCTGTATGATTTCTACCCATCACATTTTCACTCCATATCTTCCAGGCATCCGATATGATCAAGGAAGACTACCTACTACTCTCAAAACAATAGCGGACCGATTCCACTTACGAGGGTGATTGGACTCTCATCATTTCTCTCGGTCTCTGTACAAGTACGACACATCTGAGTAATTGTGTGTAGCTAGCAGATCGATCCTTTTCGATTCAGAATGATAGAAGAGTCAACCCATGATATAATCCTGCCATATGCTTTGAACGCAAATGCGTTTCCTGAGTGAAAAGAGAAGAGAAGCGCCGGGACAAAAGCGCGTTTGAGGGGCTGAGAGCCGCCCATGGGAATCCGGTGTAAGATTAAGGAGCGTGTTCATTGCCTATCATTTGGCGTCAGGAATAAAGGTTTGAGAAGGTTAAATGACGTTCACTGATCTATTCAAAGACGCACTCACACAATCATGAAGTATCGTTAGAGTCGTCAAAACAGGTAAATAGAAATATCCCTTTCTTCCTCATCATCTGTAGGATTGAGCGACGATCGCTCCTTAGAGTTCCCACTCAGTCGATAGAGTTGTATTCCATCAGATGGATATGGCTCACCTGAATAAACAACAAATGGTGCTCATCGATAAGGCGCCTTCGGCTGGGAGGTAGAGGTCGAGGATAATGTGCAACATGATACGCCAAATCAGTGGTTACGGCGGAAGAGAAAATACCTCCTCCTTCGACCACGGTAGGTTCATTGTAGACATGAGAATCATGTTCCTGCATGAAGGGCTGGAGGATTCGAGGGCGCCACGAACGCATGGGTGCGAAGTCCAAGACTTCGACGGTCTCCAATTCTGTGATATCATCACTTGAGAGCGAGTAGCATACGCGTTGGCCATATACTGATCTGAAAACTCCAGTCAGATGACGAGACATGCAGAAAGGCTGGATGTGAAATACTCACGGGGAAATGAAGTCTGTCGGGGGTATATAATCCCATAAACGTGTATTGTGAGGGCCCCAATGTACCCAATCAACTATGCGCACCGCTCCAGCTGCTGCTTGACCGACTCGAAGAGCTCGCAAAATAGTTCGGCTGTGAACGACCAATGTGTATTGGTGCTCGACGGCAGTGGGATCGGCGGGAGTGTAGTGAATAGTGAGCAAGACTACACGGCTCTCCGGAGAAGAGATGAAAGGGGCCCAACTACGATCCGACAGGGATAGGTATGGACCCACACAAAGACGCATCTCGTTGATGTAAACGCCCGTTTCCAGGGTGGGAAGCTGAAGTCTGGCGACATGATCGATGCGCCTACTGCCAGAGGACGATATAGAGATCGACGATAGTGAGGATGACCAGGAAGAATGGCAACCATCGTTAGCGGAAGATCCTGCCGATGAGGAGAAAGAATATATGTCCAAGCTCCCCCGGCCTTCCGCGGACGCAATAAGCAGCGCTTGCGGAGAGATAAGTGTAATTGCGTCCTGGAAAGTGGTATTGACTTCGAAGCTCTAGCCATGGAGGATGAGCACCGTCGGCAACCTGAGAAGTTGTGCACTCACCACGAGTAGATCGCCATTTTTCCAGTCCCAGATTTGAACCGTACCTGCGTGGAAGGAGAAGAAGGCGGTGACAGAAAGTACATTTTCCGCAATTTCTACCCGGGCGAAGACAGATGTGTATGGAACCTGGGAGTGTATGTCTGCTTTGGACGCATACGGATGTGCAGTACCGCTCGACAACTGGCGTATACTGACGTGAACGAAGGAGCGCTCTGCACCATGAGTCTCGACAAAGACGAGCAGGTCCTGAGAGGGATCAAGCGTGAATACAGTGTGCTGGTGCGGTAGGTCCGTGGTGCTGATGACTAGGTCCGTGGGTAGACCTAGGGATGGATTAATCCTTATGGCTTCAAATCGGAAGACCGAGGCATCGGGAAGGCCATCCCAAAACGTCGAGGCGAAGACACCATGAACGAATGAGGACCGTGGCTCTCGGCCGGTGGACACTGTCGAGGGGAAAGGACCAGATGACGGACAGAGTGTGTGCCAGGCTGCACGGAGACGAAATAGACTAGAAAGCTGTTCCTCAGTAGTGCGCAATTGTGGGAATTTACCAGGCTCTACGCCATCCACGCTGAGCTCGATCCTGTACTGCAACTCTAGGAAGCCATTGACGACCTCACGGAGTCGCTGGCAAACCTATTATCAAAATGTAGTTAAGACCAACCATGTCAAGGAAGAATGGCCAGCGACGAACCATGGAGCAGCGGATAATAGACTGATAGTCAAGATGTTTGATAACTTCCACTAGAAGCTCGGAGAACATGTCGAGTAGTTTTGAACCGGACATGGCTGGATAAGCCTATAGAAGGACTTGACAGGGGCAGCGACTGAGAAGTGGATCGCTCCGTCCCCTTCCGCTCTTAAAAACATATGAGAAATTTCATGCGATAAAATCTTTACACAATACAAAGCCAGAAACATTTTATGCTCCCGGTGCTTTCGCTTAAGCGTTGCCTGATCAGCGAAGTGTTGAGACCCACAGAAGTCCTTCCATTGGAGCCATTCCTTTTCATGCGGCAAGGGCGAGGCTTGCCGTAGACCCCAACTCCGACTGTCGAGAGCCTCCCAGTTTCCATCTCATTCAGGTGCAGAACATGAGGAAGATGATAAGAGCCACGAATATGACACAAAAGCGGATGGCGACGACGACGACGACGATGATCATGAGCGGAACGAGAATAGTTAGAAGACCGCGAGGAGGCAAAAAGGGGAGGCGTCAGCAAAGCCAAGATGTGGACATCGCCTAGGCACACAGTTTTCAGTGTTCCTCGCGAGCAAGCAGGAGTCGACAAGTACGAAATCACATCTGCGTGCTCTGGAAGTTGTCTTATAAGCATGGCACATCGGCCCAGAGTCATTTCTTTGGAGATGACAAGCACGATGTAATGTCTCAATGGTGAAAAAGGTCGTCGTGGCAGCAGTAGTACGCCAATGGGGTGCCGTAAACTAAGGATCGAGGATGCTGAGGATTTGCGGAAAGTTAGGGTGGGAAGTATGTTGTGAAGATATAATGAGTCACTCGCCGTAACTGAAGCGAGCTTGCAAGAAAGCATTCCGTCTCCACGACTTGTCCCGAGAACTTCCGGTCATTGCTTTTCAGTCGGAGTTTGGCGAGTCGGAGATGTGGCGCCCGTAGCTAGTGCCACTCATCTCTTTTAGGAGACGACTTTGCCCAAGAAAACCGTCGATCTCATAGTGCTTGTTCATGATCCCAGGAAGAATAGAAGGCACAGTGTAAATTCATTGATGAAAAGAATCTGATCTTTATCAAGCTCAAGCTGTAGCTCCATGGATATGCCCATCAGGATGGTCGAGCTAGTCGGATGCTCGCCAGCAGGTTTCATTGAGGATACAACACGCCTAGCCCTATGGTAGCCTGACCAGCTCGCATATGGGTACCGTTACTTCATCTGTTATGGGAAGAAATACGAAGCATACTCGGGCGATGATCGCAAACGCTCACGGTGACGAGTCGCGGCAAAGTACAAACTTCTTCAAAGTGGTGACCTAGCTTGAGAGCGACCTACTTCGTCCGCAAGTTTCAAGTGAGGTAAGGAGTAGCTTCTCGTACGATTGTATGCGCTCCTATCCTACACTAAACACATAGATCCGCAGGCCGTGAAAATATTTGCCCCAGAGCTGCCCGAAGATCATCTGTTTATTTAGGGTATTCTAGGACTGTTATCAACGGACAACCATCCAGCCCGACGTAAGCATATTCCCCCATCGAGAATCCTTCCCTCAAAAATAGGAAACAAGCTGATACAGCGAAATGTATGCTGCTTGGTACCATAGATACAGATGCCCGAAGATGAAGCTTCCTCACCGGCTATTCCCCGGAAACTCCAGGTCTTCACATATAGGTATATATGTGTTCTGGGTGGGAAATATATCTATCATGATTCGCCAAGGATCGAGCACAGGTCGATCTAGTATGATGCCCACACAGTTAGCTGAGTGGTTATGATTCTTCCCAAACCGCAAAAACGGCTATCAGGTCTGCCTCTCGGAAAATACAGGGAAAGGCTCCACAAGAGTGAGCAAAAGTCTCTCCAAGCCTCTCGGATGCGAACACTGAACGAAGTTCGTTCAGGCGCCTGCCTGGGGAAAATGCCAACCACACGTGGCCAGCGCCATGCAGGTTGTGGAGAGCCGAGGAGGCACAATCCTAGAAATGAGTGATTCTGTACCCATGATCGGTATACAACCTATTACAAGAGAGGGCAAAAAGCCAGACAGCCTTCCAAACGTAAAAACACTGGATATCGTTTCGCGGTGCAGCGGAGTGGGGACCGGAGGCTTGGTTGGTGAAAAGATGCGGTTTCTTCAAGACAGGAGGTGACCACGAAAGAAAGTGGAGTATACTAGATGTGAATGGGGGAATTCTAACTTCTAGAACAATGCAGACGAAGCTATCAGCTCCAGTGAAGAAGAGATAAACTTCCTAGAGAAGTGCGGCCTTTCAAATCGAGATAAACACCGAGCTTTTGCGAAATGAGGATGCGCAGTACTGGCTAGCCCAAAGTACCAGACGCTACTCGAGTCGGGGTCGCAAGAGGCACGTAATAGGGCACATGAAGGCTGATCCTGGGTCGGGAAAGACGAAAGCATCAAGAGACGGACATGCAGGGTAATAAGAACGGCTGACCGAAGACTTTCTTGCTCTCATTGCTCGGTGGCCGAAAGGTGAGGATACTACAATATGTGCTGACCATCCACCGAACATCGACAAGTTCAGGATTTAGGCAGTCGACGAGACGTAACGGGGTCTTCTGTAGAATCATGGTGGGAACCATATACGCTAAACATTGGTTCAGGAACCGTGGAGGTTCGCCCATCTAGATAATCACGAGCACATGCGGTGAGACAATGTTCAGGCTATACTTTGCGTATTAAGAAGGACAGCGTTATGATGGTTGGTGGATAATCATAGCGGGTTCCATGACCGCTTCGGACGTCCATACTTCTTGGCGGAAAGCGGCCAACTGTGTCCCCATGTGAAGAATGTACACGCGGCACTATGAAGCTTCGTAGGCGTGAGGAGTCGGTAAAAGCCAAAACGTTAACAGTGTGATAGAAGGTAATACCTACTGAAGCTATGAGACGATGATTAGCAGAGGATACCTAGTAAAGTATAGGAAGTATGAGAGCATCGAGTGACTTGCCGCGTCACTGTATTTTGACCGAAGCAATACAACCTTTCACGCACCGTGGCAATTTCATCGCAGACAACTCACTCAGGCACGGGGACGCCTCGCGGACACAGACGCTTGGCCGGTGCTGGATTTAATAGTGTTGAACTATAATGAAACATTCAACCTTGATGATTGCTGTGAGGGATGTGATTGGTATGATGGGGTGACTTTAAAACCGAGGCGGTAGTAGAGATCGTGAAGTCCGTACCTCACCCCGCGACATCGAGCAGCATCGATCTTTTCCGTTGTAAAACCGGGATTTCTTTCCGTTCGAAAGGCGGCACAAAGCAGGAAAGTCAGACTTGGACAGTGCGAAGATGACCGTGACTGTGCGAATGAGTTCGACGGGAAGACTCGGGTTGGGCAAACCAAGAAAGTTTAGGTTCGAGCCGGCTCTCTCCACGAACCTTATTTACCGTTCCCACGGCCCCAAAGTTGCGTGGCGTCCAAGTGGCGTTGCACCTTGAACATCACGGTTGCCTGGCTTTGTGCGCGCTGCAGGGATCAGGTTGTGTGAATGCCCTCTCGCCGGCAAAATCGGGATAACGCATAAGAGCTACTATGGCGCCTCGACATCCAATGCGAAAAGAGATCTTTGATTCCGAGCAAGCCAGTATCATACTTTTGTCCAGAACCGTGATGCCGACGAACCGTGAAGCATGGGAGAGGGTATTTACTACGTGCGTACGAACGAGTGACCGCTACATCGAATGGCAAGCAACGAGCACACAAGCGAGCGAGAGGAAGGGGAGGTGGGGGATTGTGACATTTTATCGTGAGCAATTTGGAGAATGCTGAAGAAGGCGAACCAGATGGAAGAGTGGACCGCCGCCGTCTAGTCGACGCGCTGAGGGGTATGTTATGGTGTAATATGTGGTGGTGATTTTTTGTGCGGTGTAAGCATGAAGCTGCGAGCCAGTAAGAAGATGAAGCGTGATTTAAACCAAGAGTGAAATGGGGTCGTAACAAAGGAGATGATCCTGATTTCATGTGAGAGCATGCGAAGTCAATGAGTGGACGTAGATGGAGATTCAGGCGGATATCAACGTGAAGATCGAGCAGCAATGAAATGACAAGAGAACCCAAGGAGCCTGCGATAGCGACAGCGTAAAGCAAAGGACACAAAAGCACTATGCACGGCAGAAAAAATGATTAAAGCGTCGGCAGCAGATCACCCCATCACCTCTTACTCACTTACACATTTACCTTATTGAATGCTCCCTCTACACCAACGCCTTCACAAGCATCCCTTCTAACCGGCAATACTCCGGCACGATAGCCGCGTATCCCATGAACGCATCCACATCTGCCTCCGCCACCTTACCCAGCCCAACCTGTACCTCCGCCTCGCTCGTCGGCAAGGCTGTGACTGGCGTCAGCGACATCGCACCTCCGACCGGAGTTCCGTTCCCATTCTCCAACGAAGAGCCCAGATCCGGGGTGGTGAATGCCGTCGACGGAGGTTGCAACGATCCACTTGCCGAGCTACTCGTCCCCGCCGTCGAAGTCCTCGTGCGTCCCTCTCCACCCTCTCCAAACGCACCAAACCCGACCCCAGGACCCACACCAACAGAACCCATAGCGGCAGCATTCTCCGCCGCACCCAATCTCTCCAACTCCTCTAGGGCATCCTCATCCTCTTCCGCAAGCACCGTCGACCCGAACCCGGACCTGCCCATGGTCCCATATGGCGTACTCGATCCAGAGCCCGGCGGTGCCACAGGCGCATTCACATTGGTCCTCAGGGGTACGCCACCACTACTAACCCACCTCTTGCCCAACAACCTTCTCATTTCTTCTTCGAAGCTTCCTCTGCCGGCGCTCCCCCTCTCTTTCGCCCAAACCCATCTAGCCACATACGCACTGCCCAGCGACGCACGCGCAGGGAAGCCTGGAGCGGGAGCGTTTCGGTGCGGTGAGATCTGCGCCGAGTCCAGTTGCGTGGTAGGTATGAATACGGGGCAATTGAAGATCTCGCCAACGACGTTCGCGACCGAAGGGAAGTTGATGGCCGCCCCAGTGGCGAGCATTCGTCCAGGGAGAGGTTGATAATCGTAGGGATCAAACGAGAGTCCAATTGTCGTCGCCGCAGCCGGAGCGATCGGGACCATCGGCTTCACTGGGCCACCGCTGGAGTTCAAGCTCTGGTTGCCTGGTCCCGGGGAGGCTGAAGAGCTTGTAGCGGCCATGACGAGGTTGGTGCCACGGGCGCGACCGGAGGCGGCACCGAGGACTCCAGTAGCGACCATGCGTGACCAACGGACTCGGAAGGAGATAATTTGGGATTCGACGAGGCAGCGTGGGTTGGCGCGTAGGTCGCGGAATTCAGGGACTTTGATGCCAGTCTCGAAGCGGTAGATGCCCTTGACGTGGGAGAGGGGGTAGCTATCACCTTGGAGAAGCCAGAAGCTGAACAGTTTGTCGTCTAGCCTGAAGAACGGGTGAGTATTAGAGATTCTGGAAGAGAGGGAACGACGGGAGGCGTACCCGATTGATCCACCTGGTGGAACGACGGAGACTAAGCGGTCGAAAGCACTCCAACTCTTGGTGTACATGTCTCTGACCAGGGCTCGTGGTACATCCGCATTGCTATAACGTACGTTAGTTTAATATCCCACATGAGGAGGAAGATACAGGCTACATACCGACTGGTTAACATGACAAGATACTTCCGCTTCTCACTGGGATCCTGTGCTGGGTGAGGGAAGACATTATACAGACGTGTCGGTAGGTAGTGTGGTGCGCTGGTAATCATGAAGTCCATTGGTCCAAGTGAGAGGACAGCGTCCGATGGTGAAGGACACAGAGAAAGATAAGTCGAAAGATAGTCCGCCGTAAATGATGAAATGATGGTGTCTTCGAAAACGAAACTGATCAGCATTGACAGCAAGTAGTGTAATAGAGAAGCCAAAGATAGACACACCTGCCTCAAACCCGTACCGCTCGACCATGTACTTCGAAATATAAGATGTCTTTCTCGAACCACCTGAGACATCAACATCTCCGAGCCACCCTCGCACTTTCCTTCCTTCCTCTTTACTCCCTCCTACAAGTTCCAAGACCTCGTCGTCCCAATGTCCCTGACCGCCAGTCGCAAAGACCCACATTCCCGTCGAGCATGCCTCAGCCTCATTCATCCCAATCCAAGTGCCCGCTACCAAACTCGCTAGGAATGCCGATGCCACCTGCACTCTGCCCGTCCTCGCCCAAATATCTGGCGTGCCCTCACGGACACGAAGAAGTTGAGCAGCAATCAGGGATGCATGTGCAGAAGTGCCTACGCGGGAGGCCATTTGGTCCGGGCCTCCTAGAGCAGCCTCAAGGGAGACGGCGTGTGAGTGAGAGAATGTGTCTTGTGCGACCGGCGTATTGGGGAGGGAAAACGCATTTGGGGACAGTTGGGAGTGGAGGGGAAGCCGAGAGTCGAGAGAGGGAAACGTAGATATTGGACTGCTTTTCCACCATACGAGCGCAGGCTACCACAGAACAAAGAAATATCAAGTTAGGGTCAGCTACGCCACAGGAACAAGGAAAACGCGATATCACGTGGAGGGAGCGCCAAGACACCGGTCCGCTTTAGCAGTTGACGGAAGTAAATCGTGGATCTCACCTGCGCTGCACCACCTATCGACTTTATTCTCGCTACCTCGTAGTTCCGGCTCACTTTCTCCAGCAGAAAGTCTGCAGAATAAAACACAGCAAAGCAAGAATAATCAATAACACATCCGTACACGAAAGGCTTCCCGCAAGCGCGCGCTGTGAAGCCAGACTGCCAACCGGCAGACCCGATCGCAGATGTCAAGGTGATACAGTTCGCGAGTGGTAAAACATGGCAGGGATGGGAATGCTTCCGTTCAAAGCGGAGAAAATTAACTCACCGAGGGCCTTCACCCACATATCCACAGGAGTCGTGTATGCATCGCCGGGCGTTGTGAAGATGCCACCTTGAGTCCTACCCAGATGTCAGAAACCAAACGCCATTACTCGCTACCATCTTGTAGGGGACGATGTTTGGATCATGATGAAAGGGAGATGTATGATATCACGGGGTAGGGCGATCGGGAACTGGACAGACTCGGGAAGGGACTCACTGGTATTCTGACAGCTCAGTGTCGAAATCTACAGCTTCAACGCCTACCAGCTCCAAGTTCTCATCCACAATCGATGCTCGTAACTGGTCCGTCGCTAGCTCGAGGCCGAGGAAGTATGCCTGTCCACTCTTCGCTGGGGCTGGCATGACAGGCTGGGTTCGAAATACAATGGTAGGATTCGAGGTGAGTTGTCCAAAGTCTATGTCGCGCGTTCAGTACGGCAAACGCCTATGCGTCCTCGATGAAAGTTCGTGAGATGCGGCCGGGCCAGAGCGAAGATGACGACTTGGACCACTCGCAGAGCAGGTCGGGCAGCACGATGGTGGAAGGAAAGACGAGAAAGCGCTCTGCTGGGAAATCCGAGCTCGAGGCAGGACAGGGCAGGACGGTTTCCAGCCGAAGAATCCCATCAAAGCAAATTACGTACGGGCCACACTCGAATCCGCTTTCCCACGGTTCTCATCAGCTCGCCACCACTCTTCATCCAAGAAAAAGCGCCGTGTATTGAGTCTGGTGCTCGACTCGCTTTTGATGCAACATCTAGTCGAATATCTGGGACAAACTTTGACGAAACCGTATCTGAGACATTCGGTCAATTTTTTTTTTCTGTTTCCCGGATTCTCTTTTCGCCGCCAGTGCTAACCTCGACGAACCGGCGGCGGGTGAATCTGCCGTCGATGTCGACAGTCTCGTTCTCGTCTACTCTTGGCCGACGTTTCAAATGACCCCGCAGGGTTGTTCGGGCCCGTATGTACCTGCCGCCGTCCGCAGGCTTCTCCATGTTGTCGGAAGCAGATACAAGTCTTCCTCGACTTGCGCCAGTACGCATCTGTCCGTCATCCGACCTCCACATTGACAACCATCCCTCGAGCGTACATTTACATGGCTGACCTTGCTGGCGACGTAGATGAAAGACTCATTGGTCGAACAACGGTAAACTGGGCTATGGTATGTGCTATGACGAGATGATAATTCTCAGAGCCAACTCATGGTGAGTCGCTTCCTTTTGACAAGCTCAGGTGTTATAGTTTCTGAACGAGTAGAGGTCTGTTATTCCTGCTGATCTTAATCTACTAATACACTGCAGTATGTTAACACATCCACCCATCTCTCAAGCTTTCACCATTATCTCCTTGACCCTCTCCATGACCAGACCCCTATCGATGAATATCTGTACTTTATTCGCCCTCTTTCCCTCGTTCTCAGATGTTGGCTCGTCTACCGCGATCCGGTGACAAATGGCAAATGCCCGAAGAGGAATGGGTTTGTTGATCGGATCGCCTTTGACTACATAGGTTATAGTAGCTGCGACATAGATGCTGCCGTTCGCCTCGTCTGTTCACGACAACGGTACGGGTGAAGAGTGAGCATCTAACCTTATCTTCACTGCAGGACTTGAAGGATAATGACACTCACGGAATTCCCCAGTATCGTGTTTCATGCTCGCAACCAATGGCAGCTGGTCGCCGAACCACTGTTTATTTCGTTGCTTTAAGTCAGTAATGCTGTTCTCGTCTTCATTCCCTTACATGGATATGCTGAGAAGTAGTTACAGACCTTCCTGATGTTCTCGGCGCCCTGGATGGCGGGGTTATTGCCAAACTCCAATACGGCGTCTTTGGTGTAGAAGTTATCTACCCAACGATTAATATCGAGGCTGTCTATGGCGCTGAAAAACTAGCATAGAGATGGACAATGGATTGTAAGTGAGCAACAAATCTACATTGTTCGAGAAAGAGATGCTGTTGGAGTAGTGGCCTTGAATGACTGACCTTCATAAGCCACTCCTTCGTGCTTGACTGGTTGAGAGTAGAAGAGGACGACATCGTGCAAGGCGTATATGGATGGCTCTGTGTGTATGAGAACTGTGAGATGTGGTGATGAATGTCGACGCTGATGTGTGTTTTTGCTCTGCCCACACAGACATGTTTTATACTCATTTCTTCCCCCCTCTGCCAATTAAAAATAATGCACTTCAACGTAGTGCACCCATTTCCTCCACTCGACCGAGTCACCACTTTTCTGAAGCGGTTTCACAACTCATCTGATATCCACAAAACTGCAACTTCTTTCTCCCTATGACATTTCGTGCTCGGCGCGCCGCCTCCCATAGGCCGCCACACCACGATATCGCCGCATCAGCCTTCCCGGGTCTTCCCGACCCTCACTTGTCCGACACCGAACCTGGCCGTGCGTACGCGCATTTGCGCCCTTCAATCTTCGTGACGGCCGTCTCTGTGCACTTTCTCGACTGCTTGATTTGTGATGCTGTCCATCGATATGATTGGTCTTCTACTGGTCAAGGGTCCATTCGTCGGGGAGGAAGCGCTGCACCGACCAGGCTGCTCGAAAAGAACGCACTTGCTATGGGCGCAAATCAGATTGGGGGATCGCCCCGCGCCTTTCTGTCTCTGCTTCTCCTGCCGCTTGGTCTGCTGCTCTACCGCCTGGTGTACTCGCTGTCCCTGGTTTTGAAGCTTCCTTGTCTCGCTCATGGGCGCTCATGCTATGCTTCATGCAGTTGTACTCTGCCAGGGTAAATGTTACGACAAGAGGATAGAGCCCAATCCTTCCAGTATCACAATCCTTTGGGTTCTTTGTCGAAGATGGATGCGGCTCAATATGATGGTCTGGATGGGTCTCAACCTGTCCTAACCCAACAATAGGCGCGATGGAGTCGTATCTTCTGTACGAACGGCAATGATGGTCAGGTCGGGGTCGTATTCGAACATGAGTAAATATCGCTCTATCTGACGCAAAGTGGTATCTAGGGACTCTTATACTACTGGATATACTGGTCAATTTCGCCCATTTCATGGGCGGATATCTTTCTTCGCTTGTAAGCCACCATCACAACCAATATCCTCGCAATGAAAACTCATGAAATTCCGAATTTTTCTCCTCTTTAGGAGAAGTCTCATACTTCGAACCACACGCATTTACAGTGTCCGCGTAATTCTGACGGAAGTTTTCGGCCATAGACTGCCACCAGCCTGGCCAACCACAGTGAGTACCGAAATGTTTCCTCTCCCTTCGAGCACAGTCTATTTTTTCAGCACCCCATCGAGAGCTATGTACCTAGACGGAGCCGTACATACCAGTCTCTTGCGTCCCACCCAACCTTTTCCGTCCACGCCTTTCTCGTCCAGTCTTCGATAGCACGATCTCGACCCGCGCTACCAGATCCACTTTGGGCGCCAGCCGGGTAAATGTTCGTGTCCCTGATAATGCAATGCGAGGATGGCCGTTGGGCGCAAAGATTCCCTGATTCTGAACAACCGAATATCCGCGTCCGTGTCCTATTATTGATGCTCTTTATCATCTTCTTGTCACATACTACTAGTAGTATGATCATAGGCGTCAATTGCAAGAAGTCATGATATCAGTCTGGGCCGTTCGATATCTGGGATAACTTGTGGGCCTCGAAGGTCTAGGATACTTGGCTGGTAACAGAATAGTACCGGTTAGAGCCGTGTGGTTCCTTGCTCTTGTTCTTGTTCCCCGCCCTCAGCGTCTTTCTGCTGATCGTATAAAGTTCCCTGATACTTACCAGCCAAAAGCTGGAAGAAATGTTCCAGACTGGGACATATAGCACATATACTCGGCCTTGTCGGGCAGTGTGCATACTACATAGGGGAAGAGCTCGCCGTTCGACCTCATGTTGCCGGTGGACGGTGAAGTCGACTCCTAAGTAGCGCGGCGCGCCACAGTGGCGTCAAAAACGACTTCCCCACGAGGCGAATGAGTAACCCACTCGAGCGGCTCCACGTACTCTCGGACTAGCGGTCTCCGGAGAGCATGCCTCCAAGCCACGCTGCAATATATCCATTCCACGCCCTCCGGGCCAGACCTGTTCCTTCAGATCGAACAGCGCTAATTATAATGGGTCTTTTGACCAGCTTTCTTGTATAAACTTCTCTGAAAAAAAACGTAGGCAACCCTTGCTGTGGCGAAAACGCCACAAATATTCAAAGCTCATAATGGGTTCACCTGCGTTCGAAGAAAGAATTGAGAAAGAACGAGCACGGCATGCCCGTCGCTCGAGATATTAGATTCCTCACACAAGCGGAGGAGCGTGGGCTGTAATTAGCTCACGTTTGTTTGTTCGGACTTGTCAGGCATAAGTATTTGAGCGCTGCACGACATTGGCAGTGGCACAACACAAGTAAGGGTCGCCGGAACGAGACGGAAGGACCGGGAAACACCGGGAACCGAGAGTGATGGAGGACGAGTGACCGTAACAAAAATCTCGAGCGACCGCTAGTCTTGTCCAATTTGGGAGGTTTTGGCGGGCCGACCCCCAAAGACCATATATGGAAATTCATGATAACGCGAAAGCCCTGATCTCATCTAAGCGAAGCGATAACTATGGGGGGCGCAAGAGGCGTTCACAGACTTCGTGTCTTCGTCTCGTCTCGTTTCCATCCCTGTTCTGAATTTTCTCTGAGTAGAGGTGTCCCTGTATCTCCTATAACCATAGTCTGGTAAATCTCACATCATGTCTCGACTCGTTACTCTTACATGAATAAGTATACTAGGCTATGGTACAATGTCGACCTCGATGCTAACTCCGGCCCAGCAACTTTCTTGAGTTCATACACTCAATGGTGTTTACGGAACCAGCCTCACGATTTGCGCTGGATTATGTTCATCCTCTTAGGAATATATGTGGCAGGCTAAGTATCTGCAAGCGAGGCTTGCGCTTCTGCTCCTTTCCGCCACTGTGGCCCCTGATTATTGTGGCATTGCTTGCCCACTTCTGTATGCGCCCGCTCTTCGCTCACGTCGGCCGTTCTGAGTCTAAAATGCCTTGAGGCGCAGGAAAATCTCCTCGTATATTAGCTCACTAGGCCCTTCGCGGAAGAGAACATCGAAAAGTTACATTGATCAAGTGGGGTTTGCAGCTTCTGCAGACGAAGAGTGCATTTGAAGCTGTCATAAAAAGAATTCTGCCTCGTCAATTCAGTATAGACATGCCGAACAAAAATGGTGACGATGAAATGGATGGAAGAGAATATGGTACGCAAGGAGCAGAAACGAAAAACCTGCACAACTTGGCCGTGCCACCATTGCGTGTGGCGCCGAACCCAGAGATACGATGAGACCCAGGAATTTCCTTATATGGTCTTTCGGGGTCGCCCCGCCAAAGTCCCAGTAATTGGAACAGACCTTATATAATGATTTCTTCTTCATCGCTTATATAAGGTCTGGTTAGAGACTAAGCGACCGCTCCCAGTAAAAAGACGCCACCGCCACCGAAGAGGCGTGACGTGACTCTGTGACAAAGCTGGTCTCAAGACCTGTCCTAACGGAACAGGAACTGCCATCTTATTAAAATCGTAAAATATAGAGTACTTATGTGCACAGAGGGACTGAGTAAGCCAATGTTCGTCAAGTTGACCCTTCATGCCCCTCTCCTCTTCCCCACCCTCCTAAGTCTCCATCCTGTGCCACCGTCACGTCCACTGTCATTTCTAGAGTCAAGTCCTCCGAATCCCCAACGATCGCACAGACTCTCATATCCGACGAATAAGTCCACCTTCCAAGACCCCCAAAGCTTTGAATTAGTCCAACTCACTGGACCGCTGAGCACCGCATCGCAAGTAGACAAAGTAATCTTCAGGGCGTCGTACGGAAGGAAGTAACTTAGGGATCGTCAGGGGCTTCAGACGTTGATCCGGTCCACTGGCAGGATCATACCCACAGCCATCCACAGTCGATTTGCCAAAGTAATAAAAGATAAAAGTTGGACATGTAATGTCAGATCAACGAGCGGTACCGCATTCAAAGAGAGGCTCATCACAGCGATGCATAAATTAAAACACGAGCTGGGGAGCGGGGACAGTGCGGCTGAGCTGCGAGGTGCCGTATGTATATCCTCTTTGACACTATACCGTGCACATTATAATAAGCGTCAGGTACTGCGTCACTGCTAGCAATAGCAAAGGGATGGGAAGGGGTCCGAACACGAGGCAAATGGCGGGCCTGAACCTGAGTCGTGTTGGGTGGTCATGGTGCGGATGGTGTGCCAGTGGTGCGAAATTCGAATGGCTTGAGCTCCATGACACTCGTGGTAGATCCTGTACGGTAGTACTGCGCTGGCTTCAAGTCGAGCTCGAGGGAGTCGTTATTGCCTATAGAGCAGAACTTCGAGAATAAGCCTCATGAGCTATGAGACCCAAGCCTATAGCTACGATCGAGCCGAACGACCAAAGGTCGGTTGTAAGATCGTCAAGCCATAGCCGAGTTGATCGTCGCTCTGTGTGGTGTTGGTACTAAGTAGTCGTGCTGAGCGCCGAGCACTCGAACAGCCACCACGAAAATTCGAGAACTGGGCTGAGTGACCGTGTGTCAAAGATCTAGAGTCGACAAGAGCAGCATCATCGGTGCGCTGACGAACGAGGCAGCGGGTTGACAAGGTAGGTATTGTCGATGGATCCAGAAAGAAGTTGGCGAGGGGTGTTATTTACAACAAAGGACTTCGTCTCGGTGGTGGTGACAGGTCAATCATCGTGATTCCATCCAGAATCAAGAATCGACGATGCTCGCTCAGCCAAGAATCAAGCCTCAAAACTGATGATGAGATCGAGAACTCAGAGCATACTAGTCCACCACAAGCAGGAGGAGACAGACAAGTTTGGAACAAAGTCTAAGAGCACAAAGCACAAACAACTTCGAGCTTCCGTGCATGCGCAGCGCAGCATATACCTCCAAACCCACAAACACCCACAAAGCATCCTAGACCACAAATCGCGAGATCTATTATGGAAGCATCTTCAAACCCAACTGTAAGTAGGCGCTTTGATTATTGAACCTTCAAGCGTTAACGTTAGGGTGTATATATATAAGGACAAGGTTCGTAGCATGTGCATCTCTAATCCAAAACCCAGATAGAGAACAACGTTTACAGTGACAGTCTCATAGCGCGGTAGGTATCATACGCAAAGCCACGAGCCAAAACCGGCCACTTGTCAAAGATAACAACAGGAATGGAACGCCGGGCCTACCCAGCCTGTCACTGCTTCTATATTCTTGACACCACACGGTAGGTATGTAGCACACGGTTCCATTCACGAACGGGATCAGGATTTCAGGAGGTGAAGCGCTGTGAGACTCAGCTGAATTACCTGACGTTACCTGATGGCTGACAGTCAAGTCATTGGCCGCGGTCTGCGTGCAACGGGATTGAGGTTGCCGTCGTTTCGAAGTATTTATATTTATATTGGGAGGCTGGATATCTCAAGATCCCAAGGCCAGTGTTGGAGGATGCATGTACGCCACCGCGTTCGGTGAGCGGATGTCTGCTGTACCCCACAAACAGGAGTAGCAACTTGCCTATGAAGATTGAGTATCAATGCCCGCGTAACCTAGAGACCGAGACGACCGAGTTATGTTCATGACATTGCATGACAGAACGGGGCACAAAAGGCGGCGCCAAAACGGGAACGAACATACCAATCTGACGTCGACTCCAACTCCAACATAGTACGATTGCACAGGGCCCGGCTTCCAACTGAACGAATTGTTAGCCGAGTAGACACAGATAGAATAGGGTGAGTGAGTGAGAGGAGAGCTCGGAGGGAGAGAAGTGGAAAAGCCAGTGGAGTGCACAGCATTGGATGGTATGTCGTTAGCTCGAGGAAAATTTTCAGTTAGTGGTGGTACGACTCGTTCTCGCGCGATGAACAGGAACACAAAATCGAAAGCGATGACAGCTCGTCATGACCAAGTCAAGATGAACTCTGAGCTTTCGACGGCGTCGCCAGGAGGTAAACACGTTCCGCGCAGCGTATTCGAGTAAACCAGAATGACTTGTTTTTAACCCGAACGCAAGAGAAAAACATATCGAGGCAGTGTCCTGAAGCGGTGCCTATGATGTTTGGATGAGGAGAGGAGGAACACGATGTGTACAGCGAGAGCGGGACGTGAACAGCTTTGTCGAGACCCGGAGGACTGCGACGGAAGATCGACGTGCTTCCGTGCAAGGCACACGGGGACGCATCGATGAAAAAATACCGTGTATGGTAGTCGCCGGCGGATAGACGCGCGAATGCGGAGGTGTTCCGGGTGAGAGCGCCGGCGTCTCTGGCTGTGGGGGATGCCGGGAGTGGATCGGGGTCCGGGCTGGCGTGCAAGGGGGGATATATATGGAAGGGGCGTTGGACAGACCGGGGTTAAGAGCCCCGAGGTTCGAGGATTCGAGGAGCAGTATTCGCCCATGTCCTCGGCAGTCGACCCTTCGCACGGCCGGGTTCCCGAGAGAGGCCGGGAAAGCAGCAGCAGAGGAGTCGTTGCACCGCCTGGTACGCCCTTCTGATGGACAGATGGTACAAAAGACTTCCCTTCCAACTGACAGACCACCATTTCGTTTTTTCCGTTCGTTTTAGCCCCGCAAAGCGCCCAGCGTGTAGCCGACGTCCACGAGCGGTGGCCATACCCGTCTGACCAGTCCCGCGAGCAGCCAGAGAACATGATAGGCCCCACCCCAGCCTTCTACGAGCCAGACCAGGCCCAGCAGCCCCAGACGCACGACTACCAGCAGTGGATCGACAACCCAGTCTACGCCCACAACTTCATGCCGAACTATCCCCAACACCACCAGCCACAGCACCAGCAGCATGCTCAGCACCATCTCCAACAGCAGCAACAACAACAACAACAACAGCAGCAGCACCAGGAGCCAGCCCCGAACCAGTACCAGTTCGTCCACTCCGCCCACTCCGCCCCGCTCAACACCTCCTACTTTCCCACCGCCCAACCCGCCCAGCGCTACCCACAACAGCAGCAACTCTCCGCCCGCCAGAACCTATACGGGGCCCCACAGGACGCGCTCCAGGGCTACTCCCAACAACACACGCAGCAGTCCCAGCCTCAGCAACAGTTCACCTTCGAGCACTACGGCGCGGGTGGCGGCGGCGGGCTCGATCAGTCGTACCCGCCCTCGTCGGACCATTTGGCGCCGTACACGCCCATCTCGGACGGGTCCTCCATCCACACCTCCATCTCGCCCCAATGGGCTGATCAGATCCTGCCTCCCAGTACGGGTGGCGTGCCAACTACCAGCGCCACGGCGGCACCGGCGACGAACAACCCATCTTCGACCACCTCGACCTCCGCCGCGCAGGCGCCCAGCGCGCCAACGAATCCGAACCCGAAGAGAGATCGCGCTGCCGCATCTAAGCCTCCAGCGAAGACGAAAGGTCGGAAGAGGCCGAAGAAGGATGTCGACGAGAGCGAGTCTGACGACGACGACGATGACGACGGCCATACCGACATTCCGAGCATTCGTGGAGGAGGGGGAGGAGGAGGGAGCAGAGCGGGTGGCGGTGGCGGGCAGACGGTGTTCTCAGCGGGAGGCATGCATTTGCTTCCGCCGGGGAACCAGAGCCAGGTCGGATTGCCACAACGCCTGTGCGTACCGTCCCTATGTCTTTTCCTTCCTTCCTCTTTATATATTTCGTCCTGATCCTGAGACGATGATGCTGACCGAACCTTGTTGTAATTGCTTCCCCCGTGTCCCCGACTGGATCGTATTTGAATTATGGGCTACCGTACCGAACGAACTACGCGTATGGCATCGCGTCTTGCTTTCTGCATCGTGCCTGCACACTCTCACCGGTGCTGCCCATCCTCCGGTCCAATCCACCACCCAATCTCGCGCTGATTCATCCTCTGCCCCGCTCCTGGACCGCGTTTACCTGACCCTTTCGCCACCTGATTTTATTTTCATATTTTTCGTTTCGCTCACTTCGTACGGCCAATATCCGATTGATTGGTGGCGCTTCTCGATCCACCTGAAATCACGAAACACGAACGAACGAATCTTGAACTCACGCACGGACCCTCCGGTGCTTCCTACCCCCGGCGAACAATCAACACTGGTCCCGAATACCGCGCTGGCGCGCATCTCACATCCACCCATCCCGTTGATCTTGATATGGCGACCCGCGAATTGTTCCCCCATCTTGTCTCGCATTCGGAATGACCTGATCAAATGGGATGGACTCGTAACCTCGTGTAATCGAATTTCGACGTTGGATGGATCGCCAAATCTCATGGACGCCGTCATATCCGAAAATCCCCACTATTCGCTTCTGAATGCTGAATGCTGAATGTTGAATGCCCAATGGTCGACCCTCCTGCACGCCACACACTCTACCTCGCTTTCGCTCGGTCGCCACGTAACCATCTATTCGCGATGTTCAGACCCGGAGCGTGCACGTATTGCAAGAAATTGAAGGTGAGCTTTCGGCCCCTATTTCTGTTCGCCCCTATTTCGCGTTTGCGTTTGCGGGGTGAGAAGCCCCTATTTGGGACTTTTTTTTTTTGCTTCCGGTTGCAGTTGTTTCGTCCGTTTTGGGACGGGATACAGGGTTTGTGTGTGGGGTATTTCGCCCCTGTCCATTTTGGGTGGGTCTTGCTCGCGTGGGTATTTGGCGCTGGTATGCGTCGTTTGTGCCACTGAGGTGAGGACTCATGCGCGATTGCCACCCGCTTCACGAACGAGGCGAACGAGGTTGCCACTCGCTTCACGAACGAGGGGGTGGGGTCGCCACTCGAGCCACCGAAACCAGCCACCGAAACATTGCGATGCCGTGCGTGGTTTGCCACTGGTGATGTGGTGTGATGGGTGGCATATTGTCCAGAGACCAACCTCTCCTTCCGTCTTTTTATGGTTACTGTCTTTGTGGGGGAGAAGGAGTGGACTGTCTTTGTGGACGAGTGAACTGTTTTTGTGACGGAGTGAACTGACATTTGTGATGCTGTGAACTGACCCGTGTTCTTGTTCGACCTGCGTAGATGAAATGCGACTTCCCGAAGAACGAGAACGTCTGTAAGCGGTGTAAGCAGGGTGGGCATCGGTGTGTCGTCGAGGGGCGGAAGCCGAGGAGTGCGCCGAAGTACGTTTTCAACTTTTTTTCCCTTGACACGATGATTTTTTCTCAGAGGAGATGCTGATGCACTCTTATCCCCATTGTATACAGTAAGCGCGAATACTTGCTTGCTCAGATCCGACAGAAAGACACGATCATCGAGTCGTTGCTCAAGCAGGTATGTCCTCACCCTCACCCCTCCTCGCTCGGCAATCCATCCAGAATACTGACCTTCCCCGCCCACCCACCCGCAGTTACACAACCCCTACCTCGCCTCCCCACTTTCCATCGCCGCCTACCGCATGGCCACTCCCGACTCGGACTCACACCGCGACAGCGTCATCTCCTGGCTCGACCGCATGAAAGCCTCGTCCTCCGCCCGGAACGCACTCGCCGCCCAAATCGGAGTCGGGAACGCGAACCCGTTCACGCTCGAATCTCGAGGCGGCGCAAAATCCAATAACGGGGACGAGTCCGACGACGACGCTGATCACGATGGGAATACGACCACCGCCGGAGGACAAGGTGTTACGGTCAATGTGGAGAGCGAGGAAGAGACGTCGCCGAATACGCTTGTCGATCCGGAAACGGAATCGTACCCGGGTTTGCCGGATTCGGCGGTCCCGCTGGGATTGTTGGCTACACTTTCGATTAGTAGTTCGATTGAGAAGGGATTGGGCGGGTATGGGAGGAGTAAGAGTAAGAGTCGGGGTGGGTCGAGTGTCGGTGCGGGTGCGGGTGGGGATGGGGGGAGTACGAGGACTGCGGGGGGTGGGGCGGAGAAGCAGGAGCCGGATGAAGACGATGATGTCGTGCGTATTTCTTTTTGTTGTTGGACGCATTGCGAGATGTTTATTTATGGATGGGGTTTTACAGGGTGTCGCGAATGATACGTATTTCATGCCGGGGCCGTCGCAGGATTTGGAGCTTAGGGCGACGTTGATTGAGAAGATTACGCCGCCGGATATCTTGATCCATGGGCTTGTGACGCCGGAGGAGGTGGATACGTTGTTTGAGATGTGAGTTGACTGTCTCTCTCTCTATCTCTCTCTCTCTCTCCCTACTTCCGATGTCTGTTTGGATCACTGACATTTTACTGTGATTGATACAGCTTCTATGCACGCGTGAACGTGGGTGTCTCCGACTTTACTGTGGGAAAACGGTCTGATTGGTTGTGATTTTTTGTTTTGTTTTGATATAGCCCTTCATTTCGCTCCTCGACCCTGTCTTGCACACGCCCGCGACGACCTTCTCAAGGTGCCCCTTCCTCTTCACCGTCAGTGAGTACCCTTTCTCTATTTCCCCGTTACACTATCACAACTCGTACGCTAACACGCGCATTGTCTTCAGTCTGCGCCATCTCCTCCCGCTACTCCGAGAAGACCGAGGTGTACCCGATCGCGATGCACTTCGCCAAGTCCGCGGCGGCGAACGCGCTCATCGACGGCTGGAAATCGGTCGAGCTGTGTCAGGCGTATATATTGATGAGTATATACGCTGTGCCGGCGAGGAGGTGGGAGGAGGATAGGTCGTGGTTGTATACTGGGCTGGCTATCAGGTTTGTCTTTTTTACCTTCTTCCTTTATAGCTTCTGCGTGGAGTTAATACTTCTATGTGGCGTTATTACTCCTACGTGGCGGGAGCTGACTCTTTATGGGATGTACTACAGGATTGCTACGGATTTGAACTTGCATCAGCCGCCGACGTCGAAGCCGCAGAACGAGACGCAGGAAAGGGAGATGCTTAACCGTGCGAGGGTCTGGCAGATCTGCTTTAACCTTGATAGGAGTACGGCGACGCAGTTCGGAAAGCCGTCGACGATCAAGGAGGATTAGTACGTGTCTTTCTTCTTCTCTTTTCTTTCCCTTACAACCTCTACGGATGACTTCTCAACTGATCCTTTTGTTTACCTCATCGTGTTCAGCATCATCCGGCACTCGGCGGACTGGTACAAAAAATCAAAGTACAACCTCGAACACGACGTCCACCTGAACGCATACACCTCGCTCCTGCGGATCGTCGCCAAGTTCCACGAACATGTCTTTTCCGACCCGGAGGCGCCGACGGGCTTGAATCAGCATATCAACTTCCGCGAGGTGACGCAGATGCATGATAGGGAGCTGACGAAGTATCATGAGGAGTGGCAGAAGAGGTTTGAGGAGGATTCGGACCATAGCGATCCGGGGTGCGAGTTTAGGTGCAAGTTGTTGCCTTTGTATGTCTTTTTCTCTTTTTTATTGTTTGGGGCGGAATGCTGACGGTGGTGTGTGGATGGATAGCTTGGTCAATTACTCGAGGCTCGTGATGTATTCGTTTGGGTTCCAGCAGGCGTTCCAGAGGGGGATGGGCACAAATGACGAGATCTTCTTCACGAAGGTGAATACCCTCTCCTGATCGGTGACTTATGAGTTGCTAACATACTTTTCCCAGTGTCTCGATTCTGCGAAGATGGTAGTTCGTACCATGGTCGACTCTCTTGCTCCCAGCGGCTACATGCGCTTCGCGCCCGATGGTGCGTCATGACTCAATGAAACTCCCAGTATCGTCCTGTGTCTGACAAACGATCGTTTTAGGCCACTTTGTGTTCTCCTCTTTCGCATCCGCCTTCCTGCTCAAACTCCTTCGCCCCGAATTCGCCCGTTATCTTCCTGACGGCCAACAGACCGAGATCTTCGAGCTCATTGGCCGCCTTATCCAGACCCTCGGCTCCTCCAACATCGCCATCGACGAACGTCACACTCCGAAGCTCTACTCGCGCTTCCTCGCCGGTTTGTTATCCAGGCATAGGACTGACGGTGCCACGAGCGGGAGGCTGCACACCCAGCCGCCTCCGAGTCACTACCAGCAGTCTTCGCCCTCTGGGTCATCGCACTACGATGATCAGGGCCAACAGCACCACCATCAGCAGCAGCAGCAACAACAGCAACAACAGCATGCTAATGGTGGTGTCGGCGGAGGAATGCCCGGATCGACGACGCTCAGTCATATCGATACGTCGTTCGGATTGTCGCCGCACCACTCTGGTCATGGTCAGCAGGGGCCACCACAGCTCGTGGAGCCTATATACGAGCCTGAGGCGACGTATAATGTGGGGACGGGCCCGTTGGATATGGATGCTATGAACGTCGTGTTCGATGGGTCTGGGTCGGGATTGAGCGATGAGGTTTTGGCGACGATGCAGGCGATCAAAAACCCGGCTTGGTGGCAGAACATGATGATGCCTGGGTGAGCTTGCAAATGTCCCTCAACTCTCTAGCTTCGTGGTTGTTGACTCTCCTCTCCTTGGGCTCGTTTTTCTTTTCGCGTTTATGAAGGTTTACGTGGCCTGAGATGTCGATGGCTGGGAACGTCAACGCGAACGTCAACCACGGTCATTCGCCATACCAGAGCGATGTGAACGGAGACGGAGGCCTCGCTGGTGGTGGTGGTGGTAATTACTATGCCGCCCCGTCCTCGAACCTGGGGATGGGCGGCATGCCCATGGGGTACTCCAACTTCCAGACGGCTCAAGCGGCGCCGGTACATCTGGGTTAGAGCCGCTTGGAGTCTTCTGTGTACAAAAACAAACTACTTCTCCTTCTTTGATATCTTTTTGTTTCTTTTTGATTTACCTACCTCTTTTTGCTTTGTCCGTCCGTCAACTCTCCAAATATGTCTCCATATGTCGACTCTTACCTACCTGCCTACCTCGGTGCCCCAGCCGTGATCTGTACACTCCCCGGAACGTGTTTCAATATCTCCGAATCTTCCAAGACTCTGACCTCTGTCCCCCCTCTCGTCCTCGTCCCCTCGTGAATGTACTTTTACGGCCGATGGCCTTACAGCATATGTAGTCTTCCCCATGTCCGTATCTTTTCTCTCTTGATTTGTTGGTTTTGTTGGTTTTTTCCCGTCATGTTGGTGAGATGGATCCCCTTTTGCAAAAGTCCTTGTCGGTGGCTGGTTCGATGTACCCAGGCTACATGTCGATGTCGATGTTGGGTTTGCTTCTTACACCCCCTACAGTATATCTTTCCGTAAACCATCCATCTGCTTCGTTCGAACGGTCGAGTCGCGTCTCCTTCGGTTGAACGGTCGAGTCGCCTCGTTAGGACTTCCTTCCTGCTTCTGACTCGGTGGTATATATCGTTGTTGGTTGGATTTGGGGTATGGTTGCGTGGTGTACAGTGATAGATCTGTGTTATATAGACATTATGGTAGTTTATGCGCCAGTGAGATGGAACAGTTTTTTGTGTATGCGAGTCGTACAAAATACCTGTACGCCACACATGATGTGCGCGATGTTGATTGGCTGCCACTCGAGGAAAAGCAGATCACGAAGACGACTCTTTCCAAACCATGGCTCGTGTCTAACTTGAACAACGGTTCTACTATTAATACGCTGCCGACCCCAGTACTTATATCTACTACCAACCTCCCACTCGAGCTTCTCATCGTCATTGTCGTCCAGTGCCCGAAGTCGGCATTCCCTGCCCTTTGTCGCACATGCAAGACATTTCGTAATGTCATCGAACCGCTCCTTTACCATGATATCTGTCTCTCGGGTCATGACGTGCAGAGGACAACTCAAGCAGACGAGATATTCCATCGTATCGTTAGTTTATACGAGACGCTCAAGAGCAATAGAGAGAAGGCATCAATGGTGCAGAGGGTGGAAATTTCTGAATTAAGGTGAGTTTCAAAAGCAACCCAACGCTGACGACATCTTTGGGTAAACTCCTTCTGCTTACCCCAGCCGCGGGGAGACGTCCAATCGCTTCATCGTCCCACAATTTAAGCCAGTATTATATACGCCAGAGGGCATTGCTGGACAACCTTATCTCTCCACGATCTCCCAAGCTGTCGTAGCTGTCTTGTCCGCCCTTCCCGACCTTACCATCCTCCACCTCACAGGCGATAGTATGGAGGCAGAAGACCGCATCATCTCGCTCAACCTCCTCGAATACGTTTCTCTTCCTAGTCTGTGCGAGTTCCATCTCCATGTCACAAAAGACGTGGATTGGTCAGCTCCTCGGATAGCACTGCGTTATTTCTTACAACGACATCTCCAGCTCAAGGGCGTTATCTTGCGCATCGCTTATCCGGCGAGCGTTCCCCTAGTCGAACCATGGACCATGCCGAACCTTGAATGGTTTGAAGCCCCAGAGGCGTATTTTGCAGGCTTAGAGCCAGCTACGCCTTTGAACCACGTTTCGGCAGATTTTACAGGACTTCTTCAGAATGAGAATCTAGGACTGCCAGTGCTCCTCGACACTCTTCAGCCCTTCGTGACGCTGAAGTCCTTGACCGTCGCGGTCTGGAATCAGGACTTGCCAGTGGCATCCGTCAAGACCATCTCGGGGAAGTTGCCTGGCCTGGAAGCGTTGGAGGTTCGCCACCACAGAAAAAACTACTTGTACACGTTGTCCATCTCCATGGTTGGTCGTTCGTTAATACTCTTTGGCTTCATTGCACTGACTCTTTTATCGGACTATCGTTTACTTTCTTCATGATTTAACGTTTGTTCTGGCTCGATATTATCTCTAGAATGAAATTGAAGCTGTCGGGGAAGCCCTTTCCAGGTTCAATTACCTTCGGCTTTCCTTCACTTGTGGCCTCCCTTTCATTGGTACGGTCGACGACAGAAATGAGGATATTGATCATAACACGGTAGTCACTTGGGGCGAAGCATGTCCTACTTTGCAGTATTGCGCAACATGTGAGTCTTTGAATCTCTGTCTCAGAGTGCCGTTCTTTTAATACAAGATCTTTCAGACAAGAGTGTTTGGGAGAGAATTGGCGGTGCTTGGGCTCGTTCCAGCCCATAGATGGTCGACAATTATCACAGCGACGTACACTTTTGCCTGTTTTCCCCATGTGTACTGGACGTACTTTCAGAAATGGTACCTAACCGTATTTTGATACTGATTATGAGACCCTTGGTGCACGCTTCGCTGGTGAATAGAGGGCCACAAAGCCTGGGCTCACGTTGTTTCTCACGAAAACAAAACTCGACATGCATTCGATAGAGAGAGTATACTACGGGAAAAAGTATGCACTTTATTCTTATCCTCAGACACGTGGAAACCTCGAGGTGCTGACTTTGAAACCCTCGGCCCTCATTTGGATGTAGGACGAGTCCTCTCACCTCCCGATCTCTTTCTTCACGTCCCTTGAAGCACTGCGATGCCTCCGACCTTCCCAGTCGAGCTCTTCGTAGCCATAATCACGATATGCTCGAAGTCTGACTTACTTTCCCTCAGTCTGACGAGCAAGGTCTTTCGCGACATCAGTCAACCGTTACTCTATCGCGACATCTCCATCTCATGCAGAGCTGTCGAGACTAAGGCCCAGAGAGACAATATATTTCTCCACGTTGTTGATCTATATGAGAGATTGAGGGATAACGAGGATAAGGCAGCGAAGGTGAAGAGATTGACTACCACGGAGCTAAGGTTCGTAACGATATGTTGGGAGCATCTCACGCTTCGTTAACCAGAATAAACCTGTTCGTGTTTCGTTATGCAGTGACCATGACACAACAGATGATTTTCCCGTACCGAACTTCACCCCAGTACTCCATACGCCTCTGGACATCATTAGCAGAAGGCCTTTTACTTTCGAGGCTGGGAACTACCCTGAGATCAGCATGATACCGAGATCCCTTGCCGCTATCCTATCCGTCATGCCCAGCCTGACCGCCTTGCATCTTTCAGGGCACAATATAAACCTTGCGGTGTACAATCCACACTTCATAGAATTTTCAGACCAACCACTACAGGTCGCAGCGCTCAGTGTTCTTGATCACGTCTTCTGTCCAGCCCTCCAGGAGTTCCATCTGGATATCTCCGAGGATAATTCCTTCTCCATCCCTGCATTGCCCTGTTTTCTTCAGCGTCATTCTCAACTTAAGAATGTCAAGCTTGGTATCGAATATCCCGGGTTGTTCTTCCTCGAAGAGGATACGCCGTTAAGCATGCCGAATTTGGAGCAATATGAGGCGCCAATGGGGTATTTTGATTGTCTGGAGAAGACTTCGCGCCTCTGGCATGTGTCTGTCGTTTTTGCGCGTGCCGAGGACTTCGCGCTCCTGCCCCAACACCCAGTGGACGATGAACTTCTGACCCTCAAATCCTTTCCATCGTTGAGCGTTCTGAAGATAATGCAAGGGATTCGCACCGGTGATCTCGAGGCCATCAGCGTCGTTGCCACTCACCTTCCAAACCTTGAGGAGCTGGAGATCAGCCACCAGTTGCATCTTAGTCTGTTGACTTCATTGCGGGTGAGTACACATTGAGCCCTCATTGTTTTTCATATGTTCATCCTGCCTTGGACACTCCTGCTAAACCGTGTATACATTCACTTCTAGGAGGGACTCGATGATTCTACGCGAGTATTGCCCCGGTTCACATCCCTACGACGCCTTGTGTATGTGTTGCTCGAACGTGATGTCATGGAGTTTACGGAAGTTGCTAGAGATGAAGGACGAGATGTTTATATATTAATTGGGTGGGGATTGGCGTGTCCTACGCTTTCTCATTGCGAGATATGTGAGCGTTTTGACTCCACAAGTACATCTCTGTCCGTGTGCTGATTTTTCTTGTACAAGACGGAACTGTTTGGGAGCGCAAACGCGAGGACTGGTCGCTTTCTTCGGCATGATTTACATGGCGGGGAAGAGCTCAGGTGCTCATGCCTCGACTTGTACCGGTACGTCTTGTCTGTAGTTTCCTTCTGCGCTACATTTGAACCCTTCATCTAACGATAAGTTCAATATCAACAAGGACTCTAGTATATTTAAGGACACTTACTTCGACATCCCCGATCTATCGCGGTTCTGAATCCACGGCCAACGCCCAGCTACTCATCACGGGTTCGCTCATCTTACAATCAATGCGACGACAGCCGTGACCTGCTCTCTGGAAGAAATTCCGATGAGTCGCACGATTCGTCTTCTCTAGTATCTCATTCGAGGGTTCGGGCATTTCAGTGGTGTATTTTGTCTCCGTTAGCACGATGCTTTCCAAGCGTATCCGTTGACACTTACATCCGAAGCAAGAAAGGAATGAATGAATGTATTTTAATGCACAAAGAGTACCACTGAGAAGACGTTAGTATCGTAAGATGGATCAATGTAGTCGCCCTCGTTAATAAGAAATCTTGAATGCCCAAGCGTACTGTGAGCGATCCAACTCTTGCTCACTTACTTCTACACAGAAAACGCCCACATCGTCAGACGACCACGCTAGGTGCTGGCCCGAACCTCCAAGAAGCGTCACAACATCTCCCTCAACTATTGGAACAGGAGCCACAGTCCGGAGCACACCGTCCACAGGCCGCACAATGGATATGATGTAGAACGCATCGGGCTTAGTGGTGAACCGTACTGCGGTAAACGTGTCATCGCCAGATTGAATCCACCAAGGCCTTGTGCCGTAGATAGCCTCGCCTGAGGAGCGGAGCCAGCGACCCATCTCGATGAGAGGCTCTTGTTGGGCTGGCACGATTGTCCCGTCCGCTTTCGGGCCCTGTATTGGTGATTGGTAACACACCTTTGAACGGCTGATACGGAAGAGACTCACGACACTACGCATGGAAAAATCAGTGTCGAAGAAGTCAGGAACGCGAAAAAGAAATAAGTGGCGTACTTAACCAAGAAATTCCCTCCTTTGGAAACGATGCTAAACATAGGTTAGTAAAAAAAAATCCCGGGAAGGAGCGCACAAACTTACTCGACGAGTTCTGGTATAAGACTGGATGCATTTTGATAAAGGTGCACAGGACTATATTGTATGGTGAACATGAGGTTGTTACGAGCATAGAGGCACGTACGTGGCTGAATTGAACCTGTTTGTTGCGGCTGATGTCAAAAAGAAGTCGTTCTATCATGAGAAATGGCACTGACCCAAAGCTATGAGGGTCAACGCCAGCGGCACTTTCCCACTTCTGTGGCTGAGGATAGGACGTCGCATGAGTCCTGAAGTTTGAAGATAAAGAGCATGGGACATTACTAGACGTCCGCCCGACTTCGAGTAGTCAATGGACACGAAATCAGTTTGGTTCGCTCCACAGCGGTTGTTCTGCGTCACTTGGCGATTTTGTGATGCGGCATAGTTGTACCAGTTTGCAGCTGCAGGCGTTAGATGTCAGCTCAACCGTGGAGGATACATGGATAGAAAGTCCGAACCAATTTGAGGATACGCGCTTGCTCCGCCAGCATCGCACCTGGTAGGTACGACGAGAATCAGTATATGTACTGCACCTGAAGGCGAGAGACATAATACCAAAGAATATCGGTGTCATAGTTGAACAAGAGTGCTTCCATCTGAATTTTCTGCACTGGAGTAAAGAGGTTGGAAGCGTGACCAGTAGCTTGTCCGATAGATAGAGGACTCACCATCTTGTATAAAGTCCTGAACAGGGACGTATCCCGCGTATGGTTCGCAGCATGAATCGTTGCGCATGTAATGAGCTGGGCGTCCTGGAAAGCTGCTATGGCTGTAAGGCGCATAGTCGGGGTTGAACCACTCTAACAGTTTAGGTAGGCTATCAAAAACCCATGGTATATAAACGTTCCGTATCATCTGACCTGGCAGGCTGAAGTATGCCTATCGTGAGCGGTCAGTGTAAAGCCTTTGACGCAAAATATCACGACGCGTAACTTACTCCACGACGAAGATCAGGATGCCGAGCTCTAGCACTGGCGAATAGTTCCTCGAGGATGTCATGTCTATAATCGAAATTAGCTACTGCTCCCAAAAATGAGTCGGAGAATTGACCTGGGACCCATGTCCACAGAATTTCGGAGGGAAAGACTAGGGTCTTCGAACTGATAACCAGTCAGTAAGTACATGCAAAGGAAATAAGATGTGGCATCTACCAGGGAGAAACCATCTGGAAGGTGTAATATCAGAATACACTTCAGATTTCTATCTATCATGGCTTACCGTGGTGTTTCGCAGTGAAGACGAAATATTTTGCACCGGCATCGGAGAACAAGTCTACCCATTTGTCGGGATTCCAAGACGATGTAAGGAAGTCTGCGATGAAATCGTCATATACGACGTCTAGGCCATAAACCGTGCGATGGTGTTCCCATGTTGGTGAATTTGTTCCGTCATCTGATTCAGTATCCATGGACGATAAGCATGTCTTACAAAGAGCATGATGCAGTACAACTCACGTTCGTGCAGTTGCCAATTATACCTGCAGAAATGTCATGACAGACCTGAGAAATTCATGGTTACAACGCTTACCACTCAGCATATCTTCCGGGTCGCGCAGAGCCTGGTAAGGATTTTCCCAAAGGACATTAGATTGACTGTTTGACGCACTGTTCTCCGACAGGTGCCCAAGCAGGAACAGAGTATATGCCCTTCGGTTTGGCGTTGATAAGATTAAATTAATAGCGAAATAACGACTACTCACCCAATGTACCTTAAAAGCCGTTCCATTTTAGTTGAAGGAAGAAGTAATGAATACGAGAGAGCTTACGAGGATGCCAAATTTTGCGTCGTCGAACTATCGCGGCAGAAGGGTGACTGAGCATATATCAGGCCGTTTTGTAGTTGTGAAATGGTGAACAAACCCATTCAGGCGCTTCGTGGGTATCCAGGCTTGCATCCCCCATGGTCCAACCTGGGATGCCGGCGGTGACAAGCCACTGATCACTTGTATGCACAGGATTTCCGGCGACATCCTTCACGATGACAGATATCTGCGCAGGACTACCTGGCCTAACGCCCTCAGCGTTGCATACGCCGACAAGAACCGATACTTGATCGTTCGAGCGTAAACGATATACAATCCCTGGAACGACCGTGAGTAATGAAGAAGAGTTCAAAGTTACCGTATGTGCAGACGTGAGCCACGCTGAAGTGGGTGACCCAAGTGGCGCCAGGTTGTCAAGCCGAACCTCGATCTGCTGGATCCGACTTGAGCTTTGGCAGAGGCCCGTGTCAAACCACTTGGTGGTCGAGTGGACGCTCTGAATACCTAACACGGGGTAGGTGGGAAGTTCTGGGCGAGGCCTAGGACCTACGTCATAGCCAATTGGACGAAGCGTGATAGAAAACCAGTTGATCAGTATATCCTTGGGAGGGAGTTGTATCGCGACGAGCGGGACCGCGCTCGGTACATAAGCCTCAGAGTAGTGTATCTGGGTGATGTTGCGATTTATCGCATGATTCTCAGTCGACGGCCCATAGTGCCATGGGCTAAAGTAACGATATCTTCAATACTTAAGCTCGGCAAAGGAAGCGGCAAGATACGAACGTGTGAATGGCCCCATTCATGACCCCGGTAAAGAACTCACTCGCGTACCATGGGCCAAAAGTAATGCTGGCTGTAATGGGAGAAAATTGAATAACGAGTATCTAGAGTGTACGTCTAGAGGTCCCTACAAAGGTGTACACTTCCATCATCGAACATTAGCGAGATGTTGCCGGTGACTGGTTGGGAGAATGACGACGCAGGCCAAACGGCGGCGCCCAAGGCGTGTAGGCTTTGATACCTCACATGTCGTGCGACCGGGATGATTTGGGAAGCGGACCGGATTGTGTCGAACCTCGACGGGTGATAGAACGGTGGGAGTTGAAATGGTATCCCTCTGTATGTGAGTGCCGACTCAGATGGCAGTTCATGCTGTGGGAATGCGCTGCCAGTCCCATCAAAATCTGCTCTTGCGTCGTCCAGCCCCGTAGATGCCGCTTTTGCGTTGAAAAAGCTCGTCAAGTCGACTTGTACGGAAGATGGAATAGAGTCTCCGAGTCCCCACTGCACTTCTATTCGACGAAATGGGCGCGAAGGGGTCCTCGACCAGAGAAAGACTGAGAAAGCAGAAGTGACCGCTTATGATTCGGTTAGGGATTGGAATACATTGTGCGTCTGGAGCACCAATGACACTTACCAATAACAAGAAGGACTATTCGTTTGGTTCCAGTACTGCGTAGAGCTGGGCCTATGAGCGGTATCCAAACCAAGCGGACGAGAAGCGATCCTGCAGTTCTGGGCATAAGGGAAATCACCAATGGTTGATTAAGCGCCTACACCTCGTTCAACATTTCTTGTGCCGGCACCTGCCGTCCAGTCGGAGCGCGAAAAAATCGCCTCTCGCTTCCTCTCCATGGTTTCTGCTCCTCACCCTCGTCTCTTTGCCACGCGCAACAGTGTCTCTAGGGTGCTCAATTCTGGCATGCGTATCTTTCTGCCCTGTGCATTGGCGACCGCTTCCCACTGAATACCATACATCCAAAGTGAGGTGTCGCCCGGTGTATAGCACGTCCTCTGCATCTTGTCTGTGTCACTCTCGTCGGATTCGTTGTGTTTGGCCCCTCTGGGAAAGAGCGCGCTAGAATTCCATGCGGAGCTGAACCTTTCAGTGGGGAGTATCCATGTCTTGGTCGGCTGCGGGGGTGCCCTTTGCAATGCCAGCTAAGGTGTCTGACTCTGCCGCATCCTTCACGGCGGTCTATCGACTTCTTTCGTTTTACCGTCTGTTTTCAGTACCACACCACATTAGCTCTGCAATACTCTATCTTTCCACCACGATCCCCCCATTCCGAGGCTACTGAGCCCTATCACCCTCTCCCTGCTCCGACTGTACCACTTTTTATCCTCTTCGTTGTATCCATCATATTTGTTGTGCCTGTGTCATGCAGGATCACTTGCTCGTTCTTTGCACCTTCTGGTCTTGCTTCCTTGGCCTCTTCGGTCCTGTATGCTGCTTTCTGAGCGACATACGCACCTTCGTCTCCTTTCTTTTCAAGTCGTCACAATTCTCGTGATCCTGGGCAGTCTGGCTCATATCTGCATTGGCTGGGCACCCTATCTGTTGTCCTAAGCATAGAGGCTCATCTTCGTCTGGGTTAGGCATCATACTTTGTTCTGAAATTGGTCTGAGCCCAGAACCCTACTCGCTCTCAAGAGTAGTCCGGCTCAAATTCGTCGGCGATCTCTTTCTCATCCTTGAGCACTCCGACTCAAGATTCGCTTGACTAGGTTCTCTTACCTTTACTCCAGGCGGCCTCTAGGCATTTTGAGCATCATTTTCCGCTGTCATGGGTGGTTTTTCATTTGCAGACGGTCCACGGTAGTTGGTGTCGATGAGCTTTGGCTAAGTTCCGATGCTGATGGCAGCGTGTTTCGACTTTCAACCATAGGTCTCACTGCGGTATCTTCAGTCATGTCGGAAATTGTCAATCTGAAGACAGTCTCGTCCTGCAAACCACCCGATTGTTGATTTTTTGCCATCAGAGACTTTTACGAGCTCGACACCGAGATTCAATAATCTCTAAACAGCAATATGCACACTACTGTACCAGGATTTTGGCGCCCTTTACGCTACATTACATCTCAGATGAACATATATTCGCGCTGGCCCATGGGTTTGGCAGCTTTACGACTCGTACTCTCTTCGCTACTCTGCTGTGTGACAGCAAATTTCTCTACCGCAGTTCTTCGTGGCCTTGTCGGGCAGGCGGCTCATCGTCAGGGGCAGGCCTAGTTCGCAGGTTGAGTAGCATAGCTTCTGCTTGTCGTCCTTGAAGCAGAGGTCTAACCGCAGCGTATTGTATTACAGCGATGCGTTTCGGCAGGTTAGATTGTGGCCAGAAGTGGACTACATCAATAAACTACCAATGAAATATGTCTTGAAGTCGTCTTGCGTGGAGAGAGCACATTTCTCCCTGGCAATTGGATAGCTCTCAAAAACAGAGGTTACAGTTGAATGGCATGTTAAGAGTCGACTCGGATAACGATAGTACATTTGCACAGGCAGGCAAAAGGGCGAGTAGTCAACAAATATATGTAAGCATGATAGCACCATCCTAGTCGGCTATATCTTCACGAGTGACTTGAATATAGTACGGAGGTTCACTGCTCATAGCAAGATTCCTCGTGAGTGAGCCACACACCTAAATGCAACCGATGGCTTACCAGAAGTATTCGTCCAACTTCGCCTTCCACTGCTGAGAGACCGGAGGTATCGCTATTGATTGATCTCCAGCGATGTCCGATAGAGAATCGGCGATGTAAGGCGTCTGCGTGTCTCCTGGGGGAATGACGAGGTATGGACTCCCAGTCTTCGATGTCACATCCTCACTGACTGGGTTAACCATGTACGATTTGTTGATCAAGGTTCTGGTCACTAGAATTGGCATTGGAAAAGATACTCAGGATGCAAAAATATGGCCGAAGCATAGTGGGCTTACCCATGATTAACTCCTCCGGATTGACGCTAGCTTGTTCTGCAAAAAAGCGAGCATTATCGACCAGATACTGCCTCGCCTTTTGAATAGAGACGACTCTGTTCCACTGTGACACGTGAACATGGTTCCCGAGTCGAAGATCCAAGAGCCAACTTGACCAAAATATATCAGCATACAGAGCGGAGAGTAACGGATATAGTACGCGTACGCTTGATGACCGTCAGGCAGAAGCACAGGTTGACCGGTAAACCACCCTTCTTTCTTCGTCCACTGGTATACAACAGACTCTGTACTGGTCGCAAGTGCCTGAGCTACCTCTTTGTCCGCGACTTCAAATACACTTCGCAGTGATCTCCAGGCCCCAAGACCCCGTCCGCTCCATATGAGTACATCCCCAGCCTTGAGGTCCGTCACACTACCATAGTGGTCAGCGATGATCTGTTCCCAAGTATTGTTGCTCGTATAGAGCTGTGCTAAATCCTGAAAATCTTGAAGCGATCCGGTGAGATGTTGATCAAACAGGAAGCTAACACGAGGATCGATAGTAAGGGTTCGTTGATTGATAAGAGTCGGGTAAGAAGTCGCTATATGCTCATGTTTCTGCAGGAACACCAGCATGTTAGGGAGACAAATAGAAGAATTTAGCCTTTTTCAGGTATGGAACTAACGCACCTCTGGAAGCTGATAGAAGGGATTCGAATATGCCGCGAAGAATAATAAATTTCGCATATACGACTCGCAGAAGTGTTCCCCAGGGAGGTCGTTGGGGGCCAAATCGTTTGGCAGGCCCAGCAAGAATTTGTTGTTTTCATCAACGGTGTAAGTAGCGTTCTAGATAGCAGGACGATACGCTATAGTTCAAATCATTTCGACTGGGGAATTCAGAGCACTGACCCGGATGAACCATTCCATCGTCTCATCCGAGAACCTCAGCTGGCGTTGAACGTGACGTGCGGCAGACTATAATGCGTTAGATTGAGAGATTCGGCCATCTTTGAAACTGTAGCTCACGCTCGCATCCGAGTACTGCAGACATTGGCATCGTCAGAGGTATACAAAATCCTGGAGATGGGAAGTAGTTCGTACCACTTGCATGACTGAAAACATGTCTGTATAAAAACCGTCCAACTCTTTAGAGTACCGAGACCGTAGGTCTGAGCTCGGAGACACTAATATTCAGCTTGACATCAGGACATCGACGGATTTACTTAGCCAGGTAACATATAAGTACCTCCCGACATGAGAATGAACCGAGTAGGTGTTCTGAAATCTGAGTACCCAAAGAGCTGGGGTAGGTTTGGATGGCTATGTGAAGCACCGTGTCAGAGAACTGCTTAGAAAACTATGGAGGTATAGCTGACCAGACCCGAGTTAATAATTTGATGTCTTTCATCCATTTCTGTGACTCAGGAATTAGCATTAGCGAAGAAATCACAGTGATGGCAACGAACAAGCGTGTTCAATGCTTCAGTGTCCTCAATCTCTTCGTAGATCTTCGCAATCAGAGAACGACCGCCGAGCACTGCGTTGTATGTTTCGGAGAACCAGCCAACCGGCCTTCGTCTCCCCACAAACTCCACATCGGATTGATGGTATGTTCGGAACTGCAGATCAATTGAGCGGCTACGATGAGCAAGAACTGAAAATGATGACATACCCCTTTTTCGCCCAGGGGAAATGAATCACTGGGAGACAGAAATTCCTTCAGCTCTATCTCCGTGCTCGACGTTCTGTTACAGACATGTGTGAATGATATATTAAAGGCAGCAAACGACTGTATATGAATCTGACATACAAAAAGTTGCCTTCTTTCCTACCGCTCGTATTCTCGCTCACTTCAAGCTTGGAGGACCTAGAGCCAGTATCAGTGGTCATGTAGGAGCTAGATCCGACTAAAGTATCATCGGGGGAAGATGGGCTTGGGGCAGCTACAGGCATCTCTGGTCGGATGACGAGGGCGGATGAGCGCGGGAAGTTGGTAGAATCCTCGTTGGTGATATGGTTCACTCTCTCATATATCTGAGCACTGATGTACCGCAGCTCAATGAGCGACGTTAACTATTTTAGCAGCAGGAAACGATGTTTGAAGAGTGATGCATCAGCTGAGTCTATTCAATGAAAAAATAGACATACGTCAAAGCTGCGAATTGTTGTCTCCAACTCCTCACTGACGTCGTCTAAGTCCCTTTCAACCCCAGCCTTACAAAGAAACCGATCAAGCCACCGTTCGTTTGCAGCGCTTTGCATCGCGACAGATATGGAGATGAATACCCTGATAATCCAATGACAATCAGACCAAGGCACGAGGTATGAAATATAAAGCATACCCTTGGAGTCTCGTGACATCCGCGATGAGAGTTATCGAGGCACTTCCCCAACAGTCTGCCATCTTATCGCGCAATGAGACCCAGAAACGAGCCGCGCGAAGTGCAATGCGAAGACATTTCTCCTTGTTCGCCCGTACTTTCTATATTGGAATGATAGACTCGTCAGAACATCGGGTCACGTATGAAATCGGATAGCAAGCATTCACCTGTACAATGTCCAATATTTTTAATACAGCTGATGCAGCAGCAGATGCTGGGGCACATCCAAGCAAGTCCGCCGCATTCTTGCTCAATTGCACAATCAACTGTGCGATCTCAGCAGCTCCACTGCCAGCAGCCTCAGCATGTTTTATCCCAAACACTGGCATAGGATCCGATGTTACCCAGCCCAAACAGTCGGGATAGATGACAAGCAGGTCAGTGCGAGGGAGGGGCTGTCGATGAATGACTAGCAATCCAAACAGTTTGCAGCTAAGGAGAACGCTCAGCTAGACATCACTCTGAGGGTTTGTAAACAATTCCTCAAGTCTCACAGGCATGTATCAACGCGTTTGATCAGACAGAGGTTGAGTGGGACCCAAATACAAGGATATGGGGTAAACTTTGCGGCCTCCCAGTCAGCGTCAACCTTCTCGCCACTGAGACACTCCCATGCACCGTTTAAGGGAATATGAGGTACTTACTGTCGTGTGACGGGTTCCAGCTGAGTGCAAACAGAAGTAGACACGCCCTTTACACAACAAATGTGCCTTCACACAGATGTCATGAGTATTCAATGTCACGGTCCTGCGCGTTTTGTGGCGTTCGAGGACTGCATGATTGCAGTGCTTGTGATTAGTCGTCTTGCGTCTGCGTCTTAGTACCGGTTTGAAAAACGCTGTGTTACCCTCCAAGGCCCTTTAAACATATTCGGTGTTTTGAGCTGCGATGATAGACTTACCTAGCTTACGAAGGTCAAAGAACAGAAAGCACTTGGAAAGCACGAAGAAAACCCCAGCGGAAAAATCCGAAGATTGGTCATCGTTGCACGAGAGGCCCGGCTTTACCCGGTTCCTTGTCCTTCCTTCGCGATCAATCCACGAGTTGAACTCTGGTGTAATTGTGGACGACACGACCCTCTACAAGAAGGACACCCTCTGTTGGGACGAAGTCATAACTTCCTACCGCCAACCGCTAGAGTTTTTCCAACAATTCTTTGTGTTGTCGCATCTGGTACGTTGAAGAAGTGCAGTCAAAAGGTGGGTAAATATCTCGTCCACTCTGCTTACATCTTCTTGTCGTTCTCTCGGTGTGGCATTGGACTGCCACGCAAAGTGCTATCGGGGAATTTCAGATATGTTTCAAGGTGGAATGTGAGTGGTGCTTATGGAAACGGTACTACGAGTATCAATCTAGCACTTTAGTGTCAGATATGTGACTATGAGGTGTCAGCAGGCGCAGACACTGGCAGACCTGTGCTCCTCGGTATCTGGTTTATCAAGGTAACAACGGCTAGCCTATCTTTCTCTACAGCACACTCAGCGTACAGGCCAGACGCTTCCATCCATCTATCCTGAGCCTCTTTCCAGTCATGCATGGTTGCTGCCACCTTGCCGAGGTCGCGGATACAGTGTGCCTGCTCCAGAGTATTGTGGCATGCCAATGCGAACTTGTGTGCCTTTCTGAACTTCTCCGCGGCAGCAACAAGCTTGTCAGACTCTTGTCCCGGGGAGGCTTGATGCATAGCCGCCCAGCCCAATTGACGTGTAGCGAACGCCATGGCCCAGTGTGCATCGAATTGTTCGTACACTCGCAAGGCCTGTAGGAATCTGGTGGTTGCGAGTTCTGGATCGTTACGGAGCAGAGCCACCTCTCCTTCTCCGCTGATGCAGCTTGCTTCCCCTACCCTGCTACCCGCCTTCCCGAACAGAGGTTTTGCCTGATTGAAGAGCGCCTCCGCTTGATCAGGATCATTACGAAGGAGCGCTACGTCCCCCAAGCTCCTCCAGCACGCTGCCTCGCGTTCTGCTGCTCCTAGCTCTGCATAGAGGGGCTGTGCGATGATGAAATGTTGGATGGCGGTGTCGAGCTCGCCACCACAGAAGGCGACGTTTCCCAGGCGCTTCAGGCAGTCTGCTCGACCGCGTGCATCACCTGCTTCAGTGAAGAGGTGCAGTGCGCTATCGAGGTATAGTTTCGCTGATGGTAGGTTTGACGTGCTGAACTGGATATTACCGAGGCTTCGGAGGCAATCTGCTGCCTCGGACGTGATACCGAGGTCAGAGAAAATCTTCAATGACGTGAGGTAGGCATCGGTGGCTGATGCCCAGTTCGATTGTGTTAAGTGGACTTCTCCTGAAATTTTGTGCTGATAGGCACCGTTCAAAGTCACTGAGGCCGCTGTCGTCATTTGTTGACCGTACTCAGTGATTAGTCTGATGCAGACATTGAGTTCTACTCACAAATCTCGGAGGACTTCATGGTGGAACCTGCGCAGGCGGAGACTTGAAATGGGTGGATGTTCGAGTGTGCGTATTTATATGATGCAACTACGTCAATCGCTTCGCCTATTTATCCTCGTTCAGGCGTTGAGATAGATGGGTACCAACTGGCCGTAAAGTCTCATGTGACATCCTTGTACGTGCTGTGTGGCGGGAACGCGTCGAGTGCATGTCGACACATCATATGTAGACGCCCCAGTGCTGCACCTGGTACCTCCAGTTCTTCGATGATATCGTTTATCTGCTTCACACATCCCCATGCTACCCGCCGCCACCCGTTGAGTCATCAAGTACATGTTTGGAAGCTATGCTAATCTGGTGGAGTGTGTGTTCACCCAAGCAGAACAATTATAGGCAGCCTACCATGCCGGCGCGGCGTGAACTCACGACCGCTAGACTTACCCAATCTTTAGCCTTTGCTGTCAGTTTGGTCGTATCACATAGACTGGTTGCATTGCCTGGCTATACTGCATCGTGATACCCTTATATGATGGTTGCTCGAAGGAGTACCTCGACTCTCCAGAATGGGTATAATACGCAAAATCTGGTAGAGGTTCCGAGTCGGTGCGGCCTGATAGGATCATTTCGTTGATGCTTGCCCGCAATGTCTCACTTCCAATCCCAACCATATTACGCTATCTTCGATTCATAATTTGGGACGCTTCACAGGTGAAGAATGGCAGACATAACATGCCCTTCATCATATCATTACAACAGCCTATTATCGACATACCTATGTATGTACCAGCACCCTAGTAGGAACCCTGTTCCATAGAAATATAGTCGCAAGTCTCCTTTACCCCCTTGCTGTCCCAGGGCCGACCTGGTGTCAAAAATCACCCCGTGTATGATCACAAGAATGATCTGTCCTATATTTGTTCAGTGAAATCAGAAGGCATAAGTCAAGGTGCCACAGTGGCGGCTGAACGTCGATCGCCGGCCCGGGCGATCTGTGGGGGGACTTCTGCGATTGCTTCCGACGCACATTTACTAGCAACTTGAACCTTGTCTGTTCGCCACCACAATCACACCTTCGTCCTGTCTGTAGCTTGCCTGACTCCATAAAGTGTATTTCTAGGTGCGTACGAGAATGATACGCTAATGAGATACCTCTTCAACGTCTCTCCGTTTCATCGTAGACGCATTTGATAAGCTCTCAACCCGAGCTAGGCCTCGCCGCCTCTGAACCACTGTTCTCAAACTGTTCTGCCACAGGGTCCTGTTCTTGACTATCTACCTTCTACCATTCATCATCGGCTCCGGTTTGATCTCACACAGTCACCCGGCCCCTGTACTAGAGACAGTATAATTCTTCGACTTCATGGCGCATTTTCCAGCACCCTCCATCTACAGTTCCATACCCCCCATCCGTGATTCCGACCCCTCCGAACTGAGCCATCTCTACTCTCACACATCCAAGTCCAAACTGAAAACCCGATCCAAAACTCCGACTACATTGAACTCGAAATCCAGACACTCTTCACATACCAACACCTCATCCCGTACCTCCGACAGTTTCTCCCCTCTCGACCTCAAACACCCTTCCGTCTCCCTAAACCCCCTCTTCAGCAAACTCGACGTCAACGCTCAGAATAAAGGCGGAGAAAGCGAGACGCTCACCACGCCCGCTTTTTCCAGCGCCTCGGACGACTACTCCCCCGCTCCCCGAACGCTCGACGACATCCGTGACCAAGTCGCCGAGAAACTCGCAGTTCGTGGGATTCGGAAATCAAAGACGGTGGATGGCGTGCGGATCGCTGCGACTTTGACGCTCTCCAAAAAGGACGACGCCGAGTTTCTGCAGATTGTGGCCAATCATCTACAGCGCATCCTCATGCTGAAGGACTACCTCTTCGCGATCGCCACGACTGGAGTTGGCCGAACATCCCTTATCATTTGCGGTTCCGAACCTGTCCAGGTCCAACGCGCCGCACACCTCGCATCCTCCAAGTTCATAGGCCGCGTACATCCCCTGCTCGACGAGAAAACACGATGGATCGCTGGTATACATGATATAGGCTGGACGGCGTACGACGAATCCGCATTATGGGACGTCCTGTCGAAGAGTGCACAGACACTGAATGATCCCCTCATCCCTCAACCAAACTCCCGCTCTATCGCCCAAGTCCTCGAACAAGCCCGAGCGAGACTGCAGCGTATAACGCCCGAGCAGGCCTACGCCGAACTCCACGATACATCCATCCCCATGCCTGTTCTCCTCGTGGACATACGACCGGAAGCGCAACGTCTGCAACATGGTCAGATTCGGGGAAGTATCATCATAGAACGGAACGTGTTGGAGTGGAGGTTCGATCCGAGGTGCAAGGAGGGACGGTTGGATATTGCGGATAGGTATGATTTGAGGGTGCAGGTGATGTGTCAGGAGGGATATACGAGTTCGTTGGCGGCGGCTGCTTTGCAGGATCTGGGATTGTTGAATGCGACTGATGTCGTGGGTGGGTATAAGGCGTGGAGGGAGGCGGGGCTACCGGTCGAGGTCAACCCGGTTTGGGAGAGAGGACTGGTCAGTGATGGGAGCGTCACCGCCAGTGCGAGTGTGAATGGAGATGGAGGTCAGGGGCGGCGCAGGAGTGGGACTGAGACTGAGCGTACCAGTGTGGCGTCGATTTCGGATTTAGGGGTGCCATTGGCGGTGGGTGAGCGGGGGCGAATGATGGATGGACTTGGACTGGAAGAGCTGGAGGACGACGGGGGCTTGTTGACAGGTGCGAGAGTGCCGGAGCGATTCTAAGTTAGACGTGGTCGGATGGGTTTGTGGTGAAGGTTAGTGTTGTATGATTATGGCAGGCACGTCGTGTATGCTTTCTCTGTTGTATCATTAATTTGTAGATGGGTCGACTGGATTGGCCGCTTGGGCACTGGGTTTGATTTATTGCTCATTTTGGTGTCGGCGCTTTCCCTGCGATCGACATCGTTGTGTCTAGGCTTTTCCTGGTAATATTCTTCTTCTTCGTGCTTGGGCTTTATCGACTTCTACCTCGCGTTGCTCCCGAGTACAGTACTACTTGGCTTCATGCTGTCATTCCTTCGCACTGCCGTTGACAATACCTGACTCTTGTGGGTCAGCACTGAATGTCTGCCTGTCCTGCTGTTCGCCCTCCGTGCCTTCAGCTGGCCAAATGCGACCGTCAGGCGTCATGGACTGAAACAGCATCATTCCCGCACAATCCTGAAACACCGATCCAACGAAACCATCGCCTCCACCTGCGCAGGGACCACTCCATTGTGATGTGGGTGGCGGTGGCGAATACTCACCCGAGTCAACTCCGAAACGCGAGTCACGAGGCCAAAACGCGCGACGCGTCGTCGGCAACTGCGGCAACTGCAGCCCGACGCGTCGCGAGTCAACAAACGAGACCATATCGGGAAATCTCCACCGAAGTCGTCATCGCGCGCTCCGACCGCCCTGCAAAATTGCTGCCACCTCGTGTTCCCAGCTCGTCGTTGTTACAATATTACAGGAGAATAGTACACTCAAATTCTTCGAATATTTTGACATCGTACCATACTATTTTGATACTATTTTGCTCGCTTCAAGGAACGAGATCGGGATGCATCGCATTGAGATCGGACAGGAGCCTCGGAGCATAGGCGCTTTGACCGTGGGAAGCTCCGAGACAAGCATTCCCTTTTTGAATTGTGGTCACACGAAGCGCACAGCGCCTCCTTCATCACCTTCCATCACTCTGTGCAACACTGTCCAAACAGGCGAACAAAAGCCCGTTCGAGCATCTCCATTCTTATCATTATTCCCCTTTTGCATATTGTCCTGTGTATAAAAGGACACTGTATCAAGATAGAGTCGGGCGTTCCACTTCCCTTGTACTATCACCTGCACAGAGCCTATTACCGCTCGCACACCTTCCAGCTTCAAACCGCAACATGTCCACTCGCCCTTTCACACGTAGCCGAGCCAGAACGCTTTTCGCATCCACATCCGATATCGACATCGCCATCTTCCTCTCGCAAGGTCCGCCATCGTCGAACACGCGCAGCAAACGTAAGCGCACGGACTCCGACACCACACCAACCACCTCCACTCGCGGACGAAAGGCTCCAAGACGGACCATGCCCGAAACGACACCAGCATCGAGTCTCGCATCAACCTCATCTCCTATACCGCCGCCACGGTCAAGGAGAACAAAGAACAAGCGATCGTCGAAGGTGTCGGGGCCATCTGGCACGCAGTCGCGATCGTCTGTGCCTGTGCCAACCGCTTCGAAACGGACACGGCGACCCAAGCAACCATTGTCCGAAAAGGCCCCCGCCAGAGGCTCGAGAACAATGGTGCCCGTGTCACCGCTCGCATTAACCCGGCAGCCGACTGCCGATCATATAAATACAGCGTCACCTCTCGTACGAGCCCCCGTTTCCTCCGCTCTCCACCTTGCTTCCGCTCCGTCATCATCTATCCTCTCTTCTGTCCCTCCATCCCCCCGCATTTTCGAGTGCACAATGCAGTCCACGTCCTCACTCTCACACGCGTCACTCCACGTGCCGCCCGCTCTCCAAGCCGCATTGAAACCATTCCCATCCTTCTACGGCTCCCCATCCGACCCTCCCGACTACCTCCCCATCCCAAGCCCGACCGACTCGCCCTCCAATTCCTACCCTCCAACTCCCATCATCAACCATCCCGACCTTCCATCCGAATCTTGCCCACCCTCACCCACCGGCACCGAAATCATCGACCATCCCGAATCGGTACCCCAACCCGACTACGTTCCGCTCACACCTGACGAACTCACAGAACGCGAAGGTATCAAGGTCCGCGACTTCCTGTTCGAGCCTCACCCGAACAAATTGAAGGCGAGGGATGGGTGGAACGCGATGCACGCGTTGATGGTGCATGATCACCATCTTCGCAATCCGAGCAAGTTCCAGAGGTTGGAGAAGTGGGAGAAGAAGGGAAAGGGTCGGCGCAAACAAACTAAGAAGGAGAACGAACGGGAGGTCGGTGATGGTGAGGAAGAGGAGGAGGATGTGGAGGGCGAGGATGGCGCCGACGAGAGGACTCGGGGAGCGGAGTTGGGGACGCCGAGGGATCTGTGGCGGTTGTGCACGATGGGGTGGTTGAACAAGGAGGAGATGATCGCGAGGGGATGGTGGGACCCTCAAACGGTCGCGGAGGTTGACGCGTACGAGGCTTGGTACGCATCCAACACCTACTTTAACGGCGAGCCACCTCGATGGGTATGTTACCCTCCCGTCGAGAACAACGAGTGCCCCAGCCCCGCGGAGAGGATCCGACTGCGACGAGCACTCTACCAGTTCACGCCCTGTCTCCCCGCCGGCGCCGTCTCCTCGAGCCCACGACGCCTCGGGCGTAGTGACAGGTTCGAGGCATCGCAGAGAGACGAGATCTCGGATGCGGAAATTTTTGGGCTCGAGGTGGAGGAGACGCGTCCGGAGTCGCTGTCGCAGGAGGAGAGGGAAGCGAAGAGGAAGCAGATGGGGATCAGCGCGGGTCCCAAGCCGTTGCAGAGGACGAGTTCGACCGTGAGGGCTGGTGGGCACAAGATCCAGTGAGGATGGGCTTTTATGTGGATGGCGTATGCGGGCGAGTTCTGCTGCTGGAGGTGTGTTTCCTTTGTCCCTTTGTGAGCCTTTTGCGTCTTTGGGAGGATGGTGGCTCGTCGGTGGTAGTTCTGTCGGTTTGTTTTGTCGTTTCGTTGGCTTGTTGAAGGGGATCTAGCGGTCTATGATCTGATCTGTCTGCATTTCTCGATGTCCGTTGTGCTCCAGAGGGAGAAAGCCCTTTCTCATCCCGTCTATCGTCTCGTGGACTCTGTACATCTCTAATCTACGTCTCTATCGCTATACCGAACCATCGCATTGTCTGTACATACATACACGTTTCCGAGCTTCGTCATTGCTTTTCTGCCTCTGCCTCTGTCTATTCTATCTATCTATCGGTCCTGGTGGGAGGCTCTCTGAGCCTTTCGTTTCGTTTCGTTTTGTCGTCTTTCCGGTCTTTGTGCGAATCTGTGATTGTGAGCTCGAAAAGGTGAAGCAAGAACGATGTCTTTGATTCGATTTCTGAATCCGAGGCTCCGGGTGCGCTTGGAGGTGTAGATGTGGGAGACGACTTTCCCTTTTGGTTGCGAAGAATACGGTGAGGGAGGATCTCGAGAAGGAGTCGTGTGGCACCAAATCAGATCGAAATCAAGCGCGCTGACGTGCCCAGACGCTCTCTGTGCTCTTTTGCCATCCCCTTCACCCTGCTCGACGCATTATAGTGGCGATCGTGCTGTTTGTTCAGTCATTGACCCAGGTATGTGCTATCTACGTAGAGAAGCAAACATTAGTAAATATGTCAATGACGTACCTAGGATACGACATCCCAAATTATGCGCGATATTCATGACATTTCGTCGGTGTTTCATTGATTTGACCCAGAGACCGCGTACTCATCTTTCCACACAGTTTATCCTGCTTGAACGACGACTGTATACAGCTCGTGATGACCGAACTACGAGTCGCAGCTCCTAGTAGCTCGCTGCAACAATTTTCCGCTATTGCCCGACGCTATCGACAGTTGGCCTTGCCTATCATATTTTCTCATTGCCACGCTCCCCTGAACCATCCAAAGAATTCATTCATCCCCGAGACGCTGTGGTCATATGTCCGGTAAGACTCATTCCGCTCTACCTGGCCAGTAACCGATCTCATGCTAGAGGTATAGTTCAATCGTCTTTACCGGAACCTTTCTGGAGCACGACTTCTTTGGGCAATACCCTGCCGAAGAATATCTTCTGAAAGTTATGCCTCATCTCACCGTTTTGAAAGTGGTGCGCTTCGACAGTCTTATGACCGGAGTTCCATCCTACTTCGTTGTGGCCATGGCTATTGCCCCACAACTGACTGCAATCCATGTGCCTGACCATTGTTATTGGCCGAGGAGCTACGGGAGGCTTCTCAAAGAGTCGCCAGTCATTCCATCTCATATGAAGGAGTTTACGTGGGTCCGTCGCCTCTGGTCGAATGTCGACGACAATCACCTCCGCGCTGAAAGGGCGTTCTTCCTGTCGTTCATTCCACGCATGCGACCCACGCTGCAGATGCTAAAAGTTCCTATAGAATCTATGTGTTACCAGGAGCTGCTTACATCTCCTTGGCCTCATCTTTTCGAACTTTTGATTACTGGTCAAAATCCTCCGGCGAAGTTAACAGCGAACGTGGACTTTTCCCCGCTTTTCTTCAATATCCCTTCTCTCCGTAACTTTACCATCCTTCTCCCACAATCCGAGTACTTGTTGCGGATTCCTCTTCTGCTGCCTTCGGCTTCCAACTCCTACCCTGCCCTCGATTCACTTCGGAGCCTGACCATCTCCTTTCCCGACCCGAAGGACATCATCTTTGATCGTCTTCCTGAGTCACTGCATCACCTGTCCCTTACCGACTGGCCCCGACATTATCTCCATGTCGACGAGTGCGCCATTGTCCGTAGTTTGGGGTGGACATCACCCATTTTGACGTCGTCAGAGCTCCACGATATACTTCGTCGCTGCCGTTGTCCTGCCCTGGAGAGTTTGGAGGTGGTATATAAGGAAGACAATAGTCACAGTGATGGCGATGTTTTCACATTTCCCACGTATTTCCTGCTCTACGCACACTCAAGATTTTCCGCTATCGATCTTCCAGTCACGATCTTGTGGACGTAGTAAGCTCCAAATATTCATTTTCGGAACGATTCCGCTCACGCATCCTTCAATCTATCTAGAAGGCCATCAGACGCTCTCTCTCCCACCTGACGGAACTGCGAACTCTCTTCATCCACATCGACATGGATGGCGCGTCAATGCCTCCATCATGGGCGACACACGAAGCGCAAATCCGGGGACTATGGTTTCGTGCTTCACTGGACGACCTTGTCCAAACCCTCGTCGAAGGGCTCACTTCCAGTCTCGAGCGTATATACATGCTTGAACGTTGGCCGGTGCGTGGAACTTCGAATTGGACTCCGTGGGAGATCATACGAGAGACCGGCGAGGCGGAGGTGAGAACGATGTGCAGGAAGGTCGATGGTCAAGATTTGCCGTGAGTTTTCGTATGTTTGCATCTTGATAGACGAAATGTTTGTTGACTGCCTTGTCTAGGGAGCAATCCGATAAGGTAAGGTAAGGTAAGGTAAGGCATTGGAAGTCGATGTCGAGTGTATGATTGACTTGATTGTATCACTGGCGGGCCTCGCTCTTCTCCATGTTGATGTGCACTGTTTTTTTTTTTTTGCTTTGCTATCTATATATCACCGAGAGGTCATAGTAATCAATGTCTCAGGCATTCCATCAGACAACTACCTGAGCGCTCATGCGTGCCGTGGTGGCGTCCATGTGCTTTTACACGATAACTCATGGTGACCGGGCAGTCAGGGTCGATTGGGGCCTTTTCTGTTGGTGCAGGCACTCCCTTAAATCGATCACACTGTGTCACTGAAAGAATGTCCTCCGACGGCTACCGATGGCCAGAAGAACAGTTTCTGGGAAGGCCTCGGTGATTTTTGATCTCGATAAAAGACGATCTCTCAAGCTCGTGGAGTGAAAGGACGCGACATGATGCTAGTCCTACGATGTCTTCGATTCGATTTCTGGATCCGAGGCTCCGGGTGCACTTGGAGGTGCACATGTTGGAGACGACTTTCCCTTTTGGTTGCAAAGAATACGCAGTGAGGGAGGATCTCGAGAAGGAGTCGTGTGGCACCAAATCAGATTGTAATCAAGATCAGGGCGCTGACTTGACCAGATGCCCCCTGCTCTTTCGCCATCTCCTTCACCCTGTCTCGCTCAACGCATCAGTGGTGATCGTGCTGTTTGTTCAATCTCATTGACCCAGGTATGCGCTATCTACGTAGAGAAGCAAATACAAACATGTTAATGACGTCCCTAGGATACGACATCCCGCCAAATGATGCGCGATATTCAAGACATTTCGTCAGTGTTTCCTTGATTTGACCCAGGGACCGCTACTGATCTTTATGTTCAGTTTATCTTGCTTGAACGACGACTGTATACAGCTCGTGATGACCGAGCTGCGAGTCGTAAATCCTACTGTCGGATGGAGTACAGCTCCTAGCTCGTTGTCACAGTTTTCGACGGTTGCCCGACGCTATCGACAGCTGGCTTTGCCGATCCTATTTTCTTGTTGTCGAGCTCCCCTGAACCATCCAAACAATTCTTTCATACCCGAGACGTTGTGGTCGTATGTTCGGTAAGACTCGTACCGCTCTTTCTGGGCAACGGCCGATCTCACGCTAGCGGTACAGTTCAATCGTCTTTACCGGACATTTTCAGGAACGCGACTTCTATGGAAAATATCCCTCCGAGGAATTTCTATTGAAAGTTATGCCTCAACTCACCGCTTTGGAAGTGGTGCGCTTCGTCAATCTCATGAACGGACTTCCATCCTACTTCGTCGAGGCCATGCTTCTCGCTCCACAACTGACTGCAATACATGTTTCTGGTCACTGTCGTTGGCCGAGGACCTACTGGCAATCTCTCGAAGAGTCGCCTGTCATTCCGTCTCATATGAAGGAATTTACGTGGGTCCGTCATATCTGGTCGGATGTCGACGACAATCACCTCCTCACTGAAAGGGAATTCTTTATGTCAATCATTCCACGCATGCGACCCACACTGCAGATGTTGAAAGTTCCTTTAGAATCTATGCGTTACCAGGAGCTGCTTACATCTTCTTGGCCTTGTCTCTCCGAACTTTCGCTTATTGGTCAAAGTCCCCCGGCGCACTCGACAGCCAACGTGGACTTTGCCCCGCTTTTCTTCAATATCCCTTCCCTTCAAATATTTACCATCCTTGTCCCGCAATGCGCATACCTGTCGCGGATTACTCTCCTGCTGCCTTCGGCTACCAACTCCTACCCTGCCCTCGATTCACTTCGGAGCTTAAAGATCTCCTTTCCTGACCCGAAGGACATCATCTTCGATCGTCTTCCTGAGTCACTGCATCACCTATCCCTTACCGACTGGCCCCGCCATTATCTCCATGTCGACGAGGGCGCCATCGTCCGTAGTCTGCATTGGACATCACCCATTTTGACATCGTCGGAGCTTCACGATATACTTCGTCGCTGCCGTTGTTCCGCCCTGGAGAGTTTGGAGGTAGTATATAAGGAAGACAATAGTGATGGTGATGTTTTACTTCACATGGCGCACGTATTTCCTGCTCTACGCACACTCAAGATTTTTCGATATCGATGGTCCAGTCATGATCTTGTGGACATAGTAAGCACACAATACTCATTATCGGAACGACTCTGCTCATGCATTCTCCAAACTATCCAGAAGGCCATCAGACGCTCTCTCTCCCACCTGACAGAGCTGCGAACCCTCTTCATTCACATTGACATGGACGGCGCGTCTATGCCTGCACAATGGGAGGAACGAAAAGCACGAATCCGTGGAATGGAATATCGTGCTTCGCTGGGCGATCTCGCCCAAGCCCTCGTTGAAGGGCTCGCTCCCAGTCTCGAGCAGATATACATGCTTGAACGTTGGCCGATGGGTGGGACTTCGAATTGGAAGCCGTGGGAGGTCATACGAGAGATCGACGAGGGGGAGGTGAGAACGATCTGTAGGAAGGTCGATGGTCGTAACTTGCGGTGAGTATTATCACGTATTCCTCTTGATGGACGAAGTGTTTGTTGACTGCATTGTCTAGGGAGCAATCCGATAAGTAACCCACATCGGTAGCTTAGGAATTGAAAGTCCGTGTCGAGTGTACGATTCTATCTGTTTGTATCACGGGTGAGCCCCGCTCTCTCCCATGTTGATATGCAGTATTCTTTGCTTTGCTATCCATACATCATCGGGAGGTTATAGTACTCAATGTCTTTGGCATGTTGTCAGCCAACTACCTGAGCGCTCATGTGGCTAACGGCGTGCCGTGGTGGCCTCTGTACTCAAATGTCCGCAAGCATGAGAAAGCGTCGGCGGCGTCTTTATCGAGATCAAAAATCATCGAGGTCTTCCTAGAAACCGTTCTTCTGGTCATCAGTAGCCGTCGGAGGACGTTCTTTCAGTACCACAGTGTGATGGAGAGTCGATTCAAGGGAGTACTGCCTGCACCATTAGCAAAGGCCTCAATCGACTCTGACTGCCCCGTCACCATGAGTTATCGTGTGAAACTACATGGAGTGACTGACTTGTCAAGCACCTCGGGCTTGCTTTATGTGGCAACCCCGAATCTCTTTAGCGTCCTCTGAAGGTAATTCAGAGAATGGGATTCACTATAGAGCTCGCTAAAGTGTCACTGTATTGCTTGAGAGAGCGCCAAACTGACACCCATATATAATATATTGACCGAGGTTTGGATTCCACTTCAACGGGCTCTAAATAGTGGTTTCCCCGTCGTGCATGCATGGTGCTAGTCCTGCTACATCTCCAGAGGTCAATCGTTACTGGCGCTTTCCTTGGATCCATCTCTGGCCAGCGATACAAGGGGCGGCACTTGAGAAAGACGATAAGGGAGACGGTGAGGAAAGGAAGAGGGGATAGGTACTTATTAGGGGCTAGGGACAACGAGTTTATTGTACAGTGAGAAGGACCTGAGCGGCGGCGAATCGACAACACATGAACATCTCGTCGCGAACGTTGTCGCTACACTTGGCAGTCATTTAAGACTTCGTGTAGAGACACACTTTGAGCAAAGGGCGAGGAAGCGTCCAAGACTGCAGCCAGGAAGAGCTAAGTTGTGGCGCCGTGTGTGACGTGGATCAAGCGCCACATCTCAATACCGCTGACGTGGCTCGCAAACTAGTGATCCTCGCGCCGCCGCTGTGACGGCGCTGCCTCTAAGTCTGAGACTAGTAAGTAGCCGCTCCCTCCTCGACACTCGTTCCCTTCATATGACCTCTTCGACCCCTTCAATAAACGTTCTCTACATGCTCTCAAAGACGAAGGTAAGTACGAGTTACAAGGTGAAGCAGATTGTGCACCGAACGTAACTAAGAGACGTTGATGTGACGCCTAATCCTATGGCCTCCAGCCTGAGCTTGAACGCCGTTTCTCAGGCTCTCACGCAAAAGACTCACCTCGGGCTTTGTTCTAGTCTTTATGACCCGAAAGACGGCTGTCTACGCCCTATGGTGCAAACGGCTTAGACGCCGCCACTTCTGTACACAACGTTGAGGACGGTGCCGCGGGCCGAGATTTGAGAATTTTCACTATCCCTCTTCCAGAAACACTCCTTTTGATGTAAGGAAGAGTTCCTCTAGAGGGATTATCCAAATTCTCAAAACTGGCAAAGATGAACTTTTGGATTTGGCCACCCCGCCCAATAATAATATTTAATTCATTTGTTTATTATTTTCCGAAAACCAAGGGGGGTGCCAGGAATTTTCTTTCAATAAATGGGGATTTCGACTTTCGCCGACGAAATTGGCCGCTGTACAAAAGTGGTGATGACTAAGCCGTTTGCACCATAGTATCATGAAACAAGGGCGCCGTATGGTGGCACTTGTCGCTGGACTGCGTGGAAAACACGTCTCGCCCCATCAATTCTCTGCCACCTTGGCAATCAATTACTTATCTTTTATCGTTGGAGATCTCGACCCTCTTATTCAGAAGATCGTTTCATCCCGGATGGTTCGTGACCGTATGCTCGATATCATTTTTGTCCCTGTTAGATGGGTGGCTGATCCCAGGATATATTCGAAGCACAGTAACGTACTCTGGAGAGTTGGAAAAACGAAGCCAACTGAGCCAAATAGCCCTTCCGGGAATATTTTACCGGGGGTCATGCCTCAGCGCAACCTTTAGAAGTGGTCAACTTAGAAGTCGCTGAGAGAGGCGTTCCTTCGTATCACTTCGAGGCTATGGTTCTAGCGCCGCCGCGGCTGAGAGCGATCCGTGTCGACAGTCACTATTGTTGGCCTAACGCCTACGAATATCTCTCTGGCCATGTCCTGTGGTAACAGCCTACACGCAGAAGCTGGCCCGGATCTGTTTCATCTGGAATACAGCGTCAGTCGTACTCTCTTTTGTGAGGAAGCACCTCTTATTTTGCTAGTGTTGTTACGCGTGAGGCCTACGCGTCGAGTACTGCTAGAATCGCTCTGCTATCGGGACTTTTTGGGATGTCCCTCTTGTGAAGCTTTCAATCACTGGACTGTATAGCCCCGAGGATTGACGGATTGACATTGACCGTCAGATTCCTTCTCTGGGAGGCTTTAATGTTTGTACGCCTCAGGCCTCGCAATTGTCGTGGATATGTCGCATACCGCTTACGACAGTTGGTCTATATTTTGTGTTTGATTCCCTCCAGAGTTTGAACGTGTAATACCTTTCTCCAGAGGATACATCCCCGCGGCGTAGATTTTCAAATCAGTGCATGTGGCGGGTTTCAGGGGAATGAACGAAACCTCATCACAGGTCATCCATGGTTTCCCCGATCTATACACGCCCGAGTGTGTGAAGTTGGCGGCAGTCGGGCAAGGATCTCGCCGGTTTGGTGGGAACGCAGAGAATGAAACTAGATGACGCACCGTACCATCAGTACTTAACCTCAGAGGAACAAACAAAATGTGCACGTAACATGAACCTTGTCCCTTGAAACTCACTCCTAACGTCACTCATTCTCGTCTTAAATCCTTATCTAAGTACCATCATGGTGTGAAAGAGCTTAGAGAATAGGAGCTTCTTGAACTGTGAATCAAAATCGTGACGGGGTGTTCACTGGCTTGCTCCTTGACGATTGATACTGCAGTGCTAAGTATTGAAGGGGCCCTCTGAAGAGGAGGCACAAAATGATTTAGTGCGATATCAGAGTGCGAAGGAAGCCATGTGAGTGACTACCGTGACTAACCTGGAAGCGGCTCAGCGGGGCAACAGTGCAAATTGTGCCAGAACTTTGTTCACCAGTCTCTCGGGACTAGGAACTCGAAGAGCCGCCACAAGTTGCCACTGGTGGGTTGCGTGGCCGGGGCGACCTAGGCCTTTGAGGTCCCGGGTGTTCACAATAAAGCCTAGGACTTAATGTGTTGATCATGATTTGGCGTAAGGTATAGCCTCAAAACATCTGTGAGAGGTACCTCCCATAGCTACTGGCGTCCCGGACAACAACCATGTCTGAGCCAGTGACTCGGATGGTAGTCGACTCGTTCTAGTCTGTAGATGATGTTCAGCCACACTGAAGGACTCAATATTCTGTTGGATCGATTGTTACATTCAAGTGAGAGGCTACAAGGGTCATGTTGAAGTACTTTGAACAAAGAGAGCTGATAGTATAAACGAATATCCTACAGCGGTTCTATTTCTAACGGACTGAATGTGAAGTTCCTGTCCTAGTTGCCGAATCACAGGTCCCACGGATTCGGATTCTGTTGAACCAGATATGTTTTGTGTCGAAGTCTAGTGATTCTCCCACTCCCAACCAACTCCACTGATCTTCTTGAAGGCCCATCAGATTCTATAGACCTCACTCTTCTTTTGATATCGATAGTCCCACTATCCTTCGCAATTGTTGTGCAGTTGAGTCTAAGGGCTGACGCCCGGGGCTCTGACGTACGAGCTCCGAGTCATTAACGCTCAAACCCCCAGGTATAAAAGGTTCTCTGATCCGGCGTACAAGGTGCAAGCGATTGGCTTAAATCCGCAACCCTCTTCCTGCTATACTTAATCTTGTCCACTGCTGGCTACAAATGTCTGACGAAACATCTACGCCAGAGAAGCCTCTGTTCTTTAGGCTCAGCACCGGTGGCGAATTCGAGAGGCGACCCAGCATAGCACAGACGGTGGGTTGTCAGTTATATATGATGAATTTTCTTGCAAGCTAACAACACCGCGCTCTTACTAACTCGTCGATACACTCCGCTGTCCCTCAAAAACCCTGCCATAGTGGATTGAAGATGTCATACAACGCCAAGAGCTTCTCTACGATGATTCGCCCCCAGGACTCTACCTCCGTCCAGACCAGGCTCCCGAGAACGCTGAGTGCCCAATTTGGCGCAAGGTAGCGCAGACCATACGCCCTGTAGGTTCAACACTGTACCGTATGATGAGCATACTTTTTATTGTTGCCCTAGCAGACAACGACGGCACTCACCGACTCAGACACTACGGTAAGCCACCATTATGATGACGGTTTATTCATTCTCAATGGGCGTCACAGTCACTCTTGTCCCCCGTTCTGGAATCTATGGATGCTCTTCGAGTGGATCATTCCCAGATTGCGTACCAGTGGCAGCGGCCGATTTCGGCTCGGAGCCCCGCGACAGACTCAGCTGGATTGGATCCTCCACAGAGAGTTCAGTACAAGGACAGCTGGCTTACACTGCAACGGCAGACGGGTAAGTTCCTGTTATCTTCCTGCACGCTCTGAATAGTATTGACCGTCATTGGGCCGCGTACGCAGGTGCAGGATTCTACACCATTGGTGTCGTACGTCAATCAAATCAGTTTCTAACAGCTTCTTACTGACTCTGTACCCTGTCCAGTTTTTTGACAATAGCTTGAAGGAGGTGCCTCAGGGTGGACGGCGTGTGCCAACCCCGGAGAAGTACAACCTATATCTGGACACAGGTACGCACCGTCGGTCCAACCCTCGATCAATATTTCTGTATCCTAGTCGCTTATGCCACTGCATGTTACTTACATGCTGATTGTCCAGGAAGTCGCCATACGTGAGTCTCCCCCTTATCATGTCAGCACAATGTACTTAGCTTGATTCATTTTCTGGAAAACGTACCATTTCAGGTGGATATATCACAAAGATCTTCAAGAGCTTCAATGGGGGGAAAACCGTGCAGAGCAGATTCGTAAAGGACTCAACGGAGAACCTTGGCCAATCGGAAAATGCAAGGGGGTGGCAGGAATAAAATAAAAAACCGGATGTAGGGGGGGGAGGGGGGCCCGGAGGGCCCTTAAACGCGAACTGTCCGGACATTACGGGAGGTCCTACGGCAGCCATTTGGAGGGTTCTTGGGGCTCATATATGATTATCTTTGTACATAGTGCTGGTAGAACTGTGAATAGAAGATGTTTTGAGTGTAAAAAGGATAATAATGAATACTTTTAGGCTAGGTTAAGCTACGGTCGACGTCGGTCATCCCCTCCCCTAGCCTAGGCTAGGTTAAGCTACGGTCGACGTCGGTCATCCCCTCCCCTAGCCTAGGCTAGGTTAAGCTACGGTCGACGTCGGTCATCCCCTCCCCTAGCCTAGGCTAGGTTAAGCTACGGTCGACGTCGGTCATCCCCT